>NC_044031.1:232705381-233305381 GCF_901765095.1 Microcaecilia unicolor | reverse complement strand
TGTGTGTGTGTGTGTGTGTGTGTGTGTGTGTGTGTGTGCATGAATTCACTACCCCATCAGGGGAGCGCTCCTTAAAAAGGGCGGGAAACTGAAAAGAAGGCTGTGTTTTGACAGGAAAACGGTGAAAGCCAAACGGCAGGCACTTGCTAGATTTTAAGAAACAATTAATCAAGAAAAAACAACCTAAACAAATTGATCAGAAAAGAAAAGTTAGTGCTAGGTAGGGATCACATTTTCTGATTTAAGGGAATATTAAACTCAATGCCAATGTCACCCTTTCTCACACCCCTCAGCAAAACACCCCAGTCACACTCAGCCATTCTCACACACCTCTACTCACACTCACCCATTCCAATACGGCACTCAGCACAACAGTCCACTCACACTCACACGTTCTCACACCCCCCAGCAGCAAAACAACCCCAATCACACACCCCAGAATAGCATACCCCCCCACTCACACTCACCTGTCACCCCTCAGTACCACACCCCCACTGACACGTTCTCACACACCCCAGAGTAGCATACTTATACAGTGTTATTACACACAAATAAACCTTTCTTTTCTCAATTACAAAGTACTAACCTATCGCTGAGCAATGCCAGTGGGGACAGCTAGTATGTATTAAAATTGAGCCAAGTATAGGACAATTGAGCTATTGTGACATCACTGATGAGGCTGGCTCTTAGGCACTGGTGGGATGAGGCATTATGACATCACGATATCAGCTCTGGTTACCAGAAACTGAAACTCTTCACACTAAGGGAGCAAGTTATCAACATGGGATACCATTAAGACATGTTATTTCACCACTAACGTGCTATTTTACCACAGGCCCCCTTTTATGCAATGAGACCTTGTTACTAATAACTGGGGTTAACAGAAAAATAACACATCTTAATGGTAGCCCACGTTGATAACTTCCCTCCTGAGGAGATAATTTTATAAGGAGCTGCCTAGAATTAGTCAGCATGTACCGTGTTTTCCCAAAAATAAGACAGTGTCTTATATTAATTTTTGCTCCCAAAGATGCGCTAGGTCTTATTTTCAGGGGATGTCTTATTCGGGAGTAGTAGGGGGACTGTGGTGGTCGGGAACAGTATTGAAGTGGGGGGCGGTATCCTGCAGGAGTAGGCCGTGGCTCGCCTATCTGCCCACAGTGACCGCAGGACTCGAGCAGAGCAGAGCTGGGAATGGAGGAGGGGTATGAACTAGGGAAGGTAATGGAATGTGGGGCCGGGCTGCTCTGGCTGGGGGTCTCGGGAGGTTGTGAGAGGGCTTAGGGCACAGGATCATCCCTACCGTATTACAAACGTTAAAAAAAAAATTCTACGGTAGCTCCGTTTCCTGTTGGTGGCGCTTTATGCGCTCCTCCTGTACATTCGCAACACTTTCCATCCTTCTAGTCTGACTTAGCCCTTGGGCGATGGAGCAGTGCCGAAAGGGCTCGGTTACTCATTTTTTTTTTTCTTTTATTATTTCTGCAAGGGGAATGTTTCTTTTCTTCCGGGCTCACTTACCGGTAGTTGATCTTCACAAAAGCGTGAAGGAGGATGGTAGGAGTCCGCTGGACGATAGATTTTCCACCTCAGTCTTGTTTCTTGCATTTCTTTTATGTTATTTCGTCTTTGGGTTGCAGCGAAAAAAATTAAGGTTTCTGTGTCCATGTCCCATCGGGGCCAAACAAAAACTGCTAGGTCTTACTTTCGGGGGAGGCCTTATATTTAGCAATTCAGCAAAACCTCTACTAGGTCTTACTTTCAGGAGATGTTTTATTTTGGGGGAAACAGGGTATGCACACAAAAACTAATAGTCATCATTTACACAGATATATTATGGTAAATAACAATAACCCATCTATGTTCTATTCTGTAAGTGCACGCATATATTCGATAATGCATACTTTGCAGGTGGACATTCACATGGGCAGAGTATAGGTGGAGCATGGGTGGGGGTGCACCTCTAAACACATAGGGCTAGATTGCATATATAGTACGTGAAAAATCTGTGCTAAAACAAAATCCCCCAGATTCTATATATGGTGCCTGGATTTGTGCAGAGATAAGCGCATAACCTAATTGGCAGAACAAGATAAATTAGCATTTTTAATGGCACTTAACAAGCGATAACAAGTGCTAATTGACAATAATTACAATTTATGCATGGAAATCAATAAGCGTATTCTATAAATAACTGCGCCTAAAAAGCAAAGCGCACAGTTCAAAATAAACATGCGTAGCTGAAAGGGGGCGTCTTTATGGGCATTCCGTGGGCGTTCCAACAGTTATGTGCACAGTTACAGAATATGCCTCAGTGGGCCTAAATCTATAAGCATGGATTTACAGCAGGGTTTTATTGGTGTAAATAAATGCACGTATCTTTAGGTACTGATAAGACGTATTCTGTATACCGCGCCTTAATTTTATAGAATATGCTTATTTTCGCGTGGATTTTTTAGGCGCCATATATAAAATCTAGCTGAATACAGCTACATTTAGAATAGAATAGAATAAGCCTAAATTTCCATGTGGATTATAGACTACCCGCCCATAAGACTAAATTTAATCATGGGCAGTTACACCAAAAAAACTTGGTGTAAATGCCAACATCTAAATTAAGTGCGGACCAGGTGTATTGTATAACAACGTGCATAGATTTGAGAAACGACCATGACCTACTCATTCCATGCCCATGGCCATGCCCCCATTTCAACTACACAACTTAGAATTTACACGCATCACGTTGCAGAATTCGCTTAGACAGTTGTGCGCGTAAATTCTAATTAATGCCAATTTGAGTAAATAGTGGCAATTACTAGTGCTGACTGGCTTGTTAACTATTTAAGTTGTGTGCCCAACTTAAGTCACACTTTAAAGAATCCAGGGGATAACCTGTAAAATATTATGTAATGTACGTATCTCACAAATTAAGTGCGAGCATTTATACCAGCTCTATGGCTGGCAACAATGCTTGAGCCTAAACGCAAACACACATATAGACCTTAGTATTCCATAAAGGAAAGTAAGCGCCCACTCACTCACTTTGATATAATGGGCTCCAGATAGGAGCTCTCTAGGCATCTAAATATAAAAACCCCTTTATTGAACTGCCGTCTCTTCTATAACAGCACACTTTTTATTATTGCCCAAAATGTGCTTATTTGGATCCTATTCTATAAAGAAGAATTTGTGCTTATTTTTCTTTATAGCATTAACATAGCAGAAGAAACAGCAAGAGGCAAAAAACAAACAAACAAACAAAAAAACACTGGGCGCGACCAAGAAATCAGGCCTGGATAGAAAACCATGTCCCAATAATAATGTTTTAGTTTTAGGCACATATTCCACCAACAGAATTTTTTTTTTGACGTTTACCCACAGGTTTTGCTCATATAGTGGTCCTTCTACAAAGGCGCACTAGCTTTTTTAGTGTGTGCATTAAATATGCGTGCGCTTAATGCTAGAGATGCCCATAATGGGTGTCTCTAGCGTTTAGCACATGTTAATCATTAGTGGACGCTAAAAACGCTAGTGCACCTTTGTAAAAGGACCCCATAGTTAAGCTTTTTGAGACTTTTTAATGAGTGTACAGAGGACCAAATGTAGGTTATGCACGGTTTTCCATTCATAACCAAATTAAAACACAAATATTATAGTGCAATAAGGCTGCAGCTTTATTAACAAGTGGTTAGAACAAAAAACACATTTTCACTAACTTACAATATATCACACTTTCTGGCATGAATAATACATTAATCATACTCCTGGCTGTACAGTCATATTCTAGTCAGTCTAAAATCTCACATCATAAATATAGGCCCTCCCAAACTCCTGCGATGATGCCAGGTAGTTCAAAACCAAGGCCCTCAGTTTAACTTGATGACTCAAATTGGTCGCCGGCGGAATTGCCAGAGATCTCAGCCCATCCATGTTCCAAATGACAAATCATTCACTTTTGACTGAAACTCCAAAGCACTCACCCCCTCCTTTCACACAAAGCTGAGGCAATAACCGCAATCCCCCCCCCCCCATCAAGGAAACCGCCCTCACAACCATCCCGACCCTTGCAGCCTGCCAAATAAGTGTGGCTGTGAATTCCAACACACAGACGGCACATTAGTCAGTCCCGCACTAATTCAAGGTGTTCCCAAGGCTGGAGACAGCTTGGCAACCCTTTAGCACTTTTGCTATGTTTTCATATTCTTCTCAGTTGGGTTTCAAACTTTTGCGTTTTATTTTCTTATACATTGTTGAATGAGTGATGAGAGTTTCTCATCAAGTTTACCTTATTTATGTATTTATGTTTATATTTGGTCGTTTTTACAATTTTTATGCGGTTAACAAAATTGTAAGTTTTATGTTAAACTGTACCTGCTGTAAACCACCTTTGGTGAATCTCTTCATAAAGGCAGTTAAAAAATCCGAATAAATAAAATAAAGAGGAGTTTTAAAATATATCCCTTGGAGTAGCCCATATTTTCTTTTCATTTTTCCAGATTTATTTTTATACAACACACATTTGTTAGTGTTTCTTCAGAATACAAACACGGTATGTCAGAGGTTTTAATTTTTGATATTTCACGTTATCTTGAAATTAAATATTATGTACAGACAAACTAATGCTTTCTATTTCACATTCATGGTTTGTTTTATACTGCAGTGCATTCCATTCTTACCAGTATGGCTCTTTATTTCAAAAATTTCTGGCAGTCTGGAGCTGTCGTTGCATGAGGGCAACTTCTCGGCAGAGCATTCTGCTGTGTTCCACATATAGCAATAGTGTTGAAAAGTTGTCATGGAAAATTCTTTAATAGTATCTGTGAATGTGTGTGAAATGTGCCATGTGTGTGTCCTGCACATAACAATAGTGTTAAAAAGTTGTTGTTGTGGATCATTTTTAATAGTATCTGTGTGTGTGAGTGAAATGTGCCATGTGTGTGTATTATATGTGTGTGTGTCCCGCATGTAACAATAGTGTTAAAAAGTTGCTGTTGAACAAAAAAAAAAAAAGGAAACTCTGTGTGGCATCACTGGGCGCATGCCTACGATGTGATTGTCGCATTTTTTAAATGGGCTTATCGAGAGACTGTTCTGCGCGTGTGCTAGGCACTTTCCCTGCCAGGCCATTTGCAGAATTTCTGCTCATCTCATTTGCATGCGATTTCTTTGAGCATTGATCACCATTTCAAAATCGGGGTAAATTCAACCATGGATAATAACGCACATGGTGTTTAACAGCGACTTTTCAGCATTGGGGCCTAGAAGTCCAGAATTTACTTGTGTACTTGCTACCTAAATCTGGGTGGCTCCTTACAGAATTACCCTGCAACTGTGGAGATCATAAGAAAACACTGAAATGAATGTCTTGATTAAAACCTGAGATCTGTATAGTGTGCATCTCAAAAATTATTCTCTGTTCCTCCTACAGTACAAACTTATTTAAATCACCTCCTTGCCATGATGTGGACAGCACCCATGAAACACAAAATTCAAATCTTCGAAGTGATGATTATTATTTTGATAGGCAATAACATAAATACATTTATAGTCCCATCATTCCCATCTATTTTTTGATGCTGCTTCTAACCCTTGCTCACTTGTTCGGAACCCTTATTTTATCATCCTCACTTTAATATTCCCTTGTTTGTCCTGTTTGTCTGTCCTATTTAGATTGTAAGCTCTGTCGAGCAGGGACTGTGTCTTCATGTTCAAGTGTACAGTGCTGCGTACGTCTAGTAGCGCTATAGAAATGATAAGTAGTAGTAGTAGTAGTAATTTTGTTCCAGGATGAATAAAGAACTCAGCCTGATCAGGCCTTCATGACGTTGGAGTGAGAGGGAGGGGGATCAAGATCATGGGAGAGGGAGAGGGAATCAGAGATGGTGAGGGCACCTTCATCCCTTACGTGTGTCCTAGGTGATATTCAGCTGGGGTCCAAATAAGTGTCCTATGCAGGTCCCAGCTACATATTGGTGGAGACTCGAATAAGCTCCGGTGGCCACCACCTGTAAATTATCCCCAGATATTCAATGCTGGTGCCTGGACATGGGACAACATTGAATATTTGGGCTAATTCTGCCCGAAGAGGTCAGCATTTAAAAAAATAAAATAATTTTTAAAATGCTGACCATGACTGGCTTAGTGCATTTTTTGACTAGCTTTCAGAAGCCATAACCTCCTTCCTCAGGTCAGGGCAATGTATCAGAAAAGCAGCATATTATCCTGACCTGAAGGAGGAGGTTTGGGCTCTGAAAGCTAGTCAAAAAATGCACTAAGCCAGTCATGGTCAGCATTTTTTAAATTATTTTATTTTTTTAAATGCTGACCTCTTCGGGTTTTATTTGTGTATTTTTAATGTAGTGATTAGAACATGTAAGTTTTTGAATTTATGGGCCCTGTTTACTAAGGTACATTAGCGTTTTTAGCGCTCGCTAAATGATAGACACCCATATATTCCTATGGGTATCTCCATCGTCTACCACACCTTAGTAAACAGGGTCCTCCAGCTGTTATCTTTTATTTGCACAGTCCGGGGGGGGGGACAACACACTTCACTGTTTCTATTTCTCTGGTGTTAACACAGTATGTAGAATCTAGCTTCTTTGAGGGGGGCGGGGGAGAATCAGTTTAATTTTTGTCTACATGTTTATTCCATATTTGGAGAGGGTCTATCTGTATTCTCTGTGTGTGAAAGAGGCCAGATATTCTGTTTGCACTCAATATCTGTGTAGGATCTATCTTGTATTAATCTGCCTTGTTTCGTTTTCTCAATGGAGCAAATGGCCACGCCTAAATTTACATGCAATTTCTCTGTTTAAGCAGTTATTCTATAAATTGGGCCAAACTTTAGGCATGGCTTATGGAATACAGCTTACATAGGTATTTTTCAGCACTGATTTTTTTTAGGTGCCATATATAGAAGCTAATCCTATATAGGCAACCTCTGAACTTTACTCCACTCCTGGAACTTTCTCAGTCCTTCTATTTAAATGGCACAATTTTGTCTGTGGGTAGTGATTTGTACGTAGAAAATGTATTCATTTGCTGGGGGAACATTTTTACAGGAAAGTACTTACACGGCCATTAACCAATGATGCCCGTATAAGTGCTTTTAAATATTGCCCCTTGAGTATTGCATTCAGTTCTGGGCGCTGTAGCTCAACAAATATAGCGGAATTAGAAAAGTTTCAAAGAGTGACCAAAATGATAAAGAGGATGAAACTCCTCCCATATGAGGAAAGGCTAAAGAGGTTAGGGCTCTTCAGTTTGAAAAAGAGACAGCTGAGGGGAGATATGATTGATGTCTACAAAATCCTGAGTGGTGTAGAATGAGTAGACATGAAATGACTTTTTACTTTTTTAAAAAGTACAAAGACTAGAGGACACTCAATGAAGTAAAGTGGAAACACTTTTAAAACAAATAGGAGGAAATATTTTTTTCACTCACTCAACGAATAGTTAAGCTCTGGAACTCTTTTCTGGAGGATGTAGTAACAGCAGTTATCTGGATTTAAAACAGGTTTGGACAAGATCCTGGCGGAAAAGTCCATAGTCTGTAATTGAGGTGGACATGGAGGAAGCCGCTGCTTGCCCTGGGATTGGTAGCATGGAATGTTGCTACTATTTGGGTTTCTGCCAGGTACTTGTGACCTGGATTGGTCACTGTTGGAAGCAGGATACTGGGCTAGATGGACCATTGGTCTGACCCAGTATGGCTATTCTTATGTTTCTATGCAAGGTTAGTTTAAACTTCCTCTATTTCTACAGCTGGTCTGTGCTAGCTTTCTGTCTCTCACATTAGAAGTCCACTGAAGCAGGCTCACCTAATTTTCTGTACCTGATGTTTTTTTTTCTCTTTTATTCATTTCAGAATTTGTTTTATATCCTCCTGTTCTGCAGTGCTTTACAAACTGATGAAGCTGGAAGTTTCTCCTGAAATGAAAGTCTCTGCTTTCCTGTCTCCTTCTTCAGTGTTTAAAGACCCACCTACTGAAAAGACCAACCCTGGACGTCAGTACAGCACTTCTTTTTACAACTGCAGAATACGCCTCAGGAGAATCAGACACTCTTGCCCTGTAGGCATATACATTCAGTTTGTTAAGATGCTTTTAAAATTGTAGTGTGCAAAATTGATTTAATGCACATTAACTGATGAATTAATGCACATACAATCGATTTCCGTGCATTGAAAAGTGCTTGGTTGCAGCAAACTAAAAAATGACAAAAATTGGGGGAAAATTGCCTAGATACCTACTGCTCTGCCACTCCTGTCTGTGAATCTGGACAGATGCCTTGACATGCTGCCACTACACCACATTACACAGTGCCCTCCAGGACTGCCAATGGCAATACATTTCCACACATTCTAAAGTGCAAGTGTTAAAAAAGATATATTTACAACAAATATCCAGAATACAGCAGTGTACACACCCCAGCAAGAGAGCTCTTCAAATTTCTTCTACCAAATAATAAATTAATACATTAATTGAAGCAATAAATACATAAAAATAAAGCAAGCTGTCACTGCAAACCACATTGAAACCAGAGTATTAATCAGGAAGTCTTATTTAAACAGCCCGGTGTGTTTTCAAGATCGGTTTAATAAGCAAGTGACAGAGAATTACAGCCTTACACTGCAGAGTAATTGGTTCCGGTAAAACCGGAGTCATCAGAGATTTAGGTCACCACAGTGAGTTTCTTCTTGAAAGCGGGAAATCAGGTCGCCTTGGAAAATAATTGGAAAAGTGTTCTGTCCAAAATGGCCCTCTGGTTAAATAAAAACCAAACTGTTGTATCCATAATACGCCGATTTGTGCTGCTGGTGGACGGAATGCATAAAGTCCTGCACATTCTAGTTCTCTCTCACAACCTTTTATACTTATGAAATGTTTTTTTTAAAGGTGGCTAGGGCATACTCACGCAGATTACTTTTACAGATTTTTTTATTGCACAATTGAGTGGGCTTTTTAGCCAAAACAACAAGTGCAATTATATTAGCCCAAGGCGTGCCTGCTTCTACTCCCCCTCCCTACTTGATTAGTGCTCTTCCTGCCTAGGGTATTGAAGATCAAAAGTAAACGCGGGTGCTAGAGGCCATTAGAGTCATACTAGTGCCACATTTACCAGTACAGAATGATCAGAGGGGTCTAGCGCAGCAAATGAGTGCACCAGGCCTTAGAGCAGATAGCATGCAAATGTAGTCAAGCTCATTTAAATGAGGTCATTTTGTATTCCTCTCCAATGATCAGAAAAGAGCACCCGAAAGCAATGTGCCTTACCGCTGTAAAAAAAATAACGCCAGATCCGAGCAAGCATTAGGGTGCTGGAGGAGAGGATGTCCCATGATTTTCATGTTTCTCTCATGATTCTTTCTGCAAAATCTACCGGTTCTGATTGCTTTTAGAAGCAGAAGGAAGACCATGCAAGCCCTTGAGTGCTGGTTGTGAGAAAACAGCAGACCTGAACGTGAAGCACACATTGGCGTTCTTGTCCTGCATCTACATTTAAAGCGGCCATGCTTAAAAAAAAATAATAAGCACACATTGGCGTTTGTTAAATGCATCTAAATATAAGCATCCAGGAAAAAAAATTAACAGTGCTTATATTTAGGCTGCAGAAAACAGACACCAATGTGTGCTTTACGTTCGGGCTTTACCAGGCCGATGTGCACAGGAGCTAAGCTTATCGCCGAACCCTTCCGCGCATGCACCAAGCACAATCCTCCCACTGAACTCCCTAATGCTCAAAGCTATGAGCGTGCCTATATTGCATCTCATTAGCTTTGAGCATTAGTGTTGCTCTTCTGCCCTGCTCCTGCACTATCTGTGTATACTGATTTTTTGCTTGAACACGTTTTTTCAATATACTTGAATTTGAAATTTTATTTTTTATTTATTTTATTGCATTTGTATCCCACATTTTCCCACCTATTTGCAGGCTCAATGTGGCTTACAGAGTTTGGTTATGACATAATCATTCATGTATTTATGATTAAAGTTAAAACAAAAAAGTTAATGAATAATATAGAGGTTTTGGTCTCTAGAGGTAAATGATTGATTACACGCAGTAGGCTCAGGGGATTGGAATAGCTTTGTGCTATAGGAGACCTAATAGCCTTGCCACTGATGGGTATCTGATGCCTACAGGCCCCTTTCCCTCTTTTTTAGTGATATGTCACAGTGTTCTTTGTTCCCACGGGTATGCAAATATTTGGGTTTCTGCCAGGTACTTGTGACCTGGATTGGCCACAGCTGGAAGCAGAATGCTGGGCTAGATAGACCAGTATGGCTATTCTTATGTTCTTATGTCTACATCATGTGCCACTCCTACCTCCGTATTCAATTGGGTCTAATGGTATCCCATTCAAAAATGAACTGTTGTTCTCTATGTAATAATACCTGAGAAACATCCCCCTCTCTGGGTAAACTAATGTGAATGTTAATAAATGATGAAATTGCATCCGATTTTCAGTTAATGGAGCCATCATTTTCTTAGTACTAATATTGCTGAGATGCTCAGCAATTCTAACTTTAATTGGTCTCTTAGTTTGTCCGATATAGCATCATTCACAAGGGCATATAATACAATACAAGTCTGAACCGATGACAAGTGAAGGCGAGCCACTGATGGTTCAGCAAGTGGTTTGGTAAATTCAGTTATAATTTGTTATGAGTAAAGTTGGAAGCGTTGGGATGTGGTATTGTCATACAGAGGTGCCTTGCTTAAAAATCTACCCCAACTAGTGAAATTTTGGTTTATCCTTACAAAATTAATGCATGCAAAATTGGTTTATCACATGTTAACCTACATATTAATAAGTACACAATCAATTTACATGTATTAAAATGTTCTAATTCATGTTAACTTTTTTTAACTGAAAAAAACCCCAACTGAAAATCAGGAAAATTTTAAATAAAAAACCCTAACCTGAAAATCTTTTTGCCTGCACAAATCCCTAGTTCCTAAATCACAGACATCAAAGATCTGAAAATGAATACAAATTTACCCTCCTTTTTACAAAGCCGCACTAGCGGCTGTCGGTGCGGTAATGCCAACACAGCCCATGGCTTTGTAAACAGGGGGGATACTGCATCCTAATGCGGGAATTTCCTGCTTGCTAAGTCCATTTCATACATGGCCGTAAAATGCCCTCTTTTCAACTGGTTTTATTAAAGGCCAAGTGTTAATATTACCATTAGCATGTGGCCATTTAAGGGGTCCTTATACTAAAGCTCATGGCATACTAACAGATACTTGCATGCATTAAGTACTATCCCTCGGATTCTAGCGCGCCTAGAGTTATGCACGGTTCCGTGTGTAAATCTATGTGTATTCTATAACTACGTGCATAGATTAATTGTTTTAACAAGTTGTTAAATCTTAAGCAATAATGAGAACTACTTGGCAAAATTAGAATTTACGCATGCACATTGCTAAGCGTATTCTGTAACATACTGCACCTAAATTCTAAAGCATACAGGCAAAAAAGGGCATGCTTAGGGGGGCATGGAAATGGGCATTTCGTGGGTGTTCCAAAATCCACGCACATCGTTATAAAATATGGGCCAGTGTGCGTAAATCTACACACAAGGATTTACACCAGCTTTTAGTTGGTGTAAATGGACGTGCTTAGATTTAGTCACATGAACTACACCTAAGTGTATTCTAAATACCGCACATAGATTTATGTGTGGTATTTAGAATACGCTTAGGTGTAATTGCCTAACGCATGTTAATTTTCAGCTCCACATATAGAATCAGGTCCTATGTGACCTATACGTATAAAATAGGGCATACAGCATTTAGTGTGCATTAATGTCTGCTAGTGCAAGCTAAGCTTTAGTAAAAGGGTCTCTATAAGAATTACCGCGGGAGTTCGGTAAGAGCTCCCGTATTAACCCTGTGGTAACCAGTTAGGGCATACTAAGGAAAACTGACTCAGAAAGCTTTGTTTGCATGTAGTTTTCCAAACCAATTCAAAATGAATGAAGCACTATGCATGATTCTGTAGTGCAAAATCTTTCTTATTTTTAACATAAATAAATACAATTTCACACCCAGTAAACTATCTGTTTCTTTTTTTCTATCTGTGCGGTCTAAAACCTGACTGGTCAAAATGGTTTAACCAGCCAGAAATGGCTGCTGACTGGTTAAATCACTTGATTGGAGCTATCTGCTCATTTTCAGCGGCACTTAGGTTTCCTTTTACTAAGCAGCGGTAAGCCCAACACGGGCTTACCGCTCGCTATAACAGAAGTACTGCCAGGCTACTGCAGCAGCCCAGCACACTTCTCACCCTTACCACGCTGTCATTTCTGGTGCTACAAAATTTATTTATTTTTGTAGTGCCAGACTGTACCCAGCAGTAATTGGGCAGTGCCGCTCGCTGCCCATTACCGCTGTGTTAGCACGGAAGCCCTAACCGTCACCTCAATGGGTGGCAGTAAGGGCTCCCCCCCAAAATAGCCGTGCAGCAAGTGCTTTACTTGCCGTCCGGCCATTTCCTGCAGGAACATGAGACCTTCCCTTTTACCAGCTGCAGTAACAGGGGTCCTCGGTGCACATGTAAAACATGCACCGACGCCAGTGCTGGCCCCCTTTTACCGCTGCTTGGTAAAAAGGGACCTTAATCAGTTATTGCCGCTGAAAATTAGCGGTTAGTGCCTAAATGAAAACCAGCAATTTGGGGGGCATTCCAGGGGCAGAGTCAGCAGATAACCAGCCAGAACAACCGCATAAATGGGACCACATAAAATACAGTTCTATACTTATGCAGCAACCCACAGCTGGTTAAGTTTTATATATCGAATTAAGTGGTCATGTGTTAGCCGGCACTGCATAAACCGAATATCCAATGCGGAAACCCGGACATGGCCCGCATTGAATATCCAGCAATAACCCCAGCAGTGGTCAGCAAAGTGCTCATCACCTCCAGCTGAATATTTACCAGAAGTCTTTTTTTCACAAATGGGGCATTTGATTGTACAGTTGTGAGATGCTGCACTTTTTATCCAAGCATCAAATTTCCTTGAAGCAGTTTCCAATGAAAAAAAAAATTCATGCAAGCAGGAAGACAGAGAGATAATCACTCAGTAAAACTGTTTAACACCTGGGAGAGAAAACATAGCTCTCATCATGCACAGTAGTGATAAAGACATGAAGTCTGTGTTCAAAATAAAGGTATAAAGTAATTGTAGTGTGCTTTCAAAGGGAAATATTTTGTACAGCATGAAATGACAATGTGCATGTGTAGGGAACTCTAGGGACTTTGAATTATCTTATCAGCTTCTGAGTCACTGCAATAGAAATAACCAGGTATCACTAATAAGTTTTCTCACTGGGAGTCTCTTTTCATGTGATGCTGTGAGACAGACTATAAAACCACATTCTTTTTAGCTGCAGGGTGTAGACAACATATTACCTCAATACTACAGGATCTGCACTGGTTGTTCGTTGTTTTTCGCATTCAGTTCAAAATCATTTGTCGATACAAAAAGCTGTACAGTTAGCTGTTCCATACTATCTTCACCTCAGAATTAAAGATTTATAGACCTTTAAACACCTTAGGTGTGAAGGTTCTTAGTGGCTCTGTCTCCTGGCTCTAAGAAAGATGAATTTCTCTGAGATACAGGAGCATTGTTTCAGTAACTGCAGGCCCGGATGAGTATGAACTATGCAAGCCCTGTTTCCGGGGCCCTTTTACCAAGCAGTGGGAAAAAGGGCCATGCGCTGGGGTTGGGGGTCGATTTTCCCATGTGCCAGGGCCCTTTTTACTGCAGCTGGTAAAAAGGCCCCAGTACACATGGCCATGCGGTAAGAGAACTTTTACCGCATGTCCATGCGACAGGGAGCCCTTACCGCCACCAATTGAGGTGGCGATAAGGCTCCAGCGCTAACCCGGCAGTAACTGGGCAGTGTGCGGCAATGCTCGATTACCCCGGGTTACTGCCACGCAAGCCATTTCCAGGGGTTTTCTTTTTTCCCAGGAAATGGTATGCATTCGGGGTGGGACTAGCGCCGGCGGCTGTGTTGGGCTGGCGGCAGTCCCAAAAAAGCAAGCGGCAAGCCCGCATTGGGCTTACCGTCGCTCTGTAAAAAGGCCCCTCAGTGTCTTGCCTTATTGCAGTGGTGGGCAATCTTGATCCTTGAGGGCCTCAAACCATTTGGGTTTTCAGGATTTCCCCAATGACTATGCACAAAATCTATTCGCATACAATGGAGGTAGTGCGTGCAAATAGATCTCATGCATAGTCATTGGAGAAATCCTGAAAACCCAACTGGGTTGTGGCCCTTGAGGACCGATGTTGCCCACCCCTGGCTTAGCGATACCTGAGTTTTACTCGGTCCTGGAGAGACAGGCGGTTTCTGATTTTGGTTCTCTTATGTGTAATTATGATCTTTTCACTTCTATTTTTCTGTGTTATTTAGGGCTATGCCCCAGATTCTATATAGCACGTCTAGAGATCCGTGCCACAATCCAAGCATATTGTGTAACACCACACATAACTTATTAGGTTTAAAAAGCTAATCAGCTTTGATAACAGCTCTTAACAAGCAATAATGAGCACTAATTGGCAATAACTAGAATTTACGTGCACAACTCGCTAAGCACATTATTTAATGCAGTGCCCCTAACTTCTAGAGTGCGCAGGCAAAAAGGGGTATGGTTATGGGTGGGGAAATGGGAGTTTTGTGGTCGTTCCAAATTTTATGTACATAGTCATAGAATATAGCCCAGTGTGCCTAAATTTATTTGGAAAAGTTTATGCTCAAATCCCGCCTAGCATCTCTTACTTCTGAACTGTCTCTGTCAAGGCGTCATATTGATCATCACTCCTCTTTCTCTTTTTCCCTTCTTTGCTATTACCCTTTCTCTCTTACACTTCTAAGAAATTGATTGCTTGTTTGCTGAATTGATGTATGTTTTTACAGACTGTTGTAAGCCACATTGAGCCTGCCTGTGGGTGGGAAATTTTGCGATATAAATGCTATAAATAAATAAATAAATATACGCGCTGGGATTTATGCCATGTTTTCGAAGGTGTAAATGGAGGCATGTAGTTTTAGGCACTGAAAGGTCCTTTTACTAAGGTGCGCTGAAAATGGCCTGCGCTGGTGTAGATGCATGTATTGGAAGTGTGCAGGTCCATTTTTCAGCACACCTGCAAAAAAGGCCTTTGTTTTGGCCGAAAATGGATGTGTGCCAAAATAAAAATTGGCACGCATCCATTTTGGACCTGAGACCTTACTGCAATCTATTGACTTAGTGGTAAAGTCTCATGTGTTAACCGGGCAGTAATTATAGTGGACGTGCGTAAAAATTGAAATTTCTGCCCGGGCCATGCGGTAGCCGGATTGTAATTCCAAATTGGCACGTGTTGGGCGTGAATAGGCACCTATATGGCTTAGTAAAACGGCCCCTGAGAAATCAACTAAGCATATTCTATATACCACTCCTAAATCGAGAATATACTTAGTCGGCATTGATTTCCACGCCAATTTCTTAGGCATCATATATAGACTCTCCCCCTATATGTTTATTTTATCTTTTGTATTTGTTTATATTAATAGTTTTGTTATGTTATTTGAATTTAGATGTATTTTATATGCAGAATTTAAATGAAATTTAAAAACATACATAAATCTAATACTTATATAGTAACATAGAGGGACATAATTGAAGGGGGTGCCCAAGTTTTCCTGAGGACATCCTCGCAGGACGTCCCGGCGAAGGGGCGAGGAAACCCGTATTATCGAAACAAGATGGGCATCCATCTTTTGTTTCGATAATACGGTCAGGGACGCCCAAATCTTGACATTTAGGTCGTCCCTAGAGATGGTCGTCCTTAGACTTGGTCGTTTATGATTTTCGTCGATAGTGGAAACTAAGGACGCCCATCTCAGAAACGACCAAATGCAAACCTTTTGGTCGTGGAAGGAGCCAGCATTCGTAGTGCACTGGTCTCCCTGACATGCCAGGACACCAACCGGGTACCCTAGGGAGTACTGCAGTGGACTTCAGAAATTGCTCCCAGGTACATAGCTCCCTTACCTTGTGTGTTGAGCCCCCCCCCCCAAAAAAAAAACCCACTACCCACAACTGTACACCACTACCATAGCCCTTACAGGTGAAGGGGGGCACCTACTTGTGGGTACAGTGGGTTTGTGGTGGATTTTGGAGGGCTCATATTTACCACCACAAGTTTAACAGGTGGGGGGGGGGGGGTGGGCCTGGGTCCACCTGCCTGAAATGCACTGCACCCACTAAAACTGCTCCAGGGACCTGCATACTGCTACGATGGACCTGAGTATGACATTTGAGGCTGGCATAGAGGCTGGCAAAAATATTTTTAATCTATTTTTTTGAGGGTGGGAGGGGGTTAGTGACTACTGGAGGAGTAAGGGGAGGTCATCCCCGATTCCCTCCGGTGGTCATCTGGTCAGTTCGGGCACCTTTTCGAGGCTTGGTCCCAACAAAAAAAGGACCAAGTAAATTCGTCCAAGTGCTCATCAGGGACGCCCTTTTTTTCAATTATGGGTCGAGGACGCCCATGTGTTAGGCACACCCAAGCCCCGCCTTCGCTACGCCTCCGAGACGCCCCTGGGAACTTTGGTCATCCCTGCGATGGAAAGCAGTTGGGGACGCCCAAAATCAGCTTTACATTATGCCGATTTGGGCGACCCCGGGAGAAGGACGCCCATCTTCCGATTTGTGTCGAAAGATGGGCATCCTTCTCTTTCGAAAACAAGCCTGGAAGTAACATAGTAGGTGACGACAGAAAAAGACCTGTACAGTCCATCCAGTCTGCCCAACAAGATAAACTCATATGTGCTACTTTATATGTATACCTGACCTTGATTTGTATCTACCATTTTCAGGGCACAGACCGTATCAGTCTGCTCAGCACTAGCCCCGCCTCCTAACCACCGGTGCTGCCACCCAATCTCTGCTAAGCTTCTGAGGATCCATTTCTTCTGAACAGGATTCCTTTATGTTTATCCCATGTATTTTTGAATTCCGTTACCATTTTCATCTCCACCATCTCCCTCTGGAGGGCATTCCAAGCATCCACTACTCTCTCCATGAAAAAATACTTCGTGACATTTTTCTTGACATACATATTGTTGATAAATTTCTAATGTAAGGTCTAATCCAAAAGCATTGCTGATATATTTTAAAGAAGATCTCTTTTAAACAGCTCTTTCTTTTCCATTGTAGACTACCTAGCAATCATAGAGAATTACAGCAGGAAGATATTCTGAATCTCTTCATTCACTTCTCCCTTATAGGGACACGTACAATTTTCTTTTAGCTCATTAAGTAAATGCACTGAACAAAGCTTTTCTCTCAGCTAAGTCCGATTGGCTCTGGATTTACTGTGTAGCACTAATCCCCAAGTGACCCATTTTTCTCTTGTTAATACTTCTATCAATAATCGCAGCTCATGAAGGTCTACATAGCCACTACACTCATGTAAGGTTATTTGCAAAATCTTTCTGCACAGAGAATAATCCCTTTTTAGTTGGTCCTGCAGTCTCCTATTTTGCTTTTTGCAGGGCTGGTACTAAAATTCTCATGGACCAAAGTAACAATATTTAGGAATCCATTTGACTGAGAAATGGATGCTTAGCCATCAGTGGAGATGTCACTTAGGGACCCTTTTACTAAGTTGTGGTAAGATACCTCACAAACAGGGAAGATAGGGTTTCTGGATAGTGAGGTTACACAACAGACCGTGGTAGGCCAGGTGCCCTTAAATACAACTAAAGATCAGACAAAAGATGTCAAATCAATAGTGTCAGGTACTAAGCATCATGCAAATAAGAACAACAAACATACTCTGAAATGTCTATATGCAAATGCTAGGAGTCTAAGAAATAAGATGGGAGAGTTGGAATATATTGCACTAAATGAAAAATTGGATATAATAGGCATTACTGAGACCTGGTGGAAGGAGGATAACCAGTGGGACACTGTCATACCGAGGTACAAAGTATATCGTAATGATAGGGTGGACCGGACTGGTGGAGGGGTAGCATTGTATATTAACGAGAGCCTTGACTCAGATAGATTACAAATTCAGCAGGACACAAATCACACCTTTGAATCACTGTGGGTTGAAATTCCATGTATAAAAGGGAAAAAAATGGTGATAGGAGTGTACTACCGTCCGCATCGCCAGGATGAGCAGGTAGACACAGAAATGATAAAAGAAATCAGAGACGCGAACAAAATGGGCAATGTGATAATAATGGGTGACTTCAATTATCCAAATATAGACTGGGTAAATGTAACATCGGGACACGCTACAGAGATACAATTCCTTGATGAAATCAAGGACAGCTTTATGGAGCAACTGGTGCAGGAGCCGACGAGAGAAGGAAAAATTCTAGATTTGGTCCTTAGTGGAGTGCATGATCTGGTGAGGGACGTTATGGTACTGGGGCCGCTTGATAACAGTGACCATAATATGATCAGTTTTGACATCGACCTTGAAGTAACTGTACACAGAAAGTCAAATACGTTAGCGTTTAACTTTAAAAAAGGAGACTATGATAAAATGAGACGAACGGTAAAAAAAAAACTTAGGGGGGCAACTGAGAGAGTAAAAACTGTACAACAGGCGTGGACGCTGTTCAAAAATACCATCCTGGAGGCCCAGGCCATACATATTCTGCAAATTAGAAAAGAAAGACGGAAGTCCAAAAGACACCCGGCCTGGTTGAAAAGTGAGGTGAAGAAAGCTATTAGGGCTAAAAGAAACGCCTTCAGAAAATGGAAGAAGGAACCGTCTGAAAATAACAAGAAACAGCATAAGGAGTGTCAAAGCAAATGCAAGGCGCAGATTAAGAAGGCCAAGAGGGAGTATGAAAAAAAGATAACATTAGAGGCAAAAAAACATAGTAAAATTTTTTTTCGGTATATTAAAAGCAGGAAGCCGGCAAAAGAATCGGTTGGGCCGCTGGATGACCGAGGGGTAAAAGGGGCGATCAAGGAAGACAAAGACGTAGCGGAGAGACTGAATGAATTCTTTGCTTCGGTCTTCACCGAGGAAGATTTGGGTGGGTTACCGGTGTCGGAAATGGTATTTCAAGCGGACGAGTCGGAGAAACTTACTGACTTCACGGTAAACCTGGAGGACGTAATGGGGCAGTTCGGCAAACTGAAGAGTAGCAAATCTCCTGGACCGGATGGTATTCATCCTAGAGTACTGATAGAACTGAAAAACGAGCTTGCGGAGCTACTGCTAGTGATATGCAACTTATCCTTAAAATCGAGCGTGGTACCGGAAGATTGGAGGGTGGCCAATGTAACGCCCATTTTTAAAAAAGGCTCCAGGGGAGATCCGGGAAATTATAGACCGGTGAGTCTGACGTCGGTCCCGGGGAAAATGGTAGAGGCTATTATTAAAACAAAATTACAGAGCACATCCAAGGACATGGATTACTGAGACCAAGTCAGCATGGCTTTTGTGTGGGGAAATCTTGCCTGACCAATTTACTTCAATTCTTTGAAGGAGTGAACAAACATGTGGACAAAGGGGAGTCGGTTGATATTGTGTATCTGGATTTTCAAAAGGCGTTTGACAAGGTACCTCATGAAAGGCTACAGAGGAAATTGGAGGGTCATGGGATAGGAGGAAATGTCCTATTGTGGATTAAAAACTGGTTGAAGGATAGGAAACAGAGAGTGGGGTTAAATGGGCAGTATTCACAATGGAGAAGGGTAGTTAGTGGGGTTCCTCAGGGGTCCGTGCTAGGACCGCTGCTTTTTAATATATTTATAAATGATTTAGAGATGGGAGTAACTAGCGAGGTAATTAAATTTGCTGATGACACAAAGTTATTCAAAGTCGTTGAATCACGACAGGATTGTGAAAAATTACAAGAGGACCTTACGAGACTGGGAGACTGGGCGGCTAAATGGCAGATGATGTTTAATGTGAGCAAGTGCAAGGTGATGCATGTGGGAAAAAAGAACCCGAATTATAGCTACGTCATGCAAGGTTCCACGTTAGGAGTTACGGACCAAGAAAGGGATCTGGGTGTCGTCGTCGATAACACACTGAAACCTTCTGCTCAGTGTGCTGCTGCGGCTAAGAAAGCGAATAGAATGTTGGGTATTATTAGGAAAGGTATGGAAAACAGGTGTGAGGATGTTATAATGCCGTTGTATCGCTCCATGGTGCGACCGCACCTTGAGTATTGTGTTCAATTCTGGTCGCCGCATCTCAAGAAAGATATAGTAGAATTGGAAAAGGTGCAGCGAAGGGCGACTAAAATGATAGCGGGGATGGGACGACTTCCCTATGAAGAAAGACTAAGGAGGCTAGGGCTATACAGCTTGGAGAAGAGACGGCTGAGGGGAGACATGATAGAGGTATATAAAATAATGAGTGGAGTGGAACAGGTGGATGTGAAGCTTCTGTTCACGCTTTCCAAAAATACTAGGACTAGGGGGCATGCGATGAAACTACAGTGTAGTAAATTTAAAACAAATCGGAGAAAACTTTTCTTCACCCAACGTGTAATTAAACTCTGGAATTCGTTGCTGGAGAAAGTGGTGAAGGCGGTTAGCTTAGCAGAGTTTAAAAAGGGGTTGGACGGTTTCCTAAAGGACAAGTCCATAAACCGCTACTAAACGGACTTGGAAAAATCCAAAATTCCAGGAATAACATGTATAGAATGTTTGTACGTTTGGGAAGCTTGCCAGGTGCCCTTGGCCTGGATTGGCCGCTGTCGTGGACAGGATGCTGGGCTCGATGGACCCTTGGTCTTTTCCCAGTATGGCATTACTTATGTACTTATGTACTTATGAGGGGCCCTGCACTTGCGTCGGCAGCCATTTTTCCTGCGTGCTGAGGCCCTTTGTATTGCAGCGGGTAAAACGGCCGAAAAAAAATGCGGTTAAGATTGTACTTACCACATGACCATGCGGGAGGAGTACTTACCGCCACCCATTGAGGTGGCAGTAAGGGATCCTGTGCTAACCAGGTGGTAACCGGCTAGCGTGTGCATTGCCCGATTACTTACAGGTAACCCCCTATGGAAATATTTTTCAAATATTTCTGCTAGTGCCAGAAATGGCAAGTGCTGGGGGTGGCACTACCACCAGTGTCTGCATTGGGCCGATGGTAATTCCAGACTGCCGCACGGTAAGCCTCCAGTGTGCTTATTGCTGCTTTGTGAAGGGACGGAGCCCTTTTACTAAGCTGTGGTAGGGCTAATGCACGGGTAGCATGCCAAAACAACACTACCGCCAGGGTAGCATGGGTGCCTGGTGATAATTTCAAAGTTGGCGTGCGCTGTTTCCTGTGGTAGAAAATAATTTTCAATTTTCTACTGCAGGGGCGTTCCCAGTGGTATGGGCAGCATTGATTACTGCAAAAGTAGCACACGAGCCTTTTCCGCCAAGTAAACGGGTGGCATTAAGGGCTCGGGCAGTAAACAGTAACACACTACTTAGTGCATGGCCATTTACTGCCCCATTTAAAAAGGTCTTTTCCCCAGCAGCGGTAAAAAATGGACCAGCACGCGCCAATTTCACGCGTCCAAACTAGCGCAGGCCACTTTTTACCACAGTTTAGTAAAGGGACCCCTAAGTGATGTCAGGGTTATGAAATAAAAGTCTGAAAAGCTTAACTGAGGGTGAGAGAAGAGGGCACAAGGATTATTCATCCAGCTTTAAGGATCTCATTCAGAAAGGGCAGGGTGAAATTTTAACTTATGTTATGTATCAGCCATACAGAGGATTTTTCACGCATTGGAACAGCATGAGTCAGTGAACCCAAAACACTCAAGATTTCAGCTGGGACCTGTGAAATTTCATTTTATGCTTCGATCCTTTGTGCAGTGTTGATTTTTCCCTTCTGAGTCAGCAGTAGCAAAAAGTGCCTCTTTCCTTAGTTTAAATACAATTAATATGACAACTATGAAGTTTCATTAAAAAGAATCCATGCTAGAGAATCAAACACAATATGCTAAATTAAGAAAGTAATCTAGAGAAAAATAAAGCTAATCGTAACTGTTATCAGTGCCAGAGTACTTCACAAAATCCAAGTGTGACAAAAATAATCTAAATGTTCAAATTAATATTGAGTTGTCTCTCTTATCATACAAACCATGGGCACTAAGACCCTCGGTATTCAAGCATCAAATCTGAAATGAATAAGCCTATAGCGGCTTTCATTGAAATGCCACACATTGTGTGATTCATAGGATCCAGCTCTGTGGGTGCTTGAGCATCCCTAATATTGAACAGACTCCTTGACTGTGTCCAGGAAGAGGCAATTTCCATTTATTTCAAAAAAGATATAGTAGAATTGGAAAAGGTACAGCGAAGGGCGACGAAAATGATAGTGGGGATGGGACGACTTTCCTATGAAGAGAGGCTGAGAAGGCTAGGGCTTTTCAGCTTGGAGAAGAGACGGCTGAGGGGAGATATGATAGAAGTGTATAAAATAATGAGTGGAATGGATCGGGTGGATGTGAAGCGACTGTTCACGCTATCCAAAAATACTAGGACTAGAGGGCATGAGTTGAAGCTACAGTGTAGTAAATTTAAAACGAATCGGAGAAAATTTTTCTTCACCCAACGTGTAATTAGACTCTGGAATTCGTTGCCGGAGAACGTGGTACGGGCGGTTAGCTTGACGGAGTTTAAAAAGGGGTTAGATAGATTCCTAAAGGACAAGTCCATAGACCGCTATTAAATGGACTTGGAAAAATTCCGCATTTTTAGGTATAACTTGTCTGGAATGTTTTTACGTTTGGGGAGCGTGCCAGGTGCCCTTGACCTGGATTGGCCACTGTCGGTGACAGGATGCTGGGCTAGATGGACCTTTGTTCTTTCCCAGTATGGCACTACTTATGTACTTATGTACTTATGACATTTATATCCCAAGTTATCCCAAACAAGTTTACGTTCAATGTGGCTTACAATAAACAGTATAGGATACACAACAAAGAATAATGCATAAGACAGTAAAAGAATCCAATTTTACAATACAATATCATAAATATACTGGGATAGCTATGAATGTTTAACATTTAGAAAATCTATTATGAATGGGAAATTGTACATGAAGCAAAGAGAAAGTTAATGGTAACAAGAGTAATAAACAATTCAGATAATAATTAGTTGTTTGAGATATGGTCGTTCTTTGTGAGGGTTTGTTTGAATAGGAACAATTTGAGGATTTTGCAAATTCTAGTATATTCTTGTATATTTCTTATTTTGGGTGGTAAAGAGCTCCACCATTTGGTTCCTAGGTAAGTGAAGTCTGCAGAGTGAACAGTTTTGTAATTTGGGAGGTGTAGTCTGAGATAGTTTCTTGCCTCATATTTAGCTTTTCTTTAAGGTAAGTTTATTAATGGTACCATATAGTCTGGAACTGTGCCATTTAGTATTTGAAACATAAAGGTACATAATTTGATGGTGATTCTTGCTTTGATGGGAAGCCAGGTTACCGCTGGGTTAATGCGGGAGCCCTTACCGCCAGTGGCGTACCAAGGGGGAGGGGGCGGTGGGGGAGGTTCGCCCCGGGTGCATGCCGCTGGGGGGTGCCACGGCGCGCGCCTGCTCCTCCGAGTTTGCTAAACTTCGTTCGTTCGCTGCAGCTCCCTCTGCCCCGGAACAGGTTACTTCCTGTTCCAGGGCAGAGGGAGCTGCAGCGAACGAACGAAGTTTAGCGAACTCGGAGGAGCAGGCATGCGCCGCGGCATCCCCCCCAGCGGCGTGCACCCGGGGGGGGGGGTGTCATTTCATCGGAGGGGGGGAGGTGTCATCTAGCGGGGGGGGGGGGGGGGGGGGCGCTGCACCCGGGGGGGCACATCGGCGTTTCGCCCCGGGTGCCATCCAGGCCAGGAACGCCACTGCTTACCGCCACATCAATGGGTGGCAGTAAGGGATCCCCCCCCAAAATTGTCGTGCGGCAAGTGCTTTACTTGCCACCCAGCCATTTCCTGTAGGAAAGCGAGAAATTTCCTGTAGGAAAGCGAGACTTCCCTTTTATCAGCTGCGGTAAAAGGGGGCCTCGGCGCGCATGTAAAACATGCGCCGATGGCATCGCCAGCCCCCTTTTGCTGCAGCTTGGTAAAAGGGGCCCTTAAGGGCTAATATTCAGCCCTTAACCACATAAAATAATGGCTTCATTTGGGCCACATAAAAAGCAGTCCTATCTCTATGCAGTTCATCTTATGTGGTCAAGGGCTGAATATTGCATTTATCCACATAAACGTTAGTGGCCAACATACAACTGGATATTCAGTGTCGGTGCCTGGATATGGCCCAGCATTAATATCTGGGAATACAGCCAGCAGCGGACATAAAAATGCTGACCACCACCAGCTGAATATCGACTGGTTTATTTATACGTATGTATCTGTATAAAAAATTATTAAATAAAAGTGGGTAGACCTACAGAGTTTTAGGATCACTCGATTCATAATTGTGACCCACTCTGAGATCACACATTAATGAACTAGTCCCTGGAATGTGACCTATCAATAGTGGCTCTTTAATGTATCATTTATCTCACCTTCCTACAAGCTGCATCAAACTGAAATGTGATAAGCAAAACATTGTTTATCACAATTCTCTACAATTTTTCAATTTATGGAATGTTATTTATCAAGGGGTCTTTTATTAAGCCGTGGTATCGTTTTTAGCTTGTGGCAAAAATCAGCTGATGGTAAACGCCAGCAGATTTCTACCATGAGCTAAAAATGGTACTGCTTAGTAACCCCCCCCCCCCCCTTCTCTCTACCTGCCAGTAATTAACATGCTGGGTTACAACAGACAAGTCATGAGCTGTTGTTGATGTGTTATTTCACTGATATATTTCTAGGGACCCTTTTACTCAGCAACGGAAAGCACATGTATGCATAGCACAGACCAAAAGGCACTACGGTGGGATGCGATCAGGTGTCCTGCGATAATTTTGGGATTTGTGTGCACCAATCCCACGCTAAAAAAATAAAATATTTTTTAGCTTGGGGGCGTATTTGGGGCAAAAAGTAGGTGTTTTGGGGGCAGCCATGCACTGCCAATTAGCGCGGGTTTAACATGGGAGCCCTTACCACCTAGTAACTAGGTGGTGATAAGGGCTCCCTTGCCAGTGGCCACATGCTAATTGGGAAATTAACGTATGGCCATTATGCCCCAAATTCTATAAAAGATGCTTTAAACTGGATGTGAAAATTTGGGTGCACGCCCAATTTGCAGGTGCAATTTAATTGAACAACAGCAAATCCTATTACAGCAAGCCAATTCGCGCTAATAATTGGAATTTTAACAAGCAATTATTGGTGCTAATTGGCTTTAATTGAAATTTATGGGCCTAAATTTAGGCACGGGATCTGCAGATAAAAAAAAGGGGGCATGACTATGGGAGGATCAGGGGTGTTCCATTAATTTATGTGTATTGTTATAGAATTCGGGGGATTTGTGCCTAAGTTAGGGATTTACACCTGGGTTTCATTGGTGTAAATGGCCGTGCCTAAAAGTAGCCACGATTCCCAGTGCTAAAATCTATTTAGTAAACAGTGCTTATCTTTGAGCACCATTTATAGAATGTACGTGGAGGGGCATAATCGAACAGGGATGACCATTTCTAAGGGTGTCCATCTCTAAGGACGTTCTGGCGAAGGGGCGGGGCAACACGTATTATCGAAACAAGATGGGCGTCCATCTTTCGTTTCGATAATATGGTCGGGGACGCCCAAATCTTGACATTTAGGTCGACCTTAGAGATGGTCGTCCTCGGTTTTCGGCTATAATGGAAACCAAAGATGTCTATCTCAAAAACGTCCAAATCCAAGTCCTTTGGTCGTGGGAGGAGCCAGCATTTGTAGTGCACAGGTCCCCCTCACATGCCAGGACACCAACCGGGCACCCTAGGGGGCACTGTAGTGGACTTCAGAAATTGCTCCCAGGTGTATAGCTCCCTTGCCTTGGGTGCTGAGCCTCCCAAACTCCCCCCCCCCCCCAGGTCCGCCTGCCTGAAGTACACTGCACCCACTACAACTGTTCCAGGGACCTGTATACTGCTGCGATGGACCTGGGTATGGCATTTGAGGCTGGTAAAAAAGTATTGTTAAACTTGTTTTTTTATGGTGGGAGGGGGTTAGTGACCACTGGGGGAGTAAGGGGAGGTCATCCCCGATTCCCTCTGGTGGTCATCTGGTCAGTTCAGGCACCTTTTTGAGGCTTGGTCGTGAAAAAAAATGGACCAAGTAAAGTCGGCCAACTGCTCATCAGAGACGCCCTTCTTTTTTCTATTATTGGCCGAGGACGACCATCTCCTAATCACGCCCCAGTCCCGCCTTCACTACCCTGCTGACACGCCCCCGTGAACTTTGGTCGTCACCACAATGGAAAGCAGTTGAGGACGCAAAAAAATCGGCTTTCGATTATGCCGATTTGGGCGACCTTGCGAGAAGGACGCCCATCTCCTGATTTGTGTGGAAAGATGGGCTCCCTTCTCTTTCGAAAATAAGCGTGATAGTAACATAGTAGATGACGGCAGATAATGATTTGTACGGTCCATCCAGTCTGACCAACAAGATAAAGTCATTACGTATGGTATGTGATATATAAATGTATTCCTGAGCTTGATTTGTCCTTGCCATTTTTAGGGCATAAACCATAGAAGTCTGCCCTGCACTGGCCTTGTTCTAAAATTTCTGAAGTTGTCGTCAAAGCCCCTGAAATGCTCCACTCCAGCCCATCCAAATCTATTCAGCCATGATCAGGGCACAGACCGTTGAAGTCTGCCCTGCACTGGCTTTCCTATTTAATCTCCGGCTAAGCTTCTTTAGATCCTTTCCTTCCAAACAGGATTCCTTTGTATTTGTTCCATGCATTTTTGAATTCTGTTACATTTGCATCTCCACCACCTCCTGTGGGAGGGCATTCCAGGTATCTATCACCCTCTCGGTGAAAAAATACTTCCCGACATTATTCCACAGTTGGCCCCCTTTCAATCTCAGTTCATGTCCTCTAGTTCAACCACCTTCCTGTCTTTGGAAAATGCTTGCGGATTAATACCTTTCAAATGTATGAACATCTGTTCAAATATTTGAACATCATTTAGTCTTAAATGTGCCTAAAATGCCACTTATAAAAGTATCAAGCACATGTTGCACCTAAAGAAGTGTATCTAAATGAGCATCTGTGCTTTCAAGACTAATTTAATGGGGAAAGAGACCTCAGTGAAAAGACAGCTCAATTCAAGCATTAACCCAACTGCAACTAATAATGTTCATTCAGCATAATTTTTCAATAATACAGTCCAAAACCACAAGAGAAAAAAATTCACATATCTTGCACAGCTACAATTAAATCCATTGATGAAATCGGCCGTATCAAACAATGACCACTGTTTTGCCTCTTCCGATTGCCTCATGGCTTCAAAATCACATGGCTCATGTATTTCAGCACCTCCTCATCGCTGGGAGAAGCAATTCAATTATAATTTAAATGTAAAAATGTACTGAACAGACTGAAAAATGTAACAGAAGTTGTGTTGTGTTTTTTTTTTCTACATCCAGTGATGTATAAGTTGTACTGACAGCCTAATGTCAGAATTGAGCTGTCTTTACATTGAGGTCTTTTTCTCTGTGAAACTAGCCTGACAAACTCTGATAGCAATTTAGTTATACCTCTTTAAGTGCTATTTGTTTATAGGACATGAAAAACTAGCTTCTACACAAAACAATAGTATCAATAATTAAAAGAAACCCCAAACAAACAGATAATTGAAATCTCAGTGGACAGTCCCATATATATAATGGAAGGAAAAGACCTCAGAGTCACAGCCAACTAAATTCAGTTCATAACAGTGACTTAGGGGTCCTTTAACTAAGCTCCAGTAAAACGTGACCTGCGCTAGTTTGGACATGTCAAATTGGCACATGCTGGGCCATTTTTGTACCATGGTGGGTAAAAAGGCCTTTTTTTAAAATGGGGTAGTAAATGGCTGTGCGCTAATATTAAAAGTAGTTTGTGGCTATTTACTGTCTGTGCCCTTAATGTCACCTATTTACTTGGCGGTAAGGGCTCATGCGCTACTTATGCGGTAATCAGGCTGCACACGGCAATGTATTCATGCTGCCGATTACCACCAGGATTGCCCACCATGGTAAAAAAAATAGAAAATGATATTGTACCATGGAAAACAGCGTGCGCTAACTTTGAAACTACTGCAGGGCGCCCACGCTACTCGGGTGATAGTGTTGATTTGGCATGTGCTAACCACACTATAGCCCTACCATGGCTTAGTAAAAGGGCTCCTTAGATAGGGTAATCATTTCAAAGGTCAGAGAAACCTCCCCATTGTACATGCCCTGGCTCAGGAGTGAGGTTCATTCCTGTGATGATATGTGCAAACTAACCCAATTGGAGAAACTGCCCCAGTACAAACAATTAAAGTTTCAATAAGGAAACAATCTTTTAAAGAAATCACTTATCTGGTGATAGACACATGATGGTGGCCAGCATTTTGCTTATAAAATTACCCTCACATACAAGGCCTAGGGGGCATGTAATGAAGTTACTAAGTAATAAATCTAAAACAATTCAGAGAAAATATTTCTTCATCACCGTATAATTAAACTTTGGAATTCATTGCCAGAGAATGTGGTAAAAGCAGTTAGATTACCAGGGTTTAAAAAAAGGTTTGGATAATTTCCTGAAAGAAAAATCCATAAGCTATTATTAAAATGGACGTGGGAAAAATCACTGCTTATTTCTAGGATAAGCAGCATAAAAACTGTTTTACTCTTTCGGGGTCTTGCCAGGTACTTATCACCTGGATTGGCCACTGTTTGGAAACAGGATACTGGGCTTAATGGATCAGTCTGTCCCAGTATGACAAAGCTTATGTTCTTATGATGATAAGAATGCATGCACTTGTACATGACGTGGGTGTAAGCATATGTGGGAGCAAATTGTGGGCATGGTGCAGGCAGAGACACAGTTTAGTGCATATATGCTTCCTGTATGTGCCTGCGTTCACATCAACTCCTGAGCTGCTGTAAATGTATGCGGGCTTCATTATAGCCACCATTTCTGTAGCTCCTGTGGGGCAACTGTATGCAGATACATAAGTGTGTCATGTGTCTTTATAGGCTTAAAATAGGCACCCACTTGCCCTTCACATTATAAAATGATGCCCAATATGTATATCAAACCTTGTTCTTTTTAGATAGGATGCAGACTATGGCTTCTCCTCATTCTTTTTCAGTAATGCCATACAACTCTTCAGTGTTAATTTCAGTGGGTCAGTGAATTTCTGCATCATGTCTGCAACTCTCACCAGTGGATTTTAAAATTAACCCAAAATATGGTGCCCCTGGCCAAGAGCAACAAAATATTAGGGGAAGTGGGATGGGATTTGATATACTGCCTTTCTGTGGTTACAGTTAAAGCAGTTTACATATTATATACAGGTACTTATTTTGTACCTGAGACAGTGGAAAGGGGTAAATAACTTGCCTAAAGTCACATGGAGCTGCAGTGGGAATTGAACCTGTTCCCTTGGTTCTCAGACCCCTGCATTAACCATTAGGCTGGACCTGGGGAACCGGGTTTGATTCCCACTGCTGCCTAATGGTCAGCAGTGGATTGATATCCCAGGGATCCGGGTTCAATTCCCTCTGCAGCTCTGTGTGACCCCAGGCAAATCACTTAGCCCTCTGTTGTTCCAGGTACAATATACCACCTATATTGTGAGCCCATTAGGAATAGTGCAAATACCTGTACAATTGTATGTAAACCACCTCGACCTGTGTTCAAAAGAGGTGGTATATTAAATGAATATAAACAATAATAATAACAAAAGGTATCTAGAAAAATCCAGCACGACATATGATATGAAAATCAAACAAACATACCATCCATTTTCTAACTTTGCCATTAAGGATTTACTGATAAATGAAACAAAAAATGTGTTTGATGAACATTTTTTGTCATTGTGCTGAGATTAAATCTTGAAGGGGTTGATTTATTAAAGCTATGTGATAGTTTCCGCTCCACATACTGGATGGTTTTGTTGAGAAATCTGGTGCCACTTTTCCTACTACTATTACTACTACTTATCATATCTATAGCGCTACTAGATGTACGCAGTGCTGTACACTTGAACATGAAGAGACAGTCCCTGCTTGACAGAGTTTACAATCTAATTAGGACAGACAAACAGGCCAAACAAGAGATAAATAAGAGAATTCAGTTTCCTACAGAGAAAAACTGGCCAAGACCTTCAAATAGTGAGTCAGGACATACAAACTGTGCAGATCTCATAACAAAATGAATGGGGTGATCATAGGGTATGCCACTCTAAAACATCAAAAATAATATCCATAAAAGAAAATCTTGCCGTTACCAATGCATGTGGGGATTCTTAGCCTCTAAGGAGAATTACAAAAGTTATCAAAGAGTGAGTGTAAGTTAAATATTCTATTGTAGGAGAAACATTTAATTTTCAAGAAATCTAGCAGCAGATTTTAACAAAAGGTGTTTCTAAGTAGCTGCCCATCTGATACAGTAGAGTTTTAATCTGGAATTTATTTTGTGTGAAAGGGAAGGAGGATTTTATGACGCAGGACTCTATTTTCAATGAAACATCTCGGTTTGTCTAGTCCCTCCCTCGTCTTTCCCATCAAACTCCTGATTGACATCAAGACTATAATTTCTTTTTAAACAAAGTATTATAAAACATCTTATTTCTTTTAAAACGAATTCAAATCCGGCCACTGAGCCACAGTAAACACTCTAACAGAAATGCATCAATACACTCCCTTCTGAACTCTCTTCCCCTGTATTCTCTCCACACCTAAAATCTACCCACAGATAAAGTTGTCATACCCTAACACCCTCTTACTATTATTCGATCATCCTATCATTTCCCCAATGTCACATTCCATAGTTTCTATGCCCAAAAGATGTTTTGACTTGACTTTGTCTTCCATAATCCTTCACAATGTAACCTATAATCGCATTGTAACAAACTGTATTTCCATCATTCAAAATGTATTGTAAGCCACACTGAGCCCGCAAATAGGTGGGAAAATGTGGGATACAAATGTAATAAATAATAATAATAATAATAATAATAATAAATAAACAAAACCTTCCATCTGAAAGTCAGTTGGAAGACAGCTCAAACTCATTTGAACCCGGCTTCCAAATTCCTTGTTCAAGATAGTGGCATGACAACCATGTTTGCAAGTTTTTCTCTGGTTGATTTTTTTTTTCAAGTACTTTACACCAGTGCTCGATGGAATTAAACATTCGTGTAAGAAAGTGATAGCTTGATTATAGATGAGGCAGCACCTCCAGAAACAAAAGCCAGACACAAATAACAGAAACTCAGTGCATGTGGCTAATTATAACATCTCTGTGCAATGAGGTACAAACAAAACGCAGCAGAAAGAACCAGCTCCTCTTTCGTGCGTTTTCAGAAATTACTTTCTTTTTGGTACATCACACTTTGCTTAAATGACACCTGGGCAAACCGGACACACGCTCAGGCTCCTTCTAAGTTATAGATTTCGCAAGAGTGTTTTCCTCCAAAGCACTCACGTGCAAAGTGAAGTGGGGATTTTATTTGCCCAACCTCTGATAACACGCTACATCGGATCAGGACCTTTCTTAAAATGTATTTCCAGCTAACGACTGCGAGGCGAGGTAAGAGCAAAAAGAAGCTGACAATTTTTCATGCTGGCAAACTCTGAAGTTTAATGAGCAAACTGATTTCAAGTTTCGCATTTCTGGAATGTATGAAGGCAGCAAAGACTATTCATTAGGGAGGGGAGTGGATGAGTGGGTGTCAGTCAATCCCCAGTGGGAAATCTTGGAACAAAGTGACAAGTTCCGAGCTGCTCCCTGCGGAAAGTGAATCCTTTTACGAATGGAATCCCATTTATTCGTTTCGTTCGCCCTATCCTGACAAGAGCGGACCTCTCCCTTATTCCGTGCTGTCTCGTTACTGATTGCTCTTACTGTCATAGGCTCGATTAGTTCAGCTCCTTTAGAGGCAGCCAACTGTTACTCTGATAAGCATTCTTGCAAACCGCAGTCCCCTCCGTTCCTAAACTGTGCAGCCCTCCTGAAAAACAAGTGTATCCAGTGCCCCACACGAGCACTTCACAGCGAATCATCTGAACAATGAACAAGTGACTGGACAGAAGTACTGACCTGTTCCCAAGAGCCCCCTGTACTTCAGTTTCGGAACACTTTCCTTCTGTACACACAGCAACAGCCAACGTGGTCCCCTTTTCGTTTTCCTCCTGACTCTGCGTGTGGACAGATGGCCAGGAGGACTCCAGAGCCCTGAGCTGAGCCCTACTGGAAAGAGGCAAAACGCTACTCGCCCCCCCTCCTCCACTTCCCGTTCCTTAGCCCCTGGCAGATAAGCCTGAGTCAGGCATAGTGAGCTCACCACGCTCCCCCTACCCCCCCCCCCTCAACCAATCATGTCAATTAGTGCTACATGAGAGGAGCTTCTGCCCAAAATCTGCTTAAGAAAGGGCCAGAGGGCAGGGCAAACTCCTCTTCGCTTTGCAAAAGAACCAGAAGCTGCTATAAATATACAAACAAAGGCAGTGACAGGGCCAGGGGCTTCAGGTTCTAAAGTGATAATCAAAAGAAGGAAATTGTACAGATGACTTGAGCCAGGCACACGGAATACAGTGGGCACTAGGTCTGCAATCAAGGTTAAACAGCACAGCCTTTAGTCCTATAATACCACCTGTCACATGGAGCATTTCCAGTGCCAGTGTCGAGCTGCGGATAATAAGACAGTACTGCGTGCATCTCTGTTTTATTGTTTTGTTTCAGTGTGTAATTTGCTCTTCAGCGATCAGTCTTTCTAACCTTTTTCTTTGTGTAACCCGACTCTACGCTCCCCCACCCCCCACTTCCAAAAATAATCTGTCTGAAATACACACGTTCTCCATACCACATACTTTGTTGTTTGCATAACCACAGGAGCACAAGAATGCAGGGATATCAACCATGGGCCGATGATCAGAAGCAAACGCAGGTGCTAGAGGCTGTTAGCACCACATACTAGTACCTGTGCTTGCTACCGCCCCATGATCAGAGCGCTCGTGGGCTCTGAACACAACTAGCATGCAAATGCATGCAAAACAGGGTTCTTAGCGCAAGTAGCATGCAAATGCATGCCAAACCTATTCATCCCCAATGATCAGCGACCAGCGCCCCAAAGATTGGCTCGCTGGCCGTGGCAAACCCTACGCCAGCTCGGAGCTGGTGTTAGGGTTTGCAGACCATTGGGGAGGAATGGTGAGCCCTGTCCAGCATGCATTTGCATGCTAGCTGGCCTCCATTCACCACAATGCAGCAGCTCCGGCAGGAACCCCGACCTGACCTGACCCGACACCCTGCACCCCACCCACTATCTGCAGTTGGAGGAGGGAGGTGGCCACCCTCCTCTTCCATGTGCGCTGCCTGGAAAATGGCAGCACCTAGCCCTGCCCAATGAATCCTGGGATGCGCTGGGTGGGGCTTCACACCATATATGGATGCACTGGGCAGGGCTGGGCACTGATGGAAGGGGAAGGAGGCCACCTCCCTTCTCCAACTGCAGATAGGGGGTGGGAAAGGGCTGCTAGGCTACCAGCTGAGGGGGGATTTACCCAAGACCCACTGGGCCACCAGGGACATCAGAAGGATGCTGGGGGGGGGGGTTTGGGGGGCAGAGACCCACCGGATCTCCAGCCCCCCTGAATCTATGTTGGGGGGTTGTGGGGGGGGGGGGGGGGTTGGAGGTTCGCCGGACCTCCAGCCCCCATTTCACTTGGCTGGGGCGGGGGTAGTTGGGATCTGGTTGTCCCATGGACCTCCAGCTCCTGTGTTTGACAGGTCTGGGCTTTTGACAGCCCAGACCTGTCAAACAAGTGCGGGAGGATTGTCAAGTGCAGGAGGATGCGCTCAGGCACAATCCTCCCGCACTTCTACCCCATGATCATAGGTCCGGTAAAGCCCCGCGCTGTTCCAGTGCTATTTGTAGAGTGCTGTTTAGAACAGTGGTGGGCTTTTGATCATCTGCCTATCAATGCTGGGACATGTGACAGATCAAATGATAACCTGGAAACCAACCCGTCTGGAGAGACTGCTCTTGTGAGGAACCACGAGGAACCACTTACAAATGCTAAAGCAAAGCAAGCCCTTATGTCTCAGCCTAGATGTGACTACATCCAGAATGCTTGTGAATCTTTACCTATACCTGAACCTCGGTGTGCATAGGAGCCAACTTTTCAAAATGAATGGGGGTGCTGAACACAACCCAATATTCTCCCTCTGCCTGCTACCACCAAAAAAGAAGTAGTCCTCAATTGCATTCACAGATAACATGAGGCTCCATTTCCTGAACTTTAGTTTGCACACCATTCCTTATTCCTGAGACATTACTACACCATCAAAGCACTGTCCTCTGCAGTTTAAAATCCAAACTACACCTTGTTAAGACATCTTTAACAGTATACACCAACCTGGGCAAAGACACAGAACTTTACCATACCATAATAGCACTAATTGCCAGGACAAGAAGAGCTACAACCTCATGTATGAAAAGGCAGTAGTGGAAATATTACACTGGGCCCTAAAACACTAATACACTACCTAATAAAAAAAAACCCAAAACAAAACAAACAAGATCTCTATGCAGAATACCACATCATAGTCATACATGAAAAACACACGACACAACAAATATATCACAAGGGACCAGAGATCAATATGAAGGCAAGAGAACTGAACTAGAAACCTCAAGAAGTCAACTAAAATAGAAATGCAGAGATGTGCATTTCCAAAAACTCACCTATTCCAATTAATTAATTCAGAATAAACACAGTTTATACCTAATAGTTCAACCACCCTTAGGATTCACCTTTGGGGTCAAAAAGCAAAACTATGTGCATGTAAGGACTAAATAAACAAATTAAAACAAAGTTTAAAGTAAATGCCCTTAATATGTAATACTTGGTAGTAATAATAATAGAATATACACATAGCAGGCAGCCTGAGCCAACAGATTTATTTTCCACTGAACATAATCAACTTTGTATGAACTTGGTGGCTAACAGTGTGCTGAACTGGACAATGTTGGTACATTTAAACTGCCTCTCGACAGAACTTCTGCATTAAGGAAGCCCCTACCTCATTATTCAATACTTCTCTGTGAAATAGCAGTAATAAAAAAAAAAAAGGCAAGTGCATTTTTATAATAAACACTGCATTAATGCTCCCAGGTCTCAACCTAATTAATGTTTTGTATTTGATAATGTTCTATGTTAGGGTTTTTTTTTTGGGCTGTGAATGTGTTCATTATCAGAGTCTACATTATGTTTTTCTGGGTACTGTTATTCGTATAATATCATCAATAAAAATTGTTGAACCATAAATATTGTAGTTATAAATAGTAAATCTGATTTTTAAGCTACTGATTCTCATAACATAATATCTGTCTTGGTGGCCCTTTACCAGGTGAAAACATCTCTGCACAAATACAGAGAGTCCCTATAACCAGCCCCTCCAAATGACACAACGATTTACAATTTAGAATTAATCACTCAATACTTTCCCTGTGTACATCTGTATGTTGCAAAGTTGGCATGATTGAAAAAATAAGTGAGATCAAATAAAAATGTTACCAACAATAAAGAACAACAGTGTGGATAGAGCGGCTCATAGGTTTGCTTGCTTTGTTTTGCATGAACTAGGATGACCGACAGTTGCGCGGAGGAGAGTGAAAAGTAGACTTACCTAATTGGCTTCAGCTTTTTAACATCGCCTGCTCTGGCTCCCTGTACTGCTTGCCCTTCTTCAATTTTCCAGGTCGCCGGCAGCCCCAGAAACTCTCCCTCTGTTACAGCGTCCCACTTATGCAGGACAGGAAATTGTAGCAGAGGGAAAGTTTCCGGGCTGCCAAAGGCAATGTGTTTACCTTACTGATGCTGCTGGCGGCCCGGAAAACTGAAGGACAGCGGTGCAGGGCAGGGAGCGGAACAGTGGTGCAGGGAGCAGAAGGGCAGCCAGTAGTGCCTAAACCAGAGGTGTACTAAGGGGGGGGGGCAGTGGGGGCGGTCCACCCCGGGTGCACGCCGCTGGTGTGGGGGGGGGGGGGGGTGCCGCGCGTCTGTCGGCAACGCTCGTTCTCTGCTCCCTCTGGCCCCGGAACGAGTTATTTCCTGTAACGGGGCTGAGAGAGCAGGGAACGAGCGTTGCTGACAGATGCACACCCCCCCCCCCCCAGCAGGTAAAGATGCACCGGGGGGGGGGGGGTGTCATTTCGCTGGAGGGAGCTGCCCCTTTCACGTCCCCTGTCCCGCCCCTTCCATGCCCTCACCTCCCCCCTGTCATCTCTCTCCTCCCCCCCTCCCCTTACTCTGCTATCCCTGGTGGTCTAGAGGTACCTCTTTGGGGCAGGAAAGAGCCCCCTCTTTCCTGGCCGGAGCTGCTAGCTGCCCTGCATCCTGTCCTGTGGTGAGTCCAGCTCTCGGCGTTTCAAAATGGCCACCGAGACTTGAAGTCTCGCGAGGCTGCTTCAACTCTTGGCGGCCATTTTGAAACACCGAGAGCCGGACTCACCACAGGACAGGATGCAGGGTAGCTAGCAGCAGCGCTCTGGGCAGGAAAGAGGGGGCTCTTTCCTACCCTGAAGACGAAGAGGTACCTCTAGACCACCAGGGATAGCAGAGTAAGGGGAGGGGGGATAGTCGCTTTTCGCCGGGGGGGGGGGGGGGGGGGGTCGTGCTGCACCCGGGGGGGGGCGCATCGGCGATCCGCCCCGGGTATCAGCCCCCCTGGGAACGCCACTGGCCTAAACACAGGCACTTTACGCCACTCCCTCAAATTATTGGGGGTGTTTGAGCACCCACAGAGTCGGCGTCTATGCCGGTGTGGTTGGGATGATGGCAACTGTATGTGTGAGTTAGAAACCCACTGAATTTTGCTTTTGGTTTCGGTTATGGTGCCTAAAAACCAGCCCCAAATCCCTTTTCTGCCTGGTTTTGGTTTCAACCAAAAGGTTATTTTAATTTTCAGCCATGTTTTTGGTGGAAGCTGAAAATTTGTGCTTTGCCCTATTTGACACCCAAACAGGAGTTGCTCCTCCTCCCGGACCACCCTGCGATCTCTATCCCTAGGCTCCCCTGGGCCTGTCTTACAATCCTTGGTATTCTATGGGTGTAGTTGGGACAGGAGTGATCCCCAGTTACTCATGCCCATTCCAGCTCTGTTCTCAAAGTGGCTGCCATGACTGGGGCATCACTCCTGCCCTGACTACATCACTAGACCACCAGGGATTGTAAGGTAGTACTGGTAGGGGGGGGGGGGGGGGGGGGAGATCTCTTTGAATTCTTTGGGGTTTTTTCATACTTTGATTGCAAGTAATGCAATTATAATCTTGTCCAATAATTTATATGATAAATGGAGTGCTCCGAATAAATACTTTTGATACAAAATTTTAGCAGTCTGTAAATTTGGGATAATCAGATCCTTAGGAATTAGCCTCTCTGTGGTGTTAAGATGTCAGCAGTCATTCCAAGTGTGGTGCAAAGTTAACCACTGCAAAAGCACGGTGGCTTTTAGTTTCGCTTTTCATTAGCTGCAATCCATGTGTGTTGAGCTATTTTGCTTGAAGGTAAAATATGTTTTTTAAAATTATTTATTATATTCTGGCTTGAATACTGTGGGTTTAGCAGAGGGATGCAGACTGCAAACTCTGACGATCCCCATTGGCCCTCACTGGTTCACGTTCACACAGCTAAACTTGAGTTTTCAGTTTCGGCTTCAGCCGAAACCAGGTGATGAGTTTTGGCTGCAGTTTCGGTTTTGGCCGAAATCTTTCCTCTAGTGTGAGGAAGGGCAGATGTTGGTTTACTCCTCTGGAGAGGAGGAAAGGGGAAAGGATTCATCAGCACATGCATTCTGTGACTGCAGGACAGCGCTTCTCAGCTCCTGGATAGGCTGACACCAAATAATTTATTATTTGTTATTTTGTTACATTTGTATCCCATCTTTTCCCACCTATTAGTAGGCTCAAAGTGGCTTACATAGTTCCGGAGAGATGGTTACAGACTCCGGTGTGAACAAATACAGTGTAGGAGTACAGTTAATTAGATTCGGTGTGGTTCATCCCAAGCAAATTGCTAAGGTGGGATCATGTGTCAGGGGTTGAGTACTGTCCGTTTCCTACTTTAATTTAATAATGAGAGAATTGAAGGGGAGTCAATAGTTCTGGCTAATCTTAGGACTTTGGGAGCTGTTTTTCAAATCTACAGCTAGAGTACAGGAACTGATCAATGTACCTGTTATCTAGCAAGATCGATTTAGCCAGCTTCTCTCTTTCATCTGTTGAGACCTAGTTTAAACCCAGTGCACAGCTGCATCCTGAACTATATGTAAGGCTTTACCAGCCAATCTGATGAGCTAATTCATATGTCTTTCAAGAGAGCAGGTGTACTATAGAGCCATAACAAACTTTGAAGTTAGCTGGGAATCTTAAATTCATTCCGGACAATATGCAAAGCAATTTAAGCCAGCTTAAATCACCTTTTGCCGTCTAACTCCTGATGGCACTAAAACGGGCAGTGCTGCTGAATATCACCTCTGACTGTAGCAAAAAAAGGGGGCAGTACAGGGGATGTAAGGAGGAGCCTGGGGTTATGTGGGTGCAGGCATTATTCAGTGCCAGCACCCGCATAGCTAAGTGGCCTAATTTAGAACAGATCAAATGTTGGGCACTATTCTTTAACTGGGCAGCTAAGTGTTCTCGCTTGTAACTGCAAAGGGAGCATGCTCTTGGGAGGGGCATGGAAGTGCGCATCATAGAATACTGTAAATTAGGTGCCCAACTGCTGATTTTAAACACCAATATTTAGTCCAGCCATCTATGGCATAAGTAGTTGCACCTAAAGTTAGCCCAACTCTGCTATTATAGAGTACTAGCTTAGCACCAGTATTTTGGCATTTAACTTTACATGCCATTTATAGAATACCCTCCTAAGGGCATATTTTGTAAAATACACACATATGCACATACTTTACATGACAATACTTAGGCCTGTTCCAAAACATCCATGACAGTCAGTGCCCACAACTTAGGCACTATTTTTGTAGGATCTGTGCCAACATTTTTGTAAAGACACTGAGTGGCCTTTTCAATATAACAACTAGACCCAACTTTAGGCGTTTTGTGGAAAACTTCCAAAAATTCAGTAGCGAGCACGGCCATTTTCAAAACAGAAAAATGTCTATCTTTTTGTTTCGAAAGTAGCCATTTGCTAGACATTATTGTACTCATCCAAGGGAAAAATGCACAAAAACAAGTCATTGGGATGTATGGGGAGAGGGGGGGGGGGGGGGGGTGCCAGCATTTGTAGTAGACAGGCCACACAGACATCCCAGCAGAGCAGTGGGGCACCCTAGGGGGCACTGCAATGGACTTCACTTAAACGGTCCTAGGTACACATCTCTGTGTTGCCCCTTATATTGCATGATGAGCCCTCCAAAACCTACCAAAAACCTACTGTACCCAACTATACACCACTACAATAGCCCTTATGCCTGCAAGTGTCACCTATATGTGGGTACAGTGGGTTTTGGTGGGTTTTGGAGGACACACACTTTCCACCACAAGTTTACCAGTTAGAGTAGGATATGGGCCTGGGTCCCCTTCCATACAGTCCACTGCACCAACCACTTGGGTACACTAGGGGCCTGCTTGCTGCTCTAAAAGGACTGACCATAACATCTGACGCTGTTTCTGGTATGTACTGGTATGTACTGTTTCTCTTACATCACTGGGATGGGAGGGAGGGGGGTCAGTGACCACTGGGGGAGTAAGAGGAGGTCATGCCTTAATTCCTCCAGTGGTCATTTATCATTAGGGCACCTTCTTAGTCATCACTGAACCAGGTGTCTTATGTGCAAGGATGGTGAGCCCTTAGGTCCCGCAAGGCCCCGAGGGACCTTAAGGAACAGCCGTGCAACCCCAAGTCTTCACCCGCGGCGACCGCCGTTCACCAAGGGTTGAGCCCCCAGCTGCAGGCGGTCAACGGGACTTCAGGAACCACGGGGAGCAAAGCTGACCCAGACAGGGACCAGGAGAGCAGCGGGCAGTTGGAGAAAGAGACGGCTGAGGGGAGACATGATAGAGGTATATAAAATAATGAGTGGAGTGGAACAGGTGGATGTGAAGCGTCTGTTCACGCTTTCCAAAAATACTAGGACTAGGGGGCATGCGATGAAACTACAGTATAGTAAATGTAAAACAAATCAAAAAAAATTTTTCTTCACCCAACGTGTAATTAAACTCTGGAATTCGTTGCCGGAGAAAGTGGTGAAGGCGGTTAGCTTAGCAGAGTTTAAAAAGGGGTTGGACAGATTCCTAAAGGACAAGTCCATAAACCGCTACTAAACGGACTTGGAAAAATCCAAAATTCCAGGAATAACATGTATAGAATGTTTGTACGTTTGGGAAGCTTGCCAGGTGCCCTTGGCCTGGATTGGCCGCTGTCGTGGACAGGATGCTGGGCTCGATGGACCCTTGGTCTTTTCCCAGTATGGCATTACTTATGTACTTATGTACTTATCCGATAACAGGCCAAGTTCAGGGCAGGCAGCAAACAACGAAGTCCAGATCCAGCAAGAGGTCGAGGCAGGCAGCGAGCAGGGAAACCAGGAACAGTCCAAGGGTCAAGAACCAGCAGAACAAGGAACGCAGAGAATCACAGGAACCACAGGAAGCAGGCCTCGGGCAAAGAACCTGAAGCCAAGTTCTGACTCTGTTGCATCCTTAAATATAGCACAGCCTTAGCCACCCCGCCCCCGCAGGTATAGCCAACCAACCCGGGCCTGGCTATTGACAGAGCCCTTCTGATTTGCTCCGTCCGCCCAATCCAGCACCTCGGAGGCGGAGTTCCAACCCCCCGCGTCCGGGGAAGACGAGAACGCCGGCCAGCGCGCCCGGGCACCACCTCTACCCTCAGCGTGAACACTACCTTCCCCTCCGGCGACCGAGAGACCGGCGGCCGCAATCGCCGGCCTCAGGCCTCGGCCCCGGCCCGAGCGGCCATCACCGCGGCGGGCCTCAGCTCCCCACCGCGACCCCCGAATCGCCGCCCCTTGTCGCGGAGGATGCCGGTTCCCGCCCCCCCGCGGCGGAGGTGCCGGAGGGAGCAGCGGACGCGACAGTATCCCCCCCGGATGCCCCCCTCCTCCTGGGGCCAGGTTTAAGAGGATATCGCTCATGGAAGGTCCTTACCAACTCCGGGGCATGTACATTGGTAGCCGGTTCCCAGGAATTGTCTTCGGGACCGAAATGCTTCCAAGATAGCAGGTAGAGCAGCTTTCCCCGACGCCTCTTGGAATCCAAGATCTCCTCCACCTCGTATTCGGGATCGGGGTCTGTTTCCGGAACCATAGACTCTTTATTCTGTGGATGCCATCTGGACCCTCGGAAAGTCTTCAGCAGAGAAATATGGAAGGCATTATGGATCCGTAGAGTACTATGTAGCCGCAGGCAGTATGTCACGGCCCCAATCCGAGACTGGACAGCAAATGGCCCGATGTACCGTGGCCCCAACTTCCGAGAGGGTACCCGGAGCCTTAGGTATTTCGTGCTTAACCATACTTTTTGCCCTGGTTGCAATACCGGGGCGGGGCGCCGGTGTCGGTCAGCAAACGACTTGTACTTGGCGGCCACTCTGTGTAGTTGCTCTCGAGCCATATTCCAGACTTCCTGCAGGTCCGCCAGGGTTTGAGTAACCATGGGCGTAGAGGAGTCAGCGGGAATGGGTGATGGAAGCCGTGGGTGTTCCCCATATACCATGAAGAACGGAGATTGCCCCGAGGCCGAATGTTCACTGTGGTTATAGGCGAACTCGGACCATGGAAGAAGAGATACCCAGTTGTCTTGCCGCTTGTTGACAAAGGCCCGCAAGAACCCCTTCAGCGTTTGGTTAATCCGTTCCACCATTCCATTGGTCTGCGGATGGTAGGCAGAAGAGAAATGAGTAACAATCCCCAGAGCAGAACACAGGGCTCTCCAGAATCGTGAAGTGAACTGGGCTCCACGGTCACTGATGATCCTGGCTGGTAGCCCATGGAGCCGGAAAATATGTTGGATAAACTGTTGGGCTAACAGCGCTGCCGACAGAAGTCCTGGCAGGGGAACAAAATGTGCCATACGGGAGAACCGGTCTACCACCACCCAGATCACGGTGTGCCCCTGGGAGAGAGGAAGGTCCGTTATGAAATCCATGGACAGTTCCTCCCAGGGGACTGCAGGGACGGGCAAAGGCTGCAGCTCGCCCCACGGGCGCCCCACCACCGCCTTGGTCCGGGCACAGGTAGGGCAGGTCATGACAAACTGAAGGATATCTTGCCTCATATGGGGCCACTGGTACTGTCGAGAAATCAGACGGAGGGTCTTTTGAAACCTAAAGTGTCCGGCCCATACCGAGGAATGTCCCCAACGCATGACTTCTCCACGGTCCTGTGGAGGCACAAGCTTCCGCAATGGGGTGACCCCCCCCTGGGGCCACACTGAGACAGACTGGGTCCAACATAGGATGAGGCTCCTCAAAGTCCTCGGAAGCTTCAAAAGCTCGAGAGAGGGAGTCCGCAGGGGTATTCTGAGCAGCTGACCGGAATACCAGTTGAAACTGGAACCTGGCGAAGAACAGCGACCAGCGGGCTTGCCGCGGATTCAGTCTTTGGGCCTCCTGCAGATACAAAAGATTCTTATGGTCAGTGATTACCGTAAACCGGTGCTCGGCCCCCTCCAGCAAGTGTCTCCACTCTTGCAGAGCTAACTTCAAGGCTAACTGTCTCCCACCGTGTAATTGCGTTCCACTGGGGAGAACTTTCGGGGGAGAAGAAGAAGCAGGGTTGATGCCGGCCCTTGGCATTCACTTGAGAAAGGACTGCCCCGGCACCCAGAGCGGAAGCGTCCACCTCCACCACAAAGGGCTTGTCAGGATCCGGAGCCTGAAGGATGGGAGCAGATTCAAAGGCTTCCTTCAATCGGTCAAATGCTGCTTGCACCTCGGCTGGCCAGTTCCGGACATCCGCATGCTTCTTCGTGAGCGCTGTCAGTGGAGCTGTCAATTGCGAATAGTGAGGAATAAACTGACAATAGTAATTCGCAAACCCCAGGAACCGTTGCAGTGCCTTCAGGCCCTGGGGTCGAGGCCATTCCCGGATAGCGCGGAGCTTATCTGGATCCATTTTGCAGACCTCCCGGTAACAGAATATGTCCCAGGAACGGCAGGGACTGCTGATGAAAGGAGCATTTGCTGAGCTTAGCAAACAGACAAAATTGTCGGAGGCGCTGAAGCACAGTTCGAACGTGGGTCACGTGCTCCCGGGGCTCTTTGGAAAAGATCAGGATATTGTCCAGGTAAACAATTACAGTAGCGTAAAGCAAGTCCTCTAGAGCAAAGTTTATAAACCTCTGGAACACCGCGGGAGCATTACACAGGCCGAAGGGCATCACTCGGTACTCGAAGTGTCCTTCATGCGTATTAAATGCAGTCTTCCATTCGTCCCCCTGCCGGTTATGGACCAAGTTGTAGGCCCCACGGAGATCCAACTTGGTGAAGATCTGGGTCCCCTGCAGCCGATCAAATAACTCAGGAATCAGGGGCAGAGGGTACCGGTCTTTCACGGTGATGGCATTTAGGCCCGGTAGTCAATATAGGGCCTCAAGGAGCCATCTTTTTTGGTCACGAAAAAGAATCCCGCCTCGGCAGGGGACGTGGAGGGACGAATGAACCCCTTCTGGAGATTCTCTCGGATGTAGGCTTGCATGACCTTAGATTCCTCCCGGGACAATGTAAAGAGGTGGCCCCGTGGTGGCATTTTGTCAGCCATCAAATTAATAGCACAATCAAAAGACCGATGAGGCGGTAGAACATCCGCTTCCACGGGACTAAACACATCAGCGAACTCTCGGTACTCCTCTGGCAGAGCCGCTTGATAGGCTGACACAGCTCTAGGGGTGGCTACTACCGTGGGACAGCTGGATTCCCAGCCCTTCAAACAAGCCTCAGTGCAGGCGCCACCCCAAGCCTGTATCTTCCCTAAAGTCCAGTCTATTACAGGAGTGTGGCGCCGTAACCAGGGCAAGCCCAATACCACAGGATGAATGGTGCGGGGTAAGATCAGGAATTGAGCCTCCTCATGATGATCCTCCCCCAACTGTAGCCCCAAAAACGGAGTCACCTCCGTGATAGGCTGGGGTAACGCTGTACCCTGGATAGAAGTCACTTGCAGAGCAGGTCGATAGGGCAGTGTGGGCCATCCCATCTGCCGCAGGAGTTCCTGGCAAATAAAATTTCCCCCGGCCCCGGAATCCAAGAGGGCACGGGTGTGAACCATAGTCTCCTGCCACCGCAGAGTCACTGGAAGCGTTATCAGATGGTCGGGTAGGGGAGTAGAGTGCCCCAAGACCCCTCCCCTCAGGGTGCCTTGGGAGTGGCGTTTCCCGGTCGTGTGGGGCAAGTGCGAATGAAATGACCAGCCTCGCCGCAATACAGGCAAAGACCGCCCCTAAGACGTTGAGTCCTTTCAGATGGAGTCAGTCATTGGCGGCCAATAACCATAGGTTCTTCAGAGGTCTCCCTGGGTTCTCTGGAGCCACAGCGGGGAGACGGTCCCCGACTAGCCCGAGACTAGCCCCCGGATCCCTTCCGCCGGTCCGCTCGGGCTCTGGCCCTTTCCTGGAAACGGGTATCTATCCGGACACAGAGCGAGATCAGGGCGTCCAATTGCCCCGGGACCTCATGGCCGGCCAGCTCGTCCTTGATTCGATCCTGAAGTCCCTCCAGGAAGATGGCAGATAGGGACTCTTGATTCCAGCGCAACTCGGTTGCCAAAGTCCGAAACCGAATAGCATAGTCTGCCACCATCCCTTCGCCCTGCTGAATCCACAGCAGCTCGGACGCCGCGGAAGACGGCCTTCCTGGAAGATCAAACACCATGCGGAAGCGGCGTTGGAACTCCGCATAGTTGTCTAAAAGTGGATCCTGCTGTTCACATAACGGGGATGCCCAGGCCAGGGCCCGTCCTGTAAGCAAGGAAATAACATAGGCCACTTTTATCTGGTCTGATGCAAAAGCTTCTGGTTGCATCTTGAAGTATAAGTTGCACTGGTTGAGGAACCCCCGGCAACTTCCGGGAACCCCATCAAACCGTGCTGGCTCAGGGAACCGAGGTCCCGGGAAGGACCCTCCCGGACGGGGAGCCGCTGCGGCGACCTGATGGACTGCAGCAGCCTGGTTCTGTACCTGGACCGATGAGAGCTGGGAGCATACGTTCTGTAGAGCCCCCGACAGGGCGTTCAACTGCTCCTGCTGCTGCTGGAGAGCTTTAGCCAGGTCCCGTAGGTCGGGTTGCGTAGGCGAGCTCATGGCTTCAGGTTCCTGTCTTATGTGCAAGGATAGTGAGCCCTTAGGTCCCGCAAGGCCCCGAGGGACCTTAAGGAACAGCCGTGCAACCCCAAGTCTTCACCCGCGGCGACCGCCGTTCACCAAGGGTTGAGCCCCCAGCTGCAGGCGGTCAACGGGACTTCAGGAACCGCGGGGAGCAAAGCTGACCCAGACAGGGACCAGGAGAGGAGCGGGCAGTTGGAGAAAGAGAACATCCGATAACAGGCCAAGTTCAGGGCAGGCAGCAGACAACGAAGTCCAGATCCAGCAAGAGGTCGAGGCAGGCAGCGAGCAGGGAAACCAGGAACAGTCCAAGGGTCAAGAACCAGCAGAACAAGGAACGCAGAGAATCACAGGAACCACAGGAAGCAGGCCTCGGGCAAAGAACCTGAAGCCAAGTTCTGACTCTGTTGCATCCTTAAATATAGCACAGCCTTAGCCACCCCGCCCCCGCAGGTATAGCAAACCAACCCGGGCCTGGCTATTGACAGAGCCCTTCTGATTTGCTCTGTCCGCCCAATCCAGCACCGCGGCGGGCCTCAGCTCCCCGCCACGACCCCCGACCCCGAATCGCGGAGGATGCCGGTTCCCGCTCCCCGTGGCGGAGGCGCCGGAGGGAGCAGTGGACGCGACACCAGGTGTAGATCAAATCGTCTAACTTTTAGCCCCGGATGTTTTTGCTTTGTTCCATTATGGCAGAAAAACATCCAAGTTTTGTTATGCTGTTACTAACTTGTTTATGTACCCATCTTGGGCAAATCTCTTCTTAAAGGTGGTTAATAAATTTTAATAAATAAGTACATAATAAATAAGTAAATAAATAAATAAATAACAGGCAAAAGCTTGGCTCTTCAACCAGGCTTTTAATGGAAGAAGTAACTAACTTGCTAGTCTCATACCCAGGTAGCGGCATAATCAAAAGAGAAGGATGCCCATCTTTCGACACAAATCGGGAGATGGGCGTCCTTCTCTCAGGGTTGCCCAAATCGGCATAATCGAAAGCCGATTTTGGGCGTCCTCAACTGCTTTCCATTGCAGGGACGACCAAAGTTCATGGTGGCGTGTCAAGAGTGTACCGAAGGTGGGATGGGGACGTGGTTAAGAGATGGGTGTCCTCGGCTGATAATGGAAAAAAGAAGGGCATCCCTGACGAGCATTTTGGCCAACTTTACTTGGTCCAACTTTTTTGTTACGACCAAGCCTCGAAAAGGTGCCTGAACTGACATTTGAGGCTGGCATAGAGGCTGGCAAAACATATTTAAAAAGTTTTTTTTTTAGGGTGTGAGGCGGTTGATGACCACTGAGGGAGTAAGGGGAGGTTATCCCCAATTCCCTCCGGTGGTCATCTGGTCAGTTCGGGCACCTTTTGAGGCTTGGTCATAACAAAAAATGGACCAAGTAAAGTCACCCAAGTGCTCGTCAGGGACGCCCTTCTTTTTTCCATTATCGGTCGAGGACACCCATGTGTTAGGTACGCCCCAGTTCCGCCTTCGCTATGCTTCCAACACGCCCCCGTGAACTTTGGTCGCGTGACGGAAAGCAGTTGAGGACGCCCAAAATCGGCTTACGATTATGCCGATTTGGGTGACCCTGGGAGAAGGACGCCCATCTCCCTATTTGTGTCGAAAGATAGGCGCCCTTCTCTTTCAAAAATAAGCCTGATAGGCATGGGGAAGCACACACACCCACATCCCTGAGAAAAACAGAAATAACAGCCCCATGTGTGCAACAGTGCAGTATCATGCTACCTCCCATTCAGTGCCTGCCCATCCATGGGCCCTCCAATGGGCCCAGAACCCATTTTGTGTTCCTGTAACCAGATTACCCTCTCAGGGGACAAACACCTCTGATATCATTGCCTCCAAAGTTCCTTATGTCATCTCATTGGTGACACACCTCAGACGTCTCTAATGTAACAACTGCCCCCAGTTGTCTCTGTCTCTGCCTCCCTGCACCACTATGCAAGTAATGCAGGATGTGCAGTTTATGTCAATTGCACACCTTTTGAACAATCTCTGGATTATACTAGTGCAACCTTTTGTTTTGTCCATCCCTGCTTTCCTATTGGAATTGTAGTTCTGCCCCCCCCCCCTTCCCACACAAGTTCGTATTATGATAACCACACTCCTCCTTCTCCTATGTAGTCTGTAAACTGTCTAGATGGCATATCCATAGAGTGGGATAACAAATATAAAATAAATTTGAAACTTTTACACACACAGGGCACCCTCCGTCCTCTGCTCCACCAGAGCCTGCCCAGGACCAGTTTGTTCTACCAGAGCCTGCCCAAGACCAGTCTGCCCCTGAAAGAGCATGGACCCTGGGCACTGGGAAGTGCCACTACTCCCACAACCTGTGGAGACAGAGGCGGAGGAGGACAACCCTTGGAGGGTCATGCCCCCACTGGAGGGGGAAGACGGGGTGCAGGATCAGTCCCCCCTTGTACCTATGCTGGAGGGCACAGCTGCTGAGGGCTTCCCTAAAATGGCTGCCATGTCTGCTGGTGGCCCAACCCAAACAGACCCCCCCCCCCCAAACCAGGTTCTTCAGCAAGTTTAAACCATGCACAGAGGCTTGCTGCAGGAGCTGGTGGGCCAACTTGAAATACACAGTGGGTCTAGATGTAGTCACAATATCTATATCTTTATTAAAAAAAGAAAATCACCCAACATGGTCCACGTTTTGCCCACACATGGGCTGCCTCAGGGGTATCAAACCAAAAACAAAATAATAATCATAAAACACAATATCAAATATGTACTTTTAAAAAAATGTACAGGAACCGGAGCAATGTATGTGCACTAACAGTGGCTCCAAATAAAATGCACAAGATGTATAAAAGATAAACAAACAAAGTGATTAAAACACATAAAGCAAATGTGCATAAGTGTGTAGACAGGTCCATGCAAACACATATAAATAGTATTAAAATGGTGCACAAAGAATTCAGTGAAATATGCCATTGGTATTCTCCTAGAAGGAATCAACCATCTGCATTATATCTTATATGAAAACAAAGTGTTATGCAAACTGCAATACTAAAAAAGTAAAAGTGTTTAGGACAGTGGCGTACCAAGGGGGGGGGGGCGATCCGCCCCTGTTGCACGCTGCTGGGGGGGGGGTGCCACGGCGCGCGCCTGTTGCCCTGTCTCAGTCTGATTTTGCAATTCGCTTGTGTTCACTGCTCCCTCTGAGTCTGCCCCGGAACAGGTTACTTCCTGTTCCGGGGCAGACTCAGAGGGCGCAGTGAACATATGCGAATTGCGAAATCGGACTGAGACAGGGCAACAGGCATGCGCCGTCGCACCCCCTCAGTGGCGTGCACCGGGGGGGGGGAAGAGGTGTCATTTCGCCGGGGGGGGGGGGGGGGGGGGGCGCGCTGCACCCGGAGGGGCTGACATCGGCGATCCGCCCCGGGTGTCAGCTAGGGTCGGAACGCCACTAAAATATTAGGATTGATAAAGGCTCACAATTCCAATTCAATCAAGAACATAAGCTCAGCAACTAAAAAGCCAAATATAATATATCCAGCAAACAGGTAAGTGGTGGAAAGTTCTTATAGAGCATTTCTTGGTTTATAAAACAAGAAATTTCCAACAAAGGGCAGATTAAACTTCAAAAACCCCCAAAAGGGAGTAAAAAAAAAGGAGAAATCAAAAGTGGTATATCACTTATCAAATTCTAAAAAACTGAAAAAGAAAAAAAAAAGGCAACATAAGATCGCATTTGAAATACATATGCGTTCCAATGACATCACCAAACAAGTCATCCAATTAAAAATACTCCAAAATTGCCAGGCATGCCAGATAGCCTAACCGTACATATATACAAAAAGCCAAGCACCAATAAAGAAGATGATAGTTTAGGAGCATTGGATCCCACGAAAACAAACAAACAAACAAAAAAATCATGTTTGGAAAGCATCATCATTCATTAAAAACAGAGCAATCGGAGGGTTCAAAATTCACTGAATAAACTTCAAGTGTTTGGAGAAAAGAAAGCACTGACCTGTTTATACCCACTTTTAACTATGTTTTGCTTGCTCAGGAATGGTCTGTAGATTTGGGATTCCCATTGCAGGACTCTCAAGTACAAGCGTGTTTGTTAAGTACATATAAAGTTATGGGGAGTGCAGACCTTTGGGAATTACAATTTAAGTTTGTCATAAGCCTTTATATTTCCCCGCCCAGAGCATTCTGTGCTACCATGTGCCTTGTGGATGACTGCCCTAAATGTTGTGGTTCCAGAGCACACCTGGTCACATGTTTTGGACCTGCCCTATTGTATTACATTTTTGGACCCAGTTGTGCGCTCATGTCTCCCGATTTTGGCAGCTACATTGTAAACCTACTCCTACTTTGCTCTTTGAGGTGTTTCAGTTGTGGGGCCCGGTCCCGACCGGCATAGGAAACTTCTTAAAGCGAGCATCTCTTATGGGGAAAAAGACTATCCTTGGTAACTGATTCATGTCAGACCCTCCTACAGTGCAGCATTGGAGGTCCTGTGATCACCCTGAATGCTCTGGAACATAAGGACATTCATGATTTTTGTCATCTGCCAAAGGAGACCCCTTCCTCCGGCTTTGGTCCCCTGTTTGGGACACATTGGCCCCTCTTGCTTGTAGCAGAATCCTGGACGGCTAGTCCGACAGCACATACTGAGAGGACACTGGGGTAGTGGGTGTATGGGAGGGTGGGATAGGGATGCTTCTTTGTATTTTCTAGATTGATACTGATATTGTGACGTTGTTTTGTGCCCTTTTGTTTGCATGTATTGTTGTGCTTAAATTTATTAATGGCCTTCTGGTTTGTTACTAAAATAAAATATATTCAGAAAAAAATTATAAAAAAATATTAAAAATATAGTGAGAAACCCAGCTGCCAAAAGTTCATAATAGTGAATAATAAAGTTGAGTCAGGAGGGGCTCCCTATAAACAGGCGGACAGGTCATATCTTGACCAAAAGGTTCCACAATCGAACATAGAGTCCCTGTGTGAGATAAAAATACATATGTAGAACTCCTAAAAAGATATATAACACTTAGATACAATCATAATAAGCTAACATTAGAAAAGAAAATTGTAAAACATGAGATACCATTAGAACCAATAAAAATATAGTAAGTCAGTTGCCATGGGGGTCTGAAATAACTTCACAGACATGCTAATAGGCCAAGTTCCTTGTTAAGACCAAAAGGTTCCAGAGTTTTAAATTCAAAGATCAACCTCTGTTCGATCTTGATAAGTGACTTGTTAACATCCCCACCTCTCCAAGGGGCAGCAAGCGTTCATAGGACAAAGAACCTGTAGTCCTCAAATTTATAAATCATCGTGACTGAATGTTCAACCAATGGGTTTTCCACTATCTTTCTATTAATAGTGCTATGGTGTTCAATCACTCTTGTTTAAAAGTATGTTTTGTCTTTCCTATGTACAACAAATTACAAGGGCAGTATCAGGCATAAACCACCTTTTCCGTTTATAATTAGAGAATTGCTGCAAAAAAAACATTTTGCCAGAAACAGGGTGTACAATGGATCTAATAGCAACATTCACTTTGCAAACTGCATATCTGCCACATTTTTATTTATTTATTTGTAGCATTTGTATCCCACATTTCCCCACCGATTTGTAGGCTCAATGTGGCTTACATTTGCCGTTATGGCGGATGCCATTTCCGGGTAACAGAGTTACATATGGTCTTGCATTAATGTGCGAACATACATGATAAGTATATAATGGAACAGACATGGAACATAACATAGATGGTACAGATCATGGTATAAATATTGTGTGTGTGTGTATATATATATATATATATATATATATATATATATATATATACACAATATTTATACCAGATCATGGTATATATATATACCATGTGCATACAGACATGGTTAAGAAGATTACATCAAGGTATTACATGAAGGTTTCTGAGTAATAAATTGGATTGTAACATACGTTAGAGAGACCCTATTCGACATAAGGTTAAAGTGGTAGTGCTTGATCCTTAGTTATGTGAAAAGATTTCAGTTATGTATAAATCATGTATAGTGTTATTATTTAGTATTTAAGATATATGTTTATTGTATGCCTTCTTGAAAAGATCTGTTTTCAGTAATCTTCAGAAGATGGATAGGTCTTGCGTTGTTTTTATGGCCTTCGGTGGAAAAAGGCCTTGTGTTGTCTCTTTCCTCATTATCTCACCTCTTCTAAATGCAAATGGCACCAACATATCCCTCAGATTTCTTCTTCTTTTATAGCCTACCAGCAGTTCTTTATCAGAAAAGGCACCCAAAGTCCAAATTAAATGTCAATGTTTCTGCACAATTCTTATAATTTCAATAGACACTCAGGTGTGCTATAATTTTGTTTCCTACATGTGCAGTTGTATCTTTTAGGAGTTCTTTCCTATCTTTAAGACTTGCTGTTTTATAACATTTATTAACACAACCTTCAGGATAAACTCTTTCCTGAAACCTACATTTAAGATCACTTTCTCGTTTTTCATACAGATCATGCTCAGAACAAGTCCTTTTTACTCTTAGAAATTGACTGTACAGTAGGTTTCTCTTCAAAGCCTTACTATGGAAGCTATTGTAATGTAAAAGTCTGTTGACATCTGTCGGTTTTCTATAAATGTCTGCTATCAATCTACCTTCCTTACTCACAATTAAAATGTCAAGGAATAATATTACTTGTCTACTGAAATTTAATTGGAATTTCAGATTAACATCCAAATGGTTAATCCATTCATAATATTCTAACAGTTCTTCTTTTGTTCCTCGACAGATGATAAATATTTCTGCAGATCTATAGAGCCGGTCTTTTTTTCTTGGATAGCCCAATGTGAAATACTGGGCCTGATTGTACCATAGCTCAGGATACTCTGTCAGGAGCAGTACCAGCCTCGATAAGAGCAGTGGAGAATAACCATCGTGTATATAGTTTTTCATGTTTATATATTACAAATACAATGTTTACAGTTTTTTGCATACAAAGGTCTGTGTCTCCATTCTTTAAAAAATGTGTTGATTTCCTGATATGTAAGGTTGACAGGTGCTGTGGTGCCAACACTACTAGGCAACACTGAGAAAGACAGACTGTAGAAACGGGGGTGGGGGTGGAAAGAGTGACAGACAAGGAGAGAAGTGTCCAAAGGGCCCTCAGTATCCACAATGAGAGCAGCTCTCCCTGAATGTCAAGTACTTAACCAGAGGGCTACGCTAACGGAAAGGGATCTAATGTGCCCTACAGCAGAAGAAGTTCGTTTGGGACTCATACCTGACCACTCGCCCCAGGATAGCAGGCCATACCCCAAACCATCATGCTATGCTTCTAGTAGGTCAAAATTAGGTGAAGGCAAATGTCTCAGGACCTGCCACAGGCAGGTGTAATGTCTATGCAACCTGCTACCTAGTTCCCTGGGGGAGGAGGATAGGGGGAACACGCAGGACTAAAGTCTCCCTTTCCCCCTTCTCCCTGGTCATGGCTGTAGGGCATCAAAAACAGCATAATGTTTTCATTTTTCATCATTTATAATGAAGAAAAATGAAAATATACTGTTTTTGATTGTGAATTAAAGCTTTTTGATATTTAAAGAAGATATTTGACATTTTATGCATGATAGAAGATATTTTCCAGTCAGCCCCGGTTGTGTGTATGAGCTTACTACATGCATGTTGGGATAATTTGGGTTTATTTTTTCAAAATTTTGTATGAGGATGTGCGTATTAATATTTTGAGTAACTTGTACCCCCATGGGTTTAAAATTCTTTTGATTTCCATTATTTCTCGTTTGAGGGGTTTAAAAAATATTTTTCTTGCTTTTTTGAAAGATCCTGCTGGCCCAGGGTAGATAGTTAAGGATTTCCCTGTCGGTTCCTGTTTTGGCGTTTTTTGACTGATAGCAGCGTTGGTTCAACAAAGAACATTACATGACATTTTACTGAATTCACAGAAGATTTCTTATCTTTATCTTTTAAGAGTTCTGCAATTTCAGTGACTCCTGATGCAGGGGCTTGGTTGCTGAAACAAGGCCCATGTCAGGTCTTTCCATTAAAGAACTCTTCATTGTCCTGTTTCTGGAGGTCAATGTGTGCTTTTGTTTTTGTATTTATAATAAGGCACTCAACATTGTGTACATAAAATTGGGCGTGCACCCAATTTGTGCAGACAACTGAGTACCAAGCCTATTAGTGCCAATAAATGGGTACTAACAATTATTGGTGCTAATTGGCATCAATCTGAATTTATGCACCCATCTTTCTAGGCACTATTCTATAAAGATGTGCACATAAAATTTTCAGCGCACAACTGAAAAGGTGGCATGACCATCGGAGGGGCATGGGTAGGTCACTAAAGATACATGCACTATTATAGTATTTGGGGCATGAAGATTTACACCAGGTTTCAGTTGGTGTAAATCCTCAGAACCAAAATTGGGTGCAGATCACAGAGCTAAGCACCATTTTATACATGGTGTCCAACTGAGCACCATTTATAGAATAGCGCTCAGCGCCATAAGAACAAGGAAGGATCCCCTACAGAAAGAAGTACAGTCCAACGAAGTAGGGAAGGGATGTAGGTCAACCAAAAACAAGTAGGACTTCAGAGGTAGGTAGATTAAAAAGTCTGTGGAGGAGTAGCCTAGTGGTTAGTGCAGCAGACTTTGATCTTGGGGAACTGGGTTCAATTCCCACTGCAGCTCCTTGTGACTGTGGGCAAGTCACTTAACCCTCCATTGCCCCAGGTACAAAATAAGTACCTGTATATATGTAAATTGCTTTGAATATAGTTGCAAAATGCCACAGAAAAGTGGTATATCAAGTCCCATTTCCCTTTACTGCCAAAAAACCAGTAGGATGGACTCAACATGGTCCAGTGTTTCGGCAACAGTATGCCTGCTTCAAGAGTCTAAATATCTGCAGTACTGTCTCAAAATATTTCTACAGAAAGGATATAATACAAAAAACACTGCAACAGTTAATCATCAGCAGAAAAAACGCCAAGGAGTTGCTGCTCAAAGCTTTTTGGTTGACCTACGTCCCTTCCCTATTTCGTTGAACAGTAGAATAGCACTCAGCTATTTACTGAACCTAGTCCTTAGTGAACTGCATGTAAAGTTCTGTTTGCATTCCTAAACAATTCTTTCATGTTAAAGTGGGAAAAAACACTTAAGCAAATCATCCTCTGAATGCAGAGGCTCTCAACCCAGTCCTCAGGACACATCCAGCCAATCTGCTTTTCAGGATATCCAACATGAACATGTATGAGATAGATTTGAATACAATGGAGGCAGTGCATGCCAAGCTATCTCACGTATAGTCATTATACTGAAAACCTGATTGGCTGGGTATGTACCGAGGACTGACTTGAGAACCACTGCCTTAATGGATAATAGTGGAGTTAATGACTTTGTGACAACTTTGCTTTGACATACTGTGAAACATAAAAACAGTCTAATAAATCTTTGTGTGGCTTTAGCCTTTAAATTGCAGTTATGACACATTGTCAGGTTTTTCTACACACACTATCATGCTTACTCATTTTGTTGATTTAAGGACGAGAGACTATCAATTTGTTAAGGCAAAAAAAAAGTGTTTAATAGAGTCTGTCACTTTATACAGAAACACATACCATAAGGACAGATAAGACCCATTTATTCTCTTGAGATTCCAGATCCAACTTGATCTCCAACGTTCACATCCTTTCACAACTAAGTACATAAGTAATGCCACACTGGGAAAAGACCAAGGGTCCATCGAACCCAGCATCCTCTCCACGACAGCGGCCAATCCAGGCCAATCCAACTACGGATCTTCCTCACTTATTGCAGATACATGACAACCACTGATTCTCAGAACTTTGAGCGTGCATAGACAGCGGATACCAAGCCGCTCATTACGAACACAGAATACAAGGTAACAAAATATGGGACTGGAGAACTTCTGCTGTATGTAGAGAATGCCAATTTCCTCCAAGTGCTCAAATCAAGAGAAGGGCCTTCATAGAAAAGGAACTTTCTGTACTGTGGCTATGGAAAATATCATATTGAATAAGGGCCAAAATTACCATCTTTCTTACAGCAAAGAAAACAAAAGGCATTTTCATTTCTAAAATGATGCCTTGAGTTCAGTCTAAGACAGAGACTGTGTGACAAATTACACATTGCTTACAAGCTAATTAAAGCCCTGCTCATTAAAGAGAATCGCAATCAGCACAAAATGGAGGAAAATGAATACAGACCAGATCCTGCGATTACTGGCCTTTCTTAAATTTGACCTTCCAAGATGGAATATGCATACCATGTAGTGAAACAAAAAAAGAATATACATTCTCTTGTAAAGGAGAAAATAACTGCTAAAAGAAATTCAGCAGCTCTTTCATGCACTATCTACAATATTTATAACAATATATAGTTGCCCGATAGCAGCATAGAAGAGTTTTCCTGGGAAGGAACTATATCGGAATGAAAGAACTCTACATAAAAAGCTCTGGAGGAATATCATCAGAAGCAGAAGAGTAACAATACGATGAAAGCATGCACCAGAGCGCTTTTCTTTCACACAGCCCTGCCCCTTAGAAAAAAATACCATGGTTTATGCTAGTTCTTTGTCTGAATAAAATGTTGCAGTTCAGAAGATAAAGACACATCGAGTCAAGCAATTAAACAGCTAAATAAATGAATCAGCAGAGCAGAAGTGGCAAATTTAATTACCGCTTAGTGCTAGGAAGGAGAATTAATTATAGGGTCCATGAACCACATGCCACTCTTTACCTAAAGCACGCACTTCAATTCTTCTGGATCAAGCATTGCAAATGCAGCAACAAGATGCTGAAAAACTAAGGCGCTATTCAGACTAGGATAAGAAAAGTTGTCCTACTAATGGTGCTGTCTGACATCAAAATGAGCTTTGTTTTCCATGACCAGAGTTCCAAATGTACAGTGTACCCTATGCCAGTACAGAAATGCTCCCATTCAAGAAATATCATTTATAACTTCTCTGGGAGTAGCAGTATTCTGTCTTCCTTCGACCTGGGAATAAGGCAGTTGCACAATATCCAGGCAGTCTGCGTTTTTAGAGCCTACTGAAGGGTTAATCCTGCCCTGAGGACAGGATGACGCCTTTAGGTTGATTTGTATTTGATATACCACCTATATGGTAAGCTCTAGAAAAGCAACCATGTTGGGTTCCCCATTGTAGTATAAATATTTTAAACTACAAATGATGCCCACAGTTCTGACTGTAGAGGAAAATCAGCAGAGGAAGAATAAATAAGAAGGGAGTCCTCCTACTGACCAGTGGACAATGCACAGGGACTGGGAAAATAGACCTTTGTGGGCAGTGATGACTCTTTTTCCCTTTCCCCCACTCATATTTCTGCCAGTAGCTGACTGAGGGGAAAACTCTGCCTTGGGAGCCATTGAGTTATATATCTGAGAAGGCCCCTCTTAAATATTTAGGCCCTGTGCTTTAATCTTATATTGCCTGTCCTCCATATGCAAGTTTCAGAAGGGCACAACTTGGAGACCACTGAAATTCTGTTTGGGTGAACAGTGTCTCATAGGCAAGAAATCCCAAGGTTCTTTCATGGTAAACCTGGGTTGCAAAACCAAACAAAGCATACATTTCATACCATGTCCCCCCACATGTCTGCAAATATTTGTATTTAAGGCAGCCTCTAATGACACTCCCATGGCGAGTTTGAAATGCTAATATCAAACTTCCTTCTCTCAGACTCTTCTAGTGTACTGATCTGACCTATAATAGGGTGATTGCTGGTGTATGTCCTTGGACTTCTAACACCCTGGAAAGACTTTGTGGAAGGTGGGAAGGACTGGGTGTTGGATTAAGTATGGGATCTTGTGAGGTTCCCTATCCATGACACTAAAAAAAGAAAAAGACTGACTTAGATCAGTGGTGATATCCTATAAACACTCATGCCCTATGGATGGCGGCTGGGATATCCTTAACAATACTGACTGAAATAACATGGCAGACTAGATGGACCAACTGGTCTTTCTGCCATCATCTACTATGATACTATGAAGCTTATTTTTGAAGAATATGGACATCTCAAAATTCCCAAATGGATGTCCATGTGCTTGAAATGTTCAAATCCCAATTTTGCAAAGAAGAAAACGGCCATACAACGTTACAGTATGTCCAAATAGTAAGGGGGAGTGTTTTGGGCAGGACTAGGGGGGACCCAAAATCAGGACATCCAATAGCGATTACCAAATGGGAAGAAACGCTTAAGTCTAAAAAGGAGGACATCCTAAGTTAGACCTGTTTCAGTCATGTTCAGGGTACAAAAAGGTGCTCTAATTGAGCAGCTGGCCACTGGAGGGATTAAGGCATGACATCTCCTTAATCCCTCAGTGGCTGCTGTCCCTCTCCATCTCCTCTGAAAGAGAAACTGAAAAGGGATACCAGGCTCTATGACAGCTTCAGGCATTATGGGCATCCTTAACAGAACAGGAAGCAAGTCTAAGGAGTAGGCTAGTGTTGGTGCAGTGGACCTTAAACCAAGGGACCCAGGTCTAAATCCCACTTTAACTCTTATTTTTATTGTGAGCCCTCCAGAAACAGAAATCTCCTACTGTACTTAAATATGTAAGCCACCTGCAAGCCTGAAGACTTCCGAAGTGGTGCACATTCAGGTACAGTAGGTATTTTTCTGTTCCTGGAGGGCTCCCTAACCACTAGGCTGCCTCTCTGCTCTGCAAGGACATCCGCGTGGCCATTCTTCTATGAATGCAGCCAAACAGACATCCTTGTCCCTGCTTTTTTGTTGGGTGTTTCAGTTTGCAAAATGGCTGTTCATGCTGGATGTCCTTCTCACATATTTTCAAACAGAGATGGACGTCTGTTTTGGATGCTATGAGCTGGATGTCTCTTCTGACTCGGACGTCCTTTCGAAAATACCCCTCTATGATACTATGGGGCTCACTTTCAAAGCACTTAGGGGCCCATTTGCTAAGCAGTGGTAGGGCTAACATGCGGGTAGTGTGCGCCAAATCGCTACCGCTGGAATACCGCAGGTGCCCAGTGATAATTCTGAAGTTGACACACGCTTCTTCCCACGGTAGAAAATTTTCTACCACGCTTACTAATTAACCATAGCTCAACAGATAAGAACTAAAATTTACCTTCAAATTCGTAAAACTGCAGCAGCTCGGCGGTAGTTCCCACCCCCAGCATGTGTCATATCTGGCACCAGTGTGTACCTAGTAGTAATCAGCCACTGTCATGTGCTGCCTGGTTACTGTCAGGTTAGCGCGGGAGCCCTTACTGCCACCTCAATGTGTGGAGGTAAGTGATCCCCCCCCCCCCTGAAATGGCTGTGAGGCAAGTGCTTCACTTGCCACACAGTCATTTCCTGAAAAAAAGAGAGAAAGATCTGCCTTTTACCCACTGCAGTAAAAGGGTGCCTCGGCGAATGTCAAAAACACGTGCTGACGCCAGCTCAGGCCCCCTTTTGCCACAGCTACGTAAAAGGGGCCCTATCTGATTAGCACATGGTTAGTAAGGGAGGCCTTACCACTTAGAAAATAGTTGTCAGTAAGGGCTCTAGTGCTAATGGCCACCTGATTAACGCGTGAGACCTTACTGCAAAGTCAGTGGGTGGTGGTAAGGTTTCAGGCCCAAAATTGACACGCACCAATTTTCATTTTGCCACACATCCATTTTCAGCCTCCCCCCCCCCCCCCCCAAAAAAAAGGCCTTTTTTTGCAGGTGCGCTGAAAAATGGACCTGCGCCCGTCCAAGACACACGTCTACACCAGTGCAGGCCATTTTTCGGTGCACCTTAGTAAAAGGACCCTTTAAGTAGTCCCTTTCCAAGCAAGGTTTCTCAGAGAGGCAGTTCCACAAAACCAGTGCTATGCAGGAGAAAGTGTGTGCACACATGTCTACTCATCTTCAAGACTTGATAGAAGGAATGCAAGCTAAAAAAAAAAAAAATCTCTGCTAGATTGTAAACTGAAACTGGAGAGAGTTTTTTAACCAGTCTTTCAAGCACAACTGTAAACCTAGATTATATATAGCCTTTAAAGTGATTCATATCATTTTTAACTGTAACCAATGTAACTTTGAAGGCATCAGAGAAATCTAATCTCTTGACTCACTTCTGGTTGGCATCCTTACAATTGTGGAAAGGGAAGCAAGGGAAGCAAGATGCTGAACATGTTGCAGCAGAGGAAAGAATAAAAGAAGAAAGGAGATGGATGCTGAAGACCACGGTAGAGGGTGAGGAGGAGAGAATACTAGAGATTGTACCGGTGCCACGTCCTAACCTGTGCTGAGTTGGCCCTGAACTGCCATTGCTTTGTGGGTTAAGTGAAGGTGGAAGCTGTCAGGATAATTTTGGTGAGGCCAGGGTCCATGTGCCCACTCTCCTCCCACCACTGTTTCCTCTAAGCTGAGCAGGAATCTTCCAACTGCATTGAAGCCAGTGAGGGGTGGTGCTTCAATGTTGTGTGTTCAATGGCTAGAGATAGGCAGGTTCCATGGAGTCCTTCAGAGCTTGCCTGTCCCTCTCTATTGAAAATGTGATAGTGACGCAGCACCCCCACTGGCAGGACTGTAGGTGGAGTTCTCAACTCAGTCCTCGGGACACACCTAGCCAGTCAGGTTTTCAAGATACGCACAATGAATATGCATGAGAGAAGATTTGCATGCACTATCTCCATTGTATGCGAATCTTTCTCATGTGTATTTATTGTGGGATCCTGAAACCTGACTGGCATGGTATGGCCCGAAGACTGGACTGAAAACCCCTGGCCTAGAGGGAACAGTGCTCCCTCCCCAATTCTGATGGTTATGGGAAGGGTCCAAAATGAAAAACATTTCTAAACTAGAACACTGAACAAAAGAACACTTTAAAAAATTTGTTTCAGGTTTTAAACTATTTGAGATGGATATTTTTGCAGCCCTGCTCAATACTTTTTTTTAAATTATTTTATTTTAATATTATACTTACATATCACATCACTTTAGAGACCCAATATAATTTACATTCAATAAAATCCTATAAATAACATTAAAATGAGATAATATTTTTTTCATTAATTCCAAATAGTTTCATACAGCCAAAAATAGCAATCAAATTTGAACTAGCCTGAACATCTGCTTAGTTCAAACTAACATAGTTCAAAAAGTTGTGGGATAAATACAGAGGTTCTCTACATGACATGAAGATGGAACAAAGCAGAGAGAATTTCCACTCAAATAGCTTTCACCCTTTCAATAATAATAATAATAATAATAACAACAACAACAACAATAATAATAAGCATTAAAAAAAGGCATGGGGTGGGTAGACTACACTGGGCATCAGTTACAAAGACAAAAAGTGTGTGTGTGCAGGGGAGGGAGGGTGTAACACCACAGGTGCAATCCTAACTGCTTTTCTGGGCAGACTGGATGGGCCATGCTGGACTTTATCTGCAATTATTTCTTCATTGTACTATGACATTATGACAGTTCCACTGCTAATAATAATACTCCACTATTTATTGATGGTTGTAACATTTCTGGAGGATTTTACCTTGTAGAATGAATAATATTCTACATATCTGTGTGAAATTTCAAAATAATAAAGGAAAATACTCCTCCACAAGTCCATGAATTAAGGAGATCATTTTATAACAGGATGTCTATGTGGAAGTTGGAGAAAAAGGCGCCTATACGTAAGCCTATATTTCTTTATAAAATAAGCTCCCAGAACCAGGCCCCACAACAGATAAACCCTCATACACAAATTTACACCTGCTCCAAAGGAGGCATACATGTGTACACTGTCCTCCAACTCTATATAGTGCATCAAATGTCAGGCACCAATTCGGCACATAGGACCAGATTCTATATATGGTGCTTAAAAAATCCATGCAGAAAACATTTCCGCCTAAGCGAATTCTATAAGATTTAGGCACGGTATATAGAATATGCTTAGTTGATATCCCAGCACCTAACTACATCCCTCCATTAACACCAATGAAAATGTTAATACATCCCTGCATGTAGATTTATGTGGACTGGGCCATATTCTATAACAACACGCATAATATTTGGGAATGCACACAAAATGCCCATTTCCCCACCAATGGCCAGGTCCCTTTTGCACTGCATACTTTAGAATTTAGCAGCAGTTCATTACAGAATACGCTTAGCGAGTTATGTGCGTAAATTCTAATTATTGCCCAATTAGTGTTCATTATTGCTTCTTAAGTGCTCTTAAAAATGCTGATTGGCTTGTTAAGCCAATTAAGTTCCATATGTTGTTATAGAATATGCTTAGATTTCAGCGCGGAACGCTAGACACGATATATAGAAAACGGCAGATAATGACCGCACGACAACAGCAGTTATGTGCCATAGCAGTGGTGAAACTGGAGAAACGTGTGTTAGTGCACTTAAATGCTATGCTGTAATTTTGCACCTAAGGGCTCTAGGGCATGACTGCAAGGGGTCATTCACATGGGAGGGGCCTGGAAGGGTCATGGGTGTTCTGACCATTCCAGCGCACGCTTTATAGAATACTGCCAGCTGCGCCTGCATGGTGCCACATTTAGTCGTGAGCATTTACATCTGCCATAAAGCAAGCATGAGCATTTATGCCTAAATTTACAGTTACAAGACAGCAAAAGAGAGGGTCCAAAAGTACACAAACGGAAGCAGCAAAAAAGCACAAAAGGGCCTCCAGAACTGGAACAATGGCACAGTCTTTACTGAAATGGACCCGACACAGGCCGTGTTTTGGTGCAGAAAAGCACCTGCCTCAGGGGTCAATTTAGTATTCCTTTCAGTTGGAAATAACCCAAATTGTCCTTAAAAAAATATTTTGATCTGCAGCAGATTGTACCACATGCTCCCAAATGCAGTAGTGGATATCAAAGAACTTTCTTGGTGGTTCTTTGATATTCCTCTAGACTGCTGCATTCAGGAGTGTCTGGTACAATCTGCTGCTGATCAAAACATTTTTTTAAAGGGACAATTTGGGTTATTTCCAACTGAAAGGAATACTAAATTGACCCCTGAGGCAGGCGCTTTTCTGCACCGAAACACGGCCTGTGTCGGGTCCATTTCATTAAAGACTGTACCATTGTTCAAGTTCTGGAGGCCCTTTTGTGCTTTCTTTGCTGCTTAAATTTACAGTTACATCATGTAAAGCCTGCTATAGCCAGCAAAGCATTCTTAGCAGATAACAACTATAGATACTAGATTACTAGTCTAGGATGTGACAGTGTAATCATAAAAAAAAAAAAGCTTTATCATGACAGTTTAATTATCCAGAATATATTTTGGAAACATAATTTTTTAAAAAAGCTTTGTTAAAAGTACTAAAGATAAAACTTTAACTTCATTAGGGAGAGTAGACCAAATACCTGCTGCCTGATAAGAGAGGAAAGACATAAACATTCTTTTTGATGAACCCCCCCCCCCTCGGGACTCGAGAATGACAGAGTCATTACATTTCGAACATTATAATACAGACTGGCAAATGGTCTACAAATAAGATGACTCAAACCATTGCCGACTCATGCTATTATTTAATAAAATATTTGGCATGCAGATTTGCAGTTACAGAATACTAGCATAGCTCTCAGATTTTTGCTACCCTTCCTAGCCAGTATGGCAATTCTTACGTTCTTATAATCTTGCTACTCTTTGGGTTTCTGACAGGTAGATTGGTCACTGCTGGAAGCAGGATACTGGTTTAGATGGACGGTTGGTCTGACACAGTAGGACTCTTCTTATGTTCTTATGTAGAACTTCCACCTATGTATGTACTCTGACAAAATATGGGTGTACATTCTGGCCAAACTATGCTCACAGGAATACCTAGGCGTAGTGTGTAAATAAGCATGCGGGATATTGTTGCTAACGTCTAAGGGCTAGCAGTTATTCTTAAGGTTGTGCTAGTCTACAATCCAGGACAAGGTACCACAGGTGGGATTAGAGCCCACAATCCCTGAATGACAAGCCATTGACTGTCATGAGACAGTAGGTAGTGTAGAGGTTAGAACAGGTAGCTTGCTATTCAGGGGTTGTGGGTTCTAATCCTACCAGTGGTACCTTTTCCTGGGTTGTAGACTAACTTGACATTAAAAATGGTTGCTAGCCCTCAGACTCTGGAATATTGTCACCACACATACTTAAATGAGAAAATTCAGCTGTGCTTTACACACAGAAAATGCTTTATAAATTTACCCCTCAAATTTATTTGCATCTGCTACAATTACTGTAGTTCCAGGTAAAAAGGAAGAGGCTTTTTATCACATATATGGATTTTTACATCGTTGACAGGCTCGTGTCTGAAGCTGATGATCCAAATCCCACAACAGTCAGCATGTGGCTGAAGGAAGGTGAAAAGCTCTAACTTGAATCATTTCCCTTTCTCTGTGTAGTTTCTTTTATGATTTCCTTTTTGAAAATAACAGTTTATAGATCCAGTTTATTGGGAAAAAACTGGAGGCATCTACAGAGATGAAGGTAATGGTTGTTTTGGAAAAAAGAAACTAGAAAAACAGTTTAATTTGCAGTCTTGCTTTTGTAGAGAAAAGTATTCAGAAGTACAAATAGATGCATTTCAAAAAGCAAAACAGGACTGGCTCAGTTTCTCCTTTATGATCTAGAAACCTGGAAAATCCCAGCAGATGTTGTCAGCTTATTTTAGGTTCCTTTCTCCAGTTGAGAGGAGAAAATGCAGCATTCTGTTAAGCATAAAGCTATAATTTATTTATTTAGTAGGATTTATTTACCGCCTTTTTGAAGGAATTCACTCAAGGCGGTGTACAGTAAGAATAGATCAAACATGAGCAATAGACAATTACAGCAGTAAAAACATTCAAATAACAATACAAAGTATGGCATAGTACACTACATTACAATGTCAACACAGTACGTAATAGAACATTATAACTGATAGTGAAGGGTAAGGCAAAGTTGTTTAGTATAGTATAATGTTTAGGGAATCTGTTTACAGACAGATCAGCTGAACCAAATAGAAGAACAAATTCCACATTTTGCAATGCAGACACAACACAGTGAAGACAACAAGAGGTCAATGGTGCACTGCAGTCCTTTACTAAATATCTTCAAGGAAACACTAATGACTGGACACGGGCTGTGTTTCAGCTCAATAGGCCTTCCTCAGGAGTCTATATAAAATCAACATTATATAAACATAAAAGCAGAGAGGTGTGGTAGCCGTGTTAGTCCACTCTTAAAGGTTATCAATAGAAATCAAACAAAATAAAACATGGAAAAGAAAATAAGATGATACCTTTTTTATTGGACATAACTTAATACATTTCTTGATTAGCTTTCGAAGGTTTCCGATCTGACGAAGAAGGGCAACCTTCGAAAGCTAATCAAGAAATGTATTAAGTTATGTCCAATAAAAAAGGTATCATCTTATTTTCTTTTCCATATTTTATTTTGTTTGATTTCTATTGATAACCTATAAACATAAATAAATAAATAACTAATAACAATATATAACATAATACATAATTAACATGTAAACTAAAAATATATGCTTATGAAAAAAATCATAAATAATCTATGAGAACCTGTGAAATGAGCACATTAAAAATTTGATATTGAATTATACATAATCTAAAATACATAAATTAAAACTGCCAAATCAAAAATCACAAATACAAAATGTTCACAGAGATATCACAAACATTTATGAGAATTAATGAGAATAAAAACAAATATGTCAGTTTTCTAAAATACAAGATAAAAACTAACATAAAAAGCGAGATAAAGGTATTGGTCAGAACAGTGACCCTTGAACAAAAATGAATATAGTAATAATATGGAAAACAAATACTTTGTTTTTACCTTGAAGTGTTTGCCCAATGGATATATACAACTTTGTTCTCTTGGAACATAAAACAAGCATCCTAAAGTAATCAATGTTACAGATAAACATACTCAACATTGTACAAAAGTACTATAAAATCAATATCTAAGCAGAAAGTGAGAAAATAAGCAAAAAAGAAAAGGGAGAAAGGAAGGGGAGGGGTGTGTGTGAGGGGGAGTGCAGGGAAAGGGAGAAGGGGAAGGGAGGGAGGGAGGGGGAAGGAAAGAGGGTTGGGGAGGGAAGGGTAGGAATGGGAAAAGGGAAAGGAAAGGAAAGGAAGGGACGGGAGGGATGGAAGGGGAAGGGGAAAGGGAGGGAGAAAAGGGGAAGACAGAGAAGAGGGAATGAGGTAGGAAATAGAAAAAGAAAAAACAAGGTGGGGAAGGAGGAAGGGAAAGAAAGGAACAAAGCAACACAACAGATGTGAATGTCAGCTGCAGTGCACTGGACCCATGTATGAGTAAAAGTGTGTGACATAAATTAATATACAAAGATAAGGATCAAATATATTGCAAACATGACAATCCGTATGAGTGAGTGAATAGATGCTCCGCTGTTTTTACGTTTTGCAAAGAAGTCTATAGGCAAAGTTGTGTGAAGCAGTGTAAAATAAAACTACTGTAACCGCGTGTGTGAAGGAACAAAAAACCTCTATACTATCACACAATTACCAAAAGGCAGTGATGACGGAAGTATTGGTGCCGAAACCACTGTTATGGGGCAGTGTTATATAGCTTACCAAATGTTGTTCGTCGCATGGAAAACAAAGCACTACCAAACAAAGCTGAATATATATTTTAATGTGAACTATTTCTGTTCTATTCTTTCTCATGAACATAAAAAAGAACTTACATTTAGGGTGCTGATGCAAGAAACTTTCGCTGAAGTATCAGTAGAGACTGTGTTTCATCAAATTGCATCAAAACCAAACCCAGGTTTGTTGGATAGCTGTTATTATCTTGTATTTTATTCGCATTAATGTTTGTGGTATCTCTGAACATTTTGTCTTCAGGATTTTTATTTGCCAGTTTTAATTTATATATTTTTAGATTACATGTAATTCAATTTCAAATTGTTAATGTGCTCATTTCACAGGTTTTTGTAGATTTATCATTTTTTCATAAGCATATATTTTTGGTTTACTTGTTATTTATGTACTATCTTATACATTGTTATTTATTTAGATTTATATAATGTTGCTTTTATATAGACCCCTGAGGAAGGCCTATTGAACCAAAACATGGCCTGTGTCAAGTCGGTGGTGTTTCCTTGAAGATATTCATTAAAGGACTTTAGTTAACCATTGACCTCTTGTTGTCTCCACTGTGTTGTGTCTGTATAGATAGATCAAAACACACAAGAAGCCTGAACCTCATTTCCTCTATCTCTATCTCTCTCCCATATATTGATTTATGAATTTTTTTTTTACATTTCTGATTTTGATTTGATAAGTGTTGATAAGCTAGAACCCTGATATTTGCTGGCAGCTAGCACCTGGCCGGTCATGCCCAGATATTCAATATTTATGGAGGAGTACGCAAATGGTTAGAACAGCATGCTGAGAACCAGGAGAGCCTGATTTATATCCTACTGTGGCTCTTTGTAAATTTGGGCAAGTCACTTAGGGCCCCTTTTACCAAGCTGCAGCAAAAGGGGGCTTGCGCTGGCACGGTGTGTGTTTTTCATGCGTGCCAAGGCCCCCTTTTATCACAGCTGGGAAAAGGGAAATCTCCCTTTCCTACAGGAAATGGCCGTGTAGCAAGTAAAGCACTTGCCACATGGCCATTTCGGGGGGGGGGGGGGGATCCCTTACCAACACCCATTGAGATGGCAGTAAGGGCTCCCAACCCGGCGGTAATTGGGCAGCATGCGGCACTACCCGATTACCGTCGGGTACACTCCGGCGCTACAAAAATAAATCTTTGTAGCGCTGGAAATGATGGCATACTAGGGATGAGAAGTACTGCCAGGCTGCTACGGTAGCCCGGCGGTACTTCCTGTACAGCGAGCGGTAAGCCGCTTAGTAAAAGGACCCTTAACCCTTCATTGCCTCAGGTACAAATTTACATTGTGAGCCCACTAAGGATAGGGAAAATATGTACCTGAATGTAACTTGTCTTGGAAAAAAGCACAAGTTGAATAGATACATAAAACATAAATATCCAGGGCTAATTTAGCGATTAGCGCTTAAAAAACCATTGATGACCACTGGCTGAATATCAGGTGGCTGAAAGCCCACCTCTTTGACACTGCTTTTGACTCCTAACCACTACTCACTTGCCCTGTATCCTTTTATCCTTTACCTCTTAGTTGTTCTATCTGTTTGTCTGTCTGTCCTATTTAGATTGTGAGCTCTTTGAGCAGGGACTGTCTTTTCATGAATGATGTACAGCGCTGCGTATGCCTTGTAGCGCTATAGAAGTGATAAGTAGTAGTAGTAGTAGGTGTGTGTATGTGTGTGTGTGGGGGGGGGGGAGAGATACAAGGTTGTTACTGTAGTCAAAGACAACTGTGGTTAAGAAAGTGTGCTTTGAGTTACATCAATTACACTCCATTATAACTTATTTTTATGAGAAGCACTTTAGATTATTAGTTCAAGCATTGGCATTATCCCATTTGGGCTACTGCAATTGTCTTTATTCTGGAACTGATACAGTGGGGGAAATAAGTATTTGATCCCTTGCTGATTTTGTAAGTTTGCCCACTGACAAAGACATGAGCAGCCCATAATTGAAGGGTAGGTTATTGGTAACAGTGAGAGATAGCACATCACAAATTAAATCCGGAAAATCACATTGTGGAAAGTATATGAATTTATTTGCATTCTGCAGAGGGAAATAAGTATTTGATCCCCCACCAACCAGTAAGAGATCTGGCCCCTACAGACCAGGTAGATGCTCCAAATCAACTCGTTACCTGCATGACAGACAGCTGTCGGCAATGGTCACCTGTATGAAAGACACCTGTCCACAGACTCAGTGAATCAGTCAGACTCTAACCTCTACAAAATGGCCAAGAGCAAGGAGCTGTCTAAGGATGTCAGGGACAAGATCATACACCTGCACAAGGCTGGAATGGGCTACAAAACCATCAGTAAGACGCTGGGTGAGAAGGAGACAACTGTTGGTGCCATAGTAAGAAAATGGAAGAAGTACAAAATGACTGTCAATCGACAAAGATCTGGGGCTCCACGCAAAATCTCACCTCGTGGGGTATCCTTGATCATGAGGAAGGTTAGAAATCAGCCTACAACTACAAGGGGGGAACTTGTCAATGATCTCAAGGCAGCTGGGACCACTGTCACCACGAAAACCATTGGTAACACATTACGACATAACGGATTGCAATCCTGCAGTGCCCGCAAGGTCCCCCTGCTCCGGAAGGCACATGTGACGGCCCGTCTGAAGTTTGCCAGTGAACACCTGGATGATGCCGAGAGTGATTGGGAGAAGGTGCTGTGGTCAGATGAGACAAAAATTGAGCTCTTTGGCATGAACTCAACTCGCCGTGTTTGGAGGAAGAGAAATGCTGCCTATGACCCAAAGAACACCGTCCCCACTGTCAAGCATGGAGGTGAAAATGTTATGTTTTGGGGGTGTTTCTCTGCTAAGGGCACAGGACTACTTCACCGCATCAATGGGAGAATGGATGGGGCCATGTACCGTACAATTCTGAGTGACAACCTCCTTCCCTCCGCCAGGGCCTTAAAATGGGTCATGGCTGGGTCTTCCAGCACGACAATGACCCAAAACATACAGCCAAGGCAACAAAGGAGTGGCTCAGGAAGAAGCACATTAGGGTCATGGAGTGGCCTAGCCAGTCACCAGACCTTAATCCCATTGAAAACTTATGGAGGGAGCTGAAGATGCGAGTTGCCAAGCGACAGCCCAGAACTCTTAATGATTTAGAGATGATCTGCAAAGAGGAGTGGACCAAAATTCCTCCTGACATGTGTGCAAACCTCATCATCAACTACAGAAGACGTCTGACCGCTGTGCTTGCCAACAAGGGTTTTGCCACCAAGTATTAGGTCTTGTTTGCCAGAGGGATTAAATACTTATTTCCCTCTGCAGAATGCAAATAAATTCATATACTTTCCACAATGTGATTTTCCGGATTTAATTTGTGATGTGCTATCTCTCACTGTTACCAATAACCTACCCTTCAATTATGGGCTGCTCATGTCTTTGTCAGTGGGCAAACTTACAAAATCAGCAAGGGATCAAATACTTATTTCCCCCACTGTATATAGTTCTAGAAAAAGCTCCAACTTCTTCAAAATGCTGCAGTTAAACTTATATTTTATTCCCATAAATATGATCATTCTACTGCTTAGCCGCATATATTACATTGGCTTCCTATAAAATACTGAAATAAAAAAAATATCTTCCCGTCAATATTCAAACCAATTAAAAAGGCAGGATAGTCTTCTGCCCAGTTAAATCACTTGTGTCTGCCTAATCATGATAGTCAACAGCACTTAACCAGACAATGCCACAGAATATCAGCACTAATCCCCCCCCTCTCCGTCCGCACTGTCCAGTTATTGCTGGAGTGAACTGTGGGCAGAGCTGGTACTTAACCAGTTAGCTATGATATTCAAATCACTACCCAGTTCAGTGGTTAAAGTGAGGCAAGGAAAAAAGCTGTCCTAATTTATCTGCCAAGCCGGTGTCCGGTTAATTTCCAGGTAGTGGCATCAGAGTTTCTGGTGCCCCTCCCTCCATTGCAGTGCAGATCCCCACTATCAACAGCCCCTGATGGTAGGAAGGCCTCAACTGAGTCCCCCCAACCCTATAGGCCCTTCTAGTTTGTACCATGAGTCTGCCACTAGAGTTCATGGTGGCCATTTTGTGACTGGAGCTGCGACAGACAGTAAGCGAGCATTGCTTCTGCCTGTGGGACCCCTTAGACCACCAGAGATATACAAAGTAGGCCCGAGGAAACCTATGTTTTTTTTTTTTTGGGGGGGGGGGGGGAGCTCAGTCAGGGCTTTTCTTACATCCTGGGTGGAAGGGAGGAGGGATCCAGGTCACAGGGAAGGGAGAGAGAAATCAGAAGGGGTGAGGGCATAACATTGTATGTATGTGTGCAGTTGTATCACCCTCTTTAATCTTTTTGCATCACTCATTAAGTACAATTTTATCATGGCCAGTATTTTGTTTTGAGTCTGCTTTAAAAAAAAATTCACACAGACTACTTTGTATTATTTGATGAATAAGACTACTTTGTTTTAGTTGATCTAGCCTTTGCTGGAACACATATCTTTACAATGCAGAAACTGATAGTCACAAACGGTAATTACAGCGAGGAAATTCATTTCCTGAGGGCTGATCACCAATTCGAAAGCAATCTATAACTTCCGTGTGCTATAACTTCATTTGCAGAGTCATGAAACATGCCACTGTGAGCTAATGTTCGACTCACAAACAAATGCTATATTATGTAAGGGGCCTTTTACCAAACCGTGGTGAAGTTTTTGCACGTACCACCAAGCAAATGCCCAACTTAGCACACAGTAACTGCAAAGCTTCTGTGGTGATTCATCTGCATTATCTGCATTGGTGGCGGCACGCAGGAAGTTACACACCCATTCCTTGCCCATAACCCACCTATTTCTCACACTTTTCCAGGATATGAAGCTTGTCCCCCCTGCCCCCTCTCAGCGGGCCTGGCGTGCAGTGTTATAGAGCAGCGCATAGACAGATGCACACTTAAGTTCAAGTTACCTCCAATTAATACCGGTGATTGATTGTTAATGGCTGGTTAACTAATTAGTTTGCATGTGGTTCTCAAATCCATGCCCAAATTTGGGTACCCAAATATGAACACCATCCCCCTAATTCTATAAAAGTCACCAAAAATTGTGTGTGCAAATGTGGGTGTGTGCTCAACTTGCATGTTCAATTTAATTGAATAACAAGCTAATCGGTGCCAATCATTGGCATTTAAACAAACAATTATTGGCACTAACTAGATGTAATTGTAACTTACGTGAGTAAATTTAGGCACAGGATCTACACCTAAAATTTGTGCAAGAATAAAAAAAAAGGGTGTGGAAAAGGGAGGGGCATGGGCAGAACGGGGGCGCTTCTAGCATTTGCGCATGACGTTATAGAATACACGGGATACATTTGCACCACATTTCAGTTGGTGCACATGGTCACACCTAAAGTTAGGCATGACTCCCGGGCATAAGCACTACTCTAAAAACTATGCCTAACTTTAAGCTCAGCTTATAGAATATCACTATCTTCAGTGCTGACTTTTTAGGGGCCATATATAGAATCTAGCCCCATGTGTAGCATCTGGGGGATAAAGCTTTTGTTTTCTTGACACATTTGAAAGTGTTAAAACAGGATATATATACTGGGCAATTATTTCTGGCTTTTCAAATATATCGGTTTAGTAAGCATGCCGTTATCATTATTTTTTTTGTTCATTTTTTGCTTTTATAATAATAGACTGTCTAAATGTACAGATAGTTGGTAACCCCTGGTGGGAAGCGTTAGACTGAAAAAGCAGGAACATCACTAAGCCCTACCTATACCAATTGATTGGTAAGGGACGCATGGATCAGTTAATAGATTATTGCTAAGGCTAAAACAGAAAAGTATGGGAGAGGTCTTTTCTGTCACTGCATTGGACGTTGCTATCCATATGTAACAGATACTGAATAGAGACAGATTATTATTTTAATATAGAATTTATAGTGATAATTACAGATTCAATATTATTTGCATTCTTAATATGAACGACTTCTAAAAACACTGCATGTTTGAAGCCTCTAACATACAAAGAGGAAACCACCATCACACCTTAAAACTTGAAAAATAGCCCTTTGCACAAATAGAGAGCACAATGTTTCCAGTTGTTATAAACTACACAGCTCCGGTTTTTCAAAAAAAAAAAAAAATGCACTGAGTTCAAAAACATAACTCTTTCCTGAGTCTTTTCCACTGTGTATACAGTCTCATGCTGTTAACAAACGAGTTTTTCCGCTCCCTTCGGAGTAGCTGAAGGACCTTCCTGCAGGTTTCTACTATTAGTCTCTACCAAAGATTTAAGAAAAAATGTCTGTTGAAGTTCACGTCCAAAAACTAAATTACTATCTTCCATCAAGTAATAACTGAAAAACTGAGGGAGTATGGGGAAGCTTACACTGATTATTGACTGCTGCATAAGACTGCTATGAAAAGCAGTCAACTACAACAATTGATTCTGCACACAGAAAGACTCCGGGGACCAGAAATAATGTTCTTACAGCAGAATATTCCGAGGGCAAGGATCACTTCCTTACAAATTAGCCAGTTTGGTCTTCGAAATGTGTCCCTTAAAAGCAGGATTCACCATGCCCCTTAATATTTAAACAAGGAAAGCAGGAACACAGCAAAATATCTGTAGCTAATAACTAAAAGAATTATTTAGGCTTCCTTTAATTATTAGTAGAGTTTTTTTTCCCTTCTATTTACAAGTAGCACAACAGTCCATTATGTTCCGTTTTAATGTCTTACTGACATCTGCAGTTTCATCTCCCCCCTACCCCCACCCCGATCCATCCTGTCTCCTAAGTGTAATTTATTGCCCTTTCTGAAAATCTTTCCCACACAGAATGAGCTCACTCAGTGCCTCTGCATAATACTTTTACTTACAGAACAGTCATTCAGGCTCGCAGGCTGACGCTACTCCTTTCTTCACAAGCACTCCCCAGAAAAGAAAACAACAAGAAAACCCAAACTACAAGACATCTGTAAGACATGACGGAAGAGGAGGAGAGAATCCCCCCTCCCCAGCCCCCCACCCCCCCAAAAAGCAAGAAAAGTTGTCTTCGGAATGGATGAATGCAACACACAGCACAATCAGCAGCTTATTCTGCACAAGATACTCACGGGAGTAGATCCCTGATACTTCACATTGTTCAGCGGGTACAGCACAAAATGCCATCCCAGTCTACCAAGGCAGGGCAAAGCCCTCCTCTCATTGGTCGCTCATCCCAAAGTGCCTGGCAAAGGTTTGTAAGTGCTCAGCGTAGGAAAGTACTGCTCTGTGGCTTTCATTCAATTTTACCTGCCCTAGACTCCAGGGAGTCATGCTATTAAGCAGCAGCTCTAGTAGGTCAATGGAGTTAGCTTAATTAAATTGCTTTCCCTCCCCACAATTCCAGCCAGCAAGATTTAGGGCGCAGGGACTTGGCTCTGCTTGTACAGAAAGGAATGATCCGGGCTAATCAACTGATGGAGGAGCATCGTTCATTTATTTTCTTTCTTTCTTTTTTTTTTTTTTTTCCACTGAGCTTGTACACAGGCCAAGTGTCACTGGCAATGGAAACAAATTGGGCACAATGAGACAGAACGTTGTACTAGTGCCCTGTCCTTAATCTATTCCTTATCTGTATGTCTCTCACCACATCCACTGCTGGCAAAGGACTGTGGAGGAGGTAGGCGGCAGCATAGTAAAACAGACTTGCTCTGGGGGGGGGGGGGGGGGGGGGGGGGATCAGGAATCTGAAAGAAGCAAATCCAAAAAGTATTGACCAGATCAGGCACACTCAGGGCTCCAAAATGCACTGAACTAACAAGGCTTTATGTGAAATCTTCTGTATGTGTGAAAACACTGAATCAAATTGGGTTCCTTAAAAGAAATGGGGGGGGGGGGGGGAATGGTCTTACACTGTTCCCTCTAAACTGAGCAGGAGTCCTCCAACTGCATTGCTGACAGTGGGAGGTGGTGCTTCAATATAGTGTTTTTAATCACTAGGCGGGACATAAAGGGGCCTCTTTTACTAAGCCGTGTAGGTGCCTATGCGCGCCCAGCGTGCGCCAAAATGGAGTTACCGCCCAGTTACTACGTGGCCCTTGTGGTAAAATTCATTTTCGGCAGGCGTCTGAAAAATATTTTTTTAATTTTAGGATGCGCGCAAAGTGGCATTTGGCATACATAGCTCATCACCGCCCGATTACCGCATGAGTCTTTTACTGCTAGGTCAATGGCTGGCGGTAAGGTCTCAGACCCAGAATGGACGCGCAGCAATTTTCATTTTGCCACACGTCCATTTTTGGCAAAAATATAAAAAAGGCCATTTTTATAGATGCACTAAAAAATGGATCGGTGCGCACCCAAAACCTGCACCTACACTACCACAAGCCATTTTCCAGTGCGCCTTTGTAAAAGGACCCTAAAGTTTCCCTGGAGCCCTGCAGAGCTTACCTATCCCTCACTATTAAAAATGTGAAAGTGAAACAGCACCCCCCCCCCCACACACACACACACATACACTGACAGGAGTGGAGGGGGAGGACTCCCACTCAGCTTAGGGAAAAGGGGAAGGGAGTGCAATGTAGTCTGGATGAGCAAAAATCAAAGGTTCAAAGGTTCAATGGTTATATTTATTTGATTTCCAGCTTAGAGGCAGACCATCAAAGCGGTGTACATAAATTAAAATAATAGAAAATAAAGTTACAATCCATAATAAATAAATAACATACAAAAGACATCATGAACAGAGATATGAACAAAAATACAAATAATTCTGCTGTGGTCCAACAGCCCCCGACTAAAGAGTCGTTCATATCTACGTATATGCCTAGATCACCTATTAAAGGCTGCATGAAACAGATGAGCCTTTAGCTTGGCTTTAAACTTTGGAAGAACATTCTCTGTACATAATGTTAGTGGCAAGGCATTCCACATGGTGGGACTCACTGCATTACACATTAACCCTCTCTGTTTACTAAGCCACACTAGTGGCTGGTGGTACGCTAATGCCGACACAGCCCATTCACTCTTTCACTTTGAATGGGCTGTGTCTGTATTGCTGTGCAGCTTAATAAACAGGGAGGTAAATGTTTGCTTTGTTTTTGGTTCTTTTTTTTTTGGGGGGGGGGGGAGTTTATCCCCAATTTTTTGACTTTTGTTTCACAAATCCATTTTAATAATAAAAAAAAGTTTTCAATGTTGTTAGAACTTCTTAGAATGCACTAACTGATCAAATGCATGTTAATTCATAGGTTAAACAGATTTAGTGCACACCAAGGGGTATATTTTACTAAAGTGCATTAGGTTTTTACACTTAATGTGCCCTAACAGCAAAAATCAGCATGGGTTAGGTACAAATGCATAGTAATGAATGCTATATACATGAAAATTTGGTGCCAGCTATTTTAATTTTATGATAGTATTCCATTCTTTTCTATCAAAACGAAAGAAAAAAAGAGTGGATAATAGCATTCATAAAAATAGAATGCAAACACAGTAACACAGTAGTTTAATCAATAAACAATAGGCACAAAAAAGTTTCTTTGAAACTATTGTCTACTATTTCTTTGGCATTGTCTCTACATCACCCTTTTTTTCTCCCTAAAGAATATAAAGGGCATAGTTTTCAGCATGGGCTACTTTAAAGATGTATTAGATCATGAAGGAGCAAAAGGTCCACACAGGGAGGACAAAGCCAAAGTGGAGAGACTGAATACATTCTTTGTTGTTGTTTTTTTTTTTTTTGGAAAAGGATGTGAGAGATTTACCTGTACCTGAAACGGTTTTCAAAGGTGATGATGTGGAGGTACTGAAAGAAACCTCAGTGAACCTGGAAGATGTCCTGAGCCAAATCGACACATTAAAGAGTAGTAAATCACCTGGACCAGATGGCATGCACCCTAGGGTACTGAAAGAACTCAAACATGAAACTGCTGACCTGCTTTTAGTGATCTGTAACCCGTCATTAAAATCATCCATAGAACCTGAAGATTGGAGGGTGGCGAATGTAATGCCGATTTTTAAGAAGGGTTCCGGGGTGATCCGAGAAATTACAGATCAGTAAGCCCGACAACAATACTGGGTAAAATAGTGGAAACTATTATAAAGAATACAATTTCAGGATACATAACACATAGATAAACATGGTTTAATGGGACAGAGTCAGCATGGATTCAGCCAAGAGAAGTCTTGCCTCACCAATTTGTTTAATTTCTTTGAAGGTATGAATAAACACATGGATAAAGGTGAGCCAATTGTTGCAGTGCATCTAGATTCTCAGAAAGCTTTTGACAAAGTTTCTCATTAAAGACTCCTAAGAAACCTCAGAGTCATGGGATAGGAGGCAATGTTCTGTTGTGGATTAGGAATTGGTTATTGGACAGAAAACAGAGGAAAGGGTTAAATGGCAATTTTTCTCAATGGAGGAGGGTGAATAGTGGCGTGCTACAGGGATCTGTAATGGGACTTGTGCTATTTAACATATTTATACATAATCTGGAAATTTGGACGAGTGAGGTCAATAAATTTGCAGATGACACAAAACTATTCTGAGTTGATGAAACATGTGTGGACTGTGAAAACTTGCAGGAAGACATTATGAAATTGGAAGACTGGGCATCCAAATGGCAGATACAATTTAATGTGGACAAATGCAAAGTGATGCAGAATGGGAAGAATAATCCAAACCATAGTTACTGATGCTAGGGTCCACCTTAGGAGTCAGCAGCCAAGAAAAAGGTCTGGATGTCATTGCAGACAATATGCTAAAATCTTCTGCCCAGTATTTTTTATTTTTGTTACATTTGTACCCCGTGCTTTCCCATTCATGGCAGGCTCAATGCGCTTTCCCACTCATGGCACGCTCAATGCGGCAGGCATGTGGCGGTGTTCAAGAAAGCAAAGAGGATGCTAGGAATTATTAGGAAAGGGATGGTAAATAACACGTGTACTATAATACCTCTGTATCTCTCTATGATGCAACCTCACCTTGAGTATTACTTTCAGTTCTGGTTGCCATATCTCAAAAAAGATATAGCGGAATTAGAAAAGGTTCAAAGATGAGCGACCAAAATGATAAAGGGGTGGAACTCCACTCGTATGAGGAAAGGCTAAAAAGGTTGGGGCTCTTCAGCTTGGAAAAGAGATGGCTGAAGGGAGATATGATTGAGGTCTACAAAATTCTGAGTGGTGTAGAACGAGTAGAAGTGAATCAATTTTTTACTCTTTCAAAAAGTACAGAGACTAGGGAACACTCAATGAAGTTACATGGAAATACTTTTAAAACAAATAGGAAGAAATATTTTTTCACTTAAATAGTTAAGCTCTGGAATTTGTTGCTGGAGGATGTGGTAATAGTGGTTAGTGTATCTGGTTTTAAAAATGGTTTGGACAAGTTCCTGGAGGAAAAGTCCATAGTCTGCTATTGAGAAAGACGTGGAGAAGCCACTGCTTGTCCTGGGATCGGTAGCATGGAATGTTGCTACTATTTGGGTTTCTGTCAGGTTCTTGTGACCTGGATTGGCCACTATTGGAAACAGGATTTGGGGCTAGATGGACTATTGATCTGAGTATGGCTATTCTTTTGCTCTTATGTTCTTACGTACTATAACTGCAGTGATTCGTAACTAGGTCTCATTACTTAAAATGGCACCTGTGCTAAAATTGCATGTTAGTGGTAAAATAACACATTTTAACAGTAACTTATGTTGATAACTACACCCCTTAAATTCTTTCCCCTGATTTTAAGAAACTCCAACCCTGAGGTCACTCTTCAGCTCTTCATAAATGCTGTGTATTGGGAGTGATATTTGCATGGGCTGTAGAAGAGGGGCAGCATCCAAGTTACACTGATACTGATCAGAAAGATTATGGGGGCCTTTTACTAATTTGCATTAAGCAGTTAGTGCAGTTTTTAGTATGCGGTAGCCATTAATGTGGACATGCACTAACAATTACTGCACATTAAAACCAGCCAATGCAGTAAAAATCTTACACTACCTGCTTGGCATGGGTAGGGGTGTGTGCACTTAATGTCACTTCAAAAGGTGGTATTAACTACAGCTGTGCAACTGACAGTTCAGTAGCACAGTCATAGTTCTATATGGAAGGACCAATGAGTCTCCAATGAAGACCCAACTCCCTGAACATAGCCACCCCAAGATCAGACCCCCTATCCTATCTCCCCTTGATCCAGTTCCCCCTTCAATCCCTCTACCCTGAATGACAACCCCCCAAGCCCTTCCCCCAGCACAAAGTCCCTCCTCATTGTCTCCAAACTATCTCTACCCCCTGCCCCTGACCTCATCAAGTGTGGTAAGTTCGCACTTACTACACGGCCATTTTGAAGGGGAGCACTCACCTCTACCCATTAAGGTGGTAGTAATGGCTCCCTTGGTAACCTAGCAGTGTGCGATGCTGCCTGATTACCACCAGGTAACCCCCTGCAGAAATATTTTTCAATATTTCTGCTAGCACTGGGGGTGGAACTACCACTGGCACCCGTGTTGGGCCAGCGGTAGTTGCCCCTAAGTTAACATGTATAAATATGGGACCCGTCCGTGCTCTGCCTTTGTGTAAGACCCCTTGCAGTTGTGTGCTATCTAAGTTGCTAGCTAATTTTTTAGAATGCCACGTAGTGCTTAATCAGCTCTTACATGCATGAATGTTACAGTCACATGTGTTAAGTAATAGGTATTCTATAATCTTAGTGTGAAAACGGCCGGTTAAAGGCTCCCTCAGGCTTGGACCTCGTAACACCGCATCAGGAGTTCATGAGTATCCTGATGCGGCGTTACGAGGTCCAAGCCTGAGGGAGCCTTTAACCGGCATGTAGCCGAGTAGAGATATAACGGTGGTTCCTCCTGAGGAAGATCTAGTGAAATGCGGATCAGCATTGGGGAACCGGTATATACTGAAAACATCAGAAGTTCAATAAGGAGTTTTTCACTGGCTTCTTACATTCCTGTATAATGCTGCACAAGTGGGATGTGTGAGCATGAACGGCTAATGGAGTGTTCCTGCTTGAACTGAACAGTGGCACATTTGGGACAAACACAACTGACTGACTGCAATACAGTGGTCACGTGGAAAGCGTGGCGTTAATCACTGTTTTATAGAGACTAAGTATCATGATATCAACTAAGATTGTTGTGTGACTGTAATGTGCATATAATTCCATATGAATGCCGTTTTCATTGTCGTTGTAGATATTGTTTAGTGCAGCGCAGGGTAAGAAGTTAGAGATAAAGATTAGAGAGGTATTTTTTAATATAATTAAAACAATTAAAAGTTTTTTGAATTAATACTGGAGCTTTTTTGAAATAGATTGTGAGTTTGGCTCTGGGAATTGTGGTGTATCCCCTATTTGGGTATATGGTCATATTGGGCCACCAAAATAACAGGTATATCTTTTTAAACTTAACCAGCCTGCACTGAATATCGGCTTGACCGGTTAAGTTTAAACCGGCCAAAAATAAACTGGATATTCAATGTTGGTCACCTGAAATGGCCCAGCATTGAATAAGCTGGGTCAACGCCGATGGTGGGAGGCAACCCGGCTAACTCCCACAGTCAGAATATCGGGCCCTAGGATTATAGAATTAGGGGGTATGCGTGCACTTTTTACGTCTGCTTGCAGTTATACAATTACCCCTTGAATTATATAATAAAATAATGTGTAAATGCAGTACAGGTACTGCAAGAGCCAATTAAAAGACCTAATAATTATTTATTATTTATTAGGGTTTATTTACCGCTTTTTTGAAGGAATTCACTCAAGGTGGTGTACAGTAAGAATAGATCAAACATGAGAAAGGATGGGAACAAGGGAGAATCAGCAATGTCCAGTAATCCTCTCTTGCATAAATGGCGAAGAGGAAAAGGTGGAGACAATCAAAAGGAGCCACACTATTGGAACCACTTTACTGATGCGACCCGACACGGCCGTGTTTCAGCATGTACCTGCATCGGGGGTCCTAACAAAGAAAACATTTAGGGCCCTGTTTACGAAATCGCGCTGTAGGCGTGCTAACTTTTTAACGTGCGCTAATGATAGAGACACCCATTATATTCCTATGGGTGTCTCTAGCATTAGTGCACGCTAAAAATTAGTGCGCACTAAAACGTTTGTGCGCCTACAGCATGGTTTAGTAAGCTCTGATAGTACAAGTGTAGAAAAGCACTTATCTTAGTAGAACAAGAGTAATATGCAGGATACTACTAGTACTATTTAGCATTTCTATAGTGAATGCTTCCAACATTTCAGTTGCCCCCGGGGATTTTTATCCTGCATATTTACTCTTGTTCTATTAAGGTAAGTGCTTTCTACACTTGTACTATGAGTCAATAATAATGGACAATGAATTTTGGAATACTATAAGGATTGCACTATCTAGATATATTGATAAAAATTGTTAAAAGAAACTGAATATTTTTGAAGGTTTTTGCCAGTGATGAAGTGAAGATCAATTCGATCACAACAGCTCTTCAAATCTTTCTGATTTTTGAGCTTTTTGAGGCTTTTCCTTCATTTTTTTTTACAAAAGTTTAATTTGGGTATTACATTTATGCTCCATATGTTTTCATCACATAAAATTAATGCATTATTATTATTAGCATTTGTATAGCGCTACCAGACGCACGCAGCGCTGAACACCTGATACAGAGAGACAGTCCCTGCTCAATAGAGCTTACAATCTAAAAATACAGACAGACAAGACAATTAAGGGCGAGGGAAGTACTGGGTGAGAAGGAACAAGGGGAGGGCAATTGAGTAGTGGCTAGGAGCCAAAAGCAGTGGTGAAAAGGTGGGTTTTCAGCATAGATTTGAAAACAGGTAGAGATGGAGCTAGACGTACAGGCTCAGGAAGTCTCAGGCATAAGGTGCCGCGAGGGAAAAGGAATGAAGTCTGGAGTTAGCAGTGGAGGAGAAGGGGGACAACAAGAGAGATTTGTCCAGTGAGTGGAGTTCACGGGGAGGAATGTAGGGAGAGATGAGAGTGGAGAGGTAATGGGGGGCTGCAGAATGGATGCATTTAAAGGTCAGTAAGAGAAGTTTGAACTGTATGCATGGCCATTAATGGAAAAATTGCCTTGGAAAGACCTGGGTTAGGGTGTGCTAAGCAGAATGGATGCATTTAAAGGTCAGTAAGAGAAGTTTGAACTGTATGCATGGCCATTAATGGAAAAATTGCCTTGGAAAGACCTGGGTTAGGGTGTGCTAAGACCAAATTGTGCCATAGCTTTGTAAAAGGACCCCTTAATTACAGTACATATATCAGTCCTTTGATTATTAAAGTAATGCATCTGGTAGCGCTATACAAATGCTAATAATAATAATAATAATTATTATTATGTATATAATAAAGAATAATTAGAAATATAAAAACTATTTCACAAGAGACATATCTTGACTACTGATTGAATGGGTATGAAAACCAGGAGGCTGTTAGAGAAATGTGCATAAGAAGTGCATAATAGAGGCAATAAATGCAAAAAAGAAATAACATTTCATAAATAGAAATAAAAATTCTCTGACAGAAAGAGGAACAACCATAAAAATGGAAGGAACAAAGGCATCTGTCACACCTTAATTCACTATACCCAGAACTCTATGATCTGTATAATCTATCAGCACGTTGATGACTGCTTAGAAAGATGTGTAGATCTGCAGAATAGCTATAAGAGTAAGACACTTCAGAAAGTACGACCTATCTACAAAAGAAATGCACAATAAAATACAGCTGTCTTTCACACGTTACGAGCAACGTTTCCTGAATTATATAATATCTATATTTTTATATAGATGCCACTTTTTAATTTATTTCAAGTAATAGCTATTTGACAGCCTGTTGTTCAGCTGTGTAAAGGTTTGATTTTTGTTTGGTTTTTACTGCGGGCAGATAGTGCTGCAAGGGAATACAATACATCTTTCAGGGACAAAATTTATGAACAGTTAATAAAAACAGACACTTGGAAATGCTGTAAATTATAGTGCTGTCTGTTGTAAAAGAAAAACAATTATATCTGAAACCTGTAGCCAGCCATGGGAAAACCATTGCTTCTCTCTTACTTTGACCTTCACCTCCAAGAGCAAAGTATTTACATCAAAATAGATATTCAAAGTGCTGCTGAGAGGCCAAGATAGCCAGTTATGGTTCACAACTATCCTTAGCTTAATTTTCAGCTGCAGCCTAGCTAGCTAGGTTATCGATGAAGGTTCACTTAACTCTCGTCAGCCAAACTTAGCTGGCTGGATTTAAAACAACTATAACGAAACTTGGTGGTTATGGTTCATTTCATTCAATAGGGAGAACGGAAAGGAAATAGTCATGGATTTGATATACTGCCTTTCTGTGGGTACAACCAAAGTGATTTACATATACTAAATGCAGGTACTTTCTCTGTCCCTACTGGGCTCGCATTAAGGGGTCCCTTTACAAAGGTGTGCTGAAAAATGGCTTCCGGTAGTATAGGCGTGGGGTTTGGGTGCGCGCCAATCCATTTTATAGAGCACCTGTAAAAAAGACCTTTTGTTTTAGTTTTGCCAAAAATGGACGTGCGGCAAAATGAAAATTGCCGCACATCCATTTTGAGTCTGAGACCTTACTGCCAGCCATTGACCTAGTGGTAAAGAGTCATGCGGTAACCGGGTGGTAATGACCTACACATGCCAAATGTCACTTGGCGTGCGTCCGTTACACGCACCAGAAAATACAAAATATTTCTCAGATGCGCGTATCGGACTTGCAACAAAAATGAAATTACCGCAAGAGCTACGCGGTAGTTGGGTGGTAACTCCATTTTGGCATGCGTTGGGCGCTCATAGACGCTTACGCAGCTTAGTAAAAGGACTCCTTAGTTTTTGCATCTGGGGCAATAAAGGGTTAAGTGATTTGCCCAGGGTCACAATAAACTGCCATTCATGAGAAAAATACAGTGGAGTGGTTTACAAACTCAAATAGAATAGATTAATGAAAGGAACTCCAAATTATATAAAGGAAAGTAAAGAACAATGGGTTATAGAGAAATAGCTGCTCCTGAATCATCCACAATTAGCTGCCATTGAACATGATAAGCTATTTCAAATAGATATGTTTTCAAAGATGATTTAAGCTTGGAAAATGAGGATTTGATGTGTAAAAGCACAGAGTTCAAGAGCAGGAGTGGCACAGAAAAATGTATGCTGGCAAGCTGAATTCAGATGGGCAAGTCAAACGTATGGCACAAGCAATCGACCGTTATGAAGGGCCCTTGATGCTCTCGATTGAGTATGTGCAGTAATGACAGATAAGTAGGAGGGAGTACCATCATGGGATACTTCATATGTCAATGTAAACCTCTTATATTAAATTCTGTATTCAATCAGAAGCCAGTGATGGTGAATCAGTTGAGGGTGCGACACAATTGTGTCAACTTGCATGGGAGAGAACTCTTATGGCCATATTGTGTAGAGTTTGAAAACATTTAATGAGGTATTGGGGAAGGTCAACATAAATAGACTTACAATAATCAAGCTGTGATGCTCTAAGTGCCTATAGCATGATTTTCTAGGAGGATTTGGCCAAATAGTACTGAACACAACAAAATTGTCTCAGAGTTGAGAAGCATTTTTATAATCAGGGATCCTATCTGATTCTCAAAAGACAGGCTTTGATCCATAAGCACCCCTAGTTATTTAAAATGAGTGACTAGGGTAAATGATCTCTTGTCCCGGATTGAAAAACACAGAAGGAGGAGAAGATCTGTCATAAAACCTTATGGAGACTGTCTTAAATGGATTCAGAACCAAACAATTGTCAGACAACCACCTCGCAACTTTGATCTGACAGGCTTGAATCCTTTAAGATCATTATGAAGGGGGTCAAAATAGTCAGGAAGAATATCTGCATAGTAAAATGCATGGGTTTTATGATTCTGAATGAGTTTAGTAAGGGGACTTGGAAATATGTTGAATAATGGAGGAGCAAGCACTGATCCTCGTGGTGTGCTGCATGAGAGGATGGTGAGAAGATGTAGAGGATTTACAGGAGACTGATAATGCTCTATCTTACAAAAATGAAGAAAACCAGCTGAGAACTGTCTCGCTGAATGCAGTCTAAGTGAAAGTTATACGTGATCTATCAGATCAAAGGCAACAGAGAAGTTAAAGGAAATAGCCCTGGCACAATGTGGCAAAGCATGGCCCATATTGGCATTGGTCCGGTCTTGCAGCTTATGAAACAGATGGGTTTTAGAAGTTCTGAGTGAACTTTGAGAATTTAATGTTGTTTGAAGTGTTGATGGAAAATAGATGCTGGGAGTGAACGGGTCCTGATGCACTGGAGCTGATGATGATCTTGGCGGACCGCAGGGTTGTATCCTTGTGTGGGGTGAGTTGCTGCCGGGCCCTCATGGGACTTGGTTTGTTGATATGTACCCACTTACTTGAGAAGATTAAATTAAATTTACTTATGACCTGGCTTAGCCACTGTTGGAAACAGGATACTGGGCTAGATGGACCATTGGTCTGACCCAGTATGGCTTCTTATGTTATGTAACATACAAATGCCAAATGGACCTCACTCAGTAATGCAGTTAACATGCAGGCTCATTTTCGAAAGAGAAGGACGCCCATCTTTCGACACAAATCAGAAGATGGGCATCCTTCTCACAGGGTCGCCCAAATCTGTACAATCAAAAGCCGATTTTGGGCATCCCCAACTGCTTTCTGTCGCAGGGACGACCAAAGTTCATGGGGGCGTGTTGGAGGCATAGCGAAGGTGGGACTTGGGAGTGCTTAACACATGGGCGTCCTCCACCCATAATGGAAAAAAAGGGCGTCCCTGACGAGCACTTGGTCGACTTTACCTGGTCCTGTTTTTCTTACAACCAAGGCAAAAAAAGGTGCCCGAAGTGACCAGATGACCACCGGACAGAATCGGGGATGACCCCAGTTGTCACTAACCCCCTCCCACCCTCAAAAAAATCTTTAAAAATATTTTGTTCCAGCCTCTATGCCAGCCTCAAATGTCATACTCAGGTCCATCACAGCAGTATGCAGGTCCCTGGAGCAGTTTTAGTGGGTGCAGTGCACTTCAGTCAGGCGGACCCAGGCCCATCCCCCCCTACCTGTTATACTTGTGGTGGTTAAATGTGAGCCCTCCAAAACCCACCAGAAACCTACTGTACCCACATCTAGGTGCCCCTTTCACCCATAAGGGCTATGGTAGTGGCATACAGTTGTGGGTAGTGGTTTTTATTTTTTTGGGGGGGGGAGGTTGGGGGCTCAGTACACAAGGTAAGGGAGCTATGTTCCTGGGAGCAATTTCTGATGTCCACTGCAGTGCCCCCTAGGGTGCCCGGTTGGTGTCCTGGCATGTCAGGGGGACCAGTGCACTACGAATGCTGGTTCCTCCCACGACCAAAGGGCTTGCATTTGGTCGTTTCTGAGATGGACGTCCTTGGTTTCCTTTATCGCTGAAAATCAGAAACGACCAAGTCTAGGGACGACCATCTCTAAGGACGACCTAAATTTCAAGATTTGGGCGTCCCCAACCATATTATTGAAATGAAAGATTGACATCTATTTTGTTTCGATAATACGGGTTTCCCTGCCCCTTCATCGGGATAATTTTCGAGGATATCCTCAGCAAAACTTGGGCGTCCCTTTCAATTATGCTCCTCACGGTCTCCATGCTATGTTGCAGGTGAAACCCTGATTAATGTGGATGTAATACATTAAGGGGTTGATATTCAAAACAATTTAAGTGAGCTGGAGAGTCATAAATATCTTATACTGGCTCCAGCTGAATATTGACCATGACCCACATATATTCAGTTGGCCAGCAGCAGTTCAGCAGACCTAGATTTTCAGTGCTAATGCCTGGACATGACCCAGGGTTGAATATCAAGGTCTAATTTAGCCAGCGACAGTTTCCACCATCACGTTCTATAGAAGCTGCTGATTAACTATTCTTCCATTAATTTGGATAAATAGCAACAGATTAGAAATGAGCCAATAGCAAGTCTAGCTACAAGAGAGTCTCTGTTATGGGAGCATGTATTGGTTAGGCTGATCATAAAAAAGTGGAATTCTAACCCCTCTATATGGTGAATACTTCACCCACTTAATCATTTTGGGTGCCCTTCTTTGAAACATTTCTAATTAAGGTATATCTTTTTTTGAGATACGGCAACCAGAATTTCATACAATACTCAAGGTGAGTTCACACCATAGAGTGATATGGAGGCATTATAATATTCTTTGTTTTATTTGCTATCCCTTTCCTAATAATTCTCAGTATTCTGTTTGCTTTGTTGGCTGCCACTGCACACTGGGCACAATGATAGCTATGCCCTTGTCTTGGGTGATGACTCCTAAAGTGGAACCTAGCATGAAGTAACTATGATTTGAATTATGCTTCCCAATGTGCTTCACTTTGAATTTGTCCACATTAAATTTCATCTGCCATTTGGATGCCAGTTTTCCAATTTCCTAAGGTCTTCCTGCAATCTTTCACAGTACACATGCATTTTAACAACTTTGAATAGTTTTGTGTCATTTGCACATTTAATCACCTCACTCATCGTTCTATTTCCAGATCATTTATAGAAATGTTAAACAGCACTGGTTCCAGTACAATCCCTGGGGTACTTAACTATTTGCCTTACACCATTGGAAGAAATGGCCATTTAACCCTATCTTCTGTTTTCTATCTATTAACCAGTCCCCAGTCCACAACATAACATTGCCTCCTATCCCATGGGCTTTACATTTTCTCAGGAGTCTTTAATGAGTCACGTTGTTAAAAGCTTTCTGAAAATCTAGATACACAACAACCAGCTCAGCTTTATCCATGTTAATTCACACCATCAAAGAAATGAAGCAAATCGATGAGGCAAGATTTCTCTTGGCTGAATCTATATTGATTATGTCTCATTAAGCCGTGTTTATCTATGTGTTCGGTAATTTTATTCTTTATAATAGTTTCCACTATTTTTCTTGGCCTCAACTAACACTGCTTCTCTTCCTCACAATGCACACAGATTGGGTGATTAAATTGCCTAACATTTTCTGTCCCGTGGGCTTGAAATTTACGGTCCTATTGAGCTGCTATTTCTGCATCACGATTAATGAAAGAAGAAAGGTTAAACAGACCATAGCTAAACAAAGAACAACATAGATCCACGGTATGAGTTATGAGGATCCCCAGTATTAGATGAGCAGTGGTGGAAGGGGGTGATGGTGCTGGTGGTGGGGAATACATTTGGTTCTAGTGTGTATAATCATCATGCAGACCCATTCCTAGCAGCAGGGAAATAGTATCTATCTGAGCTAACCAACAGAGGGGGAATTTAGAAGCTCTGTAATTTTAACAATAAGAGCACATTTTGTTCCTTGGAAAATGTATAAGATCAATCAAGTAATTAATTTAACACTGGATAATATATGGATTTTCTGCTCTATTGCGTCTCCTGCCTATCCTCATTGTGTAAACAGAATGATACAGAAAAAAACCCCATTCATTTAATGCTGAAATATTATTCAAGAGAACTGATGAAGGGGTTCTTTAATTTTTAAAAACATAGTGGGTCTTTTACTAAAGTGTATTAAGACTGTTAAGTGTACAGCCATGGTAACAATAAAGGCATTGGTTTGGCACTTAGTGTATCCTAATTCATGCATGTGGAGGACATTTTTATAATTGGGGATGCCTGGTAGACCCTATTCTTTAAAGGAACATATATTAGCCTAATCACTGATGTAGCCATGGGGGAGGGGAGGTCTGGGCCTCCCCCAAACTGCAGTACCTGAATGGCTGGCAGGGATGCCCAAGCTCCGTGAGCTGAAGAGCTCTGTGGCCTGAATCTCTTCTGGTGTGAGAAAGTTGGCAGCGTACTTTACGGTCGTCGCTGCTGCCAGAACTCCTTGCGCAAGCTCAGTTCACGCGCAAGAATTGAACATATGAGAGGAGTGCCAGAGTCGTTGGCTGGAAAGCATGCCACCGACTTCCTTGCGCCAAGGGAGGTTCAGGCCATGGAGCTCATCAGCTGGCTCGACTTGGGCATTCCCACCAGTAAATGTAAAATTTTTAACCCGGGGGGGGGGGGGGGGGGGGGGAGAGGGAGAAATAACAGAGAGGAATGGGAGTCCCCCCAGTCCACCCTGGTCCCCCCCCAAAAAAAATGGGCTGCTGTCTATGCCCCTGAAACATCTTAAATAAAGGTAAAGGTAGTCCCCTGTATGCAAGTTGTGAATGACTAATGGGAGCTGCCACATGTGTGATCGTTTCTTGGCAGACTATTAGCAGGCTGATTTGTTATTGCCTTCCTCAGACAGCTTTACCCCCTAGCTAAGGCTGGCTACTCATTTATTAACCAAAACTGGATGGATGGTTAAGCTGACTACCTGAGAGAAATTCCAGTGCAGGATTTGAACTCAGGTCATAAGCATAATAAGCAATCAATCTACCAATTGCCCCACTACACTTTTTCCTTCTTGTCACTCACTCTTCTCAATCTTATTTCCCATCTCAAGCCACCGCATACCTCAAGACCACACTGCCTTTATTCTATTTAATCACTTCATCAGCCATTTTGTCTTATATTTTCTCCTCAGTTCTCAGGCTTCAACGTTTTCTTCCCTTCACTCAAGCAACTCCATTCTGTCTGTGCACCTCTCATCTCAACCATTATGATATCCAAAGTCTGTCTTCCCATAATACCTAGGCTTTTTTTGTGACAGTGTACAGGCACCTTTTTCCTTGCCCGTGTATGCCTCCTGCCTGTCTGCATCACTATCCCTGGGTCCAGCACCTCTCTTTCCCACTCCATCCTGGTTCCAGCGTCTTCTCCCCACTTTCCATTTCCTGCATCTGTCCCTCTCCCTTCCCGCATTTCCTCTGACTTTTTCCCTTAGTTACCAGTAGTAGCACTGCATCATTTAAATTAGCTTGCCCTGGGGCATCAGGCCTTCCTTCAAACCATCATCCTTTCTTCCTTTTTCTACAATCACAGGAAGAGGAAATTGCACGTCATCTCTCCTCCTCCAAACTCACTTCCTGTTCCTCTGGTCTCATTCCCACCCATTACTCAGCTCTATCTTCCTTACAGTCACCCCTTCTATCCGTCATATCATCCGTCTATCACTTTCCACTGCAACTGTTTCTGATATCTTCAAATATGCTGTGGTTATACCATTCCTCAGAAAGCCTTTCTTTCCAGTTAATATCCCATCTCCCTCCTCCCTTGTGCATCCAAGCTACATGAATGTGCTGCTCACCACTGCTGTCTTGACTTTCTTTCATTTCAAGCTACTCTTGATCCACTACAATCTGGCTCTCTCCTTCCACTTTCTACAGAAGCAGCCCTAGCTAAAGTCTTAAATGACCTGTTCCTGGCCAGATCCAAGGGCCTTTACTCAATCTTCGTCCTTCTTGACCTATCTGCTGTTTTCAGCACTGATGATTACCACCTACTCCTTGGTACGCTGTCTTCACTCTATTCTGTTTTGGTTTTCTACATAGTTCAGCATTCTCAGGTGGACCTGGAGGGGAGATTTGTATGTTGGAATGCTCTATTCACAGGAAGGTGTTAGTATTGGTTAATATCCATGGGCCTAACTAGAGGCAGAATGAATTTTATAGTTCACTCCTGTTGGCCGTGTGTCACGAATTTAGGGAATGTGAGCCCTTGGGCCGTAGCTGGAGCTGCAGCACACAAGTCCCCTGGTCTGGCATAGGGCAGGAGCCAGAGCAAAATAAAAGATAGGACTGGACAGGACAAGACAAGGCTAAACTAGGCAGGAGAGAAGTAACAAGGTACAACAAACAAGACAAGGAACGGATCCATACAAGGCAAGGAAAACAAAGCAAAGGGCTAGAACTGGAACTCAGGCAGAAAAAGGCAAGACTTGGAACTAGATTAAAACTGGGTCCAGAAAAGGCAAGACAAGGACAAGACAAGAATTGGATCTGGACAGGACTGGACAAGACTAGGCAAGTCTAGGCACAACTGGACGAAGCATATAGGTAAGACAGAAGCTGGATCCAGACGAGGCAAAGAGAGAAAAGCAACAGAGCTAGAACTGAACCAAGCAGGAACAAGGCAAGACACAGAAACAAGGCTACAATTGGGTTCAGGCAAGGCAAGGCTAGGCCGAGCAAGAACTGGATCCAGACACGAGAAAGAGCAAAACAAGACAAGGCACAAGACACAGTAGACGAAGCAGGGCTGGAGTTAGGCAGAAACAGGGCAGGGCTGGAGCTAGGCAACAGGAACAAACAGAAGACAAGGCAGGAATAAGACGGCTGGAGCAGAAAGCCAGGAACTGGGCTTGGCTGGAGCAGAAAGTCAGGAACCAGATTTGGCTGGAGCAGAATCCATGAACAGGGTTTGGCTATAGCATGAGCCAGAAACACAGGAACTAGGCTTCAGGAGCAAAACACAGGAACAAGGCTTCAGAAGCAAGACTCACAGGAACAAAGTTAGGCAGGTGCAAGGCTTCAGGGACAAGACACAAATGAACAAGACTAGGCAGAAAACAAGGCAAGAACTCAGGAGCAAGGCTTTCAGGAACAAAGTTTGTAGAAGCAAGGCTTTCAGGTACAAGACTCATAGGAACACGTTTAGGCAGATACAAGACTGCAGGAACAAGACTCACAGGAACACAGGTAGAAAAAGGCTACACAGGAGCAAGGCTTCAGGAACAAGGTTTGCAGGAACAAGGCTTTCATGAACAAGATTATCAGGAGCAAGGCTTTTGGGTGCAAGACTCACAGGGACAAAGCTAGGCAGAAAACAAGGCATACTGGAATAAGGCTTCAGGGACAAGATACACAGGAACAAGGCTAAGCTGTAACTGGATCCAAACAGGAAACACAAAGACAAGGCTAAGAAACCTCTTGCAAAGGTCAAGCATGAAAGCCTCAGAGTTCCTTATAAAGAACCTCTGGTGCTCTGGAATGATGCTTGGATGCAGGAACACCAGAGTAAGGCTTGAATAGACTGAAGTGAGGTATGGATGCAAGAACATCAGAGTGAGGCTTGGATAGACTGGAGTGAGGCTTGGATGCAGGAACACCAGAGTGAGGCTTGAGTAACAGGGAAACAGGCAGCAGATGCATCAATGCAGAAACAAGGCAGTCTGGAGAAGCCACAGAGCTCAACCACTGGAAAAATGTGAGTCTAGATGCAGGGGCACAGCCACGGTCATGACACCATGGTATAATATAGTACCTGCAAAATTCTTATGGGAGGAGACTGGAATGTTAGTCTGAGTTTGACAATTGACACTGCTGTGAGGCTGTTTGAAGCTAAGACTGTAAGAGAATTCTTAAGCAAGTCCAAAAGGAGTGGTGGAGTAGTCTATTGACTAGAGCGGCAGGCTATGAATCACAGAGACCAATGTTCAAATCCCACTGACACTCCTTGTGTCATTGGGCAAGCCACTTAACCCTCCATTGTCTCAGGTACAAACTCCCCCCCCCCCCCCCCGTTTACTAAGCAGTGGTAGCGGTTGCCATGCACTAATGCCGACACAACCCCAGTGTTGGCATTGCCGCATGGCAGCCGCTAGTGTGGCTTAGTAAACAGGGGGGGGGGGGGGGGGGGGTTAGATTGTAAGCCCTCTAAAAACAGGGAAATACCTACTGTACCTGAATGTAATTTGCATTGAACTACCACTGGAAAAGGCACAAATTAAATGCTATATAAAATAAATAAATTGAAGTTTGCTGCACAGCTTTCAGTTTGAAAATTTGCAGGGTAGCCAAAACTGCAGGTACTTCCATAGCTGTCAACTGTGTACCTGCTTTACAGCAAGCACAAAGCTTCTATCAGTAAAACAGATGTGGAGATTTCAAAATAAAACTCCTGCATATTGCTTTCCAGCATCATCCTCCCCCAGCCTCATTCCATTGTGGTACAAAATAAGCACTATGAAACACTACAAATGTTTCAACTTGCAGAGGAAGGGCAGTTTTCGGCTGCAGATTTTACTTGGGTAACTAACAACTTAGTTATTAGAGTGGAATCATTTCAAAATTATCCTTCCTATGTCTTAACAGCAGCAGCCCTGCCATCACCACAAGGAGTGGAGCAGACAGTATCAAGTCCAAAGAATCTTTATTAAAACGAACCCAACCTGGCCACGTTTCGCCGGCTAGGCTGTATCAGGGATACAAACTTAAAGCAACTCTCCAGAAACACTCAGAGCTTGTCACTGGGAGTAAAACTGAGCATCCAAGATGACTTCAGCACTTCCTAATGGCAGAAGAAGCAGTCCTCTCTGCTATCTGGACTCGATAGTGTCTGCTCCAGTCCTTCTTTTGTGCTGCTGTAAGACATTTAGTGCCTCTCTTTGATTTGCTCACTGCCATTACCACATACACACTGGGTAGTGGTAATGAATTTAGAATAAGTGAAATTGTTATATAGCAAGAGGATGGGATCAAAGCAAAACATAAATGACTTTCACACTACAAAGAAAGTACAGAGGGGGTATAACCTGCATGACGCAGCAAATACAACTCTAGCCACCTTACTGAGCAGTCTAGATAGATTATACTCACTTTTATCTGTTGTCATTTTACTAAGGTAAGGGATTTTCTATAGGCATTACAAAGAATAAAAACAAAGAAACACCACATGTGTAATCCTACCCATGTTTTCATAAGTCATTTAAAAATGTACTACTTCTGACTCAAAAAACATAAGCATGCATAGGAGTCCAGAAGAAGCTTTTAGGTTAAAACACCAGAAAATACTAGACAAAGATCAATAGAAATTCAACTGGAACTGAAAAGTATCAAGGATGGAAACCAGTGATGCCGTCTTTGTTGATTCTATTACTTCTGTTCTCATCTTTGATCAAGTGCCTTGAAGGGTGTAAGGGGCCTCTTTCATAATGTAAGTGCTGTGTGAGATACTGCTGCATTTGTAATGCTTAATGACAAATCTGGAAAGCATACCATGCATACAGTATTATCCAGGCCAATAAATCCATGGTGGTTGTCCTTTGTCAGTTAGAAAAGTCATTCTAACAATCATACACATCCTGAAGTGAAACATTCATGCATTCTTTCATTTTTAAGTTACTGTTTTGGGGGTCAGCTGTTTTCTCCTGTTCCTTTGGGCTCCTACCTTTATTCAGAACTAGGGTTGGGTTCAATGCTAGCATAACTGCCTGGGGGTCCTTCACTCCCACCCAGTTTATAGCCCCTCACAACTGGCCTAGTCCCATTATCATAATGCTAGTTCTTGGATGAGTGGAATGCACAGGAACTCTTTCTGGAATCCTGCAACCTAAATCTGGACATGAGGTATTGCCTCTGTGAGATGACTGGGAATCCCTCTCCTCTCCTCAGAAGCTGTGAAAACTACCTATGTACATCCTCAGCTCTCTTTGGCCCAAAGAGTGGAAGACCTGACCTGGGAACTGAACCCAGGTCCTCTGCATGGCAGCTGTCAAAAAATTCTTGTAGCTTAAAAATGTAAAATCTGTTGCTTTAACTTTTCAGGTTCATGAAAGTGCCATATACTGAAAGGAATTTTATAATATTTTTCTGTAGGCAAACCCTATTTTACCCACTGAAGAGGGCTTTTATACAATTTCTTTATGGGTTATGTACTTATAACATAGGTGTGGAGAATGTTCATGCCTACTTTCATGCAATCTGAATGTAGATGTGTTCAGGGAAGAAACCTGGATAGAGAGCAGGTGGAGTTGTGGTATATATGTGCATTTTATCATTTTTGCACATACACGCATACTTGATATATGTAAATTTACACCAACTCCCAGGCAGGTGGAAAGTTATGCAAGTGCATTTTACCCAGGATTGTTCCAGGTTTCTGAGACTATTTTATAAAGATACATAGACACAGCTGTTCCCATTAAGATGGGCAGGAGTCCTCCAACTGCATTGGTGCCAGTGGGGGGTGATGCTTCAATATTGTGTTTTCAGTCACTAGGGACAAGTAGCCTCACTGTAGTCCTGCAGAACTTGCCTGTCCCTCACTATTAAAAATGTGATAGAGCAACAGCACCACCCACAGGCAGGATTGTAGGTGGAGGATTCCCGATCAGCTTAGAGGGAACAGGGGTAATCACCTATGTTTTTATAAAATAACCCCAAATAGGTGCTTTGTTGGACTTCCTACCTAGTCAACCTGTTATAAAATGATACTCTATGAGCCCTCAGGTTACACTTGGGACAAAGGTTGTAAGGAGAAGTTCAAATGATGGAAGCTGACATTCAAGCAAGGATATATATTGGACAGTGTGCATATAATCCTGGATATAAAAAAAGGGGGTCATGGATTTGATATACTGCCTTTCTGGCGCTTTACATATATTATATGCAGGTACTTTCTCTGTTCATAGTGGGCTCACAATCTAACTTTTATACCTGGGGCAGTGGAGAGTTAAGAGGTGGTTGAGGATAGGAATAGTGTTTTTCAGAAGCAATATGGCCTGTGGGGAGTCTTGGAAACTAATTAAAAAAAAGATAGATACCAAAAAGCCAAGATGGAAGATAGGCTGGATTTGTTAAAAATTAAGAAACACAAACAGAAACTGGATATTCTATGCACAATTTTAGTTAACATGGATTTGGTCAAGGGAAATCTTGTCTCAGCAATCTACTACATTTCTTTGACGGGGTGAATAAACATGTGCATAAAGGTAAACCAGTCAATATTGTGTATCTGAATTTTCCAAAAGGCATTTGACAAAGTACCTCATGAAAGACTTCTGAGGAAATTAGAGAGTCATGGGATAGGAGGTAATGTCCTATTGAGGATTAAGAACTGGTTAAAAGATATCACCAAAACAGGAAAGATAGGGTATCCCAATACGAGGCTGCAAAAGAGACCATAGTAGATCAGGTGTCTTTAAATAAAAATTAAAACAGAAGATTGCAAATCAACACTGTCAAACTACTGAGCAAGATGTAAATAGGAGAAACAAGCATAGTTTGAAATGTCTATATGCGAATGCCAGAAGCCTAAGAAATAAGATGGGCGAGGTAGAATATATTGCACTAAATGAAAAATTAGATATAATAGGCATCTCTGAAAGAGGATATCCAATGGAACACTGTTATACCAGGGTACAAATTTTATTGCAGTGATAGGGTGGATCAAATCGGTGGAGGGGTAGCAATGTATGTTAAGGAAGACCTTGAATGAAATAGATTGAAAATTCTGCAGGAAACAAAACACTTCTTGGAATCCCTCTGGATTGAAATTCCATGTGTAAAGGGGAAAAGGATAGTGACAGGAGTGTACTATTGTCCACCTGACCAGGATGAACAAATGGATGTAGAAATGTTATTAGAAATTAGGGAGGCTAACTTGGCAACACAATAATAATGGTCGATTTCAATTACCCCAGTATTGACTGGGTAAATGTAACATCAGGGCATGCTAGGGAGGTAAAATTCCTTGATGAAATCAAGGACTGCTTTATGGAGCAGCTGGTACAGGAGCCAACAAGAGGAGGAAAAACTCTAGATCTAGTCCTTAGTGGAACACATGATCTGTTGCAGGAGGTAATGGTGCTGGGGCTGCTTAACAACAGTGATTATAATATGATCAGATTTGATTTTGGCTTTAGAGTAAGTATACACAGGAAATCAAATACGTTAGCATTTAACTTTCAAAGAGGAGACTATGATAAAATGAGAAGAACGGTGAAACAGAGAAGCTGCGAAGGTCAAAAATTTACATCAGGCATGGATGCTGTTCGAAAATATCATCATGGAAGCCCAGGCCAAATATATTCCGTGTATTAAAAAAGGAGGAAGACTGTTCTGGGATCTTGCCATGTACTTGTGACCTGGATTGGCCATTTTGGAAACAGAATGCTGGGTTTAATGGACCTTCGATCTGTTCCAGTATGGCAACACTTATATACTTATGTAGTAGACATCAGATTGCTCCTCTCAAAAAACCCAAAATCTATCTATCTATCTATCTATCTATCTATCTATCTATCTATCTATCTATCTATCTATCTATCTATCTATCTATCTATCTATCTATCTATCTATCTATCTATCTATCTATCTAATCTTTTCAGAAGGGTGAGATGGTGCCCTGCTAAAATAGCCTTTCCCTTTCAATTACTTTGGCTGTCTCTTAGTTTTTAGCACTATTCTAAGTCCGCTCCTGCACCTTCTGTCCATGCAAAGCACTGGGAACATCCATTTGGATACAGAAAGTGAAAGTGCCTTGGTGCTTTGTAGCTTTTACTACATGAGACGTGGGGTAAGGAATAATATATTGTAGAGGAATATATTCGAGTTATTCCCCAAGTTTTCCACGTCATCACTGTGACCCCTGACGCAGGTGCTAGTCACCGAAACACGGCCCGTGTCGGGTCTTTTTGTCAAGGCTCATTCATTAAAGAACTGTGTTCCATTTTTAAAGGCCCGTGGTACTGTTTTTTTTTGTTTGGACTTTAGTTTGTACTTCGTTCCCTCTCTTTAATTATATAATCCAGGCATTCTATTCTATTCTATTCAAGGTATTTACACCTCGCTAATATCAATAAAGAATCTAGGTGGGTTACACAAGTTTAAAGCTCACAATTAAGGATCAGGAAGGCCCTACAGAGTTATTCATTCAGATACTTACTAAAAAGATGAGCTTTCAATCTTTTACAAAATTGTAAGTAACTAGAAAGTACATGTACATGTATAAAATTCCACAATTTACTAGCAGGAAAAGAACAAGAGCCATCATGGATTCTCTTATAGCGAACGTTTTTAACAGATGGAAATCCCAATAATAGAGTAGAACAGAAATGAGAAATTAATCCTAAAACAGGATAAGCTATTACACACAAAACTCACTAAGGGGTCCTTTTACCAAGCTGCTGGAAAAAGGGCCCTGCGCTAGTGGTGAGGGCCATTTTTCCCATGGACTAGGGCCCTTTTTATCGCAGCAGGTAAAAAGACCCCAGGCACACATGGCCATGTGGTAAGAGAACTCTCACCGCATGGCCATGCGGTGGGGAGCCGTTACAGCCACCCATTGAGGTAGTGATAAGGGCTCCTGCGCTAACCCAGCAGTAACCGGGAGCATGTGGTGATGCCCGATTACCACTGGGTTACCGCCACGCAAGCCATTTCTGGAGGCTTTCTTTATCTCATGGAAATGGCACGTGCTCGGGGATGGACTACTGCCAGCGGCCGCGTTGGGCTGGCGGTAGTCCCGGAAGAGTGAGTGGTAAGCCCACGAGTGCACAACTTTGGGTGCCATACATAGAATCTGAGGGATGGCGCATAAATGCAAGGGAGCATATATTTGGGCAGAGCATGGGCAGGGCTCCTACTTACTTTGCAGGTTACTGTAGTATTCTATAATGGAACCTGGGTGTCCAGATGCGGGTATAAAATGGCCTCCTACCAAGCATCCCTGGAGTGCCTAAATAGAGGCACCCAGTTGAAGAATTGCCCCCCTATGATTTCTGTGGGATAAACTCAGGAATTCATAGTAGTGGCCTACTTTTAAAATGGCCAACGTTGCACTGTTTGTGAAAGATACAACGTTCAATGTCGTCAGATGTGACATTATTTTGTTTGGCATGACATCCATGTAAACCCACTATCGATGTTACTAACATCATAAGTGTTTATGTATCGTGCAACTGCTCAACAATACTGTTAAGACAAATACCAAGGGCAGAAAGTAGTCAAAGAAAGTATAAATCAGATAAACACCATTGTGTATGATCTCTGCTACAGAAATTCTATAGGACTAAACTCTTGTCTCAGGGGATTTCTTCAGCCTTATTGCCTCACATACATGTTATCTAATGGCAGCCAACATTGTAAATAAGTAAGAACACAAAAATATACGAAAATAGCAGAATTAAAGAGAAAGAGACTAGGTAACTTACAATAACAGCACACAGTACCTATTTAGGTATATCAGTTCCTTTTTTTGTTTGCTTCCAGCAACACCTTGTACTCTTGATTAAGGCAATGAGATTTCTCAAGTTGCTTTGTGGTGTATTCTGAAAATGGAAAAAAAAAATAGAAAAATCAAGAATGCAAAAGCAATGTTTTTCAGATCACCAGGCAAGTGAAAGCTGTCATAAACAGGCATTATACTCAAGTAAATTGTGGGTTTCATTATTCTTAGAGATGTAAAAGGGTTTAAGAGGGAATAAACAGGTTGGAAAAATTGAGACTTTTGATGCATATGTATTTAAACCTATTTGCTCACAAAAAGCAAAATAGTTGGCATATATTTTTCTAGTTTCTTAAAATGAGCTGTACAGCTTCAGAGCAATATTACAGTAGCTCTGAATATTTTAAAAAGACATATATGATTTGCCAGAGATAATAACATACGAGTCAGGTCACTCCTTTACTTCTACCACTGCTATCGCTAATGACCTGAGATACATCTTTCTCCTTTTGTCTGCCTCATTCTATCTTTGTCTTATCAGCTTCCATTTCTTCCCCCTTTGTTGGCATGTCTTCTCAGTCCTTCATAATTCTCAAGTTTTCAGCTCTATCACCTACCATTCTCCGCCCCCCCCCCCCCATGCCAATTCCCTCTCTCCTGAGTTTTCTGACAGGTACCTGTGACCTGGATTGGCCACTGTTGGAAGCAGGATACTGGGCTAGATGGACCATTGGCCTGACCCAGTATAGCTATTCTTATGTTCTTATGTTACTCTTCTAGTCGTTTTCTTTGTCTCCATTCGTTCCACCTCCTCCTCCTGTCTGTCCATGTTCACATCAACCCTCATCTCTATGTCCTTTTTTTTAGACTTAGTATTTTTATTAATTTTAGTAAATTTTAGTACAAGAGAAACATGAGTAACAACAAATGGATTAGATAATTTGACTTAACATTGGAAAATATAAAAAGAAAGAGAGAAAAAAAAAAGGAAAATTACAAGTCATGCTTGTAATATATTACAAATACAAGAACACTTCTCATTTTACATCTTGAAAATAAGATATTAAAGGAGACCACTTTTCCTTATACAAAGAAAAATGAGATGATTTCATATTTATAAGTTTGAAATAACAGATTCCACCATTCTTGATAAGTAGCTTGATGCAGAATTTTCCAATGTGAAAAGACTACTCTCAGATCAATCAAATGTAATATGCTTGATAGTGCCTTGTTGAGATTGGCAAGACCAACATAAATTTGAGATAGAAGGGTCAATCATGTGTGATTTGAGAGGTGTCCAGAAGGACCTATGTGTGAAGAAATAAAGAGATTGTGTTAATGATGAGGATCTAGAACATTTAAATAGTGAATTCCATATCTGTTCCCATACTTTGTCTGAGATAGGCTGCTGGATATCTTCTTCCCAGCATTTACGTAAACCTATACATTTAATAGAATATTTATTAAGGAAAAATTTATATATATGAGATGCCACATGACCAGTAAGTTGGAATAGTTTAGATATATCAATAAGTTGTTTTTTTGTTACATTTGTACCCCACGCTTTCCCACTCATGGCAGGCTCAATGCAGTGGGCAATGGAGGGTTAAGTGACTTGCCCAGAGTCACAAGCAGCTGCCTGTGCCTGGAATTGAACTCAGTTCCTCAAGACCAAAGTCCTCCACCTTAACCACTAGGCTACTCCTCCACTCAGGTATGTGAAACATTTTTTGAATTTGTAGATTGCATTTTTTTAGCATTGAGTTAAATTGTAACCATTGATAAAATTGAGAGTCTAATAAAGAGTCTTCTGCTTTCATAACAGAAAATGATTTCCAAGTATGATTTTTTAAATCAAGGAAATTACTAAGATCCCATATATCAATATGCTGCCATTGTGACCAGGAAATCTGTTTTCTATTAATTATAAATTTAGAATTATTCCATATAGGTATGCGTGTGGTAGCAGAACAAGGAATATTTAGCTGCTTATCAAAAGAGGATAATAATTTGTGGGCGGTGTTAATAATGGGATTAGAAGGAATATTTTTAGGAAGGTGCATGCCCATTAGATGAGGGTGTATTAATGGATTTATAATGGACTGCTCAAGAATTAGCCAACTAGGCAGAGAAGAAGTATTGAAAGGAGTGACCCATTCAAGCCCTGATGAATAATAAAAGCTTTATGATATGTTAATAAATCAGGGAATTTTACCCCACCTTGTGATTTAGGTAGTTTTAATTTACCTAAGGAGATTCTGGGTGACCGAAGATTCCACAAAAAATTAGACAGCAATTTTTCCAGTCTTTTGTACAAAGAACAAGGGAGTGTATGTAATTTTGGGTATTAACATCATTTTGATAGTATCAAGTCTGCCCCACCATGTTAAGTGGGGACCAGGATGAAGTGGAATTTTCAATTTTTGTCATAATCTTATTAGAATTTATTTTAATAATAGTAGGAAAATCTCTATCAAAAAACCCACCCAGATATTTAATAGAATAACCATTTAAGAGAGAACCAGATATAGTAAAAGGAATACAGACATCATTTAAAGGCATCAACTCGGTTTTATCCCAGTTAATTTTATAGCCAGACAGCATAGTAAATTGGGAAATTAGCTGAATAAGTGCCTTCATAGATGCCTGTGGTTTAGTAAGGCAAATGTTTTTGAAGTTGTTTCTCGGGGTGGGAGGTGGATAGTGACCACTGAAGAAGTCAGGGGAGGTCATCCCCGATTCCCTCCAGTGGTCATCTGGTCAGTTCGGGCAACATTTTGAGGCTTGGTCGTGAAACAAAATGGACCAAGTAAAGTCGGCCAAGTGCTCGTCAGGGACACCCTTCTTTTTTCCTTTATCGACCGAGGATGCCCATCTGTTAACCATGCCCCGTCCCACCTTCTGTACACTGCTGACAAGCCCCCTTGAACTTGGTCGTCCCCGTGACGGAAAGCAGTTGAGGACGCCCAAAATCGGCTTTCGATTATGCTGATTTGGGCGACCTTAGGAGAAGGACGCCCATCTCCCAATTTGTGTTGGAAGATGAGTACCCTTCTCCTTCGAAAATAAGCAGGATAATAACCTAGTGTTGTCAGCACCATATCTGAATTTTACAAATCCAGCTTGATCTCTATGTATAAGCGTTTGAATATCAGTCTCCGTTCTACAACAAAGTAGCTTCGTGTAAATCTTATAATCTGCATTAATTAATGAAATTGGTCTTTAATTTTGTACAAGGGTACAATCTGTGTTAGGTTTTGGAAGCATTATAATATTTGCGTCCAAAAAATGGCCTTGAGATGATGAATCTAACAAGGTTTGATAGTAAAGCATTAAATGAGATGAAATGGAGGTAGAGAATGATTTATAAAACTCCACTGGCAGACCGTCTGGCCCTGGTGCTTTTGAAAAAGATAATTTCTTGATTGTAGAGATGATTTCTTCTTGGGAAATAGGTTGATTTAGCTGGCTTCTTTGATGATCAGTAAGGCAAGGAAGATTAAATGATGTAAGAAAATCAGAAGAATATAATGACGTGTAAAAAGATTCAAAAGCTTCAAATATTTGTTGAGAAGATATCATAGAGGATCCAGAAGTGGATTTTAAATCAGCTATATGTTGTTTTGTTCTTTTGCCTTTAAGATAAGATGCAAGCAGTTTACCAGCTTTGTTGGAGTCAGTATAATACATAACGTTTTGCTTAAAAGTGATGATGTTGGAGATGTTTGATAAAAGAGATTTATACTGCATTTTGAGAGATCTAAGATTTTGAAGCGTGGACTTTGATGATGAGGAGTATAAAGTCATTTCAAGTTGGTGAATATCCTTCTCAAGTTTATTGAGTTTAGCATTATTGATTTTACGAAGATGAGATAAGTACATAAGTATTGCCATACTAGGAAAGACCAAAGGTCCATCAAGCCCAGCATCCTGTTTCCAACAGAGACCAATCCAGGTCACAAATACCTGGCAAGATCCCAAAAAAGTACAAAACATTTTATACTGCTTATCCCAGAAATAGTGGATTTTCCCCAAGTCCATTTAATAATAGTCTATGGACTTTTCCTTTAGGAAGCCGTCCAAACCTTTTTTAAACTCCACCAAGCTAACCGCCTTTACCACATTCTCTGGCAACGAATTCCAGAGTTTAATTACACGTTGAGTGAAGAAACATTTTCTCCGATTCATTTTAAATTTACTATATTGTAGCTTCATCGCATGCCCCCTAGTCCTAGTATTTTTGGAAAGAGTAAACAGACACTTCACATCTACTTGTTCAACTGCACTCATTATTTTATAGACCTCTATCATATCTCCCCTCAGCCACCTTTTCTCCAAGCTGAAGAGCCCTAGCCGCTTTAGCCTTTCCTCATAGGGAAGTCGTCCTATCCCCCTTATCATTTTCGTCGCCCTTCTCTGCACCTTTTTTAATTCCACTATATCTTTTTTGAGATGCGGCGACCAGAATTGAACACAATATTCGAGGTGTGGTTGCACCATGGAACGATACAAAGGCATTATAACATCCTCATTTTTGTTTTCCATTCCTTTCCTAATAATACCAAACATTCTATTTGCTTTCTTAGCTGCTGCTGCACACTGAGCAGAGGATTTCAATGTATCATCAACGATGACACCTAGATTCCTTTCCTGATCGGTGACTCCTAATGTGGAACCTTGCATTACGTAACTATAGTTTAGGTTCCTCTTTCCCACATGCATCACTTGCTACTTGCTCACATTAAATGTCATCTGCCATTTGGATGCCCTGTCACCCAGTCTCATAAGGTCCTCTTGTAATTTTTCACAACCCTTTTGCGATGTAACAACTGTGAATAACTTTGTGTCATCAGCAAATTTAATTACCTCACTAGTTACTCCATCTCTAGATCATTTATAAATATGTTAAAAAGCAGTGGTCCCATGCACAGAGCCCTGGGGAACTCCATTATCTACCCTTCTCCATTGAGAATACTGAGCTTTTATCCCTACTCTCTGTTTTCTATCTTGTAACCAGTTTTTAATCGACAACAGAACACTACCTTATATCCTATGTCTCTCCAATTTCCTTTACAGTCTTTCATGAGGTACTTTGTCGAATGCCTTTTGAAAATCCAGATACACAATCCACCTTATAATCAAAAGAGAAAAACGCCCATATTCCGACCTAAATCGGGAGATGGACGTCTTTCTCTCACAGGCGCCCAAATCGGTATAATCGAAAGCCGATTTTGGGCGTCTTCAACTGCACTCCATCGCAGGAATGAATAAAGTTGATGGGGGCGTGTCGGAGGTGTGGTGAAGGCGGAACTGGGGCGTGGTTATCGGCCGAGGAGAGATGGGCGTCTGTAGCTGATAATCGAAAAAAAAAAAAGGCGTTTTTACCGTGATTTTAGGTCACTTTTTTTGGACCCTTTTTTTTCCACGAACAAGTCCCAAAAAAGTGCCCCAACTGACCAGGTGACCACTGGAGGTAATCGGGGATCACCTGCCCTGACTCCCCCAGTGGTCACTAACCCCCTCCCACCAAAAAAAAAAACACTTTACAAACTTTTTTTGCCAGCCTGTATGCCAGCCTCAAATTCTGTACCCACCTCCATGACAGCAGAATGTGTTCTATCCTGTGACAGCCTTTCCCTGGTTCTGATGTGGGTCTCGGGTGAGTGTGACACCTTTTCTGTTAAGGGCACTGCAGAGTCACATCAGCAATGCATTGTGGTGGGTGTAGGGTATTGGGCTCCATGATTCCACTAGCTTGTGTTAAATGCTCACGATGTTGGTAGTTGGTAGGCTCTACTCCCATGGTGCTTTTCCCTCTGCTTACTGGGTCAGAGTGTGCCCTGTTTTGTTTCCGGTAGTCCATGAGATAGTGGCCATTTTTGTAAGCCAGTTTTAGATCCTGTTCATGTGTTAGCCACGTTATAGCACTTAGTTCTTACCTTGAATGTTGCTGAAAGAGGGCATTGTACACCATTCTGCCAGCTCGAACCTACTGCGAGACTCGTTACCAGTGGGGCACAACCTCTGATCTGCAGTTAACTGTGAGTAAACGTGCATATTCAAATAAAGGACGTTTTCAGCAAGATTAGTCTTCAGGTGTCAACTGGTGTGCCAAGGTTATACAGCAGCAACAAGCCCTGTCCCTGGAGCACTTTTAGTGGGTACTGCAGTGCACTTCAGGCAGGCAGACCAAGGCCCATCTCCCCGCCACCTGCAACACTTGTGGTGGTAAATGGGAGGCCTCTGAAACCCACTGTACCCACATGTAGTTGCCCCCTTCACCCCTAAGAGCTATGGCAGTGTTGTACATTTGTCCCTCCCACGACCAAATGGCTTGGATTAGGACGTTTCTGAGCTGGACGTTTTTATTTTCCATTATCGCAAAAAAAAAAAAATGCCTATCTCAGAAAGGACCAAATCCATGGCATTTTGTCCGTCCAAACCGTATTTTCGAAACACAAGATGGACGCCCATTTTTTTGAAAATACGGTCAGTCACGCTTCTTCACGTACCCGTTTTCGGACACAGACGCCCATGGAGATGGGCGTTCATGTTCGATTATGCGCCTCCACACCAACCAACTCACCTTTATCCACGTGTTTGTTTTCTCCTTCAAAGAAATGTAGTAGATTGGCGAAGCAAGATTTCCCTTCACTAAATCCATGTTGGCTTTTTCTCATTAATCCATGCTTTTGAATATGGTCTCTAATTTTGTTCGTTACAATAGTCTCTACCATTTTGCCCAGCATAGATGTCAGGCTCAGTGGCGTCCCGAGGGCAGCTGACACCCGGGGTGGGTTGCCGCTGCGCATCCCCCCGGGTGCAGCGTGACGCACCCTCCCCCCTCCGTAGCGCAACACCCCCCCTGCCTGCCCGCCCGCCCGTAAGAACATATGTGGAAGGCGGTGAGGGGCGGGAGGGCCAATCCGCCGAGTGCACGCCGCTGGGGGGTGTCGGCGCCTCGCTGGTTCCTTGTGCTCTCTGCCCCGGAACAGGAAGTAACCTGTACCAGGGCAGAGAGAGCAAGGAACCAGCGAGGCGCCGACACTCCTCAGTGGCGTACACCCGGGGCGGACCGCCCCACCGCCCCCCCTTCCTATGCCACTGGTCAAGCTAAACACCTGTAATTTCCCAGATTACCTCTGGAACCTTTTTAAAAAATTGGCGTTACATTGACCATCCTCCAATATTCCGGTACTATGCTTGATTTTAAAGATAAATTACATATTACTAACAACAGTTCTGCAAGTTCATTTTTTCAAGTCTATCAGTACTCTGGGATGAATACCATCGTGTCCAGGTGATTTTCTACTCTTCAATTTGTCAAACTGCACCATTACATCTTCCAGGATTATAGAGATTTCATTCAGTTTCTCTGACTTTGAATACCATTTCTGACACCGGTATGTCTCCCAAATCTTCCTTGTTGAAGCCTGAAGCAAAGAATTCATTTAATCTCTCTGCTATGGCTTTGTCTTCCCTGAGTTCCCCTTTTACCCCTTGGTCATCTAGCAGTCCAACTGATTCTTTTACCAGCTTATACATGCATAGTTCACCAGTTTGTGTATCCAATTTTGGACATGCTTCTGAAATGCATGCACAAATAAGCTGGATAATGAGCTCTGAACCATCACTAATTGGGTGCTAACAACCACTGATGTTAATTGGCACTCATTAAGATGTGTGCATGCATCTGGATATGCGTTGTTTTATAAGGTACGGTCCCTAACTCCCATGGTGTGTATCTCAATAGGGGGCATAGGGGTGTTATGAAACACTATACACAGACTTACAGAATGCTGCTTAACTGTGCCTAACTTGGGTGCCAGCATGTACACCAGGTTGTAGCAGGCATAAATTTGGTGCACAGAAGTTAGGCATGAGATCCATGCGAAACACTATTCGTCCTTTATAGAATAGTGCTTAGCGCTGAATTTGTTCAGCACCTAAATTTCAGCATCATTTATTGAATTCCCTTCAGTATGTCTAATGCAAGGCAACATCATAAACAAACATGACATGACTCTATTAATCTTATAATGCCATCTCATAATTTCTAAAGACTGTTCCTTTACTCTGCATGAGTCATACACTGCATACCTTTTCATTTCATTTTCATTTATTAACATTTGTATCCCACATTTTCCACATCACTTTACATCAATGTGCCTCACAATACAGATTATAAAGAAAAATCAGATATTAAATTCTCAAAAAACAGCATGAAATCAACTATAACATTATCATAAAATTTCACGCTATCTGACTCGCTATCCTTCAGAAAAGAATTTTCTAAAGAGAAATATTTTCAGTTGTTCGCAAAATAACTTTCCATACATCTTAATTTTCTAGGCCATGAATTCCAACATTTTACACTCTGATAAGCAAACCCAGCCCAATAAACTGACTTATATACAAGGTTCTTACAACTGGGATAGTGAAGTGCAAGATAATTCCTGGATCCTATTACCACATGTCATGATGGAAGATATACCAACCCCTGCATATGTCTTGGAGCTAGTCCAAATAATATTTTATACACAAAAGTATACAACTTAAAAGCAATACATGCTTTAATTGGAAGCCAATGTAATGCTTGCAATAGTGGACGCACCCTTTCCTAACGGGATTTCTATAAATTAATCTCACTCTAGTGTTCTGTGCCGTCTGTAATTTCTTCAGGACTTGTTCCTTACAACCAACATACATCCCATTGCAATAATCAACCTGTGCTAATTCCATAGTTTGAACCAAAATACAAAACATTTCCCTGGAAAAACAGCTTCCAATTCTCAACTTCCTTAGTGTCCTAAACATCCTATTTTAATGAAAAGGCCTTATTAAATAAATAGGCCTCAGTTGCTTACAAAACTTCAAGATTTATTCAACCTTTTGTAATTCAGTAGGTAATGAATTCCATAAGCATGGGCCTTCATCATGGAAAGTACTAGAGTGCAGATGGTATAAGCTCACCTTGCGGAAAGATGGTACATCTAATAAGGTTCTGGGTTGTTGAGGTTTTTTTTTTGGGGGGGGGGGGGGGGGGGGGGGGGGGGGGGTTGCTGAATGCAACATTTTTGCAGGGCGATATATTTTCAGTTTTGAAGCTATTATCACAGGAGCTTTCTGAGCAAGGGCTTTAAAGATCAACAATAAAACCGTAAACTGAATTTGCCAGACTATGAGAAGCCAATGAAGTTCCAACTGGATAGCTGTAATATGTTCTCACATTGAATAGTTTGAAGCCAATGTGGCTGCTGAATTTTGTGCTACTTGCAGAGCTTGCAATGCATACGCTGATCAACCTAAATATAGAGCATTACAGTAGCCAAAATAAAGCATTATAATACTATGAATCACTACTCTGAAATTTTCAGGGGTATGAAGATTTCACAATCATCTTGCAGATCTCAGCTTAAAGAAAACACATTTGATTATTTATTTATTTATTTATTTTATTTATTTATTTATTTTACAGCACTTAAACATTTAAATAACAAATAGGCGAGTACAATAAATGGAAAGGGATAAGTGGGGTGGAGAGGCAAGGATAAAGGAATGGGTCAGTCCATTAGAGCAGTGTCCTGAGGTCAGTGAGGCTAGACAGGATCTTTAGGGTACACTTGTCCAAATAAGCAGGTCTTAAGTGACTTCCTAAAAGTCAGATGATCCTGGACCGTTTTCACTGATTTAGGTAGTGCATTCCACAAGTGAGTACTGACGTAGGAAAAGGTGGAAGCATACATGGTTTTATACTTGAGTCTGGAACACGCAGGGTAATGGAGGTTTAAGTAAGAATGGGCAGTTCTGAGTGAGTTTCTGGGCATCCATGTACGCTGGGGCTGCTCCATAGAGAATTTTGTGGACTAGGGTACAGATTTTAAAAGTTATACGCTCCTGTACGGGAAACCAGTGTAATTTCTCGCGAAGTGGTCTGGAACTGGTGAACTTTGACACTCCATAGATGAGCCGAGCTGCTGTGATTTGGACGGTTTGTAGGTTCTTTAGGAGTACGCCTGTGCACCCTGTGTATATGCCATTGCAGTAATCTAGTCGGCTTAAGACTAACGATTTGACTAGATTGCAAAATACACCTCTTGGGAAATAAGGTTTCACTCGCTTTAGCTTCCAGAGAGAGGAGAATGCTTTCTTGGTGGTTGAGATGGTATGATCCAGAAGCGTTAAGTTCCGATCTACAATAGCACCTAGTATATGTAAGCTCTCAGAGATGGGTAAGGTAAAGCCTGGAACGGATAAGGTAGTGGACCTGAATTTATTAAAGGGAGAGGTAAGAATAAGGCAATGAGTTTTTTCGGTGTTAAGTTTTAGCTTGAAGGCGTTGGCCCATGTGTGCATGGTGTTTATTCCAAGGCTGATGTCATCAGTGATTTCAGCGAAGCTTGTATGAAATGGGATGTAAATAGTGACAACGTCTGCATAGATAAATGGGTTGATTACTGACCTTAACTGTTTTATCCAATATTACTCCTAAGCAGCACACTTCTTTAAGTATAGGAATAGTACAACTATCTGAAATTAACATTTCAGGGCAAGTTAGTGTATTTGATATCTTGTTAAAAAACAATATTTGAGTTTTGTTTATGTTTAATTGAAAGTGATTGCCAGACAATTGTTTAATAGGATTCACACTGCAAATAAGATTTTGAATAGCTGCATCTAATGAGGTTCATACAGGGAAATAATTGCTACTCACCTGCATATAAACTATAATTTAAACCTAAACGAGTAATTTACATATTTGAGTCATGTTTATATTACTTAACAATGTCGACATGGCCAAACCAGGTGGAGCTCCTGAATCACATAAGAACCAAGCTGAGCTATCTGTTCCCTGTTTAACTTGAAACTGATGTTTATCTAGAAAAGATTTAACCCATGTTAATATGCACCCTCCAATTCCCAATCCACTCATCCTATTAATTAAGATCGTATGATTAATGATATCAAAAGTGGCAGAGATGTCTAATGTCATCATAACAAAATGTAGACTTTGATCAAAACCTAAATTAATTGCATCAACTGAAACCAGAAAAGTCTCTGCATTGTGCTTCGGTTGAAATCCAAATTGATATTTGTCTAATAATCCATGCAGATCAAGAAAATCTTGTAATTGTTGTAGAGTGACTTTCTCAAATATTTTAGAAATGAAAGGCAAGGAAGACATTGGGTGATAATTACCTGATAAAGAAGGCTCTAACCTTTCACCCTTGATTAGTGGTCTCACTGAAGCTGTCTTTAAACAATCTGGTTTTAGACCTTCCACCATTGATCTATTGACAAATGCTGTAATGGTTTCTGCAATATCATTTTTTAAGGCCTTATAAGTCAAAGAATAGCATGGATCTAAAGCATATGAGCTGTTGTTTAAATTGGTAATCACTTCAATGATCTGTTCAGATGTTACTTGATCAAATTTTACCCACTGTATTGTCTTTTTGACCAATTTCTCTAGTGGCTTTGGAATCAGTAACATATCAAAAAACTAGTAAGTCTTTGAATTTTATCCATAGGCACCCTGTATAAAAGGCTTGGGGAGGCTTAGCCCCCCCAGTCCAAATTATGACCTTCCCCTCTTTCCTGCTTACCCACTGCTGCTTCTGCTGGGCCTGTTGCCTTCCTAGGTCATTGTTGGCAGTAGCGGTAAAATCCACAAGAAAGATGCATGATATCTTTTCTGTGCATCTGCCACTGTTAGCTCTGTGGGTCACACCCCTCTGACACAATCACTAGCATTAAGCCATTTGGACTATTGTAATTCCATCTATGCCGGATGTAAAGCTCAAATTATTAAGAAACTCCAGACAGCCCAATATACTGCAGCCAGACTCATATTTGGAAAAGCAAAATATGAAAGCGCCAAACCCCTCAGAGAAAAATTATATATATATATATATATATATATATATACATATCAGAAGCTTTCAAATAAACTTTAAAAAAACTGTCAAATTAAAAAAAATCATACATAGGCAGTGATAAGGGTTTCCTATCGATTTTATATAGAAATATCTTTATTGTGATCATAAGCAAAAATAAAGTCATATAGCACTGCACTAAAATCCACAATACAGCACTGCAAATAGCAAAGCAAACTATGGAGCACTGACAATACATTTTGAATATAACCCTCCCCCGCTTCCCAGGCCCCTCTAAAACCCCCTCAAACTCCACAACTTCCCTTACATCCCCTCCATCCCCTCCTAACAGAGAGAATGCAAAACCTAGGAGTTTTAATAAAACAATATAAACCTCACAAGTATATATAATTAAATATCCGCAATTTGGTGCAATCACTAGCATTAAGCCATTTGGACTATTGTAATTCCATCTATGCCGGATGTAAAGCTCAAATTATTAAGAATCTCCAGACAGCCCAATATACTGCAGCCAGACTCATATTTGGAAAAGCAAAATATGAAAGCGCCAAACCCCTCAGAGAAAAATTACACTGGCTCCCACTAAAAGATCGAATTACATTCAAAATCTACACCCTGGTTCATAAAGTCATTCATGGAGAGGCCCCGATATATATGTCAGACCTCATAGACCTACCAGCAAGGAACACAAAAAGTTTATCACGCACTTTCTTAAACCTCCATTACCCCAAATGTAGAGGACTTAAATACAAATCAGTATATGCATCCAGCTTCTCCTACATCTGCACGCAACTATGGAACGCACTACCGAATGCCATAAAAACAACGCACGATCTTCCGGAAGTTACTACTACTACTTAACATTTCTAGAACGCTACTAGGGTTACGCAGCGCTGTACAATTTAACAAAGAGAGACAGTCCCTGCTCAAAGAGCTTACAATCTAATAGACAAGTGAACGGTCGGTCCGATAGGGGCAGTCAAATTGGGGCAGTCTGGATTCACTGAACGGTAAGGGTTAGGTGCCGAACGCAGCATTGAAGAGGTGGGCTTTAAGCAAAGACTTGAAGACGGGCAGGGAGGGGGCTTGGCATAAGGGCTCAGGAAGGTTGTTCAAGTTACTGAAGACTAATCAGTTCAAAGAGACTTATAAAAAGAATCCTTCATAAAAGACTTAACATCAAAACTGTACCAGAACAAGCCAACATTGAACTCTTTAATTTGGTTACTTTAATCACATTGTTATTATTGAACGTTATACTTTATCCTTGATCTCATATACCTGATCTGAATTATTTATTTATTTACTTCTAATTTACTTGATATTTTATGTACCCTAATTGTACTTCTCATTCCGTTAATGGCGATTGCAATTGCGGCATAATGTAAGACACATTGAGCCTGCAAAGATGTGGGAAAATGTGGGATACAAATGCAGCAAATAAATAAAATAAAATTGAAAATCACTAAGCTCCCTGTTTGCAAAGCCACTCTAGCGGCTGCTGGTGCGCTAATGCCTACACAGCCCATTCATTTTAATTGGGCTCTGTCAGTATTGTCGTGTATCTTTCTCATCAAGGGGAATAAAATAGCATTAAAAATTATTTTTAGCTGGTAGAAACAGCAGTAATAAATGCTCTGTATTTTATATTCATTTTTCTACACCGTTCTATACAATACAGTAATGCATGGCCAAGTCTCAGTGAGGATATCCTGTTTTCTGATGGGTTCATCTTAACTGTTGTTGTAATCTTCCTTGGGAAGCCTGGTGTTATGAAGATGGAATATATTGAAATTAAATGAAATCACATCTTCACCTCATCTCTTTTGTAGAGGTTTATATTTTAGATACACAAATGGATTTTTCTGTTTTGAGCATGTTTCAGGGTCAAGTGGTTTTATAAGTCAAAATAATAAAAATAAATATTTGGATTCACACAGATCTCTCATTTGTTGAAACATAACATAATGGGCTATAATGCAATCCATTGGTTTTCTGATATATTTTGTTCTTATGATGACTTAAACTGTGCCAAAACTGAAAATTCTTCTCTCTTCTTTCTGGACAATAATAACATCATGGGAGCAAATTGATGGATATGTCTGAACAGTGGCGTTCCTAGCCTGGATGACACCCGGGGCGGATCGCAGATGTGCCCCCCCCCCGTGTGCAGCGTGCCCCCCCTGCGAAATGACACCTCCCCCGGCGAAATGACACCCCCCGGGTGCATGGCACTGGGGGGGGGGGGTGCCGCGGCGTGCGCCTGTCGGCTCCGAGTTCGCTAACTTCGCTCGTTCGCTGCAGCTCCCTCTGCCCCGGAACAGGAAGTAACCTGTTGCAGGGCAGAGGGAGCTGCAGTGAACGAGCGAAGTTAGAGAACTCAGAGCCGACAGGCGCGTGCCGCAGCACCCCCCAGCGGCGTGCGCCCGAGGTGGACCGCCCCCACGGCCCCCCCTTGGTACGCCACTGTGTCTGAAACATTTAACAATGTTGAGATTAGCATGCTAACCGGGCATTTAAAAATCTTTCCATTAATGATGCCACATGTTCAGAAATCATAGCCATAAGTATAGACAGTTATTCAAAAATTATCACATGCACACACCAAAACAGGCATCCATATATGCACTGCAAAAGTAAACAACAACTTCAACAGAGCACATCTAAAATTTATATTTTATTTCCTCTTTTCCATCTTCCAAAATTCCAGACAGCAGATGTACAGATCAGTAAGACCCAAAGCAGTCCAAAACAAATACCACCCTGTTTACTAAGCTGTGCTAGTGGCTGACATGCGGCAATGCTGACACAGCCCATTTACTTTGAATGGGCTGTGTCTGTATTGCTGCGCCACAGCCACTAGCATAGCTTAGTAAACAGGTAGGATAAGATTAGAAACAACACAGTTTATACCTAATTGATCAACCACCCTTAGGTTTCTCCTTTGGGTTTAAAAAGGATTGGAAGGTCTGGATAGACAAATTAAAACCATTAAAATTTTAAGTGCATGCCCCAAATATGTAATACTTGGTAGCAATAATGAAACAGTGATGGAATATTCACATACAGTGGGGGAAATAAGTATTTGATCCCTTGCTGATTTTGTAAGTTTGCCCACTGACAAAGACATGAGCAGCCCATAATTGAAGGGTAGGTTATTGGTAACAGTGAGAGATAGCACATCACAAATTAAATCCGGAAAATCACATTGTGGAAAGTATATGAATTTATTTGCATTCTGCAGAGGGAAATAAGTATTTAATCCCTCTGGCAAACAAGACCTAATACTTGGTGGCAAAACCCTTGTTGGCAAGCACAGCGGTCAGACGTCTTCTGTAGTTGATGATGAGGTTTGCACACATGTCAGGAGGAATTTTGGTCCACTCCTCTTTGCAGATCATCTCTAAATCATTAAGAGTTCTGGGCTGTCGCTTGGCAACTCGCAGCTTCAGCTCCCTCCATAAGTTTTCAATGGGATTAAGGTCTGGTGACTGGCTAGGCCACTCCATGACCCTAATGTGCTTCTTCCTGAGCCACTCCTTTGTTGCCTTGGCTGTATGTTTTGGGTCATTGTCGTGCTGGAAGACCCAGCCACGACCCATTTTTAAGGCCCTGGCGGAGGGAAGGAGGTTGTCACTCAGAATTGTACGGTACATGGCCCCATCCATTCTCCCATTGATGCGGTGAAGTAGTCCTGTGCCCTTAGCAGAGAAACACCCCCAAAACATAACATTTCCACCTCCATGCTTGACAGTGGGGACGGTGTTCTTTGGGTCATAGGCAGCATTTCTCTTCCTCCAAACACGGCGAGTTGAGTTCATGCCAAAGAGCTCAATTTTTGTCTCATCTGACCACAGCACCTTCTCCCAATCACTCTCGGCATCATCCAGGTGTTCACTGGCAAACTTCAGACGGGCCGTCACATGTGCCTTCCGGAGCAGGGGGACCTTGCGGGCACTGCAGGATTGCAATCCGTTATGTCGTAATGTGTTACCAATGGTTTTCGTGGTGACAGTGGTCCCAGCTGCCTTGAGATCATTGACAAGTTCCCCCCTTGTAGTTGTAGGCTGATTTCTAACCTTCCTCATGATCAAGGATACCCCACGAGGTGAGATTTTGCGTGGAGCCCCAGATCTTTGTCGATTGACAGTCATTTTGTACTTCTTCCATTTTCTTACTATGGCACCAACAGTTGTCTCCTTCTCGCCCAGCGTCTTACTGATGGTTTTGTAGCCCATTCCAGCCTTGTGCAGGTGTATGATCTTGTCCCTGACATCCTTAGACAGCTCCTTGCTCTTGGCCATTTTGTAGAGGTTAGAGTCTGACTGATTCACTGAGTCTGTGGACAGGTGTCTTTCATACAGGTGACCATTGCCGACAGCTGTCTGTCATGCAGGTAACGAGTTGATTTGGAGCATCTACCTGGTCTGTAGGGGCCAGATCTCTTACTGGTTGGTGGGGGATCAAATACTTATTTCCCTCTGCAGAATGCAAATAAATTCATATACTTTCCACAATGTGATTTTCCGGATTTAATTTGTGATGTGCTATCTCTCACTGTTACCAATAACCTACCCTTCAATTATGGGCTGCTCATGTCTTTGTCAGTGGGCAAACTTACAAAATCAGCAAGGGATCAAATACTTATTTCCCCCACTGTAGCAGGCAGCCAATTGATTTATTTTCCACTGTAAATAATTAACTTTTTATGAACTTGGTGGCTAATAGTGTGCTGCTTTCATTTACATCCAGCAACCAAGGTAAAGTTTACAGGATCATGGTGGGAGGAAGAGAGAGAGAGAGAGAGAGACTGGATCAGGGGGTGGGGAGATACACTGGACTGAGCAAGCAAGGGAGTGATGATGGACCTATTGGGGGGGGGGGGGACTGGGGATGGAAGCAATGCAGGGGAGGGGTGCCAAAGTAAGTTGGCTCAGGGCGCCATAACTCCTTGAGCTGGCCCTGAGTTTATGCTTATATGTTCTATACTTGGTGAGAGTCTGTTTGTATTCAGTGTATGTGAAAAAGGCCAAGTATTCTGTGAGTATGTTTCTTTTTCTAGGTAGGTCCTTGTTGTGTGACTTTTGGAAGCTAGTGCTATTATGGTACAGCTGAATTGCTTTATAGGTTCTGAGTGTATTTTGTAGAGTTTTGTATTAATTTACTTTATGCCTCATGCTGGAGTTTAGATTTGGACTTAGTCCACGCTGTTCTCAGTAGTAGTTCAAGGCGAGTTACATTCAGGTACAGTAATTGGCTTATTTTGGAAAGAGAAGGACGCCCATATTTCGACCCAAATTGGGAGATGGGCGCCCTTCTCTCATGGGTGCCAAAATCAGTATAATCGAAAGCTGATTTGGGGCGCCTCCAACTGCAGTCTGTCGCGGGAATGAACAAAGTTGACGGAGCGTGTCGGAGGCATGGGGAAGGCGGGACTGTGGCGTGTTTATCGGCCGAGGAGAGATGGGCGCCCTCAGCCGATAATGGAAAAAAGAAGGACGGCAGTAGCGAGAATTTGGGCCGCTTTTTTTGGACCCTTTTTTTCATGAACAAGTCCCCAAAAAGTGCCCCGACTGCCCAGATGACCACCGGAGGGAATCGGGGATGACCTCCCCTGACTCCCCCAGTGGTCACTAACCCCTCCCACCAAAAAAAAGAACTTTAAAAACTTTTTTTTGCCAGCCTGTATGCCAGCCTCAAATGTCATACCCAGCTCCATCACAGCAATATGCAGGTCCCTGGAGCAATTGTTAGTGGGTGCAGTGGACTTCAGCCAGGTGGACCCAGGCCCATCCCCCCCTACCTGTTACACTTGTGCTGGTAAATGGGAGCCCTCCAAACCGGCCCCAAAACCCACTGTACCCACATCTAGGTGCCCCCCTTCACCCATAAGTGCTATGGTAATGATGTAGAGTTGTGGGGAGTGGGTTTGGGGGGGGGGGATTTAGGGGGCTCAGCACCCAAGGTAAGGGAGCTATGGACTTGGGAGGTATTTTAATTTTTTTTTTTTACTTTTTACAAGTGCCCCCTAGGGTGCCCGGTTGGTGTCCTGGCATGTGAGGGGGACCAGTGCACTACGAATTCTGGCCCCTCCCATGACCAAATGCCTTGGAGTTGTTCGTTTTTGAGCTGGGCGGCTTCGGTTTCCATTATCGCTGATAACCGATACCGCCCATCTCAAATCCGCCCAAATCTGATGCATTTGCCCAGCACCAACCGTATTATCGAAACAAAAGATGGACATCCATCTTTTTCGAAAATACAGTCTGTCCCGCCCCTTCGTGGACCTGTTCTTGGAGATAGTTGCCCATGGAGATGGGCATCCGCGTTCGATTTTGCCCCTCTAAGTGTATTCTTGACTCTGGAGGGCTAATGTGTGCTTCCTGTGCACTAAAATACCCTATCGCGGGGTGTGTTTGGGGAGTAGAGAGTAGGCATCCCCAGAGTTAATCGGTTAGCACAGCTACATTGTTGTGCACCTACCAATTAGTGTATGGTTTGAGCATGAGCCCTTTCTGCCTACTAAACAGGTGTCGGTAAGGGCTCACGTGCAAATGACCACATGCTAATGTTTTTTTGGCATATAATTCCCTGGAGTGTGTTCAGTGGGCATATTACCATCAGTAATAGTGGCACTAGGGGGGAGGCAGTCAATACAGCTGTATCAGAGCAATACAGTGAAGGGATCCTTCTCTGCAGTGTTCAAAAGTGCCCCTATTGTCCTTTTATTGCTGATAACATGTCACCCCCTATCCCAAGGATTTTAAGTTGTCCTGCCATGCCCTGTCCTAGCTCCATTTCTCCCTACCCTAACTCCACCCCAGCCTCCCCAAACATCTGAGTCACCAACTGCCTATGATTTTATCACAAAAAGCCTTTGCAAAATCTTGTGAGGAAATTATGTTATCCTCTATGGGCAGACATGATTTATTTAAGGTTAATTTTTTAAACTAAAATAAAAATATCTTTACACCCAACAGGCGAGCTTACAATTTTTTTAAATTGAAATATTCCTTTTTAGCAGCTAAACGTAATGCTTGTTATTGTTCTAATTTCATAGAGAAGCTAGTTTAATTTTCCTGGGTGGGATTTTTTTCACCATGTACATTCAAATTATCTTAATTTCTGTTTTTCACTCTTCAGTTTTTGTGAAAACCAAGGGGCAATTGATCTTTTCTGAATCACTTTTACCTTTAAGGGTGCAACTTGATTAACTGCTTCCCCTTCCCATAAAGTTGGAACTCATCTATCAGCTGCCTTAGATAACGTCTGCTCTGATAAATCTTGCAACATAGGATACCGCTTCCTTTTGAGGCCTCCAATTTCATACATGCCTCAAGACATACATACATCTGATCTCAGTTTTTCAGCAATAATTAATATCCTCAGTCATAAACTTTATACTAACTTGTGCACGGTCTGTCCAGGGAACAGTTCTTGCTGCGTGTTTTGTATATCCAGAATCATTAATTTCCTGATTCACAAAAATCATTTCCAAAGTGTGTCCTGCTTCATGTCTACAACAATAAAATAACTGACACCAACCCAAAGTTGTAAATACTGTATGGTCCAGACATGACAAATCACCTAATAAAATAGTTTGTTAGGCTGATTTGACCTCCAAAAGAAAGATAAGTGAATAAATAACTCAGACAAAAATAGTATATTTTGGTTATGTATTCAACAAAAAGATTCAACAATAAATATTTGTATGTGGGAAAAGTATGTAAACCCTTCATTTATTAAGTGGTTGTACCTCATTTGAAGATTTCTCCAGTCTCTCACATCATCCTTGAAAAAAAATTGAACCATTCTTCTATACTGGACTGGATGACAGGGGACTGGGCAGGTAGATCTGCACTCTTTCCTATTTCTCTATTTCTTTATCTAACTATCCTATTTTTGATGGTGTTCCAATCTAATTGCTTTATTTTATTTTTGTACACCTCTCTGCTATGCTTCTCAAGAAGTGTGGTATATCAAGCTGAATAAAACTTAAACCACAATAAACCATATGCAGAACTGTTTCCACTCTGTGACATTTGAGGGCTTCCTTCAGGTCTTGCCACAACATTTAAGTAGAGTTTAGGTCAGGACTTTAACTTGGCCAATCCAGAACATGAAATCTTTTCTTCTTCAGCCATTCTGTAGTATATTTACTTGAGTGTTTAGGGTCGTTGTCTTATTGCATGATGCAGCTCATGACTAGGTGCCCTGGTGCTTTCCTTTAGAATATTTTGATAGAAAACAGAATTCACAGTTCCAGCATTGATGACAGAGAAAGCAATTATATAAGAAGGCATCTATTTTTAGGTGCCATGAAAGAACCTATTCAGGGCCTATTGTTTAGTGCAGCGGGTTGAAGACCTGAGGAACCGGGTTCAATTCCTGCTGCTGCTTGACGGTCAGCAGTAGGTGAAGATTTTGGGGAACCTGGTTCAATTCCCACTCCAGCTCCAAGTGACCCTGGGCAACTCACTTAGTCCTCTATTGCCCCAGGAAAAATATATAACTTAGATTGTGAGCCCATTAGGAACAGTGCAAAGTCCCTGTAATAGAAATTGTAAACCACGTGGAGGGGCATAATCGAAAGGGGCACCAAGTTTTCCTGAGGACGTCCTCGCAGGATGTCCCGGCGAAGGGACAGGGAAACCCGTATTATCAAAATAAGATGGGCGTCCATCTTTCGTTTCGATAATATGGTCGGGGACGCCCAAATCTTGACATTTAGGCCATCCCTAGAGATGGTCGTCCTTAAACTTGGTCATTTCTGATTTTCGGCGATAATGGAAACTAAGGACGCCCATCTCAGAAACAACCAAATGCAAGCCCTTTGGTCGTGGGAGGAGCCAGCATTCGTAGTGCACTGGTCCCCCTCACATGCCAGGACACAAACCGGGCACCCTAGGGGGCACTGCAATGGACTTCAGAAATTGTTCCCAGGTACATAGCTCCCTTACCTTGTGTGCTCAGCCCCCCAACCCCACCAAAACCCACTACCCACCACTGTACACCACTATCATAGCCCTTACAGGTGAAGGGGGGCACCTACATGTGGGTACAGTGGGTTTGTGGTGGGTTTTGGAGGGCTCACATTTACCACCACAAGTGTAAAAGTTAGGGGGGATGGGCCTGGATCTGCCTGCCTGAAGTGCACTGCACCCACTAAAACTTCTCAAGGGACCTGCATACTGCTGTCATGGAGCTAGGTATGATATTTGAGGCTGGCATAGAGGCTGGCAAAAAATATTTTTAAAATTTTCTTTTGAGGGTGGGAGGGGGTTAGTGCCCCTCCATGCTACTAAACCCCAAGGATAAGCAGTGCCTTTCCCCAGATCTAACTTGGTAACGGTTTGTGGACTTTTCCTCCAGGAATTTTTCCAAAACATTTTAAAATCCAGCTTATTAACTGCTTTTACCACTTGCTCTGGGAATGAATTCTAGAACTTAACTATGCGTTCAATGAAAACTAACTCCCAGATTTTATATAGTGTGCCTAGAGATCCGCACTGAAATCCAAGCATATTCTGTAACAATGTGTGTAACTTTATTGGCTTAACAAGCCAATCAGCATTCTTAACAGCACTTAACAATCAATAATGAGCACTAATTGACAATCATTAGAATTTACGCACACAACTCCCTAAGCGTATTCTGTAATACACTGCGCCTAAATCAGGCAAAAAAGGGGCATGGTTATGGGCATGGAAATAGGCGTTTCATGGGCATTTCAAAATATACGTGTACTGTTATAGGATATGGCACTCTGCGCCTAAATCTAAATGCTGGGATTTACGCCACATTTTTGTTGGTGTAAATGGAGGGGCACAGTTTTAGGTGCTAGGGTATCAACTAAGTGCATTCTATGTTCAATGCCTAAATCTAGGCGCCTCTTATAGAACACACATCAGTGAGATGATAATGAAAAATTGTCTGTAGTTTAGAATTGAATCATCTGTCCAATAATATTATTAAGATCTTCAAAAAAGCATTGGTATCTATTTCAAATAATAGAGGGATTTACTAATAAAGATCTAATGATTGCATATAAATGAAGCGTGAATCTACAAAATATATTAGCTCTGTCAACATGTTTGAGGCAGCCAAATGTTGTAAAAACATTTGTAAAGGGACATTATCCATGTGGTAAAAGGCTCAGTATGCTGTGCCAATAAGAAAATAAAATCACTGAAACATCGTGTAACAGGAAAGTAATATCTATTAAATCATTTTTCAAAATACAAGACAGACAAGGTTATTTATGCATGTGTATGCGCCTGTGAGTTTAGGTATATTGGGAAAATACCCCTCCCCCCATTTACTAAAGCGCACTAACAGCTGCCGAGCACTAAGCACTATTGGGCTGTGTCGGCATTGCCAAGCAGCAGCCACTAGTGCAGCTTCTTAGTAAAGAGGGGGAAGGGGAGGGGGACTATGGACCTGGACCCCCCTCTCTACAGTGCACACTTAGGCGGAAATGTTTTCCATGCAGATTTCCATATATAGAATCTGGCCCTATATGTGGAATGAAAAAATATTTTCTCCAATTTGTTTTAAATGTACTACTTGCTAACATCATGGAGTATCTCCTAATCTTTGTACTTTTTGAAAGATTAAACAATTGATTCACATTTACCCATTACTCTCCATTCAAAATTTATAGACCTCTATCGTATCTCCCCTCAGCCGTCTCTTCTTCAAGCTGAAGAGTCCTAACCTATTTAGCCTTCCCTCGTACGAGAGGAGTTCCATCCCCTTAATCATTTTGGTTGCCTTTCTCTGTACCTTTTCCTGTTCCACTGCATCTTTTTTTGAGATGCAGTAACCAGAATTACACACAATACTCAAAGGTGTGGTACAGAGGCATTATAATATTCTGTTTGATTCTCTGTTCCATTCCTAATAATTCCTAACATTGTTTGGTTTATTGGCTGCCACTGCAAACTGTGCAGAAATTTTCAGTAGAGTCCAGAGCATGGTGGGCCTCATCAAAAATATTAGTCCCTTTATGCCCTTTAACACAATCTCTGTTCCAGCTCTGAATACCAAACGTTTTTATTCTCTGGCCTGAGTAGCAATTTGTCGAGACTCCTTTCTCACCATAAAATAGATGAATTAACTCCACAGTATCTAATAATTCTATGACCTAGAAAGTCAGCATTAGACCTCACCTTCTATAATCCCTAATTTCAGGATCCATGGGACTCGGATGTTATTTAGCACTGTGCACATTACGATAACAGCTCACAGTAATAGTACACTACAAATTGTACCGGTAGCTCCCAGCAGTTCCACTTGAAATGTTAGTACACTTGGTTATAGTACACTACAATTATCGCAAAAAGAACATTAATAAGAGTGAAACCAGGCTCAATACAAGTATTTCTGTGCCAGGAATGCTAGTACAGAGTATTGTGTATGTGCAAAAATATTATAATATGAAATAAAACTATGAGTTTCCCAACACCAACATCTAGGTGTCATCGTTGTTGATACGTTGAAACCTTCTGCTCAATGTGCAGTGGCGGCCAAGAAAGCAAATAGAATGTTAGGGATTATTAGGAAAGGAATGGAAAACAAAACTGAGAATGTTATAATTGTTGGAATGTAATTGTATTTTACATGCATTGCCTGTCACCTATTATTTCTCTGTGATTACTATGTGACCTCTGATGTGAATTACTTAGAGAGGTCACATAGCTATGCAACTTCCTGTGGGGGTTAGATGCAGCACATGAAGCACATGGAGCACATGGAGCTCATGTTCTCTCCTAACCTGAGAGGATCTATGGTGGTGTGAGCATCCATTACCATCTAAGCACATGGAAGGAGCTGATAATACAAATGTATAGTAATATGTATATAAAAGCCTGTCTGATTATAATCTAACTACAAACTGTGAGTAAACAGATGTTTTGTTACTTCAACTTTAAAGTGACTCAGCAGTGAATTATTCAGGGGTGAATGAGAGAGAGATGAAGAAAGAAATTAACATTTCTAAAGCTGAAGCTGTGTGTACTAAAATCTGCTAATTATTTACTACAAATAATCCAACAAAAGGGTTATGGGCCCAGGGTCCAGGAATTGAAAAAGAAGAGAAATATTACCAGGCAGAAAAAAAGGCCACATTTTTCTCTTAAGTTTTAAAGGAAAGATTCAGTCTGTCTCTCTCTCCCCCCACACAGCAGACAGAAGGCTAAGAAAATGGCTGAGGGAAGAAATTCACCATTGTTCTATTCTCTCAAGGTGCCTAAATTAACTGAGTTTAATTATCGGCAGTGGGAACTAAGATTCATATGTCTCCTTCGAGCAAAAGGATTACATATATGCTTAGACCAAGACAGAACAGCTGAAAATATGGCTGAATGGGACAATGCAAACTATTATGTGAAGTGCATGCTTTTTGAAGCTCTCTCAGAGAAACAAGCCATATTAGTGGAGGGAAAAGATACACCAAAGGACATTTTATATAAACTGAGAACTATGTATGCAACTACATATGCAAAGCAGCAACCAATTTGGCTGGCAGAGTTGAATGAAACCAAATTAAGGGATAAAAGTAAATGTAATGATCACATTATGTATCTTATGTCTTCATTTCAAAAGTTAGAACTTTCAGGAATTCCCATGTGTGATGCATTGAAAAGAGCATTTCTTTTTACCTCACTATCAAAGAAGTTTGATGTTTTTAGGTCTGTAAATGAGGCCATTGAAGGGCAATCTTTTGAACAGGCAACATCAAAACTAAGGCAGGAATGCATAATAAATGATTCTGAGGAGATCTGTTCTCAAAGCAAGTCAGAGAGAAATGAAACAAATTTCTTGGCAGAGAACAGAGGAAGGCGGAGCTATGGGAAAACTCCACCCAAGGGCAAGCTGATTTGCTACTCATGTGGAAAGGAGGGACATGTATCTAAATGGTGTAAGGAAACACAAAACACTCCCTCTAGCTCACCTAAGCCAATGGAACTAAAGAATTTTCAAACCAGGAAATGTATGAAGGACAAAGATAAACACAAGGGCTTTCTAATGGCAGAAAAATCTTTGACTATGGTAAATAATAATTCAAATGAAAGTACTTGGATTTTGGATTCGGGGAGCACATGCCATTTAACCAATTGTAAAGATTTCTTTCAGGAAATGTGTCCAGAGGAAGGTATTCTTAAAACTGCAAACGCAGGGACTGCTAAGATCCAAGCAAAAGGTATTGGATTCTTAAAATGCAAAGTGTCTAATGAAGTTAAAGAAATTCCTGTAAGTGATGTCTTGTATATTCCCCAAGCAGTTTGCAATATGCTTAGTGTATCTACATTAGATAAGAAGGGATTTGCGATTCATTTTGAAAACAGTAAGTGCACAATCTCTAAAAATGATGAAGTGTATGCTGAAGCTTTTATGCATAATGATGTTTATAAGCTGAACATTTCAGGTGAAGCCTCACATCTGGCGCAAGTAAGGAAGAATGATGGTAAATGTAGTCTGGAAATCTGGCACCGCCGCCTGGGACATCGTGATTCTAAGGTGATCCAGGATCTTTACAGTAAGCAACTGGCCACCGGCATTCAGATAAGTGCAGATGCTGGTAAAATGGAGAAATGCATAGACTGTGTTACTCAAAAAGGTGTGAGACCCTCATTTCCTGCATACACAGGAAATAGGAGTAATAAAGTGCTGGACTTAATACACAGTGACTTATGTGGACCGTTTAATATCCCATCATTGGGAAATAACAGATTTGTGCTGATATTCTTGGATGATTTCTCTAGATATTGTGTGGCCTATTTGCTGAAAGAAAAAAGTCAAGTCACAGACATGCTGAAGAAATACGTAGCCATGGTGAGCAATAAATTTGAAAGAAAACCAAAGGTTCTTCAGACCGACAATGGTGGTGAGTTCACTTCACAAAGCATGCGCACATGTCTAGAACAAGAAGGCATTCAACATATCACAACAGTAGCTTATACACCAGAGCAAAATTCTGTTGCAGAGAGAAAATTTAGGTCACTTGTGGAAATGACCAGATGTATGCTGTCAGATAGCAATCTCCCTAAAAGACTATGGGGGGAAGCCATTCTCACAGCAGTGTACCTACAAAACAGAATGCCAACTAAAGGCGCTGAGCGCACACCACATGAGACATGGCATGGTAGGAAGCCAAACCTGTCACACATAAGAACATTTGGAAGTACAGCATATGCTCATATACCAAAGCAAAGAAGGCATAAGCTGGATTCCACAACAGAAAGGGGCATTTTAGTTGGCTATGCTCCAGGACACAAAGGATATAGAATTTTGAATCTGAAAACTGGCATTGTTGGCATAAGACATGTTACATATTTTGATGAAAACAAAAGGGTTGATAAAGGCTGGATTATCCCAGATGAGCCTTATCATCCAGAATATGAAACTAGAACCATAATAGACATGCCAGTGTATATAAATGCCATACCAAGGCAGATGTCTGAAAGCAACTCACCTGTATCTAACGAGGAACAGGCAGAGGAAGCAGACACAGAAAGGATCATTGAAGAAGACAGTACAGTTGGAGAAGGGGAATCAATTGGAGAAGGACTCTCAGATTTAGAGGATGCGGAAAGGTCAGACCAACCTGTTGTCAGACGCTCATCCAGGGAAAACAAAGGTGTTCCACCCCCAAGACTGTCTTACCTAACAAAGTCAGCAGAAGCTCAAGAGCCCTTAACATGGGATGAGATTGAGAAAATGCCAGCAGAAGAAGCTGCTGAATGGCATAAAGCTGCACAAGAAGAAATTGATGCATTGGATAAAAATAATACTTGGATTCTTACAAAATTACCTCCTGGCAAGAAAGCTATAGGATGCAAATGGGTATTCAAGTTAAAAAGGAATGCACAAGGAAAAGTGGAAAGGTATAAAGCCAGATTAGTGGCAAAGGGATATCTTCAAAAATATGGAGAAGATTTTGATGAAGTGTTTGCACCTGTAGTGAAACACACGACAATCAGAACACTTCTGAGCATTGCAGTCTCAAAAGGCATGCAAGTCAACCACATTGATGTGAAAACAGCATTTCTTCACGGAGATATAACTGAAGACTTGTACATGGAACAGCCAACAGGTTTCATAGATACAAAACAAAGACAGCTAGTGTGTAAATTAAACAAAGGTCTTTATGGATTAAAGCAAAGTGCAAAATGTTGGAATGAAAAATTGCATGAAATATTGACAAATTTAGGATTTAAGCAAGGTGAAGCAGATAAATGCTTGTACACTAGGTGCACAAATGGACAATATGCATACATTTTAGCTTTTGTTGATGATCTGCTCATTGCAAGCAAAAGTGAGCAAGAGTACAAGGACATTGTAAAGTGTTTAAACCACAATGTTGAGATAAAAGAACTTGGTAATGTGTCATACTATCTTGGTATAGAAATTGAGAAACAAAATGATGGTTCTTATCTTCTAAGCCAGAAGCAGAAAATAAATGAGCTTATTGAAAGTTTAGGTATGCAAGATGCCCAAGTTGTAAGCACTCCCATGATCACTGATTTTCTGAAGGATGAAACAGTAAGAGAACCTTTACCAGATAACATCCAATATAGATCAGCCATAGGTAAGCTTTTATATCTAGCTACCACATACAGGGCTGATATAGCAAATGCAGTAGGAATTTTGAGCAGAAGGGTCAGCTCACCTACCAAATCAGATTGGACTGCAGTTAAAAGGATGGTAAGGTATTTAAAGGGTACCATTGATTGTAAATTAAAGATTTCAGCCAATAGTAATCCAAAACTAATATGTTACTGTGATTCAGATTGGGCAGGGGATCATTCTGATTATAAATCCACAAGTGGATATGTGTTTATGTATGGAAATGTACAAATTTCATGGGCCAGTCATAAACAAAGTATTGTGAGTTTGTCTTCTACAGAAGCTGAATATGTGGCTGTATCGGAAGCGTGCAGAGAACTGATGTGGATTGAAAAACTTTTGCTGGATTTCGGAATAGCTGAAAAGAGACCAATCCAGATAATGGAAGATAATCAGAGCTGCATCCGACTGTCACAGAATGACAAGGTTCAGTCACGCACCAAGCACATCGCAACGAAATACCACAACGTGCGAGAGTTGGCAAAAGAAGGGGTCATCAGTCTACACTATTGTCACACCAGTGAGATGACAGCTGACATCATGACCAAACCGTTACCCAGAGAACATTTTGTGAATCTGCGTATAAAGCTTGGACTTTGTATGAATAAATAATTGCATGACAGTTATGCATGAGAAGGGGTCTGTTGGAATGTAATTGTATTTTACATGCATTGCCTGTCACCTATTATTTCTCTGTGATTACTATGTGACCTCTGATGTGAATTACTTAGAGAGGTCACATAGCTATGCAACTTCCTGTGGGGGTTAGATGCAGCACATGAAGCACATGGAGCACATGGAGCTCATGTTCTCTCCTAACCTGAGAGGATCTATGGTGGTGTGAGCATCCATTACCATCTAAGCACATGGAAGGAGCTGATAATACAAATGTATAGTAATATGTATATAAAAGCCTGTCTGATTATAATCTAACTACAAACTGTGAGTAAACAGATGTTTTGTTACTTCAACTTTAAAGTGACTCAGCAGTGAATTATTCAGGGGTGAATGAGAGAGAGATGAAGAAAGAAATTAACATTTCTAAAGCTGAAGCTGTGTGTACTAAAATCTGCTAATTATTTACTACAAATAATCCAACAATAATACCTTTGCATTGCTTCATGGTGTGACCACACCTCAAATACTGTGTGCAGTTCTGGTCATCGCATCTCAAAAAAGATATAGTGGAATTAGAAAAGGTACGGAGAAGGGCGACGAAAATGATAAAGGGGATGGGACGACTTCCCTATAAGGAAAAGCTAAAGCGGCTAGGGCTCTTCAGCTTGGAGAAAAGGTGGCTGAGGGGAGATATGATAGAGGTTTATAAAATACTGAGTGGAATGGAACTGGTAGATGTGAATCGCTTGTTTACTCTTTCCAAAAATACTAGGACTAGGGGACATGCAAAGAAGCTACTGAGTAGTAAATTTAAATCGAATTGGAGAAAATATTTCTTCACTCAATGAGTAATTAAACTCTGGAATTCATTGCTAGAGAATGTGGTAAAAGCAGTTAGCTTTGTAGGATTTAAAAGAGGTTTGGATATATATATATATATATATATATATATATATATATATATATATATATATATATATATATATATCTAGAGAGAGAGAGAGAGAGAGAGAGAGACAGTCAGACAGACAACACTGGGGGTTGGGGGGGGGGGGGGGGTGACACAAAGATGGAGAGACGCTGGACCTACAGATAGAGGGAGTTATGCCGAACCACGATGGGGGCAAGGAAGAGAGGAAGATATGCTGGACCCAGGGTGTAGGAGGAAGGGAAAAAGAGAGGGGAGGGACAGGACACAAGCAAGAGATGCTGGTTATGAATACAGACAGGGACACAGAGCTAGGGTTACCATATGACTCCAGAAAAAGGACAGTTTGAGCTAGTATGGGTTTTACTTCCATTGCTTTCAATGGAAGCAAAACATAAAGCAGACCAGGAAAAATGGTGGGATAGGAACACAGAGGGGTGTTGTTGATCACAGGGGTAAGGGTAGGGATAGAGACACAGAGAGAAGATGGATGGCAGATATGAAGAGAGAAATGTCAAATAGGCAGGAGAACCTGGAAAGACAGGAAAAAACAGAGAAAAGCAGAAGAGAGACAGACCAAATCAAATGGAAAAATAAAATGCTCAGCTATAAAAGGTAGAAAAAACATTTTATTCTGAATGTATCAATTGGACCATGCCTGCTTTGGGAAATGTGCATCTCTGATATCTTGCATTTCCATTTCTGTTTCTCTAGTATTGCTGTGTATGCAGCGTCTGACTCCTTGAGGTTTCCAATTCAATATTTTGCCTACTACTGCTCTGTGGTTCCTCATTTCATATTTGTTGAGGGTCTGTCTATCTTTTGCATGTGTGAGCAAGGTGCGGTATTTTGCTAGTGTGTAGTTCCTGTGTAGAAATTTGTAGCCCGTTTATTCTATTTTCTCACTAGATAGTGTATTGGTATTTTAAGTCTAACATAGAAGGATGGAGCCCCACACAAGCACAAACAAAAATAAAACAGCAAGGCAATAAAACAGAAGAACCAGTCCAATAAAAGCAAAAAAAGCTTCTACTGTTCAGTCCATCAATACATGTCTTATGGCATAAACAAGAATATTTAAAGGACTCAACACAGCTGTTTTCAGTAACCAGTGCCTGCATCAGCGATGGACAGATGTATGCAGGCAAATAACTGGCACTTAGATTTTTGGGCTGGCTCCTAGATCTTTGTCAAACCTTGGTTTATAGTATTCTATAACTCCACACATTCTTTGTCCATCTGATCTTCAAGGTCCTCAAAGGAAATGGCCTTGAGTACCTGAAAAATAGGATGATCCTCCACACACCACCAAGGACACTAAGGTCCTCCAAAGAACTTTCATTAACCATACCCTCTCCAAAAGACATTACACAATGTGATACCCGCAAGCGAGCCTTCTCCGGAGTAGCCCCCACACTCTGGAATCCACTACCTGAAAGGCTCCGCTTAACACAAGACTATCTCTACTTCATGAAGCAGGTGAAAGCTTGGCTCTTCAACCAGGCCTTTAATGGAAAAAGTAACTAACTAATGGAAAAAGTAACTAACAGGCTGCATATACTGCAGCAGGATATGTTTATCCACTCCTACCCTAGCTGAGATAATATTTAACCATCTCTCCAACCTCATGAGCAACTTTCTTTAAATTAGTCACCTTACTTTCTAACTCTTCCTACTGTCTCACCTACCTATATGTTACATCTTTGCTTTACCCTTCACTATCAATTATAATGTTCTATTATGTATTGTGTTGCCATTGTAAGTAGTATACCATGCCATACTTTGTAGTTATTTGAATACTAGTAAAACAGGCCCGTTTCTGACACAAATGAAACGGGCGCTAGCAAGGTTTTCCTTGGAGTGTGTATGTTTGAGAGAGAGAGAGAGTGTGTGTGTGAGAGAGAGAAAGTGTGTGTGAGAGATGGAGTGTGTGTGTGAGTGAGAGAGAGAGAGAGAGAATGAGTGAGTGAGAGAGAGACAGACAGACAGACTGTGTGTGTTTGTGTCAGAGAGAGAGTGTGAGAGATAGAGTGTATGTGTGTGTGAGTGAGAGTGAGAGAGAAAGTGTGTGTGTGTGAGAGAGAGTGTATGTGAGAGACAGAGAATGAGTGTGTGTGTGGGGGGGGCTCCGAGTTCCATGACCCCCTCCTTCCCCCCCTCCCTCCCTCTCTTCCCCTCCGAGTTCCAGGCCCCCCTTCCGTCCGAGGTGCAGGCCCCCTTCCCTCCCTCCCTCTCTCCCTCCCTCTCCTCTCCTCCCTCCCTCTCTCTCCTCCCCTCTGAGTTCTTGGCCCCCCTTCCCTCCCTCCGAGTTCCATGCCCCCCTCCCTCTCCTCCCCAGCGTGTTCCATGCCCCCCTTTCCTTGGAGTGTGTATGTTTGAGAGAGACTGTGTGGGTGAGAGATGGAGTATGTATGTGAGAGAGAATGAGTGAGAGAGAGACAGACAGACAGTGTGTTTGTGTCAGAGAGAGAGAGAGAGTGTGTGAGAGACAGAGTGTGTGTGTGAGTCTGTGTGTGTGAGAGAGAGAGTGTGTGTGAGAGAGAGTGTATGTGTGAGACAGAGTGTGAGTGTGTGTGTGTGAGAAAGTGAAGCCTTCAAGCCTTGAAGCATTCGTGCGCTCTGTACGGCTCCATCTCCTCAATTGACGACACGTAGTTCCGGAACATTGCAGGAATGCTTCAAGGCTTGAAGGCTTCACTTTCTTGGCTTCAGAATGTTGGAGGTGCGTTTTATTATATAGGAATTTTACTGCTGTAATTGCCTATTGCTCATGTTTCACCTATTCTTACTGTACACCACCTTGAGTGAATTCCTTCAAAAAGGTGGTAAATAAATCCTAATAAATGAATAAAAATAAATAAATATACACCTTCCTTGCACTTAGGCATGATGAAACCTCTTTTATTTGGTACCCAGGATGTAGAGTTCCACAGGGTTTCCTGCTCTTTCCCATTTTGTTTGACACCTTTTTCTGTTCATTAGGAACAGAATTGAAATTTATAAGTCTTCCTAATATTTATGCAGACAATGTACAGACAGTATTTTTAGTTTCAGCTTCACTTGCTGATTCATTTGAACACATTTCAGCTTGTTTTAATTGTATTTTGTTCTGGATGACTGCAAATTCTCTTAAGTTAAACATGCACCCCTCCCCCCACTCCTTTACTCTGGATAGGCAGAAAAACTATCCTCCACCTCATATTGGACACTATAACTATTCCTCTTCAGTTTACGGCCCATAGCCTGGGAGTATGGTTGATTCAGTTTTAGAAGTTAAAACTCAAATTAGTTATTTTATATTTACTGTGTTTCAAAAACTGTGCTTTGATAGATCAGATCTTTTTTTTTTTTTTATGATTTTCAGAAATTGGTCCATCTTCTATGTTGTTGTGGTTGGATTATTGCAATTCTTTGTATTTAGGTATCTCAAAATGATTGCTTTCAAGACTGCAATGATTACAAAATACTGCTAAGATTATCTTATGTATTGTAAATCTAAATTTGATAGAATGACTTCTTTCCTAAAAAGTGGAAACTATTATAAAGAATAAAATTGCAGAACACCTAGACAAATATGGTTTAATGGGACAGAGTCAGCATAGATTCAGCCAAGTGAAAAACGCACAAAATCAAGCCATTAGGATGTAGGGGGAGTCAACATTATTAGTAGACTGGACACATAGACATCCCAACAGAGCAGTGGGGCACCCTATGGAGCACTGCATTGGACTTCATATAAAAGGTTTCAGGTGCACATCTCACCATTATCCCCTTATATTGTATGGTGAGCTGTCCAAAACCCAACAAAAACCTACTGAACCCAACTATACCACTACAATAGCCCTTATGGCTGCAGGTATAACTTATATATGGGTACAGTAGATTTTTGGAAGGGTTTGGGGGGCTCATACTTTCCACCACAAGTGTAACAGAATGGATTATGGGCCTGGGTCCCCCTCTCTACTATGCACTGCACCAACCACTAGGCTATTCCAGGGACCTGCTTGCTGCTCTAATAGGACTAGCTGTAACATCTGTGGCTGTTATAGAGGCTGGTGTTTACTGTTTCTTTCACATCTTTAGGGAGTGAGAGGAGGTCAGTGACCACTGGGGGAGTAAGGGGGGTCATTTCTTTATTCCTCCAGTATTCATCTGTTCATTTAGAGCACTTTTTTCTGACTTAGTTGTGATAAAAACAGGTATATAAGTACATAAGTATTGCCAAAACGTTTAAAATGTAGCCCAGAACATTTTTGTCTTGTTCCATTATGGCAGAAAAACATCCAAGTCTTAGGAACACACAAATCAGGACCCCAATACACCCCCAACATGCCCCTATGTTATTTGAACGCACTGCCGACAAACTGCATACCAAAATGTTTAAAAAATGAGTTTTGAAAATAGCGATTTAAACGCTTTGGCAAGCAAAACGTCTAAATGTCGATTTGTGCCACTTTTTAAACATTTTTCTCTTTCAAAAATGAGCCCCTAAGTATCTTTAATAACTTTATGATTTATTTTATGAAATTTGTTATGTTGATCAATTGTTCATCTTTTCACTGTAAATCATTCTCAAGCTAAGGGTTGTGACAGTATATAAAAATCCTGTTTATTATATTTATTATTTTAACAGTTTCTTTAAAAAAGAGCAGCTCTTCCACATGTTGATGATTAGCTTTGCAATACAGTTCCCACTTTCCAGCAGTTTCTTTTGAAAATCTAAATTATCATATAAATATGAAGAAAATCTCCACTCACCACCTCTGAATTTAGTAAGGGAGCCCTCTAGATCTACCCAACTTAAAGTGGGATTGGATATCTCCAAGGGGTGGATTTCAGTCCCCTTAACTATAATGAACATTGATAGTGTAACAAAAATATTGTCTACTCAGGACGTAGAGCTGTGGGCTCATGACAAATGTATATATTTTCATTCAGAGGGGTGTAACAGTTGTCAACTCCAATGTCTTGCACAAGTAGTACAGGCCTTTATTTCTCTCCATCACTTGCTCTGTGGAAGTTGACATTGAGGTATATTTTCAAAGAACTTAGAATTACAAAGTTCCGTAGTAACCTATAGAACTTTGTAAGTCTAAGTGCTTTGAAAACGAGCCCTATTCTGTCCAGTGTGGAGTGGTATCACCATTTTGAAAGCTCCCTGTGTCATGTTGTTCCTGCTGTATATGAGGTTATTAGTGAGTTCAGTGAAACACAGCTTTAAGTTATACTTCCCCTGAGGAAACCTTTGGTGAAACGGAGATCCCCGTTGGGATTTAAGATAAGTGCTGGGATTTCTATGAAAAATGAACTGCTGAATATTGATTGGACAATCTGATTTAGAGACCACTATGAAGTGTATTAATTTGACATGGAGTTATTGAGAAAATATGTATATGTTATATGACTGTCGTTTACACACATCTCTATATAATAATCTCTATATAATAATTGGTCTATCTGCCTCCCTGGATGGCTGGCTGACTGGGTTCGTAACCATATGCAAATGACGTATACATAATTGGCTCGCCTCCAGCCTTCCCTTCACTCTCAGTGTCCTGCCCTCGCGGAAAGAGGAAATTACATCAGAGGAGGACGAGTTGGGTTTTCAAGATTTTCACAATTAATATGCATGAGACTGACTTGCATGCAGTGCTTTCATTGTATACAAATAGATCTCATGTATATTCATTATGGAAATCTTGAAATCCCAACAGGGTTATGGCCCTCAAGGACAGTGGTTAATCACCTCTGATCTAGATACATTTTAGTGTTAACATTAACCTAACAAGAAACAACTGGACTTTAGTCAAGTCACAAATGAGCCCTGGCTAATTACTCGCTTCTGCCTTGTAACACTGATATTGTCATCTGTACAGTAAGGCAATAGAAATGTTGTCGCCTATATTTCATCAGCCATTTGATGCTTGCTTTTGAGACAACCATGCTATCACACATTCTTAACATAGCAATTAACATATCTTCTGGCAGGGTGGGGGGGGGGGGATGCAAACAGTGGTGGGTGGCACAGATATCTCCTTTCTTTGGGTATTATTTAACAAAGTGTAAATCAGTTGTTGGAATCTGGCTGTCTACTTGAGCATGCTAACAATACAAGTGTGAGAAAGGCATCTAATTTTTACTCCATGTGCCAATTAGGTCAAAGTTTAAGCTTTTTTTTTTTTTCAGCAAAAATATTATCATGCAGGAGTAGCAAACAAGAGATTTAAAATTCAAACACTCTTGCCACCATTCAATAACAATTAACTATATAGCAAAACAATTTTTTTAAAGTTGGGTTTTGGGTTAATTACATGAAGGAAAGTTTATTGTCATATAAATTATGTATTTCTACTGTATATACAGTGGTGGAAATAAGTATTTGATCCCTTGCTGATTTTGTAAGTTTGCCCACTGACAAAGACATGAGCAGCCCATAATTGAAGGGTAGGTTATTGGTAACAGTGAGAGATAGCACATCACAAATTAAATCCGGAAAATCACATTGTGGAAAGTATATGAATTTATTTGCATTCTGCAGAGGGAAATAAGTATTTGATCCCCCACCAACCAGTAAGAGATCTGGCCCCTACAGACCAGGTAGATGCTCCAAATCAACTCGTTACCTGCATGACAGACAGCTGTCGGCAATGGTCACCTGTATGAAAGACACCTGTTCACAGACTCAGTGAATCAGTCAGACTCTAACCTCTACAAAATGGCCAAGAGCAAAGAGCTGTCTAAGGATGTCAGGGACAAGATCATACACCTGCACAAGGCTGGAATGGGCTACAAAACCATCAGTAAGACGCTGGGCGAGAAGGAGACAACTGTTGGTGCCATAGTAAGAAAATGGAAGAAGTACAAAATGACTGTCAATCGACAAAGATCTGGGGCTCCACGCAAAATCTCACCTCGTGGGGTATCCTTGATCATGAGGAAGGTTAGAAATCAGCCTACAACTACAAGGGGGGAACTTGTCAATGATCTCAAGGCAGCTGGGACCACTGTCACCACGAAAACCATTGGTAACACATTACGACATAACGGATTGCAATCCTGCAGTGCCCGCAAGGTCCCCCTGCTCCGGAAGGCACATGTGACGGCCCGTCTGAAGTTTGCCAGTGAACACCTGGATGATGCCGAGAGTGATTGGGAGAAGGTGCTGTGGTCAGATGAGACAAAAATTGAGCTCTTTGGCATGAACTCAACTCGCTGTGTTTGGAGGAAGAGAAATGCTGCCTATGACCCAAAGAACACCGTCCCCACTGTCAAGCATGGAGGTGGAAATGTTATGTTTTGGGGGTGTTTCTCTGCTAAGGGCACAGGACTACTTCACCGCATCAATGGGAGAATGGATGGGGCCATGTACCGTACAATTCTGAGTGACAACCTCCTTCCCTCCGCCAGGGCCTTAAAAATGGGTCGTGGCTGGGTCTTCCAGCACGACAATGACCCAAAACATACAGCCAAGGCAACAAAGGAGTGGCTCAGGAAGAAGCACATTAGGGTCATGGAGTGGCCTAGCCAGTCACCAGACCTTAATCCCATTGAAAACTTATGGAGGGAGCTGAAGCTGCGAGTTGCCAAGCGACAGCCCAGAACTCTTAATGATTTAGAGATGATCTGCAAAGAGGAGTGGACCAAAATTCCTCCTGACATGTGTGCAAACCTCATCATCAACTACAGAAGACGTCTGACCACTGTGCTTGCCAACAAGGGTTTTGCCACCAAGTATTAGGTCTTGTTTGCCAGAGGGATTAAATACTTATTTCCCTCTGCAGAATGCAAATAAATTCATATACTTTCCACAATGTGATTTTCCGGATTTAATTTGTGATGTGCTATCTCTCACTGTTACCAATAACCTACCCTTCAATTATGGGCTGCTCATGTCTTTGTCAGTGGGCAAACTTACAAAATCAGCAAGGGATCAAATACTTATTTCCACCACTGTATATATATATATATATATATATATATATGTTCCTTTACTCTTTCAGTTCCCTGCATGCCAGTACTTTCTTTTCTTTTTTTATTTTATTTTATACAATGTCTTTTTCTTTCCCATACTATGGAGATCTCCCCCCATTCACTTCTCATTTTCCTTAGCATCTTTCCTCCTGTATACCTCTGGAATTGTATTGTTTTTGATGTGTATTGTTTTGTATGTTTCATTATGTATGTTTGAGCTGTTCACCGCGCTGGATAAGGGCGGTATATAAATGGTAATAAATTAAAAAATGAAAAATGAATTCACTCCTGTCTGTCTTTTGAAATGTGTTGCTAGTGTCTTCAGAGTACACTTCCCTGTCTCTTCTTCCTTCTCTCTGCCTCCCCCCATCACCATTTCCTCTATTCCTCTTCCCAGAACTGAATGTCTGCTGATTCTTGCATGCTGATTTCCTGAGGAATCTTCTGCACCTTTTAGGGGTGTATAGGGAAGGGGCAGGGCCAGTGTTAGGGGTGGGCAAATAGGGCAATCGCCCTGGGCCCCCATATCACTGGAGGCCCCAAACCTACCTAAAGTTGAAAGAGGGACAATCTGCTCCCTACCAAGCATCTGCCCTGGGCTCCATCATGACTAGCACCGGCCCTGGAAAGAGGGAATTTTTGTTGACTTTCATCTTGTTTTTTAAAACTTTTGTTATGTTGTGTTTTGTTTCATTCTAGCACCATTTTTTTTTGTTTCAGCACTAATAAAAATGTACATAGCAAAAAATAAAAAAATTGCTAATTTTGGTTCAATTTTAAATTTTCAGAATTTTTCCCTATTTCTGGTGGTCTGTTTTGTTTGTTTCACTCATTTGTTTTTAATGCTTGCTTACTATCCGCCTTATTTTCGAACGAGAAAGACGCCCATATTTCAACCCAAATCGGGAGATGGGCGTCTTTCTCCCGTGGGCGCCCAAATCGGTATAATCGAAAGCCGATTTTGGGCGCCTTCATCTGCAATCTGTCGCAGAAACGGGCAAAGTTGACAGAGGCATGTTGGAGGCGTGGCAAAGGCGAGACTGGGGCGTGGTTATCGGCCGAGGAGAGATGGGCGTCCTCGGCCAATAATTGAAAAAAGAAAGGCGCTTTTAGCGAGAAGTTGGGTCACTTTTTGTGGACCCTTTTTTGTCATGAACAAGTCCCAAAAAAGTGCCCTAAATGACCATATGACCACCGGAGGGACTCGGGGATGACCTCCCCTGACTCCCCCAGTGGTCACTAACCCCCTCCTACCCCAAAACAACAACTTTAAAAACTTTTTTTCCAGCCTGTATGCCAGCCTCAAATGTCATACTCAGCTCCATGACAGCAGTATGCAGGTCCCTGGAGCAGTTGTTAGTGGGTGCAGTGGACTTCAGCCAGGTGGACCCAGGTCCTTCCCCCCTACCTGTTACACTTGTGGTGGTAAATGGGAGCCCTCCAAACCGCCCCCAAACCCCACTGTACCCACATGTAGGTGCCCTCCTTCAGCCATAAGTGCTTTGGTAATGGTGTATAGTTGTGGGCAGTGGGTTTTGGGGGGGATTTGGGGGGCTCAGCACCCAAGGGAAGGGAGCTATGGACTTCAGAGGTAGTTAACTATTTTTTTAATTGCTACAAGTGCCCCCTAGGGTGCCCGGTTGGTGTCCTGGCATATGAGGGGGACCAGTGCACCACGAATCCTGGCCCCTCCCACGACCCAATGCCTTGGATTTGTTCGTTTTTGAGCTGGGCGCCTTCGGTTTCCATTATCGCTGAAAAACGATACCGCCCAGCTCAAATCCGCCCAAATCCGATGCATTTGGCTGGCACAAACCGTATTATCGGAACAAAGATGGACGCCCATTTTTTTCAAAAATACGGTTTGTCCCGCCGCTTCACGTACCCGTTCTCGGAGATAGACGCCCATTGAGATGGGCGTTTGCGTTCGATTATTCCCCTCCACATGTATTGAACATTTTTACATGTACAAGCTGAATATATGGATGGTATTTTGTAGATATACATGTACTCAATCAATTTGCACACATTATCTAGTCAATATTCAACAAGTGGCATTCAGCATTAGTTTAAACTCTGGCCACTGCCTACTGAATTCAAACCAGATAGTGTCAGCTCCAACTTGGGAACCAGCCCTGAATATCTGGGTACTCGGTTGCCGGCCGGGAGTTATCTATTTGGGTATTGCTGTTGTTCGGAGACAGTACCTGGAAAACTACCTGTTAACTTAGGACAGCCTTTTTAGCTGTCCTATATTAACTGGATAGTTAACCAGGTACTGCCACTTAATATTGGCTGTGACCAGGTAAATCACAGCTCCACTCTGACTTCCGCCCTAGACTGCCCATACACTAAATTGGATAGTGACATGACAGTTATGTGCCACTGAATATCCTGTGGGGACCCAGTTCGTTAACTGGTGCTGAATATCGACCCTTACATTTTTTAGTTACTTACATAAACTGAATGCACGCTAATGAATGTATATCTCTACATGTTTATTATGAAATAACATGGGCTAAATTCAAATAGGGCCAGATTCAGTAAATGTAGTCTAAAATGTAGGTGCATTAGAATAATATGCGTAGCACTATTTTATAAACCATGTCGACAGTAAGACACAATTTATAGAATAGCGCATAGGCTAGGGGAATGTGTCTACATTTAGGCGTGGTTATTTATGACACTGAAAACCTGGTGCAAATGCCCGTGCCTAAATGTAAACACGTTCCCCTGAATTATATATCAAAGCGTGGAAATTTGATTGATACCCCCAACACGCCTACATTCTTCCCATGGCTGTGCTCCCTTTTCAGCTATGCACGTTGGAATTTACATGTGCCTCTTTTTCGAATATGCCTAAAAAGAAGTGTGCGTACATTCCAATTAATGATGATAATTGATCATTATCTGCAAATTGTCATCACTAATTGGCTCATTACTCAATTGAGTAGCGCACATAAATTGGCCGCACGCTACTTGCCACGATATAGGATCTGGCCCATAATGTACTAAAATTTTTTAAAAACCAAATATTTTTATTCAGTGCATGCTAAATAAAATAATGCCCTCTTGAATGAAACGTGAAAATGTGCATCCCTTTTAACCATGCAGTGTTGACTCTGATTACACCTGCTCATCCCCTGAGTTACAGTTATAATGCAACTAGTTGGTTTTTGTGATGTGAACCCTTATTTTTGCATGCTGGCAACAAACCAGCTTCATTTTCCTGTGGTTTTTACAGCTGCTAATTAGTATGATGTGGTTTCTTCTTTGATAGTCACCTGTATGGGATGAAGCGCTACTTTTAACTGTGTGCCATGGGCTTGTGGAAAACAATTTATAGCATCCTTTCAGGTGACAGATTTGTAGGGGACTGGACTGTAGCCATGTTGCTATCCGTAGAAATACGAGTGGATTAGCAAAGGAGACAGGAGATGGAGCCCTTCTGAGCAAAGAAACAGGGATGTAGATGTAGCCTTTTTTTTCTGATTCTTATGGGTCTTTTTCTTTTCCCTACCACTGACAATTGATAGTCTGTGCTAGTACTCAGGCCTAGGGAAGTCCCAAGAGGCAACCCAGTTAAGGGGCAGTAATCAATTTCCATTAGTTAATGAAGGAGAATGTTGTGCACTGATGATGATATTTCAAACATTTAGAGAAAAGGATTACAAATTAAATCTAAAATGAATGAATTTTCCCAAATTAGAATGCACTAATGCTTCAGATTTATTTTGTCACTAGTGACAGGTCCATAAATGATAATAGGTAAAAAGGCAGATAAACAAGGCGTATGTGGAGGAGTAGGCCTAATGGTTAGTACAGTAGCCTGGAAACTAGAGGAACTGGGCTTGCTCCCCCCTGCAGCTCCTTGTGATGCTGGGCAATCACTTAACTCTCCATTGCCCCAGGTACAGAATAAGAACCTGTATATAATAAGTAAGCCATTTTGACTGTAACCACAGAAAGGTGGTATATCAAATCCCTTTCCCTTTTTCTTCACTGCTCCAACATCACCCCGAAAGCTAATGCATCCAAGACAAGTTTGGGGTGGTAGGAATGTACTCATGTACCTTCAGTTACAAAGTGGAATGGGAGGGGAGATGACCTTTCTCATGTGCTTTCTCTTTCTCTTATACCATCCCCTTCTTCCTCATCCCAGCCTTCTTCCTCCTTTTCCCAGTCTGTCCCCAGTACCTTCACCCCATACCTCTTCCCGGCTCCAGCACTCATTTCCTCCTTCCAGAGCCTGAGTTATATACTCTTTCCTCAGCAGAACCCCTGCATTTGCCATCTTTCCCTTTGCTATCTCAGAGATATTGGTCTGATTCAACTACAGAGAGGTTACAGTACCAGCAGTGGCCATTAAGAGTCAGAATTGCCCTTTATAACAGAAGGGATAAATACACAATCCTCAACCCTGCCACTGACCTTTACATATATTAAGTTGCTTCATATAGGATTTTTAAATCCATGAATGGTCTATCCCACCTTCCATATTCCAGCCTGGCACCCTAATGAAATGTCAGAGAAAAAGGGGAAGGTGAAAAAATGTTATCACGAATGGCTATCTATTTTTCTTTTTTGATCTAGAATGGATGGTGTGTGTTTAATTGATGTGGTGTTTATTCATAGCTATAATAATCCCCATTTTGATCTCTTTCTGATTTTATATTGTGGGCTTTAATGCACTGGCATGATCTGTGCATTTAGGCTTATGCCATTTTGCAACCCGTTTCATGACAGGTTGGGGCATTGATCTTTTTTTCCCAGTATTGCTGGAGATTTATCATTATCAGCATTATCTTTTCTTTTCCTGGGAAAATTGATAACATGGTGTGGTTTTATTCTGTTTAAGACGTGTGCATGTTCAGGATTTACCAGCGAGACCTTAGTGCAAGCAAATGACTTTATCCTGCAGATGATGAAACCTATAAATCCTGGGCACATAAGCCAGCGACCTAGATTTCAGTATTTCTAAGTTTACTTATTTTAGACGTTTCCATATCACCTCAACTTCCTGACTGAGGTTATTGTGTTTCCCTGTAATAGTGTAATATTGTAAAGCCTGAGGAATCATAGTATCCTGTTTTGCTCTTTTAGCTTAACTGGACAGTATATATTTAGGTTTCTATATTCTCCTTTATAATAGTTAAAATTTAATGCCAAGAAGTGTAGAGTGATGCACTTGGGGTGCAGAAACCCCAAAGAGAGATACCGGATAGGAGGGGAGAGATTAGTAAACTTGACTCAGGAGAGAGACCTTGGGGTGTTGGTGACAGAGGATCTGAAGTTGAAGAAACAATGCAACAAGGCGACAGCCGTGGCCAGAAGGATGCTAGGCTGCGTAGAGAGGGGCATAACCAGCAGAAGAAAGGAGGTGTTGATGCCCCTCTACAAGTCGTTGGTGAGGCCCCACTTGGAATATTGAGTTCAGTTTTGGAGGCCATATCTTGCTAAAGATGTAAAAAGACTGGAAGTGGTGCAAAAAAAAAGCTACGAAAATGGTATGGGATTTGCATTTTAAACCGTACGAGGAGAGACTTGCTGATCTGAACATGTATACCTTGGAGGAAAGGAGAAACAGGGGTGATATGATACAGACGTTCAAATATTTGAATGGTATTAGTACACAAAAAACCTTTTCCGGAGACAGGAAGGCGTTAGAACTAGAGGCTATGAATTGAGGTTGAAGGGGGGCAGACTCAGGACTAATGTCAGGAAGTATTTCTTCACGGAGAGGGTGGTGGATATGTTTAAATGCCCTCCCGCGGGAGGTGGTGGAGATGAAAATGGTAATGGTATTCAAACATGCGTGGGATAAACACAATGGAATCCTGTTTAGAAGGAATGGTTCCGTGGAAGCAGAGTTTGGGTGGCGACGCCAGTAATTGGAAACAAAACGGGAGCTGGGCAGACTTCTAGGATTGTGACTGAATAGATAGGGATGGGCTGGAGTGTAAATTTTAAGGGACTTCGATGTTAACTTCAGAACTTAGTACAAGAACAGTACTGGGCAGACTTCTACAGTCTGTGCCCCGAGAAAGGCAAGGACAAATCAAACTTGGGTATACATATAAAGTGTCACATACCACGAAAAAATTAGTTTATCTTGTTGGGCAGACTGGATGGGCCGTACAGGTCTTTATCTGCCGTCATTTACTATGTTACTATGAGTACTTTCCTCTCTGTATCAGTAGACGAAATTAAGTCTCTGTTGCAAAAATGATCTCATTCTCACTGTTTATTGGACATATGTCCTGCTTACTTGTTTTCATCAGCATCATTGATGTTGGTTGAATGGATAACACTGGCCATAAATGATTCGTTGATGTTGAGTTCTGTACCTGTTACTATGGGTCAAATTGTATTGACCCCTTTACCTAAATCACCTAGTTTGGACCTTTCACAACCTGCAAATTATTGCCCCGTAGCAAGTATACCATTCTTCACACAATTAATAGAAACATATGTCAGCAGATTATTTGCTGCACATTTGGAGAAATTTTCATATTTACATGTTTCTCGGTTTGGATTTAGGCTGGGTCATAGCACAGAAACCTAACTTCTAGTATTAATGTAGCATGATATGAGGAGTTTTCAGAGTTATTGATTTTGATATAAAAATTATACAGCTGCAAAGACTTATTGGAACAGTATCAGATAAGCATGTCTGACCATCACCCTCCCATGTAACAAAGGCTAGCCAGGTGGACACTTAAATTGTCAATCACCACATCTCCAAAGAACAAAAGTCTGCATATTGAGAGCAATCAAAAAGACTGGATGAAACTCACAGACAATGACTCAGAGACTGAAAAGCCCATCTACCTATCTAAACTGACAAAAGAAGCCCACTTACTGTCAGACAAAGACTATTTTAATCCTGTCTGATGCCTTCTGGACGTACATCACAGCAAATGTCCAGAAAAAAACTCTTATGGTGTCATTAAAACATGTGACCAGTTACTAGATGAAACCATTGTTCAGCTATCCCTGAGTTTTCATTGGATTGAGTGCACCCCACCTGAGTTCAGCCTATGGTCCAACAAGAGATTATAAAAAGCCTGCAACATTTTCAGTTTGCTCTCTTGGCTCTGCCTCTTGCCTCTCTGCTATTCCTGATCTGCACCTCCATGGACCTTGCTGGACTTCACACACATCCAAGATAAGACTCTCTCCAGGCTCCAGCAACAACTCTGCAACACAAAGACTTCTTTTCCAGCAAGGACCTCCTTCATCACTCCAACCAGCAGCCTCCATCAAAGTGAGTTACCATTAATCCAGCCTAATTTATAATCTTGAAGCACATTTCCCTTGTGAAAGATTCCTAAAAACTGCCTCACTTTAATATTATTACATTACCTGTATTGTAAATAAACATTTTAAAGTTAAATATATGGTCTTTTTGTTCTGAGCACGTCCTTAAACCTTACAGTGTAGGTTAATGTAATTCAGCAAATATGTTAGTTCATTCCCCTTTTTCTTACATCTTATTATTATTTCTTACTTTGTACATTATATTTAATTGGAGGAGAATATTATTATATTATATTTACATTAACATCTTACAATAAGAAACAGCTATGTATAGGGAGGCAGAAAATTTTGTTGCAGTTTGACATCTCGGCAGCTTTTGATGCCATAGATTATGATTTGCTTCTGGAAAGATTGAGGGGGTCTTTTACTAAAGCTTAGCTCGAGTTATCTGCAGCAGGGCCCATTTTATTCCTATGGGCCCTGCTGCAGATAACTCGAGCGAAGCACTAGTAAAAGACCCCCTGAGTGAGATTGGGCTAGCACCAGTCTTTAAATGGTTTCGGAAATTTCTAATTAACAGAAATTACTGTGTTCATAAAAATAATAAACTATAACAGAAATCCTTATCAAAACGCTTCAAATTAAAGAAAAAATTGTTTTCTGAAAAACAATTATTTGTATACTATGAACCAATGAGAATTTTTTTCTTTAATTTGAAGAGTTTTGATAAGGGTTTCTGTTATAGTTTACTAATTTGATATTTGAAACCGATTTTTGTGGTCACCCAGAATTGTGTTTGGTATCTTTTCATAAAAATAATGCCAGTTCTCAGTTATTGTCCCCAGGCTTTGGGATCCCACAGGGATCCTCTTTATCTCCTTTATTTTTAAATTTATTAATGTCATCTTTGGCACTAATAAACTGAACACGGATGAGTTGCTACTGTCCTATTTTGATGCTGATCCCTGCATTTGATGATCTAGGAGACACAATTGCTAAATTGTCCTTATGTATGGACAAGATTCCGCAGTGAGTCATGATTAATAGACTGATGCGGAATATAAGTAAAACCAAAATGTGTTTTAAGAACCCTGGAATCAATGTTCCTAAAAGTATAGCTCTTTCATCTGGCAAATTGTTTCCAGCTGAGGACAAATCTAGAGTTTTAGGGGCTATCCTCAATTCATCATTATCTATAGAATTTTAAGTAAATCATCATTGGAAAAAGACTTTTTAAAAAAAGCTTAATCAATTACACCTGATAAGATCGTATTGTGATCAAGCTTCATTTGCGATCTTGGTTCAAATGCTGATCTTATCTCACATAGATTATTGCAACGTGTTGTATTTGGGTCTATGTTCAAGGATGTTGAACAAGGTACAACTAATTCAGAATAACGCATCATGCCTGATTAATAAGAGCAAAAAATTTGAAAGCATTTCTCCATGTCTGGCTGAGCTTCATTGGCATCCAATTCGCAAAAGAATTCTCTTTAAATTGACCTGTTTATTGTTTCAAATGATTTACAGTCACACCTCCTAACTATTACTTAGTTTGTTTAGCACATCTCTTTTTAGTCACTCTTCTTGCCTACGGGCCATGCTAATTCAACCTTCAAGTTCTAGAGGTGTTTGTTTTTTGAGACTTTTTAGTTCATTATTTTCTTTTGCAGCAACTTCCTTTTAGAATGTGTTACCTTCATGGGTTAGATTGTAAACAATCTTTTCATAAGAAACTGAAGACACTTTTATTTGATAATTGTTAATGATCTAATGGGTTGATGGGTTTAATTTTTTTAGTTTTTGTTGATTATATTTTATTTTAATGTTTGAATTATAAATTTGTTTGTAAATCACAGTGAACCCGTGAGAAGATATAGCAGTATATAAGAGATGCATTGACATTTACATAAAATGCTCACCACCATCAGCTCAATATTGACTCCCTCGTTTAAACATTGCTATTAATCTCACAAAACTCAGGCTCCATTATAGTTGTATATATAAGAACATAAGAGTAGCCATACTGGGTCAGAGCAATGGTCCATCTAGCCCAGTATCCTATTTTCCAAACAGTGGCCAAGCCAAGTCACAAGTACCTGGAAGAAACCCAAATCGTGGCAACATTCCAATCTGCAAATCCCAGGGTAGGCAGTTGCTTCCCATGTCTGTCTCAATAGCAGACTATGAACGTTTTCTCCAGGAATTTGTCCAAACCTTTTTTAAACCCAGATACACTAACCACTGTTACCATATCCTCAAGCAAAGAGTTCCAGAGCTTAACTATTCGTTGAGTGAACAAATATGTCCTGTTTGTTTGTTTGTTTTTTTTTAATAAATAATGCTTTATTAAATGTTCAAAATACAATGCATTAATAAGCAGTAAATGAAAAACACAACCATTATAACAAAACAAATACGTAACTTTCTTGAGTGTCCCCTAGTCTTTGTACTTTTGGGACAAGTAAAAAATCGATTTACTTCTACTCGTTTTACACCACTCAGGATTTTGTAGACCTCAATCATATCTCCTCTGATTGGTTTCTTTTCCAATTCTCTTTCTCATATGAAAACCACATTGGAATAATGAGGACTCTTGTTATAAATAGTGGTGATTTTCTGCCAGGTCATGCCAAGTTGGCAGTGCAGGACAAATTGTCTCTGACCTGGAATGTTTAGGAGGCTTTTACATATTGCAACTGACAAGGAAGTTGGATTCCCTCCTCCCCCACCATAAATGTGGTACCTTTATTTTTTAAAAATTACCCCTTGTTCCAAGTTATTTTTTGATATGAAACACAAAGATATATACAGAGACGAAGAATATAATTTTCTAGTAAAATGTTTTGCACCAATAACTATTCATGAGATGGAATAAATGTCCTATAATTTAGGATACTCCAGATAATGGGATTCTGCATGAGGAACCTGTTATATATCTATGAACGTACAATTTTGTCCATTTTCAGAACACAGCTTGTTCCAAAACTCGTTACCATTCTGACACTGCTTTCACGGAGAGATACTGGGTGATTCAATGGTTTCAATTTGCCAGTCATTAACCTGACAAAGAGCCCTATTTAATAAAGGGGCCTGATTACTAAATTCTATAACAGGGCATCTACAATCAGTTGCCTGAAGGGCGACTCATAGAAGCAATGTAATCCCCTTCTTTCCTTTATACAGTACAATCATAGCTGGGTATATAGTACATGCCTAGCAGTTAGGCAAGAGCACTGACACCAGCCTTAGAGCTGGTCTAACTGCAGGCACCGAAATGCTGAATACGTGTGCACTTATATTATTCTATAAGGCAGTGATCTTCCACGCAAGGCCTGGGGGCCAATGGCCGCCCCTGAAGACCTCTGGTGAAGCCCTCATCATCGTTCTGGGTGTTTTTCTGATACTCTTTGCCTCTCCACCCAAGTTCATAGAAGAAAAGGGGAAGGGCCGTGTGCTTGAAGGAGAAAGCATTTCATAGTAGATGAAGAGAAGGCATTTGGAAATGCCCACTTACTTGAGGATCCAAGATGGCTTCTAGCTGAGTGAACGTGCGTCTAGCTCTCTCCTATCTCCACTGAAATCTACACACGGAGATTCGCTTACCGTTATGGGGAAGTGAAAGGGTAAACCCAGTGCACTTGTCTCCGCGGGTAGGGTGGAACCAGCTCCGTTGCGGCAGATGACTTTGGCAGAAGTGGGATTGCTGACGATGGGAGCTGGCAGTCTCGCTACGGGCAGTCCGGACAATCTTACTGACCTGAGTGCTGAGGGAGTCTCGTTGAGCCCTCCCCCAACGGCTGTACCCCCAAGGCCAGGAGAGAGGCAGGATTCAGTGGTGGAACGGAGCGAGGTATCCGGAAGTCGGTCCCCTGCGCTCGTTTGTGGAGACCCCGCTGCTTCCTCAACGTCAGAAGGAACACCGTTGCAGGCGAGTGTATCGCCTGCAGTGAATCTGAGCGTGTCATCCGTAGCGCTGGGAGATTTGAAAAGACCTACAGCTATTACCCTAGAAGCATTATGGGAAGCGATACAAGGCCTAAATTCCAACGTACAACAGATTGCCCCGATCCTAATGGGAGAATTGACGGAGGTAAAGCAAACTCAAATAGATATTTCTTTTAAAGTTGCAGAGCATACAACTAAATTGAATGTTTTGGACAATGACTTTAAAGTTGTGAAATCTTCAACAGAAATGTTGATGAAAAGTTCTAATTTTCAGCAGCGTAAAAGAGATTTCCTTGAAAATCAAATTTGTATTAATAATTTACGTTTTCTTAATTTTCCAAAATCTCCACTCATCCCAGCACTGGAAATGCTGAGGAAATATGTGCATGAGATACTGGGAGTCCCCTCTGAGGGATTCCCACCTATTATTAGAGTACAATACATTTCTGGTGCAAGAAGGGGTGATATTCCTCAAAATCCTCAAGCTGCTATGAATTTAACTGACTTCCTAGAAAGTTCCATGGAGGTCATAACCGAGAGAACTACATTGCTTGTCACATTTGCTCTGCAAACAGATCGTAATAATATCCTGAGACTTTATTTTCGCCATATGAACTCCACCTTTCTAGGGTCAAAAATACAGATTTTTCCAGACTTTTCCAAGGATACCCAAAGAAGAAGAAAAGTTTTCCTGTTGTTAAAAGAAAGAGTTCTCCGTTTAGGTGGAACTTTTCAATTGAGGTTTCCCTGTAAATGTCTTATTACTATTAATTCCATATCATATATTTTCTTTGACCCAGAAAAATTACAAGAATTTATTTCCTCTAAAGAATAATGTTGTAGTAGGCACTGTATTAGGCGCTACTCGGCTGCGATTTATGAGGCATATTTTCAAAGCACTTTGGGAGGCTAAGTTCCATAGGTTTCTATGGAACTTTGGGAGGCAAAGAGGCATTTTTTCAAAGCACTTTGGGAGGCTAAGTTCCATAGGTTTCTATGGAACTTTGGGAGGCAAAGAGGCATATTTTCAAAGCACTTTGGGAGGCTAAGTTCCATAGGTTTCTATGGAACTTTGGGAGGCAAAGAGTCACCTCTCTCTGTTCACTTAAATTGACTATTCTTAGCTTTACAGTTATTTTCCTAGATCTTGGATCATGATTTGTGGTCGATATAATGTAGGATAATTTCCACTTTGAACTGAATTTTCTTTATTTTTGTCTTGATCAATTTATGTTGTATTGTATAAATGTAAATTTGAATAAAGCATAAATAAAAAATTTTTTTACAAAAAGGAAATGCCCACTTACTTGAGGATACACCCAATAAAAAATGTGAAGGCGAACTGGTAGGGTAGATGTCATTGACACAAACTATCAACAATCATCTAAATATAGACTCCTATATAATATATCTCGCGTCAAATGTATGTTTAAATTTATAGGGGAAAAGCCTCAATCCCGGCGTGCGCTCCTTGTGTTGTAAAACAACGTAAGGGAGCACCGCCCGATCATCACTGGCTAAAAAACCCCTATTTAAGTAACCCACTTCTGTTTCCTATTTTTCAAAACAACTTAGATTGATGGTTACTTAGCTTCACTGCTGAAACTCTCTTAAGCAGTAAACCGGAACACAGTCGTCTGAACCCAATCCACGGCCCGACTCAGCCCAAGTTTCGCCTTCTTCCTCAGGGTCCGTGGGTCAATCAGCTGTGTCTATCGAAAAATATAACACATAAATCATATATTTGGCGCTCTTTAGTGCGAACAGTATCGCCTCCAACCTCAACTTCATGCTTCTTACTTCAATCGGCTTTTCGCTTTTCTCAATGTGAACTTTTCAAGATGGCGTCGATATTTATAATGGATGACATCAGACGCTATATTTGGGCTCCACCCAACTTCCTGCTGGGCGGGGCTAACTTCCGTAAAACTTCTCCCCCTCAGATCAAGTGTCTGTACCTCACACATTTACATCAGCCACTCTAAGACGGAACTGATCAAAAGAACTGACTCCATTCAATTCTAATGTTTAAACCGTCCGGTTGTAAAGAGTGTAGACGGTATATCCATCTCTGCTCCTGTTGTAGGAGGACCAATCTTCTGTCGCCTCCTTGTATATCCCACTTGATTTGTTGTAAGATGACACATTTAAGCGCGTCAAAAGTGTGATTAAATTCGATGCAATGCATGGCTAAAGGAGCGGTCTTCTTTTGTGTGTTAATGTTGCTCTTATGTTCTGTGAGTCTAATAGTGAATTTCCGTGATGTTTGTCCCACATACACTTTCTGGCAAGGGCATACGATGGCATAAACCACCCATTCTGAACTACATGTGGTATTTTGATGAAGGATGTTTTGATGAGAGAGTTTCAGCAGTGAAGCTAAGTAACCATCAATCTAAGTTGTTTTGAAAAATAGGAAACAGAAGTGGGTTACTTAAATAGGGGTTTTTTAGCCAGTGATGATCGGGCGGTGCTCCCTTACGTTGTTTTACAACACAAGGAGCGCACGCCGGGATTGAGGCTTTTCCCCTATAAATTTAAACATACATTTGACGCGAGATATATTATATAGGAGTCTATATTTAGATGATTGTTGATTGTTTTGACTGCCTACAGCTCCAATATTGATTAGTAGTAGGCATTGACACAAACTAGTCAGCAGTGTTGTGGCCTCACATGGGAAGGTATTTGGTGGCTCTTCTACAGTTCATTTGGATATGTACAGAATCGCGCTTAGGTGGAATTTTTGTAGATATGCAAGTATGTGCTCACATATATACTAATAATATTGCCCTTATATGAAAGGCTGTCCTCTAGTGGTAGTGGGCATCATTTTGTACACAAAGCCAGATGGGACAGGAGAGGAGGGGACTGCACCTGTCCTGTCTCACTAGACAAGCAGGGATGGACCACTGGTAAGTCATGTCAGGATGGTGAAAGGATGATTAGAGGGTTCTAAATTGGGGGGGGGGGGTAGGAGGTTCAGATTGGGGAGGGGGGTTCTGCTTGGGCTGGATAATTGAATCAGAGGGGAGTGCTGAAGGGAAATTCAATTAATGGTGTTCAAATTCAGCGATGAATGATATTCTATAACAGGCGTTCCGGGATTGGCACCCTTTATAGAACAGCATGAGGCACCAGGATTCACACTCAGCTTTGGATGTGAGGAGTTACACCAACTGACAGGGCCGTGCCGACACGGTAAGCGAGGTAAGCAACGCAGGGGGGCGCCGACCTCTAGAGGGCGCCACTCACTTGCAAAATCTTTTACCTTAAGTTGTGATTCTCCTCTCTCCCCTGCCTGCATCAGGAAGTGAAGGTAGCCCAGCAGTGCTGAGACAGACACGCTGCTCTGCTAAAGCTGCTTCAAAGAGTACAACCAGCAGCTATTTATGGCTTTGGTGTGTGAACAACTTCATTCAGGGTGAGCAGGAACAACATTCAAATTAAAGAGAACAGGTTTGGAGGCAGGTGTGCAAGTGAGACTGGGGAGAAATAAAAAATAAATAGTGTAATTGTTATCTGTAAGTGGTTCAAAGTTTTTGTTTTTTGAGCATGTACACTGAGAGGAGGGCATGACTGCAATGATGTGTACATAATTATCATAGCTACAGCTAAAATCCATTTAATTGGCTGAGGTTCAAAGAGGAAGTTTAGCTGACGTATAGTGTAGAATAGCTGGTAAGTAAAAATCTGATTGCTTTTTTTGTGTGTTTGTTTTTATATAAAACATTCTGCTTGGATAGGGAGAGTTTGTGATATTTGAAAATACATTTTGCTTTAATGAAATTGCTTTAATGAAATTAATGACTTTAGAGTCAGAGGCTTATCAATGAGGGATACATACAGTGGAAAGGAAGCCCTGGAAACAGAGTTAAGAGGACAGATACCAGCAACAGAATCAGATACTGGGCCAGCATGATCAGAAAAAGAAAGTCACCAGCCAACAAAGGTAGAAAAAAAATCGTTTTATTTTCATTTTAGTGTTTGGAATATGTCCACTTTGAGAATTTACATCTGCTATCTTATTTTGCAATGTATAGCAGTCTCCAATAGACTGGGCTCCCAGTGAGCCAGGGAGGTCAGACTGTGTAAATGAGATGAAGAGACCCCCCCCCCCCCCACTGTAACAAAGACAGGAACATGCATAATCAAAGCTTAGGTCTCTGCAGTTACAAGGGCTGGCCATTCCTAATTATGCTAATAGTTTTTAATAGGCTAAGTCCCACTGAAAAGCCTCTTTATAAAGGCAGTGCTTTCTCTGGAGAGCAGTGTTAAGAAACAGCAGGAATTGTGTTTATTTTTTTAAACTGCTTTCCTGTGTAAGCTAATTTACAGTTTTCTAGTATATGCTTGACATTGAAGGGTGTGGTAGACCCTTTTGTCAGGTCTGGCTGGGCCTGTAGTTTTCAGTCTAAAGGAAAGACAGGTAGCAATGGAGAAACATCTAATGAAGAAGCGAGACGGGGTGGGGGGCACCAACTGATAGTCTGCAGGGGGGCACCAGAGACCCTTGGCATGGCCCTGCCAACTGAAACCAAGTGTAAATCCCAGCACAAAAGTTGGGCACAGATTCCCCAAATTCTATAACACTGCATACATTTTAAGGGAATGCCTCTGGCTAACCATGTCCTTCCCATGGCCACACCCCCTTTGCAAATCCATATGGAAACACTTAGGCAGTATTCGATAAATTGGCATGTGTGTTTTCGTGTGGGTCTGCTGTTTCTGCCCTGTTTCGGGACATTACATCCATAAGAAAAATGTTTTCATGCTGAAAATTTGGCACAGAAGTAGCACCTAACATTCAGCATTATATATAGATTTCCCCCCATAATCCCTACTTGGACATCCTGAAAAACTGAACGTTTGGTATGGGGGGAGGGGATGTGTCATATGGACACACTCACAGAGTACTCTAAATAACAAACAAATCTCAGCAGAATGAACACCACCATCCTTGAGCACTTCATACTGTTTTCCATACACCCTCAGTCTTGCCTCACCAATTTGCATCATTCTTTTGAAGGTGTGAATAAACATATGGATAAAGGTGAGCCGGTTGATGTAGTGTATCTAGATTTTTAGAACGTTTTTGACAAAGTTCTCATGAGAGACTCCTGAGAAAATTAAAAAGTCATGGGATAGGAGGCAACGTCCTTCTGTGGATTAGGAATGGGTTATTGGACAGAAAACAGAGGGTAGGGAAATCAGATTGCCGAGTGAGGTGATTACATTTGCAGATGACGCAAAACTGTTCAATACTGGCAAAACACATGCGGATTGTAAAATATTGCAGGAAGACCTTAGGAAATGGGAAGACTGGGCATCCAAATGGCAGATAAAATCTAATGTGCACAAAAGCAAAGTGATTCAAATTGGGAAGAATAATCTGAATCATAGTTACCTGATGCCAGGGTCCACCTTAGGAGTCAGCACCCAAGAAAAAGATCTAGGTGTCATTGTAGACAATACACTGAAATCTTCTGCCTAGTGTGTGGCATCAGCCAAAAATGCAAACTGGATGCTAGGAATGATTAGGAGTGGGATGAAAAATAAGACCAAGAATATTATAATGCCTCTGTATCACTCCATAGTGCGATCTCATCTTGAGTACTGCGTTCAATTCCAGTCACCATATCTCTAAAAAGATATAGCAGAATTAGAAAAGGTTCAAAGAAGAATGACCAAAATGATAAAGGGGATGGAACTCCTCTCGTATGAGGAAAGACTAAAGAGGTTAGGGCTGTTCAGCTTGGAAAAGAGATAGCTGAGGGGGAATATGATTGGGGTCTGAAAAATCCTGAGTTGTGTAAAACAGGTAAAATTGCATTAATTTTTCACTCTTTCAAAAAGTACAAAGACCAGGGGACACTCAATGAAATTACATGAAATAATTTTTAAAACAAATAGGAGGAAATATTTTTTCACTCAATGAATAGTTAAGTGGTTAGTGCAGTGGACTTTGATCCTGGGGAACTGAGCTCAATTCCCACTGCAGCTCCTTGTGACTCTGGTCAAGTCACTTAACCCTCCATTTCCTCTGGTACAAAATAAGTACCAGAATATATGTAAACTGCCTCAGAAAGGCGGTATATCAAGTCCCATTTCCCTTAAGTTCTGGAACTCATTGCCAGAGGATGTGGTAATAACAGTTAGTGTATCTGAGTGTAAAAAAGGATTGGGCAAGATCCTGAAGGAGTAGTCTGTTATTGAGATTGACATGGGGAAGCCACTGCTTGCTCTTGGATTGGCAGCATAGAATGTTGCTATATTTGGGTTTCTTCCAGGTACATGTGACCTGGATTGGCCACTGTTGGAAGCAGGATACTGGGCAAGATGGACCATTGGTCTGACCCACTATGTTCTCAGTGGTATTTGAGTGTATCAGCATGTGCATTATGTCTTCATGTGTCAGCCAGGTTGATGACTAACCATAGTCAGTTTTACCACAAGAGGCCACTGCATCATGTAATACTGCATCATGACACTGAGGCAGAAAGGAGGAGTCTTACAATAAATGATCTGAAGAAAAAAGTATTGCCTTTGAAAACTAATCAAAAATGTATTAGTCAGATTAAAAATGTATCATTTTCTTTTCTTTTGCTTTTCTTTATCTCTATATATTACCTTTAAAAGTGGACTAAGATGGCTACCACACCACATTACTCATGATAAATGATGATTGATGGTCCACTATGCTGCCAGGTTTACAGCATGCCCTGACTCAGCTGCTTTGCAATTTCCATGCCTAAAGCCTAGAGATGCTTTTTGTTATCAAGCTGGCTCATATATTATAAACATTTTTCCAATCCAAGAGTTTTAATTATGGTATAATAACACAGGCGGAGAAGAGTTGAAACCATGAGAATTATTTGATCGGCTGGCCTCAGTTTTATTGGTCTGAGTTGTCTGGCGACATTGTGTCTGATATACATTCTGCTACATTCTTGCAGTACACATACCACCAATACAGAGGTTTTCAACCCAGACCTCGGGGCATATCCAGCCAGTCGGGGTTTTCAAGCTGGCTAGGTGTGCCCCGAGGACTGGGCTGAAAACGGTTGTACAATCACTCTTACAGGTGTATGATTCCTCCTTCCATCAAATACCAGGGTTAAAAACAGAATAGCATGAGTCAGTTAATTAGACACACATTAAACTGTAACAATAATTAAACAGAGGAAGATCGAAAGAGTCAGAGACTGCGCCTAGATAGCCAAAAATAATTTTAGATAAAATTTAAAAAGCAGTTGACTGTGACACCATTTTTGTCCTTAATGGAGTTCTTAATCATCCTGAAAGTCAGCATATTTAAAGCATTTGTTATCCCAACTACTATTCTGCTTTTCTTTGAACTAATTTTGTTGTGAAATACGGCCTTTTCAGTCGCTGATCCTGTGAATTACTGAAAGAGAATGATATGTGGGTTTACCTTAGCAGATCATTGTAGATACTTATCCTTAATTTGAAAGATTAGCACTGTAAGTATCTTGCGCTCCTTATGTTTTATTCATGGCCTTATGCTGCCACTCTGTGGACAAACCTCTGTAGCTTAAGGTCCCAGGGGACTTCCTTTGCTTTCCTTTGAAAACTGACAGGTAATCACTAAGATGTGCATGTGCCAAGTCTCACTACTTAAAAAAACCCAAAAAGGCCTACCTTTTTCTCCCATTAAAAATGTTACATTTGTGCAGTTTCATTAACAATATATTCAATGAAGTGAAAAGCCCAGAGCATGTGTGCTCATCTTAAAAGGTTAATTGCTGTTTTTACAGGAATGATTCCAAGTGCTGAAATAAACAGCACCTAGACTTTGATTCTAGAGGTTAGTCTGTAGTTTAAACCAGCATTCCTAGAGAACATCATGAGGTATTTTATTGTTATTAAGCTTAGACCGTTGTGAAAGCAGGAAAAGGAAATAGTTAATTTTTAACAACAAAGCATTTGATTCACCCCATACAAGACTTAACAACATTTCTAGCAGAAAGATTTTTGCTGACTAAAAATATTCAGATGAAAGATATTTGAAAAATAGGGTCAGAGAACTGGAGCTTCTCAGGAAAGTTGTGTCAACAATCTATATATGGATGTTTACAGTTTCCACATGAATATTCCGATATATCTTCATGGTCATTTTAGTATTTAAGAGTTCTGTGACCACCCATAGGAAATTCAACAACAAACAACAGAGGCAAAGACACTACAGAAGAAATTGTGCAAATAAAACAAAGAAAGCAGATAACAAGGTGTCACAACCAATAACAATCATAAATATGTATAAAACAAGCACATACATATCAACAATGAGGTTGATATTCAAAGCAATTTAACCAGCCAGAAATGGTTCTTGGTCGATTAAATAGCTTGTTTTAAGCTAATGGGTCATATTTAGCGCCACTTAACCAGTTAGTGCCCAATGTTAAACTTGGCTGGTTAAGTGCCGTTATTCACCACTTAACCGACTAACCCCACTGTTTACTAAGCCACGCTTTCAATGGGCTGTGTCAGCATTGTCACGTGGTTTGTCATAGCTGGTTATGTGCTGAATATTACACTTAACTAGCTATTTAGCTATTTGGATTTTGCTCACACCTTTTTTCAGTAGTAGCTCTATATGAGTTACATTCAAGTACACTGGGTATTTCCCTGTCCCTGTAGAGCTCACAATCTAAGTTTCTACCTGAGGTGATGGAGGATTAAGTACCTTGCCCAAGGTCATAAGGAACAGCAGTGGGATTTGAACCAGGCACCTCTGGATGACAAGACTGGTATGCTAACCACTAGGCCACTCCTCCACTCCTTTTGCTGCCTTCCTATACCCAGAAATACAATGCTGGAGCCCAGACATGGCCCAGCATTGCATTTCTGGGCATAACGCCTGTGGTAAGTGTCTTGTCCACAATGTCAGTGAGCCCTTAGGTCTCGTAAGGCCCCGAAGGACCTCAAAGGACAGCCGAGCAACCCCAAATCTTCACCCGCGGCGACCGCCGTTCACCGGGGGTTGAGCCCCCAGCTGCAGGCGGTCAGCGGGACTGCTGGAACCGCGGGGTTGACGGACTGACCTGGCTGGAGTCGGGAGGTGTGGGCAACTAGCAAGCAGCAGTCAGGTTCAAAGCAAGTCTCTGGGCAGGCGGCTAGCAATCAGTAGTCAGGTTCAAAGCAAGTCTTTGGGCAGGCGGCTAGCAATCAGTAGTCAGGTTCAAAGCAAGTCTCTGGGCAGGCGGCTAGCAATCAGTAGTCAGGTTCAAGGCAAGTCTCTGGGCAGGCGGCTGGCAATCAGTAGTCAGGTTCAAAGCAAGTCTCTGGGCAGGCGGCTAGCAATAAGTAGTCAGGTTCAAAGCAAGTCTCTGGGCAGGCGGCTAGCAATCAGTAGTCAGGTTCAAAGCAAGTCTCTGGGCAGTCGGCTAACAATCAGTAGTCAGGTTCAAAGCAAGTCTCTGGGCAGGACCAGGAAGTAACAACACGGAACCACGGAGCAGGCTTCGGGAACAGAACCTGAAGCAAAGTGTCAGCTCAGATTCCATCTTTAAATATCGAGCCACATTAGCCGCCCCGCCCTCGAGGAAGAAACCCACCAATCCGGCCCCAGGAACCGGCAGAGCCCCTCGGATTGGCTCTGCCCGATCTCCCAGGCGGAGCCACTGCCTCGGCCCTCCAATCCGGCACCTAGTAGGCGGAGCTCCAGTCCCCCTGGCTCTGGAGCGAGGAAGACACCGACCCCCGCATACTAGCGCCGCCATTTTGGGCGGCGCGGACCTCGCCCGGCGACAGAGAGACCGGTGGTCGCCGTCGCCAACCGCCGGTCCCAGCCCGACCCGCCATTCCCGCGGCAGCGCCCGCCCCCACGCTGGAGCCTCCGGACCGCCACCTTGCGCCGTGGAGGATGCTGGCTCCCGTCCCCTGCGGCGGGAGAGCAGGTAGGAGCGCGGGACGCGACAGTAAGCAGCAAAACTCTGATCACTGCTGGCTGAAAATTGGGCCCAACAATAATATAAATATGTAAAAATAAGCATGTAAATTGACCAGACATAATTTTTCACCTGCCACAGTGGACTTACTTATGGAAGGCAGTGAGTTGCATGGTGAGAGAGGCCACATATAACATGGCAGCGGCCACACTCAGCGCTGATAACTTGTTCCACCCCCTCTTTACTCCTACCTTTCCCCTTTCTGCCTGCAGCCTCATTTGCCCATGTGATGACATCATTGGTTGAGAGTTGATTGGTGGGAAACCTAAAGGAAGGGGCTGAGCTAAATATGTGAAGAGGGACCAGCTTAAAGAGAGCTGTTTGATGCCAATCCCTCTTTTACCTCCCATCTGCTGTTTTTCTGGTTACCGGTGGTAATTCCACAACCACCAGTGCCCCATCCCTCTGCAGAACTTTCCCCAGTGCTACACAGGCAGCTTGCTCAGACCACATCCTCTTGGAGCAATATGGGGGCATGTGGTCTCCTATTGCTATTGCCCCTGCTCTTAAACACAGGATGAGGACTGAGGCATTCACATCAGTCAAGGCAGCAGTTCCAACAAGATCTGGAAGACTGGGTGCTTATCTTAGACCTCCTACTCTACTTAGGCCCCAATGCTCAAGGGTTGCCATTAAATACGGTAGCTGTGGTTGAACTTACCGATCCATAAACAGAGACCAATGCTGAAAGGGAATCACATGCAAATGAGATACACGGAAATTCTGCAAGCGGCTTGGTAAGGAAAGCACCTAGCACATGCGCAGAACAGTCTTTCGGTAAGTGTTCATGTTCTGCACATGCCTAGGAATCATTTTGTCCCACTGCTGCACTCTTCCCCTGCAGTGCTCTGAAGCTGGCGCCACTGTCCAACTTTCTCATTTCCCTTTCAGTGCTCTCCTGCACCTTCCTCCTGCAGTTCACTTGCTTTCCCTCTGGCTGCCCCCAATAGATTTTGCAGGTGCTTTGGGGAATCTCCTCCTTGCTGAAAGCTTCCCAGCTGACATCATAGGGACTTTCTCTAGCCAATTGGCTGTCTGCTTTTGTTTCTCTGCCCCTCTAAGCTGTTCTCTGCTCTCCCACAGTTTTGTTCCTCCTGCCACTGAGAAATGCAATCAGACTGCTCCTCCCAGAAGCCACCCTCATACAATGACAGCTCCAGACTTGCTGGAAAATTTTGCATGTTAAAGGTAGGCACTCCTTTCTGTACATCACACAGAATGCTCATTTTAATACTGCTGAGCTTGTAATACATTTGCATTGGATTATCACTAGCTGCTATGGCGAACGGTTAAAGCCACGGAGAACCCCTTGTGCATTAAACGCTAAAGAATATTTGCTTTAGACTGGCTGCAACTGGTCTAAAGTATACATTGCAAGTGAGGTAAGCTTTGTGCATCGGGCCCTCAGTTTGGTATTTTCTTCCTCTAATGCTGTCTTCTGGTGCTGTGTTACTTTGTGCAGTCTCATGGGGTTATATTACTTTCATTTTCACTTGCTTCCACCTGGAGACAGGGGTATAGCTAGGTGGGGCCACGGGGGCATGGGCTCCTACAGATTTAGCCCTGACCCCCCTCTACTTTTGACCGCCCCACCACCGACACTCCCCTGCCACTTTCGACCCCCCCTCCCGCCGCCGCTCCCTCACCGCCGCCACCAAGTACCTTTGCTGGTGGGGGTCCCCAACCCCTGCTAGCCGAAGTCTTCTTCAGCGCCAGTCTCTGGCGCATTCGCTGATCTGTTTCTGTGAGTCCTGACTCCTGACGTCCTGCATGCAGGACGTCAGGAGTCACAGAAACAGATCAGCGAACCTGCTGGACACCAGCGCTGAAGAAGGCTCTGGCTGGTGGGGGTTAGGGACCCCCGCCGGCAAAGGTACCTGGTGGTGGCGGCGATGGGGGAGGGTTGATGGCGGAGGGGGTCGAAAGTGGCGGGGGAGGGTCGGTGGGGGTCAAAAGTGGTGGGGGGGGGGGGCTCAGTGGCGGGCTAAACTGTGCCCCCCTCCAGCTGAGGTCTGGCTATTCCCCTGCCTGGAGAGAAAGGCAGCTGGAAGTTAGAGCCCTTGAATAAAGGAAACTCAGTACGTTTTCTGCTCAAATCTGTTTGTTCTGCTACTCCTCCGTTTCTTTGTGGTGGTTTTTATATTTCTAGAGTCCTAGCACTATAAGTAAGCAGATTTCTTTCAGTGGAACAATCTTTGTTTTCTATGAACTAAGTTTGCTGTTTTGAATCACAGCTTAGCCACTGTCCATGCCTGGGTAGGGTTAAAGCCTGTACTACTCTGCCTAGCTATTCTATGCTGCTATACTGTGCTGTGCCAGAATGCCTGCTTTGTCACAAGTACAGCCTACACTTAAGGAGCTCTCTGCCCCTGGCTGCAAGAAAATGAGTCCCTTTCATCTCCTCCGCTATCATGAGAACCATTTCCAGTTCTCCATTTGTCCTTTTAGGTGTGCTATAGTCCTCCACCTCCATACACCAATTTCTCCCAAGTGGTCCTAGCCCTTGTATGGCTCATCCTGGGCTTCCTTTCTCATTGCTGTTTGGGAATGTGACTGGGAGGCATGCGTGTGCTCCAGTGGTACTAAACCTCTTGCAGTCACACCATATGTGTCACATGCAAGTTAATAGGTGAAGTAGTTCCTCCTGGAGGGCTGCCGCCCTCTAGCCCAGTGATCTTGGGAGAGAATTCCGATCAGTTTGTTTTCTAAAAACTGATGTGCTGAAACACCTATTCTAGAAACTGATGAACTACGTTTTGTGGTTCTGTATCAGGTGTATAATACAAGAGGGGGAAATATATCCCATTGGCTCCTAAGTTTGGAACAAAAGTTGATTCATTCTTTAGAAACAATTGAACCTCACAGGCTCAATGGTCAGATTGAGTGGGATGTAATTGTTTAATTGGTTTCATCTGGGTTGTTTCCTTTATATGTAGTGACCAGTATACCCTATCATCACGCATGCGTTAGCGTTTTGGATATTCAACTGACATGAAAAGTTGGAACTTGGTGATCCTGTAGCTATGTCTTGCTACAAATGATTTACTATGATTTTTTTTTTTGTTACATTTGTACCCCACGCTTTCCCACTCATGGCAGGCTCAATGCGGCTTGAGGCAATGGAGGGTTAAGTGACTTGCCCAGAGTCACAAGGAGCTGCCTGTGCCTGAAGTGGGAATTGAACTCAGTTCCTCAGTTCCCCAGGACCAAAGTCCACCACCCTAACCACTAGGCCACATATTAAGATAACATATGATTTTTGTGTTATATTTTTGGATTATTGGTTTATACATAATTTTTAATTTGATCGAAATATGGGTATTGTGCATGCAGGTTAACAGCTCCTGAGGACGCCCTGGTGGTGAAACACAGGGCTCCTTTTACTAAGTGGTGATAAGTCCAATGCGGGCTTACCGCTCGCTATACAGGAAGTACCGCCGGGCTACCACAGCAGCCCAGCAGTACTTCCCACCCTTAGTGCACTGTCATTTCCGGCACTACTAAAAATGTTTTATTTTTGTAGCGTCGGAGTGTACCTGGTGGTAATTGGGCAGTGCTGCATGCTTCCTGGTTACCACCAGCTTTATGCAGGAGCCCTTACCGCCACCTCAATGGGTGGTGGTAAGGGATCCCCCCCAAAATGGCCGCGCGGCAAGTGCTATACTTGCCGCCCGGCCATTTCCTGTAGGAAAGCGAGACTTTCCTTTTACCAGCTGCAGTAAAAGGGGGCCTCGACACATGTGTAAAATACTCGCTGACAGCAGCGCCAGCCCCCTTTTGCCGCAGCTTGGGAAAAGGGGCTCACAATTTTGTGTCAGGCTGAAAACAGTTTTTAAGAGTTGGAAAAACAAATTTGATTCCATGGCAAGCGGACTATGGTTTTTATAATTTTGAATAATTGAGAAAAACAAAGCATTTTCTGCATTCTCAAATCTGGGACAGAATTTCTGGAGAAAAAGAAGAATTACCATTAAAAGTATATTTTCTAACAGCACTTTATGATGGACTAATGAGATTTTGATATTTGATTAGAGGGAATATTATAGTGTGCACCTTTCAATCTAAGAATTTTGTTAAAGTGTAATAATTTTCTGATTATGTAATAAAGTTTATATTTTGTATAATTTTGTATTTAGATTCAGTATTTTATTTAGACTTTCTATTTCTTATTTGAAATGTGTCTATATTGAGGAAGCAATTGGGGGGGGGGGGGGGGGGGTTGGTTTTTTTTTATTCCTATGTTGTATAGTTGATAGTTCTAGTTATGCCACAGAAACCACAACTTCCATACAATGTATGTACTCCTTTATTAATAGCATTTCCCAAGTGAATATCAGTTCTTACTACACAATTTTGAATGTTGGAACCTCTAGAAAAGGCAATATAAGGATCTATTTTGAAGTACAGGCTGGAGCTGAAGTATATGCCAATGTCGATACAGAATCTTAACTATTCAAGAGGATAAAACAGAGAAATTCAATATGCAAATATGTTTATCCATCTCCTCCTTCTGTCTAGGTTGTAATAATAATAAGTAGTTGCAGAGCGGCGACTACTTCTTCCTTCTCCAATATTTCATGCTTGTTTCCACACTTCAGGTCAGATTAATTGAATGTAGTTCAAGGATATGGTGTTCCTGTATGCTCCAGCTGGTTTTAGCTGAGTGGAAATTCTCCTTCATGGCTAGGAGTAAACTGTCAAAATTTCACAACTGATAATGTAACTTATCCATTGGAGTCTCAACTAACGATACTTGGAGGTGTATTTTCAAAGCACTTACTAAATTACATTGTATGTCTAAGAACTTTGCAAATGAGCCCCCAAAATTGGCATAATAATTGAGTCCTACATGTTATTCGACATCCAAGTCCAAACAGTCATCACAAAAACCTTTAAGGCAATGTGGAAACTAAAAAGAATCAGGCATCTCTTCCATATAGAGAACCTTAGTACATACATTAATATTATCACACCTCGATTAATGCAATGCCATTTATGCTGGCTGTAAGGAATTTTCCTTGAAAAAAACTGCAGACAGCTCAAAATACAGCAGCCAGATTAGTCTACAAGGCTACAAGATTTGAAAGTGCAGTCCCTTTGCCTATAAAGTTACACTGGCTCCCAATCAAAGCCAGAATAGCATTCAAACTATATATATTTGTTTTGAAAACTATATGAGCCCTGTTTACTAAGCCGTGATATAGGTGCACAAACTTTTTAGCGCATGCTAAAAATTAGCACACACTAACGATAGAGACTCTCATAGGAATATAATTGGTGTCTCTATTGTTAGCGCGCTCTAAAAGGTTTGTGTGCCTAAGTACATAAGTAATGCCACACTGGGAAAAGACCAAGGGTCCTTCGAGCCCAGCATCCTGTCCACGACAGCGGCCAATCCAGGCCAAGGGCACCTGGCAAGCTTCCCAAACGTACAAACATTCTATATATGTTATTCCTGGAACTGTGGATTTTTCCTAAGTTCCATTTAGTAGCGGTTTATGGACTTGTCCTTTAGGAAACCATCTAACCCCCTTTAAAACTCTGCCAAGCTAACCGCCTTCACCACGTTCTCCAGCAACGAATTCCAGAGTTTAATTACGCGTTGAGTGAAGAAACATTTTCTCCAATTTGTTTTAAATTCACTACACTGTAGTTTCATCACATGCCCCCTAGTCCTAGTATTTTTGGAAAGCGTGAACAGACGCTTCACATCCACCTGTTCCACTCCACTCATTATTTTATATACCTCTATCATGTCTCCCCTCAGCCGTCTCTTCTCCAAGCTGAAAAGCCCTAGCCTCCTTAGTCTTTCTTCATAGGGAAGTCGTCCCATCCCCGCTATCATTTTAGTCGCCCTTCACTGCACCTTTTCCAATTCCACTATATCTTTCTTGAGATGCGGCGACCAGAATTGAACACAATACTCAAGGTGTGGTCGCACCATGGAGCGATATAACGACATTATAACATCCTCACACCTGTTTTCCATACCTTTCCTAATAATACCCAACATTCTATTCGCTTTCCGAGCCGCAGCAGCACACTCAGCAGAAGGTTTCAGTGTATTATCGATGACGACACCCAGATCCCTTTCTTGGCCCATAACTCTTAACATGGAACCTTGCATGACCTAGCTATAATTCGGGTTCTTTTTTCCCACATGCATCACCTTGCACTTGCTCACATTAAACGTCATCTGCCATTTAGCCGCCCAGTCTCCCAGTCTCGTAAGTTCCTTATGTAATTTTTCACAATCCTGTCGCAAGTTAACGACTTTGAATAACTTTGTGTCATCAGCAAATTTAATTACCTCGCTAGTTACTCCCATCTCTAAATCATTTATAAATATATTAAAAAGCAGCGGTCCTAGCACAGCTTAGTAAACAAGGCCCTGTATGACTTAACCCCTGATTATATGCAACCTTTAATTCATCTCCCCCTTCGAAACGCTTTCACTGGTTCAAGAGATTATTTAACCCTCCACTATCCCAGTTGCAAAAATGTGATCTACAAGTCAATCTACATGTCAGGATTCTCTTCCCTATATACCAAATGGTGGAATTCCTTCCCGAAATTCATCAGATGGGAACCTAATTATTTGATATTCTGGAAATAAGACATAAGCATCGCCATGCTGGAACAGACCAAGGGTCCATTGAACCCAGCACCCTGTCTCCGACAGCGGCCAAAAGAACAAGCATTTTGTCCCGCCCATCCCAGAAACAGTGGATTATTCCTACGTCCATTCAATAACATTCTATGTCCTTTTCCTCCAGGAAGCTGTCTAACCTTTTTTTAAACTCCACTAAGCCAACCGCCCTAACCACCTTATCCGGTAACGAATTCCAGAGTCTAACCACGCGTTGAGTGAAGAAAAACTTCCTTCAATTCATTTTAAATTTGTTAAAAAGCAGCGTTCCCAGCACAGACACCTGAGGGACCCCACTAACTACCCTTCTCCATCGAGAATACTGACCATTCAACCCTACTCTCTGCTTCCTGTCTTTTAACCAGCTCTTAATCCATAATAATACACTGCCTCCGATCCCATGACTCTCTAGTTTCCTTTGGAGTCTTTCATGAGGCACTTTGTCAAACGCCTTCTGAAAATCTAGATATACAATATCCACCGGCTCCCCTTTGTCCACATGCTTGTTCACCCCCTCGAAAAAATGTTTAAGCAATTTCTCAAGGATGATGATAATTAATTTGATCCCCTAATTGTACAATTATTCCAATTTCTCAGTTCCACTCTAATTGTTATTCTACAGGGATGACTATAAATTGTTACCTTTTTGTGTCTAGCATTCATTTCCATAATACATATTGTAATACTCAATCCTCATTTACCCCCCCCCCCTTTTTACAAAGCTGCGCGGTAATGCAGACACAGCCCATTCACTTTGAATAGGTTGTGTCAGCATTACTGCGCCAGCAGCCACTAGCGTGGCTTTGTAAAAAAGGAGGGTTACTTTGTTATTACTACTTGATGTATACTATCTCAGCTCACGTTTTGTTCTGTTAATTACAATAAGTTGTTAGCCACATTGAACCTGATCTATTGAGATAATGTGGGATATAAATGAAATAAATTAATTAAATTAAGTTATTTAGAAAAAAATTCCAGATTAAAAAAATGGTACCAAAAGGGGAACTATATTTATTTATTTTATATTATATTATATTTATTTGCTGTGCACAAAGTCCCCTTTTACTGCAGCAGGTAAAAAGGTGGAAAAAAGAAATGGCCGCACGGTAACTTCACACTTGCCGCGTGGCCATTTTGGGAGGAACACTTGAGGTGGCGGTACAGTCTCTTGCACTAACTCAGCGGTAACCGGGCAGCAAGTGCTGCTGCCCGATTATCACCGAGTAACCCTCTGCAATAATAATTTTTGACAAATTCTGTCAGTGCCAGAAATGCCATGTGCTGGGGGGCAGAACTACTTCTGGTGGCTGTGGTGGACCAGCGGTAGTTCTGGATTGACGCATGGCAACTGTTTACTAAAAGTGCCCCTTTGTGAGGTTGCCATCTTCTGGAGTGAACTGGTAGAGGAGAATATATCTTTGCTGCCTTATGGATGCATATGCATGATTTTTACATTAGGTGTTCTTATTTTATGCTGGTTTTAGAATGGTATTTATTTTTCAGCTTTTACCAAGGTGGTGAGGTGACTTTTGAATATCTACTACTACTACTACTATTTAGCATTTCTATAGCGCTACAAGGCGTACGCAGGGCTGCACAAACATAGAAGAAAGACAGTCCCTGCTCAAAGAGCTTACAATCTAATAGACAAGAAATAAAGTAAGCAAATCAAATCAATTAATGTGTACAGGAAGGAGGAGAGGAGGGTAGGTGGAGGCGAGTGGTTACGAGTCAAAAGCAATGTTAAAGAGGTGGGCTTTCAGTCTAGATTTAAAGGTGGCCAAGGATGGGGCAAGTCGTAGGGGCTCAGGAAGTTTATCACTTGGGTAGGTGTCTTTTATTACTCTGTATTTATTAGAGTCCTTTTGCTATGGTCGCTATTACACTCATAGTTTGGTATTTATTTATTTATGTAATCTTGTTTTAATTTTTTATGTACATATTTTGGCTATGATATGTATATTTATATTTTGTCATTTATGTGTTCATATTTTAATTACTATTTTTAACTTTTAGTTTAATAACATGGTTTTGTTTTGTTTATTAGGTGGAGGAGTGGCCTAGTGGTTAGGGTGGTGGACTTTGGTCCTGGGGAACTAAGGGACTGAGTTTGATTCCCGGCACAAGCAGCTCCTTGTGACTCTGGGCAAGTTACTTAACCCTCCATTGTCTGCCACATTGAGCCTGCCATGAGTGGGAAAGCGTGGGGTACAAATGTAAAAAAAAAAAAAAAAAAATTAGTTGGTGAGGCCCCACTTGGAATATTGTGTCCAGTTTTGGAGGCCGTATCTTGCTAAGGATGTAAAAAGACATGAAGCGGTTCATAGAAAAATGACAAACATGGTATGGGGTTATGTAGCAAGATGTACAAGGAGAGATTTGCTGACCTGAACATGTTTACGCTGGAGGAAAGGAGAAACCGGGGTGATATGATACAGATGTTCAAATATATAAAGGAATAAATTTGCAAACAAACATGAATTGAGGTTGAAGGGGGCCAACTCAGGAATAATGTCAGGAAGCACTTCTTCACTGAGTGGGAATGCCCTCCCACAGGAAGTGGTGGAGATGGAAACGGTAACGGAATTCAAAAATGCGTGGGATAAACACAAAGGAATCCTGATTGGAAGGAATGGATCCAAAGAAGCTTAGCGGAGATTAAGAAACAACACCGCTAATTGGGAAGCAAAGCCAGTGCTGGGCAAGACTTCTAAGGTCTGTGACTTGATTGTGGCTGAATAGTTTTGGATGAGCTGCCGTGGAGCTTTCCAGGGGCTTCGACAACTTCAGAAATTTAGAACAAGGACAGTGCCAGGCAGACTTCTATGGTCTATGCCCTGAAAATGGCAGGGCCAAATCAAGATCAGGTATCCATATGAAGTATCACATTATAAACTCATTACATATGGTAACTTGCTGGGCAGATTGGATGGACCATACAGGTCTTTATCTGCCATCATCTACTGTATTACTATTATTAGTACTACCTAGCCCCTGACACAGCCCTTGCATGGGTAAAACATGACCAGTGTCAGGCTTGTTTGGTTTCTATTTTACACTTCACAGAGAATAAAGGTTTGAAGACAGTATTCCCAGTTCTGATCTGCTCTTTTTTGATTGCCAGGATTGTGGCAGGGGCACCTGAACCAAATAAGCATCCTTGGATCAAACAGCAACAAAGATGCCATGGCATTGGCTCGGAACCAAGGATTTGCAACATCATGAGTGGATAATCTTAGCTCTTGTGCTTAGCTGGGTTGCATGGCGGGTGCAGGGCTGTTAAGCTCTGGCTTGGAAAACCTGCGGCATTTTGTAACCTAGTTGGCGAACAACATGGCAGGTCACCCCTTGACTTGAGAGGATGTAACTCCCTAGCTAGCATTGCAAGGCGGGGTGGTGATAAGGACTGTTTGGTTCATGGCTAGGGTGCCATCCAAAAATTATGTGGTTTGTTGATTTAATAAAGATGCGGCCTATGATTCTCCAGTACTAGGTTTGACTGTTTTCTTGTAAATGTTATGTATATTGAGTTGGGCAGCCAAAGTATGTGCAGCCTGCCTAGGTTAAAAAAAGAAATGATGCTTAAAATAGCACACCTCAGACTCAAATGCCTAATGGAAAAGTAGAAAGAAAAAAAAATGATTGAAAGCTGAATTGGGGTCACACACAAAATCATCAACGGTTTTATGTTTGATTTTTTTGCTTTTGTGTGTGACCCCGGTTCAGCTGTCAATCAGCTGCAACCGTGGAAAACATTAGCATTTAAAAGATGGTAGTGTTGTTGATGTTTTTTTCATAAGCTGCTGTGTCTATAAGCACTTTGGGTGGTTCTGTTCCATTTTCCAAACTGATGCACGGTTCTCTGTTTCTTGAACAGCATTCTCAGCTCTAGGGCTTCTCTTTATTTCTTTTAACTTTATATTTAGTGAATTTTTAAAATGTATATCAAATTAAAAACTATTTGAATAGTAGTGGAATCCATCAAGGTAAACATAACATCAAATAACATAAAACATGGCCAACGCCTATAACAATATCAGGTTTCCATCGTAGAACTGAAAAGAAAGAGGGGGAGATCCAAGAACAGAAAATAGGAGAATTATTAAAGGCTTTAATTGTTTATACAGCACAACCAATCTCAATATGTGTCTGAGGGAAGCCCCTATGCTACAGCTTCAGATATACCACTTTCCCGTCACCTCAAAGAAAATATACTTATAAAATATCACGTCACAATACATTTGCAAGGAAATCTAAGGAAAACTTGCATTGGCAGTGTACAATGAATCCTTACAATTGGGGAGTTTTCCCATGCACTATGCGAGGGGCTACTAATCTTATTCCCCTTTTGAAACCAGACTGTGACCCGTGTCTCACCAGTTCTTACAGAGCCATTTCTCTACTTAATGTACATATTAAATTGTATGCAAAAATTTTGGCAACCTGCTTATCTAACATCTTCCCTCGTTTGATAGCCTCACACCAGGCGGGCTTTATTAAGGGCTGTAATGCAGTGAGTAATGTCTGCGATTTCTGCTGCATAGACAGGAAAGATGGATGCTATTCTGCTGAAGTTTGACATAGAAAACATAGTAACATAGTAACATAGTAGATGACGGCAGAAAAAGACCTGCACGGTCCACCCAGTCTGCCCAACAAGATAAACTCACATGTGCCATTTTTTGTGTATACCTTACCTTGATTTGTACCTGTCTTTTTCAGGGCACAGACTGTATAAGTCTGGCCAGCACTATCCCCGCCTCCCAACCACCAGCCCCGCCTCCCACCACCGGCTCTGGCACAGACCGTATAAGTCTGGCCAGCACTATCCTCGCCTCCCAACTACCAGTCCTGCCTCCCACCACCAGCTAAGACATTTGACCACATTTCTTGGCCCTGTTTATGGGAAGTTTTGCACAATTTTGGTTTTGAAGGATATTTTCTAGATATGATACAACTGATTTACTGTGAACCATGGGCACAGGTACTATTAAATAGAGTCCTTTCTGTGCCCTTTGATGTCCGGAGGGGGATATGCCAGGGATGCCTATTATCTCCTCTTCTGTTTGTACTTTGCATGGAGCCCCTGGCTTGTCAACTACTTCAAGACCGACATGTAAGGTGGATTCCAGTGGAAGATTCTAATTTTACTTTAGCTTTGTTTGCAGATGATTTATTAGCAGCGTTCATGGATCCTTGTACCTCCCTTCCCCAGCCTTGGATCTCCTTGCAGAGTTTGGCCAGGTGTTGTGGCTCTGGATTAATGTAGATAAATCTCAGGCCCTCAGTTTGTCTGAGCATTTAGAGAACCACTGGTGTGGGGGGGAGGGGGTCCCTCTTTGATAGGCAAGGAATTCTATAAAATATCTGGGCTTTAACATACCTAGAAATATGTCACATTTGCACCATGCTAATATAACACCTCTTTTGGAGGTGATTGAGAGGCTCTGTGGATGCTAGTCTCACGTAGGGTAGAATACACTTGTTAAAAATAATTATCTTGCCACAATGGTTATATGTCCTCCAGCATTTGCTTTTTATTTTGAAAATGATGGATTTGCAGCTGTGGAACAAAATCCTTCGTAAATTTTTGTGGTCTAATAAGAAACCAAGGTTGCCCTTGCCCTAGCTTAGCCTGTCTTGTGGAGAGGGTGGTCTGGGTTTACCAGACTTAAAGTATTATCATGTGGCAAGCAATATACGACAAGAGACTGGATTTTTCATACCTCCTTTTATTGTGATATGGAATATGAGAGACAATTCTGTGACAACATATCTCCAGCTTATTTAATACATGCTTGGACATCACATATCCCAAAATGTTTGAGAAAACATGTTTTGTTGAGAGTGCTGCATTGGGCTTGGAATCATTTTAGAAAACACTATGGTTTTCCAGCAATCTGTTCCCAATATTTGCCGATTTTGGGTAATGCATATTTCCCTCCTGGACAATCGTCAGCATTCTTTAAGGCGTGGTGTTAATATATGGCCTGGTTTTAGATCTGCCACTGGAATTGTGATGGACAAAGCCACAGAGCCAAAAACATCTGAAAAAGTACTGATTAGGCCAAACAAGTAACAAATGAATTAATATTTGAGAATCTGCAGAAAGCAGGTCTGAACAATGAGTCTTGACACAAACAGGTACAGGTACAATATCCAAATAATATATAGCACCTGAAATGAAAGAAAGATGGATAAAATGAATAAAATGTGGTTCTCAAAATGGGGCCTATTTTAGTATATTATTGTATAAAATGATACTGATACAGAGATCAGAAGGTGTTGTGAAAGATGTTGATGAAATATGTGAAACTGGTATCTCAACAGAAAAAATGTTAGTAACCGCAAAAACAGTTTGTTCCAAAAAAACATGTTGATATTACCGGAAAATGTTGCAACCTTGTGAAATACATGGAACGGAAGAGCTGGGTACAAAATGCACAGATGGCAGTACGCGACAGTTTAACCGCAGAAATTGAGAAATATTTGAAAAAAACAGGTCCCAAAATAGGTGCTGCCATAGACTTCAATAGAGAGATGAGAGTATAAAAGAAGGGTGATTTGGGCTTAATTTCGGAGTCGTCCCCAACGCATCTCAGACGGCAGAGCGCTGTGCCATTGAACCCAGAACCTGTCCGATGTCTGTACTACTTTGAAACTTTGGTAAGAATAAATGCCTTCTATCTGAAACCTATCTCTGTCTTCATTTTCAAGTATTCCTTACCTGTCACTTATTTTACAAACTAAACTAAACCCACACCAGACACTCATTTTGTGCACAAAATACTGATAGATTCAAATAGACTATATGTGGGAACATAAATGGCCCAGAATACACCTAGATCCAGAAAGGCAGAAAGCAGAGGTCATGGGGATCAGTTTTGAATTACGCCTTCTGATGCCTCCCCAGAACCAACCACCCTGGGATTGGAGGGAAACTATAAAGAATCTTCTGGATGAACTTAAGATGTTCCCCTCCCCATTTGGAAAAGTCCAGAAGGGGTCTAAAAGAGGTCCATTTAAAACAGTGGTGAGCCCCGGTCGCTGACCGTACTCGCTGACCTTCCTCCCCCCCGCACGCTGTATTTTTACACGCTAATTTTTGAACACAGAGGGGATAAATCTATGTGTTCAAAAATATTTCTTTCCTGTCTTTCCATTTTCTTCTCTGTTCTTTTTCTGCCCCTATCTTCTGTCCATCCTCTCCGTCCTTCTTCCCCTCCCTATCTTCTCCCTTTCCTACCTCTGTCCGGACCTTCATTCACTGCTCACTGCAGTTCTCGGACAGTACACTTCATCTGCCCTCCTGTATGTCCTGCGCTCTCAACTAGGATATCTCTCTGTCCTGATTGCCCTCCCCAATTGCCCGGTTTTTATTGCCTCCCTCCTTTTCGTCTCACTTGCCTATTCTGGCTATCTTCGTACTTACTCTGCTCCCTGTTCTCTCTCACTGCAGTTCTCTGACGATTCTGTCCATCTGACTGTTCTTATACTTCATCTTGTATTCATCACCTATATACTGTTCCTTTTGAGTGTTTGCTGTATGAAAGAATATGTATGCCATCTCGATTCTGAGTTTTGGGAGACCATACTTAGCAGATGGTGACTGTATTTTCTTTTTCAGCACGATTGTCAGTAAGCGGTCTTATGCGGGCTATTCTTTGCCTAACGCCTTGACATTTCGTGTCTTAAGTCTCTGTCCAACATTTGTTTTCCTCCTTCTTTTTCCCTGAACCCCTGTGTATTTTATGTCCTATCTTCTGTCCTTCTGACAGCCCATGGCCCCCCCCTTCCTGCCCAAACACTTCTGTTTCATTGCCCTTGCCTGCCATCTAAAAACACTTCGGCTTCGCTGAAACCTGTGATTTGGGTTTCCCCCTTCTTTCAAACTGTATTGCAGCATTTCTATGAAAAATAATTTCTTATAGCATCCTTACACTGCTTGTTTTCTCACTATAAAGCGCATTTCCTGTTCCTTCTTTAAGGCGTTGTCCTACTGACCTCTTTTTCACAACTGCTTTGTTCTACATTTTTTTTTTTTTTTTTTTTACTACTTGGGCGTTGTTCTTGTCCCCCTTTTGTCTGTTTTCTTTATACATGTTTAATCTGCCTCATCTGAATGTTAGGTACTTTTTCTCTGCAAGTATCAAAGTAGTAAAATTACTTATCTTTCGATGGCTCATGTTGCCGAGTTCAGTATATGTGCACTTCTGTGCATGTAGCAATGTACGGAAGTATTTTCTTGCTTTCACTTTTAGGCTTACGGCACAGCACGGCACAGCCTTTTAGGGTCTTAAAATTATAATATAACACTAATCTATAGCCTATTTCCTTTCTTCTTTTCTGCATTTCTCGTCTCAGTAGGAAACACCTGCCTCCTCTTAAGCTAGTACAGTTTGTATTGTATACTGAACGTATCTTATCCGAAGAGCTTACATATGCTTACTTTGCTTTAAAATTTTATTCTCTCTCTTTGTCTAACATCGGACATTTTTACATATTGTTCATTCTTTTAGTATGGAACCTTGTCCTTATAAGCCTTTATAAGTCCCGTCTTTCTGTTTTTCTCTCCTTTTTCCTTTCACATTAAAAGTGCGTAGATGCTCCACTTCTCCTTTTTGGGCGGTGCCCACTTCCTTCTTCTTCTCAATATTATATTCTCTCCCTCTTCACTCTGCTAATCTTTAGCTTGGGCATCTCTTGTAACATTTTGTTTAAAAATAATTTCGTACGTTGTAGAGAGTGTGTGTCATCACTTTTGACAGACTGCTACCGTCTTCCGTGCTGTTAATTATTTTTATCTTTTCTGCTAAAACTCCCATTTGGAGTATTGCCTGCCACCTGGCTATTATTGTATTTGAAATGGACAATGCTATTCTCTAATTGCTATCGTACGCCACAGTTTGCATACTAAGAATTTTAGACCTGCATCTGTTTGACCTTGGAGCCTAACTTAAACATATTTAGTAATCAACCTTTTTCTACGGTCCTTTTCAAACACTTGCGTTGTTTTTATTGGCCACTGCTGCATGAGCTTTGGGGACTGAGCTTCTGCCATGATTTCTGCTTGCCACGATTAATATGCACTCATTTCCTGTAAAACTGCTTGCCCGTAACTTTCCTGCACACAAGTGATTTAAGCTTACGATACTGTGCCTGCGTTCTATAAATAGATAGTGTACGGCAATGTTCTTAGTCCAATCATATATTTACTTCTCTGTAAGTTTAACCCTGTTTTATGATACATAGTCTCAGTATATGACAAACAGCAGTGTTTGAATGCTTTCGGTTTCAATGTTAGCGATCGTAGCGCTACATCTTTGCTTGTCTAGAATGGGTTTTGTTTTTGCAGTATAATATTATGCGAGCTCCATTATAATGATTTATAGGTTGTTTTTACTAGGGGATTTTTTGTTTCATTACTTGAAAATCCAATTTTGTTGTACAGTTTTTTCCTCCTCTGATATGGGGAACAGACGAAGGTTGTCGTTCATTGGTTTGCTCAGCTTGTCCATCACATTCATTTTTTTTCTCCTCTTTCTCTCCAAGTCCCACCTACTCTCCTACTTTGCTTCTGTCACTCTTGTGTTTAACTTTTATGCATGTTTATGCTGTGCAACAGTGTGAATGATTTTATTTTGTATTGTGTTGTCCTGGTTTTGCGGGCCTCTTCACTGTCGGCTGTCTTATTTTAATGCTTTTGAGTCCCTTTTTATGAATTATTTAATAAGCAAATCTATTGTCTTGTTACTCTTTTATGGTACCTTCCCCCAAGAGCTTACATATGTTTAGTGTTAAGTTTTTCTTCCAATTTTCTTTTAACAAGATTTATCTTATTTTTACTATTTTTGCAGTTTGTTTCAGGGGCTCTTCCCTGGGATGGGCTATACCTTTTATTCTACTTTTACAAATTTTTTTTTGTTTTTTCTCCCCTTATATACCAGTGTCACGCTATAATTATTGGGCTAGATACCGATGTCTGATGTCTGGGACTCACACCCATTTGAGGGCCACAAAACCCTCAATGGATGACGGTATCATAAATACTAGATTTAAAGCAGAATTCCATTCAATTTTCAGAGTGGCCTGCGGATTCGGCATTATTGCCCACATATGCGTTACCTAGTACAGATGAGCGTGGGTGCAATATAGAGACGTCTGACGCATTTCGTTGCGAGTTTGGACAAGTTAACGAGGGCTTCTCAATATTTTTGAACTGTTAGTGGTAGACGAGCAAACTCCTAACTTTTTCAATGTTTTAGGAAGGTTAGTAGTAGAAGAGCAGACTCCTAACCAGGTTAGTGGTAGAAGAGATGACTCCTGACCATAAATTTTTGCTTGGTTTATAAGGTTCATTGTGGAGGTTAGTTGTAGAAGAGTAAAACTCCTAATCAGCGGAAACTCTGTGGACCGCTGCTCCTTAATTCATGATACCTTGTTCGCTGGTTTCTTGAGTTCTTTTGGGAGTGTTTGCGATATCCCTTTTTGGGGATTCTACCATGGGTTGGAACCCATGGCCAATAGTAGCAGGAATAACTCTTGGCAGGCAGTAGCAGCAGAGAACACTCCTGTCTTTAGAAGCACACTCTGGGGAGTAGTTTTTTTCTTGATTTGGGGTAGAGTAGTATACACGTTGACACTATTCTCTTAAACACTTTGATCACCTTTGTGGCTTACATTTACCTGTTCATTTAACATGCGGCAAAAGCATTCGGGCTTTCCGCCAATTAGTAATCTCTGTTCTAGGTTCCGCCACCGGAACGCTCTTGAAGACGCGTGAGTATAACAGTGTTTGGTATATGCATGATGCATGTTTTTGTTTAGATAATTTTCCCTTGCACGTTATTGTTTGTATACTTTAGCTGCCCTTGTTATACATCCAAGAAATTTGACTTGAACCATCTCACTTATACATATTGCGTTATATTGAATACGCTCTTCTATGAGTTCCTATGTGGATTGTCTTCCCCCTATTTCAGATCCCACTATGTCCCCCTCCTCATCCCCTAGTCCCCTGGAAAGAGTCCTTAATTTCTTTCCCGCTGATAGAAAAGAACTTACCCGCTTATGTCAAACCTGGCATACCGGTTGGTCCGCTAAGGATCAAGGACTGGAATGGCCATCAAAGGGCTCATTTGATCAGGGCAAACTCCAAGCTTTGGTCTGCTACAATGAGTCCCACAAAACAGGAAAATCTAGGGATAAACATTTAGCTGCCATTAATAAATTCATACTTATTGCACAAAACCAGAACGATAGGAGTTTAGGTAGGTCCGATTGCGACCAAGCTCCCTACCAGGAGGCAGTAATACCTACTGCCCCACCACCTTATGATGCTGCTACCGCTGCAGGTACAACAAAGCTTCTACCATGTGCAGTGGGATATACCCCGATACCCCCAGGATATTGTGATAAACCGGTCACAAGTCCTCTGCTGCAGAATTCTCAAGGATCCCAGACAGTAACACCCCCGCTGCCTGCAGTATCTCCCGCTCCTATATTTGACCCACCCACTACCGTGCACATTGCCGGTGTTGTTGATCTATCTCTTCCCTCATCACAACAAAACTCAATCAGCCCAATATCTCAGGGGTCAGTACAAACTCAGACGCCCTTAACCCCTTCAGCAATACCAGTGGCTCAGACTGTTGCTCAGTCGCCCACGGTCACGACTGCCCCAACGATGCAAGCAACTACCCAAACGCTAACTCCACAACCTCATGTCTATCGTACTATTGGAGGTTATGAGATTGACATACCCCCCCCCATTATTGAACATTACCCTTGTGTCCAGGACCCTTTGGTTCCGGTCTCCATTCACCACCCAACTATCATTCAGACTGATGCGGCTGCCCAGACCTCCACCTGTCCTGTGCCAGGATCAGGATTGACCTCACACATGACTACTCAAACGGCTACCTACCCATACATGGGACATTCAACTCAGACATCACCTCCACCGCCACATTTGGACTCCTCTGTCCAAACTGGTTTCTTGCCTCCCGCATCCCTGCATTACCCTATTCTGTCTCAGTTACGACAGATGGGCTTCATTCCATGTAGTCCTGCTACACAGACACGGGCTATTTGTCAGGAACTCTGTGATCGGGGCTTTATTACAGCGCCCCCTGTTCCAATGAACCCTTCCATGCCGACTCTAGAACCTGAGTGTTCTACTCCTCCTAGATGGGAGCAATTGGGTGCACGCCCCAAGGGTAAAATTCCCCAATTGGCAGAGGAACTGGCTCGTCTCCGCCGTCCTCTCATACTTCCAGCCAAACCAGGTACTGGGGATCTACCAAAAATAATATCCTCCCCATTAGACGCAGCATGGGAAGTTTTACAACAACAACTCCCAGCTAAATCTGACCTGGAGGATATTCGAAATGAACCTCCCCCAGTGCTGAATTTCTCCTCCTCGGTGGAAGGAGATTCGTCGCACCTGGAACTACCCAAGACCCGTCCCCCTGACACTCACATTCCTTCAGGGGCATGTTGTATGCCACAACCTGGCACCACATTGGCCAGTATGGGAAATGACCTCGCATTCGTTTCAGAAGGACTTCGTTCCTTACGTAAGTCCATTTCAGAACTCCCGGATACTATTGCATCTGCTGCATCAAAATCCAAAATGCCCCAACAACATGATGTTATTTCACATCATACCAGACAACGCCACCCTCAAAGTTATCTTACTGACGAGGGATCTAGTCGCTGCCTTGCAGTCATTGACGGTCCCCGTCACCCTACAGGTCTGAACATTGATACAGAACCTGGCTTATCTGGTCCACCTAGCACACCCGCCCAATATGTGGCATTACATGAAAATTCATGGTATTATGTTCAACCATGGATTGATAATCTTGCAGGATGGTCTGAGGCGCTTCAGCCTCAGTCCGCCCTCTTCCCACGAGAAGGATCCTTGCGGTCTGATAAGCTCTCACTAGTGAGAGATCTTATTTATGACCACCCTGACCCCCATTGGGATCAGAAAACGACCCTCTACCTAATCCAAGGTCTTCAGGTTTGGAAAAAGTACGAGAATCAATTTCCCCCAACCGCATCAATTGATCTCCTTACATCTTCATTGATTAAACCCTTTGAAAAAGTAAAACTTTTTCCCTTGTTAAATAAGATGTCAGGTGGTGTTCCTCATACGGAGTACACTCCACTTTCAGCAGTTGAATTAAATAGCCTCATACTGCAACTCCCGGATATTACATTAGGAGGTAACCGATGGTTGAAGAAATTTCAGGACATCACACTAGGTACCACCCTGTCAGTTGGAGACATGAAAGCGCTTTTGGGCAGAACCCCACACGCCAGTGTCACTGACATATTCACCCAATCAGGATATGCCAAATTTGTAACAGATACCGAGTATGATGGCAATCCTTTAACAGAGATTCAGACCAAAGTATTCCAGGAAATCCGGACCATGTATCCGGCTCTAAAAGACTTTTCAGTTATCACTTCTCAGAGATGGGAAATGGATTCAGAGCCTATTGAGGCTTACTTACTCAGACTCCAAGATCTCTATAAAGAAGAGACGGAGGAGAAATTTGACTCCGATAATGCTCTTCCGGTATTCTATCATTTACTTAAGGGAACCCTACCTTCACAGATCAAAACAAAACTTGAAGACACAGTTGGTCTCCAACTAGAAAAATGGCCAAAGATTCGTGAACACATCCTTCATCATTGCAGAAAACTTATTAAAAGCAAGCAAGATGAAGCCCAACATCGTAAGACAGTACACACTAACTTAGAAGTGCTGCAGACTGAAGATCTCAAAGAAAAGAGAGCCTCTAAGAGCTCTGACGCAGATCCCAATGCCCCGGAGACCACTCCCCCTGTTATTCTTATGTATGCTGACCAACGCTATGACAATAACACCCGAAATCAGGGCCCACGGCCCTACCGCCCAGACCGTAGAACTGATTACCCAGAAGAAAGAGGTCGTAGCTCCCAACCTCAGCGAGGTCCCCCAAGGGGCCCCCCGGATGTCTATAGACAACCCAGAGACTACCGTTCCCGACCTAGTCCAGATCGTTATGCAGATGTTCAGTGCTATCGCTGTCAGCAATACGGCCACTACGCACGGGAATGTCTGCAACCCTTACAACACAGACCCAGGGTTCAGGTCCGCCAAGAACGGCAAGAACGTCAGTCATTCCCTTTATGGAACCCAGATCAACGCCGCCCCCAGTGACTAGGCGTGGTCCACACTGCTGCAGGATTGGATGATCCCATGATCACCTTGTTAATCTGTGATGTCCCTGTTCCCTTTTTAATAGACACAGGCGCCTCTCGCTCTGTGCTAGCCCATGTCCCGCACAAATTGCAGAAACTTCTTAAAGTTTCCCCTAACAATATTACCACCACAGGCTTTGATGGTGTCCCAACAGACACACCCCTGCTTGAACCTTTACCAATTACCTATGCGGATCAACAACTATCTGCTCCCTTTTTGTATGCTCCGTTGTGCCCTGTCAATTTACTTGGGAGAGACCTGTTAACATTATTTCACTTTGAAATTCATTTTGATCCTTCCCCTAATGAAAGTACCTCACTCATGATGGCTGTCACCTCTATGGTTGAGAAACAAATAGAGGTTGCACTGAATGACCTACCCGGTTTTCTTTGGGCCACACCTGATAAACCCTATGGTGAGGTTAGAGGCCCTCCCCATCGTATTCAGCTGCTACCGGGTTGCAAAGGCCCTAAAATTGCCCAGTATCCACTAAAACCTGAAGTTATTGCTGGAGCTCAGGAACAAATTGATTCCTTATTACAGCAAGGTATCATTGAAAAGTGTAATTCACCATACAATACTCCATTATTCCCAGTGCCAAAGAAAGAGCCTGGCGCCTTCCGTATAGTACAAGACTTACGCGCGCTAAATGACCTCACTTACGCGGTATTTCCAAACGTGGAAAACCCAACTACACTCCTCAATAGTATCTCTTTGCAGACATATCATTCCACCATTGACCTATCCAACGCCTTCTTTTCCATCACCCTTGACCCTGTAAGCCGTCCGCTAACGGCTTTCCAATTCAATAACACAACATATCAGTGGACCCGTCTCCCCCAGGGATTTACAGACAGTCCAACAGTCTTTTCTCAAACTTTAGCAGGACACATACAGGAATTTAAACAGTACAGATACGATCTCCCACCACAAACCTCTATTGTACAATATGTAGACGACATGCTCATTACCTGCCCTGACTTTGACACATGCGTTCAGGTCACCTGTGACTTCCTTGGCTTTCTTGCTACGAAAGGCTATAAAGTTAACAGAAAGAAATTAAAAGTAGCTCAGACACATGTTACCTTCCTTGGACACCACATAGGCCCCCGTCAGAAGGGCCTAGGTCCCGATACTCTCCAACATGTATCCTCCTTGCGGATGCCCACTACTGTTTCTGATCTCAGAGGTGTCCTTGGCATGTTGAATTTTTGTCGCCTTTGGATACCCAATTATTCAGCTCGAACACAGCCATTTTATATGAAACTACAGGGTAAACAGAAAATTAAACGAGAACCCATTAACTTCACAGCTCAGGAAACATCAGATCTTATGGCTCTTGTAAAAGATGTTATGCTTTCCTCCCCATTGGCAACTATTGATGTTTCTCAGGATGTACACCTTTGGGTCGTGCATACTGAGACTACTTGGTCTTGCTTAATCACTCAAGAACATGATGATCTTGCCTGTGGTTACCTTTCAGGTACTTTTTCCCCTGTTGAAAGAGCCTTTGCCACTTGTGAGAAAGGCCTTGTTGCCGCCAGCACAGCTGTCACGAAATTATACAGCTACATTCCTCACCTTCCGGTGATTCTTCACACGTCCCATGATGTAAAATATCTGTTGGACAAACAGATTAGTCACATGACTGTCTGCCGATTGCAAAAGTATCAAGTACTTTTGTTCAGTGTAGTGCACTCTATTCACCCATTAACTTTAACTGACCTTCAACGCCTAGATCCATTACTCACTGTAACAGAGACAGCACAGAATGCAATCTTTCCCCATGAGTGCACTACCCAATTGTCTGTTCCCGAATCCCTCCATCTGCATTCAGAAATCTTGCAGAGTGGCGAGGTTTGGTTTACAGATGGTTCTCAGCAAAACGGAGTTGCCGGCTTTGCCGCCCTCCATTATACACCGGAAGAACATATACTGGATCCTATACAATTCAGGTTACCAGATGCATTTACAGCCCAAACCGCAGAACTTGCAGCGGTTTTATACGTCCTTCTGTATAAAGCACTACACTCTGATTTGAGCATTGTCACCGATTCAGACTATGTTTTTGCTTCCTTGCATTCCCATGTTCGCAAATGGAACCAGAGGGGTATGATTTCCTCTACGGGACAACCTCTCAGTCACTTACCTTTGTGGACTGCACTTTTTGATGCGTTGGAGAAGCGCCATCAAAAAGGCCTCCGCACCAGTATCTCCTGGATTAAAGCTCATCAGGAGACAGTTTTTTCTTTCGCCATTAATGGGAACCATGCTGCTGATGAACTAGCCCGTGAGGTCACTTCCTTTTCCAGCCTTCCTTCCAAGTCCCCTACTGATGTGGCGCTTCCGGTAATTGCAACCGAAGTGCCTCCCCTTGACACACCTCCTTCTACTCCTTCGGACTCCACACACTCTGAATCCTCTTCTCCAAACACCCCACCTAATTTCCCTGTACCTCCTGTCCTAACCTCTTTACTATCTCCTGAATCAGAGCCCCCTGTTACGTCCCCTCCCTCTGAATCCCTAACCTCAGACTTCTCTACCACCCTCACTTCCTCTCTTTCACAAGCAGAACTCACTTTGTGGAAGCAAGCTGGATGTTTTCTTAATCCAAATGGTCTTTGGACCCATCCTAATGGTCAATTATGTGTTTCACAGCATGTTTTATCCCTTCTTTTGCATGCCCTCCATTATCCTTTACATTTAAATGCTAATACACTGTATGATCAATTGTCTTCCAAGCTATGGGCTCCCCAAATGATGCCCATGTGTCACACCGTAGTTCATAATTGCTACAAATGTTTTCTGTATACACCTAAACGAGGACCTGTCATCCCTTCCGGTCATTTGCCTGTTGTCCAGGGACCTGGCCAACATTGGTATATTGATTTCACAGATATGCAGACACCTGTGCGTGGTAAACGGTATCTGCTTGTCTGCGTGGACAGTTTCTCTAAGTGGGTGGAAGCTTTCCCTTGCACTAGAGAAACCGCACAAACCATGGCACAGTCACTGTGTAACGAAATTATTCCTCGATTTGGTATTCCTGGCAAAATTACCACAGATAATGGTACACACTTTGTGAATGAACTGTTGCAGAACCTCCTTCCAGCACTTGGCATTACACATAGAACTGTCTGTGTTTACAAACCCACCAGTAATGGTTTGGTTGAAAGATACAATGGGTTGCTTAAAACAAAAATGCGTCAGCTTATGGCAAATGGGATAAAGAATTGGCTTGATGCCCTCCCTTTGGCACTGTTATCTCTCCGTGCCACTCCATCCTCTTCCCTTAAACTGACGCCGTTCCAATTATGTACAGGTCGCCAGATGCGACTCCTACCTGGCAATCCAGACACTCAAGTCCCCGATCAATACTCAGTATATTGGGATATCTTGCAGACTATTGTAAGTTCTCTGTCCTCAATTCCACAGGCCATTTCGGACAGAAGAGGGGATTGTGATGCCAATAGATCCCCCCCTTATAAAGTGGGCGATCTAGTGCACCGGCGTTATTACACGCACAAGACCTGGCGAGATCCCATCTACGTTGGGCCCTTCAAGATTGAAGCTCTGTCAGCCACAGCTGCCAAGCTTGAGGACCACACATCCTGGGTCCATCTGAAAGATATCCGCGCCTATCCAAATACCCAATCAGGCCTCCTGGATGTTTCCATTGATGTTTCCAGCACAACAGTCACTGGAGAGACCAGTCCCACCACAAACTCCATCTCCACCACCACTGAGCCCAAGACCACCGACCCCACATCCAACACTCTTGAACCATCTTGACCAACTCGACCAAAGACTTAACCACTTAATCAACTTAGACCATCCATCTCCTGAATCCCACCTCCTTGATCTGGCTGACATAGTCATCCAAGCCTTCGCCGATTCTCCAGAGTCACCATCTGAACAACCACCTGTATTGCAACCTGCTTTTGAGTTGCCGTCCTCACCTCTTCCTCCAACTGTTCCAGCACTCCCACTTCCATACGTAGATCTTCACATCCGTCTCATCCGAATCCGTAACCTTGCAGAGGATCTCACCCAAATCCGCAACTTAGCTGAAGAATTGAGTGTGGAAGAACGAGAGACTGTTGCGTCTGCCACAGTACAGAATTTGCACAACAACATCAGTGAGCTGCTTGACATTCTACATTTGTACTTCCCCAATCAAGTCAGATAAATGCCACAGCAATTCCCGCCGATTTTCACTCCAGAAGAACTCATTCCCTTACAGACTATTTCTCTACATAAAGTTCCTATTCCAATACCACCTTTCCCAACCACTCCTGTGAAAGTGTTGATACCACCACCCTCCCCCGCTGGTAAGAGTCTCCGCAGGGAACCAACTGCTGAGAACCTTGCTGCCCTCGACAATATCAAGGAACCTGATCCACCAGACCCACTGGACATTGGACTTTACCCTGTTGATAAGTGTAACTCTGAGCAGGTATCTGAAACCAATTCCCATTGGTCGAACGACTTCGACGACACTTATTTGGAAGGCGACACCAATCCTGACGACACGGACGGAACCAGCACCCGTCCGAGCGTCGTCTCAGCAGCAGTGACGGTGTTACATCAATACACCCTCTTCTTCTGCTTTCCATCTGCTCGATTGTTTGCTGTTGGACTCGTGTGCATCATCCTACTTTGTATAGGTTTGGTTTTGTTTTTCACTACCCTGTTTACCTATACTGCTGACAGTAACCTCCTGGATCTTTGGATCACACTTACTGCCTTTCCCACTGGCAACGTTACCTTGCCAGCCGGAAACGCCACGGTACTTGTAACTACCCCAGCAGTACTTGCAACTACTTCTGTACTTGCAACTATTCCAGCAGTACTTGTAACTACTTCGGTACTTACATCTACTCCTGCTCCATCACCTACTACAGCAGCCTACACAGAGCCCCAACAATACACCGCATTTACCCACCTGTTTGGATACAGATCCCCCCAGACGACCTCAAAGATAGGTCCCATTGCCACCAGTCATCCCACCCCCTGGGCAGATACATCTGCCACGACAGACTTTTCAACTGGCTATCCTCCAGAGCCTATTGAAACCTCTGCGACTACTCCTGTCCACACTGATTCTCCTGTTTTGCATTCTACAACTGTTCCCAATAATATCAGTAGCTCGGTCCATATTGTCCCCAATCTTACAACTACTTTTGAGGATAATATTACCTTGCTTGAATTACGACCCACCCCTCCTCCTTATTCTCTGGTTCCTCCTAGTGACGCTCCTCCTCCCACGAATACTACTTTAGCCACTCCAAACATCACCGTCCCAGCCACTCGACCTCCCAGATAGCTCATCATCCTTAAGTAACCATCAATATATGTCCCAGAATTTACCAGATAACCCGCCCTCTCCACCTGATTCTCCCCCACCATCGCCTTTTAGTATAGGTGTACACTTAATCCCTGAACCCCCAGAGTACCTTTTTGATCTAAGAGAGTTAATACATCCTCATTGGGACCCAGCTCCAGAAGACGATCCCAATTGGGACCCCTTCACCCGATATCTGACATTGTGTGAACCTTTGTTTGAGAATTGGACACTAGGTCCTAGCCGAACGGTTACAGACACTGTGATATTGTTTGGAGGAACTTTAGGTTTACAAATAGAACAAACCGACGACCTCCTACTCAGACCACAAACTGCTGACGTTGTAGATTTTTGGATAATCACATACGCCGTATTGGGCACTGATTGGATACCCTTCCTGTTCATTAGAGAAGTTGGATTGGGACCTTTGGAAGTATACAGTCTTTTTGTTATCCCCGACACTCCTGAAAGAGGAGCTGTTAGAATTTACCCACCCTACCCAGTCGTTAGAATTTACCAACCCAACCCAAATTCTTCCTGATGATATATCAATCTTTGGTATACCTAGGAATATTAATTATAGCAATTACAGTTCTGGTTAGGACCCTAGGATTTATTGTGTTACTCATTTTCATTAACCGCCAATTACCTTTGGTACAGTCCACATCTTACATTTAACCATGAAAACTACCAACATGAAGTCCTTAGTCCTCCTGTTGTGTATGCTCACCATGCCCACGATACAAGGAACACAGAATCTAGAAAGTTTCCTACAACAATTTATTACCACCTACGAAATAACATTACCCACTACCAAGGACACAACCACAATAACCCTTGATGTGTGTGCTTACACAATGTGTGGGGAACATCCGGTACAGCAATATTTGTCAGCTTTTGAGGTATACCTGTGTCCCTTCTCCAATTGCGGAAGTTGGGCACATGTATGGTGGTACACAGGTTCATGGGTTCCCTACTCAGGTAGTGAGATTCCAGATCTAAAAAAGAGCATTTCCATCATGAAATTGCGATGGACTGGCCTTTGTCCAATGACTAAATGTAATCAAGTGGCTATCACTTTCAGAGGAGTAACGGCTGTGACATACAGAACTTATTCCTTAGGAATTGATGCCACAGGTAGAGATCCCATTGGAAAATTCAAAATTATTCCACCTCCAGCCCAAACTGAAGCGAATCCTTTGATGCCAACAAAAATCCCAGAAGTAAAGATTCCTTACCAGATTGTGCCAATTAACAATTCTAAAGATTTGATAGCATTAGAAACAGGATTTGGAGAAACAAACCTATGGCTCGAATGGGCGCATTATACTACAAAGAGTTTGAATGTCTCTAATTGTTATTTTTGTGCCCATGCAAGAGCAGAACCAACTGTAGTTCCTTTCCCTTTAGATCTCTACAATGATCCAGATGGTTTTTGGTGTATGTTAGAATTATTGCAGGTAAAAGACAAAGTCAATCAGTCTTGTCAGCATCTTGACAAGCACCACCCCTACTTACCCCCTCGGCTGAGGGTCCCACCCGCATTCAGGATTCCAGATCCTGCTACCAGATATCATACATGTCTGGAACGATATGGGGTGAGAAACACACGGTTTCTTGGTAATTTGACCGGTTGTAATACAACCCTAGGACAAGGGACTTTACAAAATCTAAATCTCACAAACTTTTCGCAGGCTAGAGCAGACATATGGTGGTATTGTGGAACCTATACTATCCACCATACCCTCCACAGGAGTTGGACAGGCAGATGTGCCTTAGTCAAATTGGTAATTCCAATCATTATAGCATCCTTGCTCCCTCCTCATAGCAGCTCTTCCTCACGAGTGAAGAGAAATGCAATGCCTGGATCTTTTGATGATCGGGTCTATATAGATGCTATTGGAGTTCCAAGAGGGGTTCCTGATGAGTTCAAAGCCAGAAACCAAATAGCTGCAGGATTTGAATCTGCCTTCTTTTGGTGGGCGACGATAAATAAAAATGTAGACTGGATCAACTATATATATTACAACCAGCAGAGATTTGTCAATTATACCAGGGATGCAGTTCAAGGAATTGCAGCGCAATTAGACGCCACTAGCCGGATGACGTTGGAAAACAGATTAGTGCTTGACCAACTTCTGGCAGCAGAGGGCGGAGTGTGCCATAAAATAGGTACACAGTGTTGCACCTTTATCCCCAACAATACAGCTCCAGATGGATCAATCACCAGAGCTTTGGAAGGCTTGACCTCACTGTCACAAGAATTGGCAGAGAACTCTGGGGTTGATACATCCTGGACTGGTTGGATGGATAAAGCTTTTGGTAAATGGAAGACATTTATCATTTCAGCAGCCACAACTATAATCATAGTGGTAGCAATTTTTGTGCTAGTAGGGTGTTGCATAATCCCTTGTGCTAGAGGCTTAGTAGAACGCTTAATTGAAACCGCAATCACGAAAAAGACAACAGCAGGACAATATGTCCTGTACGAAAATCTCCTTCCCAACACCACAGGAGATGACACATTGGACTATCTCCCTCTGAGAAGGACCAATCGCTATACAACTGCTAGAGACACTAGAGAAATGTCTGCATCTGTATAATCAGGTAATAGCACACACAGGGATACAATATAACCATATAAAGCTTTATAAGATAAGATATAATCAGTATATAACCAAAGAAATTAATGATTAAATAGGTAAGAATGAGATAGAATTTGCATGTTAAAGGGTAGAAGTATAGTAGTTTTTGTATAACCATAGATATTGATAAGTAGAAATGATTGAAATAATTGAAGTGGTGCCAGAATGGTAATCAGAAACCAAATAACTCAGACTGTACCAGCTTGCACTGAGACTCAGAAAATTTTATGGCCTTGTAGGATACCTTCTGGAATGGATGGTACCATGGTATATTTACCCTGGTGTCACCCTATGGGATAGGGTGAAGAGGGGAATGTTAATATATGGCCTGGTTTTAGATCTGCCACTGGAATTGTGATGGACAAAGCCACAGAGCCAAAAACATCTGAAAAAGTACTGATTAGGCCAAACAAGTAACAAATGAATTAATATTTGAGAATCTGCAGAAAGCAGGTCTGAACAATGAGTCTTGACACAAACAGGTACAGGTACAATATCCAAATAATATATAGCACCTGAAATGAAAGAAAGATGGATAAAATGAATAAAATGTGGTTCTCAAAATGGGGCCTATTTTAGTATATTATTGTATAAAATGATACTGATACAGAGATCAGAAGGTGTTGTGAAAGATGTTGATGAAATATGTGAAACTGGTATCTCAACAGAAAAAATGTTAGTAACCGCAAAAACAGTTTGTTCCAAAAAAACATGTTGATATTACCGGAAAATGTTGCAACCTTGTGAAATACATGGAACGGAAGAGCTGGGTACAAAATGCACAGATGGCAGTACGCGACAGTTTAACCGCAGAAATTGAGAAATATTTGAAAAAAACAGGTCCCAAAATAGGTGCTGCCATAGACTTCAATAGAGAGATGAGAGTATAAAAGAAGGGTGATTTGGGCTTAATTTCGGAGTCGTCCCCAACGCATCTCAGACGGCAGAGCGCTGTGCCATTGAACCCAGAACCTGTCCGATGTCTGTACTACTTTGAAACTTTGGTAAGAATAAATGCCTTCTATCTGAAACCTATCTCTGTCTTCATTTTCAAGTATTCCTTACCTGTCACTTATTTTACAAACTAAACTAAACCCACACCAGACACTCATTTTGTGCACAAAATACTGATAGATTCAAATAGACTATATGTGGGAACATAAATGGCCCAGAATACACCTAGATCCAGAAAGGCAGAAAGCAGAGGTCATGGGGATCAGTTTTGAATTACGCCTTCTGATGCCTCCCCAGAACCAACCACCCTGGGATTGGAGGGAAACTATAAAGAATCTTCTGGATGAACTTAAGATGTTCCCCTCCCCATTTGGAAAAGTCCAGAAGGGGTCTAAAAGAGGTCCATTTAAAACAGTGGATACAACAAGGGATAATACTACTTCAATATGTCCTTGATGAAGATGATTAGGCGGGGCCAGTTGTTCTGTCCTCTGCTATGCTAACAAGGATTTATGACCTTTCGAGTTGTCCTTGGTATTCTTATCTGCAACTTCGACATCATGCAGAAACTCAAATGAGATCTTTCCCAGCAGGATTTACAGAATCTGATTTTGATGATATCTGGTCGCTATCAGCAGTGAGAAAGGAGCCACTGCGACATCATTATGCTACTTTGATAAAACCTAGAGGCCTTCATCCATTGCATTGAACAGTTGTTTTGTGGGTAACAGATTTTGGTTATCAGGATATTAATCAATTTTTGCGTAGTTTGCAGACTGTTTCTCAATTGGTGGCGAGCATTCAGTTACAGGAACTATATTATGAATTTCTTTTGACAATGTACATTCATCCAGCTAGAGCTTGGAAGATGGGATGTCCTACTGATGGATCTTGTGTTAAATGTGGCAGTCATGATGCCTCTTATAAACACTATGTTTTGGATTGTGCATCAACTTGCCATTTTTAGTAGATAGTGTGGGCACATTTGAGTTGGATGCACCACTGTAATTTGCAAGCAACCCCTCAAGTGTGCCTGTTGGACAATGTTTCCACGATTCCAGGGGGTGCATATGCTTCCCATCTCTTCTTACATAAAGCTTCATTGATAGCCAAACATTGTATAATGGCCCAATGGATACAACCAGAGGCTCCAACTTTGATACAATGGCAAAATTGTATGTATGATTGTTGAAGATAGAATGTCTGTCTGTTGAACATGCTGTCTATTGTGTCATAGAAGATTTCTTAAGACTTGGACAGCTTTTATGGACACTCTTACCACTCAAATCCGTTCTAAAAGCAGGAAGCCGGCAAAAGAATCGGTTGGACCACTAGATGACCGAGGAGTAAAAGGGGCGATCAGGGAAAACAAAGCCGTAGCGGAGAGATTAAATGAATTCTTAGCTTCGGTCTTCACAGAGGAAGATTTGGGTGAGATACCGGTGCCAGAAATAGTATTCGAAGCTCACGAGTCAGAGAGTCTGAATGAATTCTCTATAAACCTGGAGGATGTAATGGGTCAATTTGACAACTTGAAGAGTAGCAAATCTTCTGGACCGGATGGTATTCATCCCAGAGTACTGATAAAACAGAAAAATGAACTTGCGGAGCTATTGTTAGTAATATGTAATTTATCCTTAAAATCAAGCGTGGTACCTGAAGATTGGAGGTGGCCAATGTAACGACGATTTTTTAAAAAGATTCCGGGAAATTATAGACTGGTGAGTCTGATGTCGGTGCCTGGCAAAATGGTAGAGACTATTAAAAATAACAAAATTACAGAACATATTCAAAAGTGTGGATTAATGAGACAAAGTCAACATGGATTTAGTGAAGGGAAATCTTGCCTCACCAATCTACTACATTTCTTTGAAGGGGTGAACAAACACGTGGATAAAGGTGAACCAGTTGATATTGTGTATCTGGATTTTCAGAAGGCGTTTGACTAAGTACCTCATGAAAGTCTTCAGAGGAAATTGGAGAGTCCTGGGATAGGAGGTAGTGTTCTATTGTAGATTAAAACTGGTTAAAAGATAAAAAAAACAGAGAGTAGGGTTAAATGGTCAGTATTCTCAATGGAGTAGGGTAGTTAGTGGGGTTCCCCAGGGGTCTGTGCTGGGACTGCTGCTTTTTAACATATTTATACAGTAATTGACCTAGAAATGGGAGTAACTAGTGAGGTAATTAAATTTGCTGATGACACAAAGTTATTCAAAGTCGTTAAATCGTGGGAGGATTGTGAAAAATTACAAGAGGACCTTACGAGACTGGGAGACTGGCCGTCTAAATGGCAGATGACATTTAATGTGAGTGAATGCAAAGTGTTGCATGTGAGGAAGAGGAACCCAAATTATAGCTACATCATATAAGGTTCCACGTTAGGAGTCACAGACCAAGAAAGGGATTTAAGTGTCGTCGTTGATGATACGTTGAAACCTTCTGCTCAGTGTGCTGCTGCGGCTAAGAAAGCAAATAGAATGTTAGGTATTATTAGGAGAAGAATGGAAAACAAAAATGAGGATGTTATAATGCCTTTGTATCACTCCATGGTGCGACTGCACCTTGAATATTGTGTTCAATTCTGGTCGCCGCATCTCAAAAAAGATAAAGTGGAATTAGAAAAGGTGCAGAGAAGGGCGACGAAAATGATAAAGGGGATGGGACAACTTCCCTATGAAGAAAGGTAAAGCGGCTAGGGCTCTTCAGCTTGGAGAAAAGGCGGCTGAGGGGAGATATGATAAGTATATAAGTTCATAAGTATTGCCATACTGGGAAAGACCAAAGGTCCATCGAACCCAGCATCCTGTTTCCAACAGTGGCTAATCCAGGTCACAAATACCTGACAAAATACCAAAAACGTACAAAACATTTTATACTGCTTATCCCAGAAATAGTGGATTTTCCTCAAGTCCATTTAATAATGGTCTATGGACTTTTCCTTTAGGAAGCCGTCCAAACCTTTTTAAAACTCCTCTAAGCTAACCACCGGTCTATAAAATAATGAGTGGAGTTGAATGGGTAGATGTGAAGCATCTGTTTACACGTTCCAAAAATACTAGGACTAGGGGGCATGCGATGAAGCTACAATGTAATAAATTTAAAATGAATCGGAGAAAATGTTTCTTCACTCAACGTGTAATTAAACTCTGGAATTCGTTGCCAGAGAATGTGGTAAAGGCGGTTAGCTTAGCAGAGTTTTAAAAAGGTTTGGATGGCTTCCAAAAGGAAAAGTCCACAGATCATTATTAAATGGACTTGGGGAAAATCCACTATTTCTGGGATAAGCAGTATAAAATGTTTTGTACTTTTTTGGGATCTTGCCAGGTATTTGTGACCTGGATTGGCCACTGTTGGAAACAGGATGCTGGGCTTGATTAAACTTTGGTCTGTCCCAGTATGGCAATACTTATTTACTTATGTATCATATTGAACACCTTAGACGCTTAAGTTTCATAAACATTGATGTATTTTCTCTCTTTCAATTAGTCCTGTACTTCTTAGGGGTTGGGGCTGACAGTTTTGTTTTTGTTTTTTGGATTTCAGTCTTGGTAACAGTTCTCTGAGTTTTATTCACAGATATGTTATGATATTGTTTTGCATTTCCAGTTGCACTGGCATTTTGTAATCCTGGAAAAGGTTCAATTAAAATAAATTAAAATATTTACACATAAATGTAATTAGTGCCAATAATTACTTGTTAAAAGCCAATTATTGGCACTAATTGTCTTGTTATTCAATTAAATTGTGCACACAAATGCATGTGCCCAAATATGTGTGCACAATTTTTGGCCACTTTTAAAGAATTAGGGGGTCTACCCGCAAGAACTGTGTATAAAATTCTGCTCTTTGACTTTTTGTCTATAAAACTAAACAGGAATAATTCTGCATAATCAGTACTAAAAGTTTTGTACCAATTACACACATAGATGCCAAAATTCTGCCTAAGTGCTTTCCTGTAAATACTTGTTTAACTTACATAAGGGCCTTTTTACTAAGCTGCGGTAAAAGGGGCCCTGCACTAGCAGTGGCAGCCATTTTTGCCGAATGCCAGGGCCCCTTTTATCGCAGTGGGTAAAAGGCTGAAAAAAGAAATGGCTGTGTGGTAAAGTTGCACTTGCCACGTGGCCAATTCTGGGGGAGCACTTACTGCCACCCATTAATAGAAATCATTAAGTGTGCATTTGTTAGCACACATTAAAATTTTAATGTGCACTAATGTGGTTTAATACTGTTTATCTATAATTCGAAAACCCACCTAATCTTAAACCCATATGGTAAAGCTCTGAGAGAGAAGGTAACAGTTCACAGATTCTATAAAGGTGGAGAAAAAAAGGCCTCAGTATCACCCTCCAGCCAGCCAATATTAGGCTTAAGGCTCAAGCATAGCACATCATCACATGTCTAGAAAAAAAGCTCCACTCAATGTTACATGTCCACAATTTTCAGAATATAACACTACATGTATATCCACAGGCAAAAAACAAAACAAAAAACAAATCAAATGATATCTTCCACACAAAAATTGTTTATATAACCCACTTAGCTCATGCTGTCTTCATCCAATGCAGGAGTATATCATAAACTACGTCCGCGTGCCTTAAAGTTCCACAACCTGCTGCATTTCAAACATCAGCAGGAGTAAATCAACATGCCAGCAGACCCCCAATACCTGACAGGGAGTCCCCATTTCACCAAATCTGCATCAGGGGTAGTAATCCTATGCCATAGTCAATGCTTTCACACAAGTACTATAGTCTTAATACCATTTATTACAATTTAAGGGGTCCTTTTACTAAGGCATTCTAACCAATTTAGTGTGTGCTAACAATTAACACATGCTAAATTCTAAGATGCTCATTATATTCCTATGGGTATTTTATCATTTAGCACGTGTTAAATATGTTAGTGCACCTTAGTAAAAAGACCTGTTTCTGTTTTTATTATATAAACAGAAAACTTAACTAGCCTTTTATTTACTCTTCATTTTTTGGAAATCTTTAACCTAGTCTACTGTTTTGTTTCATTTTTAATACACACACATAAAGCTTTTATGTAATCTAACTTTTAAATATACACAAAAATTATCAAACTCACAACAGCCCCTTTGCCTCATGTTTTAAAGCATAGTTTTCAAGCAAGTAAATACACATGCAGAGTCCTTAGAAGTAATGGTACTTTCTAGCACGCTACCTGCCAGTATTTCCACTCTCACTCTATCTCTCCCCATTCACCATCTCCTCTTTATCTCCTTCTTCTTCTCCCCCCTCCTCATGTCCACCATAGTTTTGCTCAACCCTCTCCTCCAAAGGCAGTTGGTTCATCATTTCTCCTTTCTTTTTCCTGTCCGCTTCCAGTATGGTTCAGCAGCCCCTCCCTTTTCTTTTTACTCTCCTCCCCTCCATTGTCCAAATTCTTCCCTATCTCTTTCTTCTCCTCCTTTTAGTCTAGATTCTCCCCTCCCTCTCTCTTTTTCCCTTTTTTTTTACCACATCCAGTATCTCGCCTCTGTCTGTCTGTCTCTCCCTCCATCATCCAGGATCTCCCCTTACTCTCTCTCTCTCTCTCATCTATCCAACATCTCCTTTAATTTCTTTCCTGGTTGTCCAGTATCTCCCATATCTCCCTTGTGTCTTCCCTATGCCCCACATGACCCAGCATCTCCCTCTCTCTTCGCTCCCTCCTGCCTCCAAAAACCTCTAGTACATACCAGAGCTTTTGAGTGCCCATATACTCTGCTATGTATGTCCACTCCCTCTGACTCATACTTCCTGTTTTCAGGGGGAGAATTTAGCAGAATGTATGGGTAGCTCAAAGGCTCTGCAGTGCATTCTGTAGAGTTGCTTTAATGGCTGCTGCCGCCAAGGTTAAGGTTAGTGTTAGTGGGTGCACCAGGGGGAGGTTAAAATTTAAATGGATCCTCACCTCTGTAGTTTACCCTGTTTCAATGCCCCCTGGCTTCTGTGTATACTTCAAGTTGTGCATACCCCATGTGGCCTGAAATGTTTTTACACATATGAAGTTGGTGCAGCTGCTGATAGCATAAGTGCCCAAGATGTGTAACACCCAGAAATTAGTGTGGATGACTTTGTTTTTGTTTCTTTTATCCTTTCAACCCATTTTTGGCTACAGAGGATTAAACAGTAATGCCCCATGACAGTGTCTATAGTCTTGCCTTCATAGCATACTGCAGAGATTTGCCCTTGCCTTCTGTAACCCATAGCACCTAATTTTTCATTGTGGCTTCCTAGCTAATATTATCTGAGATCAGGTTCTCCTGGACCAAGTCTTTCAAAACCTATACTTTGCTACATATACAATTCCTTCTGCTACTTTATATATATATATATATATATATAGGGGGAGAGAGATTTACAGGTACATTCACTTGCTTGAGTGCAGAACTGTAGGAGAATATAGAACATACTGCACATTCTGGCCTACTGCACAATGACCATTGTCTGAATAGATCACTAAGGTATCATTTATCAGCTCTTGTTCTTACCGAGGCTCTGACAGTTGGACTGGTAATATGCATTTTCCTATTCCTACCATCACAATTGAATTTGTAACTTGAATGTCCAGCTGTCAGCTTCATGGCAGAATGCAATTTATATTAATAAAAACCATGGGAGTGAAGCAGCTCCTTTTGTAAAATTTGAGGAAAGACCAAAGTGTGTTTAGATAAATTTATCATCTCATTTTAAGAGCTTTTTGAATAACAAGAATTAGTGAACTGATGGACAGAATGCTTTGAACTGACCTTCCACTACTCCTTTCTGTGCAGTGTCAAAAAAAGTTAGCAAATTATTAGCCTGCTGTTCTTTGAGAGCTGCTTTTTCTTCGTTAGATGCCCTGTCTTTTTTCAAATTGACCGAACAATAGAACTCAGAAATTTGCGGTGAAGGGAAAATGGCCAGTGGTGCGCCACAGAGATGAGTTCTAGGTCCAATCCTCTCCAATTCCATTATAAGTGACACTGGTGAAGAGTTAGAAGAAAAGATGATATGAAAATTTACATCAAAATAGACATACCAGGGGGTTAAATAAGATGAAAAAAATGCCTTTAAAATTGGAAAATGGCAAAAACTATAACAATTGTACTTCATTAGAAAATTGCAAAATTATGTATTGAGATGCAGAAATCCAAAATATCATTAGTAGAAAAAGGGAATATTACCACCACATGGCATCACCAAAGAAGTGTGTTCAGTTCTGGAGACCCCATCTACAAAATGACATTGAAAAATGTAAGCCCTGTCTCATGCCTGTCTTTTGCACGATGGGACCACTTTTAATACTGTAGGTTGTGAGACCCTGCCCCATTTAGGCATCCATGGGTATGCCAGGTCTATGGCTAATGTGACTGCAATTTAGTAATGCTTAAATCAGGTTATGGTAGTCTCGTTATAGAATATTCTCCTATTGCATGTTATTGAAGCACCTCACTGGAGTCACCTTGTTATAGAGTTGCCCCTTAGGGCTCCTTTTACTGAGCTGTGGTATGCACTAGCATGCGCTTACTACAGCTTAAAAGGACTTACCATGGGACATAGTGGATGCCAGCAGATAAAGACCTGCATGGTCCATCCAGTCTAGCTAACAGGATGGCCAGAGGTGAATCTGGGACTCTGCAGAGGTTCCACTTTTTCATGATTTAACACTAGTATTCTTAATCTGCATCTCTCACTGCCAATTTCAGGGCACAGACCATAGAAGTCTGCCCGGCACCATACCTACTTCCCAAATACTGTAGTTGGCATCAAAGCCAACTTCAGCCTTGATCCTGATCTGTTTTTGCCATTTATGGGACTAAGAGCATAGAAGTCTGTCTGGCATTGGTCATACTTCCCCATCTCTGAAGCTGCTGTCAAAGCTTATTCCAGTTATAAGGTCATTTAAGTTTTGCTTTAATTGGATTCCATCCTTTTTTGTCTTCACAGCTTCCCTCATGAGGGCATTCAAGGCATTCACCAACCTCTCTGTGGAAAAATATTTCCTGACATTGCTTCTGTGTCTCCCACCCTGCAAACTCAACTCATGACCTAGTTTTACCGTTTCCCCGTCTCTGCGGCATCCTGAGGCAAAAGCCCAATGTGTACATGCAAACCACGGACTACTCTTCATTGTTCTTGGAGAGGGCATGTCTGAGGGTGGAGAGTGGGCATGTGCACTGATTAGCACGGGAGTAGTGTGTGAGGCCTTTCCACTTACAAAATAGGTAGCAGTAAGGACTCATGTGCTAGTTTTTTAGTAATGGCTACATGCTAATTACAACATTAGAGCATGGCCATTAACTCAGAAAATAGAAAATTCATTTTTTTTTCTGACTGTGGTAAAAACGGCCTTAGTGAGCAGGAAAAAACTACGTAAGGCCACTTTTTACCACAGCTTAGTAAGAGATCCACCAAGAGGGGGGGCAGGGGGACAAGATTCCCCAGAACCCAGCCTGCAAGGGAGGCCCACCCAGCGCCGCTATGTCTGAGATTGATCTCTTGAGTCCTGTTCCTCCTGTGTGCTGCAATGCTGGGTTACTGCGTTATTATGTTAACTCTACTCTGCCAGTCACAGGTCCTTTTTCCTGCCTCATCCTGTCTCTTGTATGAAGTACTTCCTGTTTCCACAAACATGGGAGGGGACACGGCAGGAAGAAAGACCTTTGCGGCAGGGTGCGGTGGGCCCGTGTGGGGGAGGGGGCAGCAGGGGCCCAGGAAGTGTTTGCCTCGGGCCCAGCTTTTTTCTCTCGGTGGCCCTGCTTAGTAAAAGGACCCCTTAATGTGCAATGTCTACGGTCAGCATGTATAAATTGCTGCATTCAAAACCTAACACAGAAATTTAGGAGGCAGGGAGTGTGCTATGCAGTTAATGCAAGTGTCATTAACATGCATTAAATCCTAACAGTTAATGTGGAACAGTTAACTATACTTACAGATATGCAACTAATTGCATTGATGGGTGATAGGGCCATTGCCCACTTTAGCAGGATGACTGGTAGTCTCCAACAGTTGCTGTGGAGGTTTTGCAGTTACTGCATGTTAACTTTTGCTGTTAATGTGCATTAACCTTAACGTGGTTTATTAAATAGGCCCCTATGTATTTTACTTTCTCTGACAGTGGATTCTGCATTTGTGAAACATGAAGGGAGGGTTAACCTTCAGGGCATGGGTGTTATATGTGTCTTATCCTATCTTTTACTCAAAAAGAAAATACAGCATGATTCATCAGTGGTGTTAACTGGTAAATAAGTGCAAAATTTAAGATTGTGCCTTGTGCATGCTTTCTTCTGGTTACAGAAATGTGTGCAAGCATAAACTTAATCAAATATCTGTATCTGCCATCTCTTGATTTTATTTTCTTCTCTGAATTCTAATGCCCTTTTTTGTTTCTCAGGTTTTCCATGTGCCTGAATTCAATTTGTTTTATTTGCAGAATTGGAGCTTTTGGAAATTGCTAATATATATGTGAGTAGACATATGTCCATTCTTAAGTATGTGTACATTTGGGGGAGGCATTACTGGGCAGCAAATGCACTTCGGTGCATACTATTTGGATTTCCAAAAGAATGCATATACGTTTCCATGGAAAATGCACCCACATAAATACCAGATGCAAATCTGTGCTTGTACCTTTCTTGAGTCAATTTACAAATTTTCAGTTTTCTAAAGTGTACCTACATATTTACACATAGGTTCATGTTTGGAAAGTTGGCCTCTCTGTGATTCTATAACTTCTACCCTTTAGGGTAGGGTTGGGCAGCCACAGTCCTGGAGGGCCACAACCCAGTTGGGTTTTCAAGATTTCTACAATGAATATGCATGAGATTTATTTATTTATTATCTCATTTGTACCACGTGGAGGGGCATAATCGAACGAAAACGTCTATCTCCATGGGCGTTTATCTCCAAGAACGGGTCCGTGAAGGGGCGGACCGAACCGTATTTTCGCAAAAAATAGACGTCCATGTTTTATTCGACAATTTGTGAGCTGGGCGTTTTTGCTTTTCAGCGATAATGGAAAATGAAAGCGCACAGCTCAAAAACGAATAAATCCAAGGCATTTGTTCGTGGGAGGGGCCAGGATTCGTAGTGCACTGGTCCTCCTCACATGCCAGAACACCAACCGGGCACCCTAGGGGGCACTTTTACAAAAAAAAAGTAAAAGAGCTCCCAGGTGCATAGCATCCTTCCCTTGTGTGTTGAGCCCCCCAAATCCCCCCCAAACCCACTGCCCACAAGTCTACACTATTACTATAGCCCTAAGGGGTGAAGGGGGTCACCTACATGTGGGTACAGTGGGTTTTGGGGGGGGGGGTTGGAGGACTCAGCATTAAGCAGCACAAGTGTAACAGGTAGGGGGGTTGGGCCTGGGTCCACCTGCCTGAAGTCCACTGCACCCCCTAACAACTGCTCCAGGGACCTGCATACTGATGCCAGGGAGGTGGGTATGACATTTGATGGTGAAAATAAAAAGTTGTGAAACATCATTTTTTTGTGGTGGGAGGGGGTTAGTGACCACTGGGGGAGTCAGGGGAGGTCATCCCCGATTCCCTCTGATGGTCATCTGGTCATTTAGAGCACTTTTTTGGGACCTGTTCGTGTGAAAAAAGGGTCCAACAAAAGTGTCCTAAATGTTCGCTAAAAACACCTTTATTTTTTTCGATTATCGCCCTAACGCGTACATCTCTCCTCGGCCGATAACCACGCCCCAGTTCCACCTTCGCCACACCTCTGACACGCCCCCATCAACTTTGTCCGCATCTGCGACGGAGTGCAGTTGAAAACGTCCAAAATCGGCTTTCGATTATACTGATTTATTCGTTTTTGTGAGATAAACGTCTATCTCCCGATTTGGGTCGAAATCTAGGCGTTTTTCTCTTTCGATTATAAGGTGGATAGTTTCCCAACAATGTCAGGCTCAATGTGGCTTACAATGCACCACAGAGGCAGGCGCCAATGCAGTAAAATAAAGCTAATACAGCAAACCTACAAGAGATAATGGGGAAGAATAGGAATGGATAGAAATAGAGGGCAAACTGTGAGGGAAGAGGGAAGGGGGATATATCCAAATGTTCTGCTTCCATCGTATGCAAATAGATCTCATGAATATTCATTGTGTAAATCTTGAAAACCCAACAGGGTTGTGGCCCTCCAGGACCATGGTTGCCCATCTCTGCCTTAGTGAATTCCTCTCCCTTTCCTGGGATACTTTGGCTTATGTTTTTCTTCCACTCTTCCTGCTCCTCAGTTTTATCAGATTGATATCTCCTTCAGCTTTCTCTTCTGATTAGAATGATAGCTCTGTTTCTTTCTTCTCCCACATTGAGTACCACATAAGTATCCTAATCTCCTTGCCTCCTACAACATATTAAGCTTCTGATTCTCTCAGGTTCAGAGGCATCTGCTACTACTACTATAAATCATTTCTACTACTATAAATCATTTCTATAGCGCTACCAGTCGTACGCAGCGCTTTACAATTGAACATGAAGAAAGACAGTCCCTGCTCAAAAGAGCTTACAATCTAAATCAGGACAAATAGACAGGATCAATAAGGATAAGGGAAGGACAGACAGAAGGACACAAGGATAAGATAAAAGTGACAAGTCAGGAGTTGAAAGCAGCATTAAACAGGTAGACCTTTAGCCCGGATTTGAAGGCAGCCAGGGATGGAGCTAGACGTAATGGCTCAGGAAGCCTATTCCAGGCATAAGGTGCGGCGAGATAGAAGGAGCGGAGTCTGGAGTTAGCGATGGAGGAGAAGGGTGCAACTAGGAGAGATCTGCCTAGTGAACAGAGTTCTAGGGAAGGAGTGTAGGGAGAGATGAGGGTGGAGAGGTAGTGAGGGGCTGCCAAGTGAATGCACTTATAGATCAATAAGAGGAGCTTGAATTGTATACAGAAATGGATAGGGAGCCAGTGAAGTGATTTCAGGAGAGGGCTGATATGGGCATAACGACTTTGGCAAAATATTAGTCGTGCAGCAGAGTTTTGAACAGATTGAAGAGGAGAGAGATGGCTGAGCGGAAGATCTGTGAGAAGCAAGTTGCAGTAGTCTAAGCGAGAGGTGATGAGAGTGTGGATGAGGGTTCTGATAGCGTGTTTAATTTATTTTCTATTGTTGGACAGGAAGGGTGGAACAAACTTTTTTCCATATGTAAAATTCAAGACGGGAAATTCTCTTCTTCAATCACTGAGCTGACTCTTTTATTCAAACGGCTGTTTCACCTTAAACTTCTCCTCTCTAAAATAACCTAAAGGTAGCTAACAGAAGGGAAGAGCTTCTGCTCTAACCAAAATCAATTCAAAAATCCACTGAAGAAACAGGAAGAGATATAAGTGCATTCACTTGCTCTAGTGCATAACTGTACGAGAATATAAAATGTACTGCACATTGTATCCTTATGCCACAATGACCATTCTATGAATACATCACTGGGCTAGGGGACCACTCTACCTAAACCATTAAAGATAGATGAACATCACTATTTATCAACTCTTGTTCTTACCCAGACTTTGAAAGGGAAGAGGCACTGCATCCACCAAATCCAACCAAAATTTCCACAAACTGGTAGAGGAGTGTGGTAGCCGTGTTAGTCCACTCTTAAGGTTATCAATAGAAATCAAACAAAATAAAACATAGAAAAGAAAATAAGATGATACCTTTTTTATTGGACATAACTTAATACATTTCTTGATTAGCTTTCGAAGGTTGCCCTTCTTCCTCAGATCGGAAATAAGCAAATGTGCTAGCTGACAGTGTATATAAGTGAAAACATTCAAGCATTATTTTAACACCCAACAGAAAGGACTTAACAAGGATCTGGGGTTCCTAGCCCATTATAAACCATAAAGCTGTATGTCTCTGTTGATCACCCTCCCCTCACCTACCCACACCCATCCTGTTGGAATATCAATGATATGCTTTGATGTCCCCATGCATACTTCCTACCCACCCCCCTCCTCCCACCCTGTCAGATTGTCATAGTAATGCTTGAATGTTTTCACTTATATACACTGTCAGCTAGCACATTTGCTTATTTCCGATCTGAGGAAGAAGGGCAACCTTCGAAAGCTAATCAAGAAATGTATTAAGTTATGTCCAATAAAAAAGGTATCATCTTATTTTCTTTCACATACTGGTAGTCACTAGGGGGTTTCTTGCTAATATGGTGTTAAAGATCAACCCTTGCAGCAAATTCTAGACTCTTAAGGGGGTGCTATAACAATGATGGTAACTTCCTCCACTATATCTCTTTGTTCTTGACTGTTATTGGGACTATTTAGATTTATTTACAAAAGGAAAGTTATATTCTAGGGGAATTTGAAAGTTAAATCAACTGAAAATTCCTTAATCAGACTGTACCATTCTGGTCATACCTACAGAACTTTCTTTGATACAGCACTTAGCTGACTCACTATGTTACTATGTTTTCTATGCTTGTGAACCATTTTGAATGAGCTATTTTGATTGGGAAATTGGTATATAAGTACAAGTAAATAAATAAACTAAATAGTATTGCCTTACTTACAGGGATATACTGCTTTATCAGGAATTCCAATGGGGTCTCCCACACAAAAAACAGGCATTCAAAGAGATTCAAGGTTCAACTTTATTTAATATACTGAAAACCAAACAACTAAGTGGTTAACAAAATAATATAAAATAGGGGAAGATAAAGGAAAAGGGGAAAACTATATTGGGAAACTAGGTTACAATAATCAGTTCAAGGAGGGCATGGAAAAGAGAGGGACAGAGTACATATTAATCCTAGGAAACAAATGGAGGTGAGGGAGTGCGGAAAGAGAAACATGACATTTGTGAAGTGCTATCCCAGACCGCAAATGGGGCAGCAAAGTCAGCAACACCAAGGAAAGACCATAGAGCCATCAGACAGATAATCTAAATACCGTCGAAAAATAATACATTTCAAGGATACCTCAAAATTCTTAAATGAGGGTTCAACCCGAATCTCAAGGTGCACTGAGTTCCAATGAGTAGGAGTGATAACAGAGAATTATGTAGTCCTAGCATGGTGGGAATGTATTAGGAGATGTTTTGGAATATAGAAACAATGGGGAAGATATTCAGTCCATGGTGGTCAGCAGTTTATAAGCTGCTTACAGTCGTGGGATGCTGGGCCATATCCAGGCTCCAGCATTGAATATCCAGTTATGTGTGGTCACCCGGAAATTAACAGGGCACTGGCCAATATTCAGACCACTGCCTGGTTAACTCGGCGGATAAATTTAGGACAGCCTTTTTACTGGCCTAACTTTATCTACTTAATTAGCTGGTTAGCGGACTGAATATTGCCATCAACTTGTTAAGTTCCAGCTCTAGCTCAATACAGTACTAACTCATGTATTGTTTATTTATTTGTAAAAATTTTAACTGCCCAACGTTAGACCTTTCTTCTATATTTTGTACATCATTTCTCATATTGTCCACTCTCTCTGAGGTGTCCCCTGTGTTGTAAATTTTTGTATCAGCAGAAAGGCAAACTTTTCCATCTAATCTTTGGCAATATTGCTCACAAATATATTGAATAGAATTGGCCCCAACTCTGATTTTTGATGCTCTCCTCTAATCACTTTCTTTCCTCCAAGTGAATTCTATTTACCATCATCCTCTGACGTCTGTCGATCAACCAGTTTCTAATCCAGTTCACCATTTTAGGTCCTAGCACATGTCTTTGATCCAGTTCTCTAGTCACCTAGTCACACAAATCAATCAGATTTGTTTGGCACATCACTAAAGTTGTCCTCTACATACCTCGCTCTTCCTGTCAGTGCATCAGCCAATCTTAGCAATGAGCCACAAATTATTGCTGCAATTTTAATGTGACAGTAATTTGCTTACTCATGTATGGTTTCCTTTACTTAGTTCTGTATTATTGTTCACATTGCCTGCTGTACAATTGCCATTTTGAACAGTACTGTATTGTATTATGAAACATACTGCTCTTTATATTTGTGCTCAAATTGACTGCTGTACAAGAAGCACAATCATGCCCTATACATTTCTTTTCTTTGTTGCTGATTAGTGTCAATAAAGAATATTTTAAATACAGATACCCAATGCCTGTTCTTTATGCATAAAGTATGTTTTCCGTGCATTTTTTAAGGTGTTACCATTGTTTTCCATATTATCTGACTTTTCACTTAACCAACAACGGCTCGGTCCTGTTTACGTCAAATAATCAAGACTACTGTATAATAAATAAGTAGCCAAAATTACATGAGTTTTAATATCGTTTTGGTTACATATAAGTAAAGGGATTCCAACAAAATATAAACCAGAGCTTACCAATCTTTTTTTTGGCTGTGTCCCTACAGTTGCAGCATTCCTGGCAACTTTGCCAGGGCGCATCAGAATGATGCGTCTATGTACTTCCAACCAGGGTCGAGACCCACAGTTTGGGAAGCCCTGCTATTAATTCAATATAATTTATGTAAAATATTTACAATAAAACTGTTAATAAGCATTTTAATATAAATAAATGAAAACACTGAGGTCGATACTCAGCCAGCAGCGCTCAGCAATTTGCTGATTGCTGCTGGTGTTATGTCCAAAAATTCAGTACTGGGCCATACTTGGGCTTTGACATTGAATTTCCAGGTTTGTGGAGCCAGCTAAAACATAGAGGGGCATAATTGAACGTCGCCGGCCATCTTTGGGGCCGGCTCTGCAAAGGGGCGGAGCAAACCGTATTATCGAAAAAGATGGCCGGCCATCTTTTCTTTCGATAATATGGTTGGGGCCAGCTAAATCTCAACATTTAGGTCAAATGTTGAGATCGCCGGGTTTAGAGATGGCCAGTTAAATAGCTTTGAATATCGACCTGACTGCTATTTATTTTACCAAATGACTACTATCCCATTGTAAATATTAGTTGAATCACACAAATAGCAGCCCTATTTTAAATGAAGCATTGCATTTTGAGCAGTTCTACTTAAATGGTTAGGACTTTGCTGAATATAATGCAGGAAGATAAATCATCCACTTTTCTTTATGACTCTGAATATTAAACCCCCTCTTCTTACATTCTGTTCTTTATGGAAATTCCAGCTCTACAAACTGGTGTCAGCAGTGAACAATAAACAGCAGCATGCCAAATATGGAAATAATAATTGTAATCAGAGACAGGGTAATTGGAATAATTGGAAAGGTAGCAGTAATGGCGCTCTGAGGAATTTGTCTAATTACATTCCCTTTCGTGAGAATCAGGGTGATGAGCTTGAAAAACAGAAACATAGCTGGAAGCCAGAGAAGTGGAAAATGGAACTGGAGGGAGAAAGACTGAGAAATGAGTTAAACAATGCAGGTACAAGGATAAGAAAGTGAATGAAAATGACAAGCAGCTTAAATAGGAATGGCTTGTCAATGAGCTATTCAGAACTGCCACGTAAGTCATCTGAGCTACAAATTTGCAATAATTCAGCTGAAGAGCTAAATATGGATTCTTGAGGTTTAGGAAGAATACACAGAAAAATAAGGGACCCTTTTATTAAAATGTACGAAGATCTGGGCTTAATGCATTTTAACACAGGACTTTCTTGCATGCTAAGCCTAGATCTAATGCTCCAGTAATTAGGGCTTTTTAAAATGTATTTTTTGGCAGTCCTGTGCTAATATTTCCATTAGCACTTGGGACTTGTAAAAAATTAATGCTGGAGCACTTACTGCCTCCTATTTAGGAGGTGCTAAGTTTTCCCACTTTAACTCTGTGTTATCTAGTTAGCACGCTAATCGCAATGCACCCATGCCATATCCCCTCCCAAAAATATATTTAAAAATAGATAACGTGTAATTAGCGCAAAGAAACAGGCAAATTATCACAAAACACTGGAACGCATTTCGTGGTAGTCTAAGCTGCAGTGGATAAAAGGCTGTCTTTTGTCTCTTTTTTTTTTTTTTTTTTTAAGAAATGGTCGTGTGGTAAGTGACCCACTTACCGCATGGCCATTTCAGGGGGGAGCACTTACCAGATTACCGCTGGTAAATGGCGTGCGCTGGAGGTGGGAACTACCATCAGGCTGCTGCGGTAGCCCGGCCGTAGTTCCTGTTTGGCGTATGGTTACCACCGCTTAGTAAAAGGGCCCCTTAATGTGCTAAGTATGCATTAGGGCGGAACACCCTTTAGTTAAAGGACCCCTAAATCAGCAGTGGTATAGGCATTCAACTTGGAGTTTGTGACACATTTGATTTCTGATACTTATGAATGATTGAATTGAATTATTAGAACATCACTGGGGATGGGAATATTTCTTTAGTTGACATGGGGGCTGGGATGAGTTTTCCAGAAAGTTTTTTTCCACGCCATGTAATAACAACACCAAATCTTTGAGGTAATTGGTATTCATTATTGTATTACTGTGTGGCCATTCCTGTTATCTGGGAGATTATGAACTCAGCATGTGACTTCCTGAGCATATGTGTTTGGGCTACGGTATTTGAGAGAAAAGAGAAAGCAGGCTCAGTTTTGTTGGGAATGCTTAATTTGGGGGTCCTTTTACAAAGGTACGCTAGTGTTTTTAGCGAGCGCTAAATGCTAGAAATGCTCATGTATTCCTATGGGCATCTCTAGCATTTAGCATGCGCTAATCATTAGCATACACTAAAAATGCTACCGTGCCTCCTGTCTTCCTTGGAAGAGTTGTGTTGGCTACTCTACTTTCTTCTTTGTAATAGACATCAGGCCTCAAATCCTAGATTGCAGGAGGCCATTATAAGCATGGCCCATATTAAAACAACAACAAAAAAAATCTAAGTAGCAATTTGTTGACTGCACTAGTCACAGCTAGAGGTTCAAGGTGGTTAACAAAAAAAAGTAACTCAAAACAGAATGAGGAATTCCAAAATTATAATTAATAATAAAATACTAACTAAAATTTATTTTAAAATGTTTTAAGTTTTTTATGTAAGCGCACATAATTCATCTCTGAATGAATTTGCATAGGAAGAGCATTCCAAATTGTAAGTGCTCAACAAGAAAATAAAGCATCAAAATGGCGTTTTTGTCGAATGCCATTGAATGCAGGAAGATTCACACAGTCTTGATGAAGAAAAATATAAATCAGGAAACATTTGAATAAGCAATTCAGAGATATTACCATACAAGACCTGAAATATTACACAGACAGATTTCAAAGCAATACATGCTTTAACAGGAAGCCAATGAAGTCTAGCAAGATATATTGAAACTCTATCAAATTTTTTCAAATGGAAAATCAAACAGACTGCCATATTTTGAATTAACTGTAGCGTGTACAAAAATTTGGCATTCGTTCCAATATACAAAGAATTACAGTAATCGAGATGAGGTAACACCAACATCTGTACTAACATAGCAAAATGTGGCTCAAGAAAGTACAATCTAACTAAATGTAATTGTTTCAGATGATAAAAGTACGTCTTTATAAACTTTTAATCTGAGATTCATAAGTGAGTGAAGAATAACTCCTAAAACCTTCGACTCTGTACATAGGCGGTCGGTGGCCCAACTGTTTGGGGAGGCTAAAGGGGGCGGGGTTAGGGGTGGGGCCAGAGGTGGGGCTTACATCCATAATTGTCTGACAACAGAAAAAAAATTAAGTAAAATAAGTCACAATTAATATCTTTTATTAAATTTAGATATTAAATATGTATCATATGTCAAAGAATAAAGTGGTTGCTCAAAGCATATACTAACCACAATTGCTCAACTGCAAAACACTATGCACAAATTTGTGCAAAAACACACTCATAAACCTTACTGTACCATAACACTGGGCAGACCCTAATAAACCAATATACCACCCATACAGAAAATGCAGACCGTCAACAATATGAAACAAGGGATCATAATATCACAATTCTCATGTAGAACCACAAAACACCCTTTTAGGGTGGAAAGTGTTCACAATGAGCTCCTTTTATGAACGACTATATGTAGATCCTTCAAGAGGTAGTGTGTCATGATTTAGGCTCTAAAACCCTTTCTGATGATTTGTTGCCACCTCAGTAAGGCCAATACACAATCTCTCCACTGCAAAGCGAATGCTACATACCTGTAGAAGGTATTCTCCAAGGACAGCAGGCTGATTGTTCTCACTGATGGGTGACGTCCACGGCAGCCCCTCCAATCGGAATCTTCACTAGCAAAAGCCTTTGCTAGCCCTCGCGCGCCGATGCGCACCGCGCATGCACGGCCGTCTTCCCGCCCGAAACCGGCTTGTGCCGGCCAGTCTCATATGTAGCAAGACAAAGACAAGGGAAGACACAACTCCAAAGGGGAGGCGGGCGGGTTTGTGAGAACAATCAGCCTGCTGTCCTCGGAGAATACCTTCTACAGGTATGTAGCATTCGCTTTCTCCGAGGACAAGCAGGCTGCTTGTTCTCACTGATGGGGTATCCCTAGCCCCCAGGCTCACTCAAAACAACAACCATGGTCAATTGGGCCTCGCAACGGCGAGGACATAACTGAGATTGACCTAAAAAATTTACCAACTAACTGAGAGTGTAGCCTGGAACAGAACAAACAGGGCCCTCGGGGGGTGGAGTTGGATCCTAAAGCCCAAACAGGTTCTGAAGAACTGACTGCCCGAACCGACTGTCGCGTCGGGTATCCTGCTGCAGGCAGTAATGAGATGTGAATGTGTGGACAGATGACCACGTCGCAGCTTTGCAAATCTCTTCAATAGTGGCTGACTTCAAGTGGGCTACCGACGCTGCCATGCCTCTAACATTATGAGCCGTGACATGACCCTCAAGAGCCAGCCCAGCCTGGGCGTAAGTGAAGGAAATGCAATCTGCTAGCCAATTGGAAATGGTGCGTTTCCCCACAGCCACTCCCCTCCTATTGGGATCAAAAGAAACAAACAATTGGGCGGACTGTCTGTTGGGCTGTGTCCGCTCCAAGTAGAAGGCCAATGCTCTCTTGCAGTCCAATGTGTGCAGCTGACGTTCAGCAGGGCAGGAATGAGGACGGGGAAAGAATGTTGGCAAGACAATTGACTGGTTCAGATGGAACTCCAACACAACCTTCGGCAAGAACTTAGGGTGAGTGCGGAGGACTACTCTGTTATGATGAAATTTGGTGTAAGGGGCCTGGGCTACGAGCTGAAGTAACTGCCACCAAGAAAATGACCTTCCAGGTCAAGTACTTCAGATGGCAGGAATTCAGTGGCTCAAAAGGAGGTTTCATCAGCTGGGTGAGAACGACATTGAGATCCCATGACACTGTAGGAGGCTTGACAGGGGGCTTTGACAAAAGCAAACCTCTCATGAAGCGAACAACTAAAGGCTGTCCTGAGATCGGCTTACCTTCCACACGGTAATGGTATGCACTGATTGCACTAAGGTGACCCTTACAGAGTTGGTCTTGAGACCAGACTCAGACAAGTGCAGAAGGTATTCAAGCAGGGTCTGTGTAGGACAAGAGCGAGGATCTAGGGCCTTGCTGTCACACCAGACGGCAAACCTCCTCCACAGAAAGAAGTAACTCCTCTTAGTGGAATCTTTCCTGGAAGCAAGCAAGATACGGGAGACACCCTCTTACAGACCCAAAGAGGCAAAGTCTACGTTCTCAACATCCAGGCCGTGAGAGCCAGGGACCGGAGGTTGGGATGCAGAAGCGCTCCTTCGTCCTGCGTGATGAGGGTCGGAAAACACTCCAATCTCCACGGTTCTTCGGAGGACAACTCCAGAAGAAGAGGGAACCAGATCTGACGCGGCCAAAAAGGAGCAATCAGAATCATGTTGCCTCGGTCTCGCTTGAGTTTCAACAAAGTCTTCCCCACCAGAGGTATGGGAGGATAAGCATACAGCAGACCCTCCCCCCATTCCAGGAGGAAGGCATCCGATGTCAGTCTGCCGTGGGCCTGAAGCCTGGAACAGAACTGAGGGACTTTGTGGTTGGCTCGAGATGCGAAGAGATCTACCAAGGGGGTGCCCCACGCTTGGAAGATCTGGCGCACCACTCGGGAATTGAGCGACCACTCATGAGGTTGCATAATCCTGCTCAACCTGTCGGCCAGACTGTTGTTTACGCCTGCTAGATATGTGGCTTGGAGCACCATGCCGTGACGGCGAGCCCAGAGCCACATGCTGACGGCTTCCTGACACAGGGGGCGAGATCCGGTGCCCCCCTGCTTGTTGACGTAGTACATGGCAACCTGGTTGTCTGTCTGAATTTGGATAATTTGGTGGGACAGCCGATCTCTGAAAGCCTTCAGAGCGTTCCAGATCGCTCGTAACTCCAGAAGATTGATCTGCAGATTGCTTGACCACCTCCTGAAATGGCTTGGCTTGCTCAGGGGGGAGCGCATCCACCAAGCCCGCCAACTGCCGCACATTGTTCCGCATGTGTATGCTCGTGTAGAGCTGGTAAGACTGAATTTTGGCCACGAGCATAGAAGAATGGTAGGCCTTCCTCCCAAAGGAGTCCAAGGTTCTAGAGTCCTTGCCCGGGGGCGCCGAAGCATGCTCCCTAGAACTCTTGTCCTTCTTTAGGGCCAAATCCACAACTCCAGAGTCGTGAGGCAACTGAGTGCGCATCAGCTCTGGGTCCCCATGGATCCGGTACTGGGACTCGATCTTCTTGGGAATGTGGGGGTTAGTTAAAGGCTTGGTCCAGTTCGCCAGCAATGTCTTTTTTAGGACATGGTGCATGGGTACAGTGGACGCTTCCTTAGGTGGAGAAGGATAGTCCAGGAGCTCAAACATTTCAGCCCTGGGCTCGTCCTCCACAACCACCGGGAAGGGGATGGCCGTAGACATCTCCCGGACAAAGGAAGCGAAAGACAGACTCTCGGGAGGAGAAAGCTGCCTTTCAGGAGAGGGAGTGGGATCAGAAGGAAGACCCTCAGACTCCTCGTCAGAGAAATATCTGATGTCTCCTTCGTCTTCCCACGAGGCCTCACCCTCGGTGTCAGACACAAGTTCACGGACCTGTGTCTGCAACCTCGCCCAACTCGATTCTGTGGAACCACGTCCACGATGGGGGCGTCGAGAGGTAGACTCCCTCGCCCGCATCGGCGAAGCTCCCTCCGCCGACGTAGACGGGGAGCCTTCCTGGGAGGCGGCGGCAGCCGGTACCGCACGCGGCACCGACGCCGGAGACCTCACCTCGGGCGATGGGCCAGCCGGCGCCACGCTCGACGGTACCGGTGGCACAAGCACCGCCGGTACCGGAGGGTTAGGGCGCAACAGCTCTCCCAGAATCTCTGGGAGAACGGCCCGGAGGCTCTCATTCAGAGCGGCTGCAGAGAAAGGCATGGAGGTCGATGCAGGCGTCGACGTCAGAACCTGTTCCAGGCGTGGAGGCTGTTCTGGGCTGTCCAGAGTGGAGCGCATCGACACCTCCTGAACAGAGGGTGAGCGGTCCTCTCGGTGCCGATGCCTGCTGGGTGCCGACTCCCTCGGCGACCTAGAGCTCTCGGTGCCGACCCGGGAAGGGGACCGATGACGATGCTTCTTCGATTTCTTGGAACGAAGCATGTCACCAGAGCTTCCCTACACCGACGAGGAGGACGTAGAATCCAGCCGTCGCTTCCTCGGGGCCGAGACCGAAGGAGGTCGGTCTCGGGGGGGCTGTACCGCAGGAGCCCTCAGGGTAGGGGGAGACCCACCCGAAGGCTCACCGCCACCAGCAGGGGAATGGACAGCCCTCACCTGCACTCCAGATGAAGCACCACCGTCCGACGACATCAGCAGACGAGGTCCCGGTACCACCGACGTCGATACAGTCGTCCGATGTCTCAGCGCCAATGCAGAGGGCCGATGCCTCGATGCACTCGATGCACTGGCAGCCGAGGATGAAGGTCTGGACGCTGAAGACGTCGATGCACTCGATACCCCCGGTGCCGATGCCGACGAAGAGCCCGAGAACAAAATGTTCCACTGGGCTAACCTCGCTACCTGAGTCCGCTTTTGTAAAAGGGAACACAGACTACAGGCCTGAGGGCGGTGCCCAGCCCCCAGACACTGAAGACACGACGCGTGCCTGTCAGTGAGCGAGATTACCCGGGCGCACTGGGTGCACTTCTTGAAGCCACTGGAAGGCTTCGATGTCATGGGCGGAAAAATCACGCCGGCGAGATCAAAAGTCGAAATGGCGAAATTTGGCACCAGAAAAATAGCGAGAAGGAAATTTCGACCGGGGCCTAAATAAGGGCTACCCCGACGACGAAAGAAAACTTACCGGGGCGGAAAAAAACTCGAAGTACAGGAAGGGAAAAACCAAAATTGGACAGTTTCTCACAGAAACGAGTCGAAAACGACGCGCGAGGTCGACTTTACGGGGCACGAACGGTAAAATACAACCGTACCGAGCGCGGAAAAAAGAAGACTGGCCGGCACAAGCCGGTTTCGGGCGGGAAGACGGCCGCGCATGCGCGGTGCGCATCGGCGCACGAGGGCTAGCAAAGGCTTTTGCTAGTGAAGATTCCGATTGGAGGGGCTGCCGTGGATGTCACCCATCAGTGAGAACAAGCAGCCTGCTTGTCCTCGGAGAAAACACTATACACAAACTTGTGCAAAAACACACTCATATAGCCTTACCAAACCATAACAGTACTAATTCCAAGGACAGGATGAGCTAAACCTTATGCGTGGAAAGGCAGCACTGTAATTACACGGGGCTCTAAAACTCCAGTGCACAACCTAGTGAAACAAAAAAAAAACAACCCAAAAAAGGGCTGAAAATACTACACGCTAGCAGAATACTGCACCTTGATCACACATGAAAAACACATGACACAACAGATATGAAGGCAAAATACTGAACTGGAAAGTAACCTCAAGAAGTCAAACTCAGCATGCAGTAATACTAGAAAAATTGAAATTTACATGCAAAACATCACAGATGCACATTTCCAAAAGCTGACATATTTCAGTTAATAAATTCTGAATAAAATACTTTTTTCTACCTTTGTTGTCTGATCATTTAGTTTTTCTATTCGCTTTGGTCCCAGTGTCTTCTTTCCATTTGATATTTTTTCTCTCACCATGTCCACCATCCTCCTGTGTCATGTGTCCTGTCTACCATCTGTAGCCCTGTCCCTATCCTTCAGTATCCCGATCCAGCTCTTAAATTCAACAGTTTTCCCTCCATCCATATCCAGCACTTCTCCTCACTCCCCTCCATCCATGTGCATATACTTTCCTCCCCTCCATCCATGTCCAGCACCTTCCCTCTTTCTCTCCTACCATGCCATCCAGTGTTATCCCTCTTTCTCTCTCCATCCTTCCACCCATTATCCTCTCCCAATCCTTCTGTCCATTGTCTTCCTCTATCTCCCCTTCCTTCTAGACAGTTCTCTCTTGACCCTTTTCCATTCAGCATGTCCTCTCTCACCCCATCCTTCCAGTGTCTTTCCTCTTTCCCTCTCTACCAGTTTCTTCCCTCCTTCCAGCATTTTTCCTCTTTCTCCCTCCTTTCATCCAGCCAGCATTTCTCAGTCTGACAGCTAGGGTCTCCCCCAGTTTCTCTCCAGCAGCTTCTCTCTCTCTCTCCTGCCCATGGCCCCTCTTTCTCTCCCCAACTCTTTCTGGCTCTCCCCTGCTTTTTTCCATGTCCCTGGCTCTCCCCTGCTCTTTTCCATGGCCCCTCTTTCTCTCCCCATCTCTTTCTGGCTCTCCCTTGCTTTTTTTCCATGTCCCTGGCTCTCCCCTGTTCTTTTCCATGGCCCCTCTTTCTCTCCCCATCTCTTTCTGGCTCTCCCCTGCTTTTTTCCATGTCCCTCCCCTGTTCTTTTCCATGGCCCCTCTTTCTCTCCCCATCTCTTTCTGGCTCTCCCCTGCTTTTTTCCATGTCCCTGGCTCTCCCCTGCTTTTTTCCATGTCCCCTCTTTCTCTCCCTATTGCTCTCTGGCTCTCCACTGCGCTGGCCATGTCCCCTGGCTCTCCCCTGCTCTCCTTCGCTCTCCTCCTAACGTTTCCAGCCAGTGGCCACGTTCTCTTCTCTCCTTCCGGCCCGGGCCTCTTTAGCTGACAGAAGAAGAAAAAAAAGCGCGGGGCCGCAGCAGCGTTCAGACATGCGCTGTCGGCTCTGCCGGTCCTCTGCCCCCGGAACGAGAAATTGACGTCATGGGGCAGAGACCGGCAGAGCCGACAGCGCATGTCTGAATGCTGCTGCGGCCCCGCGCTTCTTTTTCTTCTTATGCTGGCTCCAAGAGAAGCGGCGGCAGCGGATCAGCTGCATAGATGTCGTTCCTGGCTGCCGCTGCGCTGCTCAATAGAAGCAGCGGCAGCAGAAGATTTTGTCAGGAGTCTCGACAGGGCCGTGGGGAAGGTCAGAGCTGGGCTCTCCCCAAGCCTCTTATACGGGGCGCCTATGACTCTTTAGCTTTAGGCATTTACTCCCTGCCAAAAGTATTGAATCAGGAATAGATAATAAAGAAGTGGTAAACCAAAGAAACTTAGTTTTATTAGGATTCAATTGAAGCATATTCTTCAGAGCCCACTACTGGTTTTGTAGTTATCTTAGGGTTTTTTAATTATTTTTTTATTGCTTTTAATAACTTTGTCTAGAAACAGGAGATAAGAAGGGAAAAAATCACGTAGGTAATGAAGAATACATAAATATCACCCATCAAGCTCCCAAATAGAAATTACAGATCCCAGAAAATAAAGGTGGAGAACATGACAAATAATATTATATAAGCAAAACAAACTGAACGGAAATTCAAGCACCAACTAATTCACCAAACATTACCAAGCTTTATAACTTAAAGAAGCTATCAGAGAGTAGTTCTATCGGATAAATCTTTTTTTTGAATCACAAATACCTTTAAATGCTTTGGGTCCCAAAAAGTGTAAGTGTGACCACCATATTTATAATACACTTTACAGGAAGACGTAGGAAGAATTGTCCACAGTGGACTGCACTTCCTGACTTAACAACAAAAAAAGCTTTCTTTCTATCCTGCATTTGTAATTGATTTCAATTACACTTATGCATTAGGCAATTCAAGTCAAAAAGAAGGCTCGGCAGCAACTCTTTTCACACAGGAGCAACCCCTGTGACTTGTTTATATTGTCATCGACTTCCATATATCATGACTTCAAACTTTACAATAGCTTACTTAGTGGCTCATATAAATTTGAAAACGTATCTTTAAGTCTTTAAGAGACTGCAATCGGACCCATGCGAACATGGGCCATGTTTTGCCACGCTGCGTCAGGGCCATAGGTCCTTCTCTTAAGACGCCATACTACTTTGGCTTCTCCTCAACTTCTCAGAGAAATGTAGAAAAAAGATGAAACAGCCAAATCACTGAGGTGGAAGGGGAAAAGATAGGGTGTGTGAAAGACCAGGAAATTAAAATGAGATCCTGGACAAGAAATTAGGAGTAAATCAACAAAAGAAAGTGGCAAAGAGAGATTAGAAGCAACCCAACTGGAAACAAATGATCAGACAACAAAGGTATCTACTGGAGTGAGGCTATTCTCATTGGTATGAGCCTTGACATCTGCACAGTTCATACTGCAAGATTGCCCAAAGATAGGGGCACAATAGCAAAAGTTGGCTCAGGATACATCAGCCCTTCCACTGGTCCTATAAAGACCCCCCTATATGATTGAGTCTTTTTGTTTTGCCCTTTTTAATTTAATTTTTTTAATAATCTTTTTCCAGGTGGTTTGCCTGGTGAATCTCAATTTCCCTTGTCAGTCTGGAATGAGAAGTAAAATATCTTCTGAGGCTATCCCTTCATTGTCATTCCTATGCCACCACCACAATGACAGTCATCTTCCATCCTACTTGAGCCACAAGGCCATTTCCTCAGTGTCATATCAAAGTATTGTTGCATCTTCGGTCAGGAGACTTGAAAACAAGTACAATGACATGAGGCCTGCCCAACTGCATCTTCTAATTAGAGAAAAAAGTAATTAAAACAACAGCTCTCTACAAATACTAGAGTCATACTATTATAATTATTAAGTCACTTACCTTATCATCTGCATACAGTAGGGCATCAGATTAAAATGTGCAGTAGCTAGGACTCTTATATAGAAAAGCAGACCTGTAAAAAAAAAAAAAAAACTCAATAAGTGAAATCCTTTTTTTTTCATGTGTGATTATAGTGATCCCTGGTATATTCCAGAATTTATTTTGGAGGGCATGAGACATAAGTAGTGGAACAGGGTGGTCCACCAGGGCTATGCTTTGATCAACATTTTGCCTCGTATAGTATTAGCAACTAGGGAACGGTGGAGGGCGGATTTGGCAGACTGGTGTATTTGCAGTTCTCCCCCCCCCCCCCCCCCCCACCTCCACAACCAGAAAGATGTGCTGCTGCCTTTTGGAACTCATACTTTGCTGCTTTGGATTTATTTAATTTGTGACCCACTGAGTACATATGAGAATCTACTGAAAAAGCATGGTTTTCTATCCATGCCAGTTTAAAAACAACTTTTGTCTTTCAAAGTTTTAAAAACCTCTTTGATAGACATCCCAGTGGACAGACATAACCAGATTGTTTCAGATGATAGCCATTAGAATTTTCCATGATCCAGGTCAACCCAAATATGCTGCAAAATTGTACATCTGAAACTCACAAACCCTACTTATCTTAGACAAAATTGAAATCACAAATCTGTAGATGCACTAAGGCAAAATAAGGGTAGGTTAGGATTGACTAGGTGGGAAGGCACAATCCAAGAAGCCATTGATGGATTACATTATCGATAGGGGAATTCTATAAATGATGCTTAAAATTGTGCATTCAAATGTGGGCGCATGCCCAATTTACAACCGCAATTTAATTGCGTAATGAACCTATTAGCACCAATAATTGGATAGTAACAATCAATTATTGGTGCTAATTGGCAACAATTTAGATTTATGTGCACATCATGCTAAGCACTATTGTATAAAGATGTGCACGTAAATCCTTTAGTGCGCAAATGAAAAGGGGGCGTGGACATGGGAGGGGCGTGGGAGGGCTTTCACTAAAGGTGTGCACACTTATAGAATTTGGGGGATCTGTGCCTAATTTAGATGCAGGGATTTACACCAGGGTTCAGTTGGTGTAAATCCTTGTGTCTAAAGGTTGGGCGCAGATCCCGACACTATGCGCTATTCTATAAACAGCGCACAACATGGAGCATAGAATAGCGCTCAGTGCGCATTTTTTCAGCACCTAAATTTAGGCACCATTTACTGAATTTAGTTCTATACCTAGAAAAATAAAGAGGTTCCATGTTTTAGGGTAACACACTAACAGATTGTAGAAGCCATAGAAACGACATTGAGGGGTCCTTTTACTAAGGTGCGTTGAAAAATGGCCTGTGCTAGTGTAGGCATGTGGTTTGGGTGTGTGCAGATTCATTTTTCAGCTCATCTGTAACAAATAGACCGAAAATGGACGTCCGGCAAAATAAAAATTGGCATGCGTCCATCTTGAGTCTGAGACCTTACCACCACCCATTAACATAGCGGTAAGGTCTCATGCATTAACCCGGCGGTAATTATCTACACACATACAATGCTGATTACTGCCCTGTTACACCATGCACCAGAAAATAAAATATATTTTCCAGCGCACCTAGCGGACGAGCGCAAAAAAATGAAATTACTGCCTGGGCCACGCGGTAACCATGTGGTAGTTTCAAATTGATGTGCATTGTGTGCACGTAGGTGCCAACACAGCTTAGTAAAAGGGCCCATGAAAAATATATGGGTTCTTTTACTAAAGCACATTAAACAGTTAGCGCATGAATTAGGATGTGGTAACTGTTACCAGAAAAGTGTGCTAATTTGTGCATTATGGATTAGATTCTATATATGATGCCTAAAAAATTGGCACAGTAATGAAATATGCGTACTTTATAGAATAAGCTTAAATTTCTACATGGTTTATAGAATACTCTGAGTGCCAGTCCGTGCAACTAAATTTAGTGGTGGACCGTTATGCCAAGTAAAACTTGGTGTAAATGTTGACGCCTAAATTATGCACGGACTGAGTGTATTCTATAACCATGCGCACAGAGTTTAGAAAACCCCCCCATGAGCCGCCCATTCCACACCCATGGCCACGCTCCATTTTCAACTATACAACTTAGAATTTACATGTATCACGTTATAGAATACGCTTAGACTGTTCTGCACGTAAATTCTAATTAATGCTAATTTGTGTCAATAATTGATTAAGTGGCAATTATCAGCACTGATTGGCTTATTAAGTAATTAAATTGCGTGCGCAATCCAGAATACGACTGGAGTTGCACACGCAACTTAAGTTGCACTGTATAGAATCTGGGAATAAGAGGGAATTCAATAAATGGTGTGCAAAGTTGGGCACTAGGATGATCTTCTCTATGAACAGTATTCTAGGATGCTCTGTGCAAAGCGCCCTTTACAGAATACTAGCTTGGCGTGCATTTCACTCCTAGCTTTAGGCATCAGGATTTATGCCTGCCAAAAGCTGGTGTAAACACTGGTGCTGTTGTGTGACTTAGCCGGCTAAGCGCAAATATTTAACGCTAAACCGGCTAAGTTGAGCGGTTAAGATAGACTGCCTAAATAGCAGGCATAGCTTTAACCACTTTTAACTTAACCGGCCAGTGCTGAATATTCGCTTAGCCGGTTAAGTTGCCATGGCCAAAACCGAAACCAGCTATTCAATGCTGGTTGCTGGATACGGCCCAGCACTGAATGTCCGGGGTCAGCGCCGGCGGCTGCAGCTAACCACATTGTGTGCCGTCTGCTGAGTATCGGGGACAAGTATTTTGAGGATTTTCTGTGGGGTTTTTTGTTGCAGGTCCTGTGCTAATTTTTCCATTAATGTACGGGACTTGCAAAAATGAAAGCAGGAGCACTTACCACTTCCTCTTTAGGAGGCGCTATGTGCTCTGCATTACCCCAAATTCTATAAATTACACCTTAAGTTGTACATGCTAATTTGGCCGCATGACCAAATTGCACGCACAACTTAATTAACAAGCCAGTCAGTGCCCGATAATTGTACTTAACAACCAATTAGCTGCACTAACTAATTTACGCGCACAACTTTCTATAACGTGGCACATGTAAATTCTAATATGTGCAGCTGAAAAGGGGGCATGGCCATGGGGATGGAATGGGCGGGTCGTGGGCCTTTCAAAAGACTGAGGGCCCTGTTTACTAAGGCACTTTAGTGTTTTTAATGCACCTACAATTAACGCACATGTTAACTGTGTAGGCGCCTATAGTGATATAGAATTGCGCTAAGCATATGTTTTTCGGTGCCAATTTTTAAGGTGCCATTTATAGAATTTGGCCCTTAATGTGCATTAATACGAATGGGCTAGCTGGATAACGCTTCCACACTCACTCCCTGTCCATGACATGCTCGTCCCGAAAAACAATAAATAATAAGTGATTACTGTGCACTGACAGGCAAATTGCCACAAAAAGCTTTAATGCATTTTGCAGTAAGCCTTTTTTCCCCATATTAAGCATGTATTAGCAATTAACCTGCTTTAGTAAAAGGACCCCAAAATATGTTAGAACAACCTAGTAAGAATACCTGGTCAATATCTGAGGCAATCTAGCTAACACTTTCACCTTGATGATTTACCTATTTCTCTAATATAAATTTATTGTGTGCAACGGGTAATCTTTTCCACTTAACCCCACTGGGACAAGGACACAGTATAGGGGCAATGGCAATTTGGCTCACGCTCTGCTAAAGTATGAAAAATAAAACTTAAAAGCAATATATATTTGGACAAAGAGTTATTTCAACTAACTTCAAGCCCGCTGGCAGTGCTCCTTAAATACATTTTCCTTCACTCTTTCTGTTCCCTTCTGTTGGATTTCTGTTTGTGGTTAAACATTAAGCATGGTTAAAGCAAACAACCATTTGTGAACCAAACAACCATTTGTGATTTCATATACCAAGGATATTCCCACCCCGAGCTCTGCTACTGATTGATGGATCGTCTATTATTATCGTGAGATTGTTGCGTTCATTCAAGTCATTATATAACAGAGCATAAAATGCAATGCATGTTCCATGAGGAAATGGCTATGAAATGACAGCAGCTTTTAATGGGTACAAAACAGATTTATCACATTAGCAATGTTAAATGTAATGCAGCTTTTTCTTGATTCCAATGTTAATAAACTTTAATAGGGAACATGCTTTTTGTAGCTTTAAATGCTTCAATTATGTTTTCAAGGGAATGGAGAAAATTGGAGAATCTGCTAGCAAAAGTTAAAGAGTGGAAACATATGATCTATGTCTGTCAGGTCTGACTGTCTGCAGAAAGGTACTTCTCAAATTGAACTGTGATGGTGACAATGTCCTTACATTCTTCGAAACCTTCAGTATAAACCAGGAGATAATTGCAGATGCACCTTAAAGAGTAAACATTCCCGAAAAATCAAACCCATGGCCAAGATCAAACGTACATACAAAGGAAAATACAAAAACCTCTGTAGAGTAAAGGGTAATTCTATGAAACATTTTTCCATGTGTAACCCAGAATTTACATATGGGGAATGGTTCTTATTAAAATGTGCACAGGTTTACACGTATAAAGGGGCATTAAGTGAGAATTTTTATAAATAAAAAAAACTGAAAAGAAAAATCTAATGAGTTTGAATTAAAGTTTGAATTAAAGATTTTGGAGAGTTGTTATTTTTTTTAAGTCGATGATTGAAAGATGGAGGGGTACACAAAAATAGCAGCCGTCAAGTACTGAGGCTTTTTTTCTCCTTTTGCAGTAGAGTGCAGAGTATAATTGGTGGGTGTTAATAGAACTATAGACACTGGTCTAGTGAAGTTTGAATAAGGATTTTTGTGGTTGAAGGTGACAGTACATATCGGCAGCCTGAGCAGAGCATGGGTGAGGCCCACAGTTACACATGTAAGTTATTGCATCCAGCATTATGGCTGGTGTAAGTGGTCATACCTAAATTATTGGGCTCTTTTCTAAAGTGCAGTAGGGTGCTGCACTTATTGTGCATTAACAGCCAAAAATGAACAAGCGGTATGTGCAAAGGCTGTGTAGTAAATATAGGGGTGTGTCCTGCATCCGCACTGCATTTACCGCATGGGGCAGAGTCAGACTGTGCACAGGCCTGGGACAATAGTGCGGCCCCTCCATGCTATCAGCCCATGCATATAATGCAGCCCTGAGACTGTCAAAATGACAACTATCTGGGGCCCCACCACCTGTTCGCAGGCGGTCCCAATCAACTCCTCGATCCACTGCTCCAGTGATGCTAGATCTGATTCCCAATCCTCCATCCAATGCTTCTGATCCCCCTAACCCCCATGATTTTCTTCTATGATCCTCCCACCCTCCCCTCTTTAGATTCTCTATTCCATTCCCCAGACCACCCAGATCACCTTACGAGACTCCCCTCTTATCCTCCAACTTAAATGCCTAATCTCTGCAACACAACCAAACTAAAGCACATAATGGATGTAACACATCTCTTCCGTTCTCCTATTCCCTATGTGGCTGTGCCACATGAACTTGATCTTACCACATCATCCTGTATTTGTTCACACCGGAGCCTGCAAAGTCCTCTCCGGTACTATGTAAACCACATTGAGCCTACAAATAGGTGGGGAAATGTAGGATACAAATGTAACAAATAAATAAATAAATCTCCCCTCCTGACAGGCACCTTCCTGAAACCACACCCTGCCCATATGTCCCGAAAGAACCCATCCCTACCCCTGGACCCCCTCCCCCCCCCCCAACTTTCTTCCCCACCTTGGTTACTTATTTGGAGGTAAGACCTGGTAGTCTGGTGGCAATAAGCAGAAGTGGATCCCTTCTACTCCTGCTCCATCCAATGCCAGGTTGAAAATGGCATTGCTGACTTCTGGGGGTAGTCTTGTGGTACCACAGCTAGGAATCAGCATTCCACATAAGGGCAAATTTAGGGGTCAGCCTTTCATGTAAGGGCCCTATGGATAGATGTGGCTTAATAGGTAAGAGCCAACCAACATGGTTTTATGAAAGGAAGTTCATACCTTATAAAGTTATTAGAATTCTAGAGAATACTACATCCAGATAGTGCTATGCTGTGCATTCAACTGTGAATGCTGAAATTGCTAGCACAACTTTATATGGATAAGTAATTGCAATCATTTTAGAAGCCCCACGCTCAATTTGAATATGCATAAACTAGCATTCAGCTGTGTATATCACATATGTGGTATACAATGGAGAGGGTCAAAGTACACAGCACAAACAGTCCAAATGGCAGATGAAATTTTATAAGGACAAATACAAACTGATGCACATTGGGAAGAATAATCTAAATCATAGTTACCTGACACTAGAGTCCACCTTGAGAGTCAGCACCCAAGAAAAAGATCTAGTTGTCATTGTAGACAATACACTGAAATCTTCTGCCCAGTGTGTGGTGATGGCCAAAAAAGTAAACAGGATGCTAGGAATTATTAGGAAAGGGCTGGTAAATAAGACCAAGAATGTTTTAATGCCAATCACTCCATGGTGCAATCTCACCTTGAGTACTGCATTCAGTTCTGGATGCTGTATCTCAAAAAAGATAAAGTGGAATTAGAAAAGGTTCAAAGAAGAGCAGCCAAAGTAATAAAGGGGATGGAACTGCTGTCATAAGAGGAAAGGTTAAAGAGGTTAAGGCTCTTCAGCTGGGAAAAGAGACAAGGTCTACAAAATCCTGAATAGTGTAGAATGAGTAGAAGTGAATCAATTTTTTACTCTTTCAAAAATTACAAACACTAGGGGACACTCAATGAAGTTACATGGAAATACTGTGAAAACAAGTATTGCCAGCCTATTGCCTATTGCCAGCAAGCTCCACCTACTGGCTTCAACCCATATAATAGGCTAGATAGCCTCGTACTGTCTCCTGTTCTCAATCTAACCTCCTTGGGCTAGTTTCCATAGAGGGAAAACCATACAAGGCCTGCTCACTGAAGAGGGGTGGGGCATGGCCATCCCCAGCCAGCTCAAAGCATACTGAGCTGAGCAATTGAAGGAGAGCCTCAGAGGAGCTGAGAGAAGCCCAAGAGAGGAGGAGGGAGAAAGGAGCTCCCTCAGAGCTGGCCAGCTGGGAGAAAGTGGGCTACCCAACTCGGGGCAATGAGATCCTCAAAGTTGATGCTGGGCCAGGAAAAGAAATAGCTTGCTAAGGGAGAACCATGAGGTACCTGTGAAAGCAGCTGGTGGAAGGCATAGCTGGAGCAGTGCTGTGTAATGGGAGCTGGCCAGCAGGGGAAAGTGGGCTATACAACCCGGGGCAGTTAGGTTTTTAAAGTTGATGCTGGGCCAGTGAAAGTACAGGTTATGTTTTTGTTTGTTTGAGCCATGAAGAGCTTTACCTTTAGTTTGATTTCTTTTGTGTTGTTGTCTGAAAACCTTGTAACATGTTGGTTGAAATAATAGAGAAAACCCCGGACTGGATCAGTTTGTGGCCATGGCATAGAGTTATGAAATGTGCTAAGCTGAGAGTTCTAGCAGCCGCCCGAAGGCCTGAGGATCGCTGAGCCCAGGGTTTAGTCAAAATATATTATATGCTCTGTCCCTAGTTAGGGTTACCATATGTCTGGTTTTACCCGGACATGTCCTCTTTTGAGGACATGGCCGGGCAACTGGGCGGGTTTTGCCAGCCTGCCCGTTTGTCTGGATTTCCGGACAAATGGGCAGGCTGGCGGGCGGGCCTAATTGTGTGCTATCCTAGCCTCCCCTCCCCTTACTCTACTGCCCTGGTGGTTTAGTGACCACTTCGGGGCAGGTAAGAGCCCCCTCTTTCCTGCCCTGCATTCTGTTCCCCTTGCAATACTGAGTGCTGCTGACAGTCGCGCAAGGTCGCGTCAACTCTTGGCGGCCATTTTGAATCAGCGCCGGAATGATCAGCACTCAGCATTGCAAAGGGAACAGAATGCAGGGCAGCAAAGAAGAGGGGGCTTTTTCCTGCCCCAAAGAGGTCACTAGACCACTAGGGCAGTACTACTACTACTACTACTTAACATTTCTAGAGCGCTACTAGGGTTACGCAGCGCTGTACAGTTTAACAAAAAAGGACAGGCCCTGCTCAAAGGAGCTTACAATCTAGAGTAAGGTAAGGGGAGGGGAAGCTAGGACACCCTTAGGGGGGTGTGACAGGGGCGAGGGGTAAATGGGTGGGGTGATATGTGACAGGAGGTGGGGTGTGGCAGGGGCGGGGCATGTATCTTCTTTTTTGGGGGACCAAATATAGTAACCCTATCCCTAGTGGGGGGGACAATCTAAGTTTTGTACCTGGGCAATGGAGGGTTAAGTGACTTGCCCAGAGTCACAAGGAGCTGCAGTACAAATGAACCCAGTTCCCCAGGTTCTCAGTCCACTACACAAAACATTAGTAAATGATGGCAGATAAAGACTTGTATGACCCCATCCATATAATATGATGTAATATAACATATGCATACTTGATATTGATTGGTTTATGCCATTTTTGACCATAGGAGTCTGCCCTGCACTAGCTTTAATTTTCAACGATTCTGTCAGAGGATCAGGATTAAGTCTTCCCAATGACCAGTCCCTTTTCCTTTAGGCACTCTGTGCTTCAGGGTACAGCTATGGATTAGCATGACAACCCCTGATTTAATTAGTCTTTCTAGGAACACATTTCTCTCATTTAAATATGTACCAGGAGACAGCTGTGAACCAGACCCTGTGCTTGTTTCTCCTTCTCCTTAGCCCTTTGAGCAGGGAGCCATGGCTCCTGTGGGCCCCAAAATTGGATTACCCACTCAGTACAGCTTTGCATCTCCTTAATGGACCTCCTCTTGGAGAGGAAAGACAAGTGTCCTCGTTGAACTCAAAATTTTGTATTTCTCTCCAAAAGCTTAAGCTTCAATTCTATCAGGTACTTTCGCACAATTGGTTGGCACCTTTTTAGAGCAGGGGCCTAAAATGTTCTTCCTGTAACTGCATAGCAAAATGCATTTCACCATAATATAATCTATTTTTATAGGTAGTGCTGTCATTGAGGTTATGAGACATACAGATAATCCCTCCTCTCCCTTGCGCATATATGCTAACTTTATGTGATAAGAAATGGAGGCTTAGGAAACAGCAGCCGGCAAATTTATGTCATTTCAACAACGTCATAAAATCAGATGAAGGACTTCTTTATCCACTATCTAGGTGACACAGTCTTTAAATGTCAAGCTATTTGAAAAATGTCAAGGCATTTCACACTATGGAGAGGAATGAGATGCTCATAACACAGGGAGCCAAACTTCAATCTTGTTTACAAAAAGGCATTTAGAATCTTTCTATATGAAGATGAAGGCACATGAAAGAGAGATTTACATTGTAGTGATTGCAGAGAATTCTGTGACCCTAAGAAAGCAAGAGACCAGGTTTGATGTACAAATTGGTTAAATTGGGTCAGATAGGAGGCTGTCGGAGCTTTCTTTTTCCTTACTCCTACAATGAACCTTCATTTTGCTTTATTAAATTACATTTATTAAATTAAAAGAATGTAGATAAAGTTTCATCTGGTCATTGAGTTGGCTGTTGGCTTGAAACTGCTCTGAAGTATTCAATGCTGAAGCCAGGTGCAATCATGTAACAGTCTCCTGTTAGTAGTGGGAAAAATGCAGTGGAACACCATTGTATGATTTTTGTTTGAACAAGCTTCTGGATGAGTAGATAGAAGGGCTGTTATTTTTTGTACTGTTTTATTTTTATTTATGCCAGTCTGTCATTTTTTTTTTGCTGTTTTCATTATTAAAACTGTAACTCTTATTATAATTGCAAATGTTCCCTGTAACCTGCCAAGTAATTTATTGATGAGTGTGGCCATTAAAGAAATAAATAGACAGATGAGAATTGTATTCTGTTATCTTCTGCAGGACCAAAGATTTGCAGAGCTGAAGTGTTGTGGTCCTGAAAAAAGGGAATGGAGGAGGGGAGAATGAAAGAAGGAAAGGGAACTGATGGAAGGGGGAAGGATGGAAACTGCCACTGGTTGGGCAAATCTGCATGTCAGGAACTTTTGGTTTTAAACAGTTCTGTTTAGGAAGCCCTTGACTACAAGGGGAAAACCAGTTTTGTCAGTGAAACTGTACTGCTAAAGTGGGATAGAAAACGGGGAATCTCTTTAAAAAAAAGTTGTAAGAACATAGGGGGAAATTCTATATATGTCGCCTTAAAAATCGGTGCTGTAAAACCATGCGGTTAGTGTGATTCTATAAACTACACCTAAAGTAAGGTGTAGTTTATAGAATACGCTCACATGCTGTTCTTGTGACTAAAATGTAGGCACACCCATTTAGGACACCTAAAATCAGGCCTCAATACCTACATAAGTACATAAGTACATAAGTAGTGCCATACTGGGAAAGACCAAAGGTCCATCTAGCCCAGCATCCTGTCACCGACAGTGGCCAATCCAGGTCAAGGGCACCTGGCACGCTCCCCAAACGTAAAAACATTCCAGACAAGTTATACCTAAAAATGCGGAATTTTTCCAAGTCCATTTAATAGCGGTCTATGGACTTGTCCTTTAGGAATCTATCTAACCCCTTTTTAAACTCCGTCAAGCTAACCGCCCGTACCACGTTCTCCGGCAACGAATTCCAGAGTCTAAGTTAGGCACAGATCGGGTATATTCTATAATAGTGCAAATAGTTTTTTTTAAATGCCCACAACTCACCCATTCCACACCCATGCCCATGCCTCCTTTTCAACTGTGCACATTAGAATGTATGTGCACCATGTTGTAGGATACGCCTCAAAAGTTGTGTATGTAAATTCTAATTAAAGTCAATTAGTGCTGCTAATTGGTGGCTAAGTACCAATTATCAGTGCTGATTGGCTTGTTAATCAATTAAGTTGTGTGCGTAATTTGGCCATGTGGCCAAATTAGCGTGCACAACTTTAAGGCACCATACATAGAATTTGGGGGATAGTACCTCACAAAGAGGCCCTTTCACAAAGGCACGGTAGGCTTTACGCACATGTAGAACACGCCAAAGTGAGACTACTATCAGGCTAGCACACCCCTTGGTGGTAATTTCAGATTTGGCGCAAGCCCATACCGCTGGGACAAATTATTATTTTTTATTTCCTACCACGTGCGGCATTTAGGCAATGTCTATAGAATCCAGGGGTATGTGTGTAAATGTATAGAATACCGACATTGATGCATGTGTGCACACGTGCATATAAATGTCAATATTCTTCCTAAATGTTATTCTGTAGTGATGCGCCAAAGTGGTGTAGCACCTAAATGTAAGAGGAGTGGAGCATGGGTAGGGCATGAGCGGGGCTGCCACTTACACACATACCCTACAGAATACTGTTAGTTATGCTTGTCCTTTCCACATTTAGGTGCACACAGAGTAAATGTAGGCACCTACACCCGATATTTAGCGCTATTTAACTTGACAGAAACAGCTTCTTACCAGTTAAATAGCGTTTTGGCAACTAACTGCTTATTTCAGCGTGAGATAACTGGTTATCACACATTGAATATTACTGGTTAGCGCTGAAAAGATAACTTAGATTGTGAGCCCTCCCGGGACAGAGAAATATTCAGAGTACCTGAATGTAACTCACCTTGAGCTACTACTGAAAAAGGTGTGAGCAAAATCTAAATAAATAAATAAATAAATAAATAAACAAACCAGTTTTATCGTGTGATAAGCAGCAATATTCACCACTGACCGGTTAAGTTTAGTGGCCAAATCAGACCACCTAAATAGCAACCCTATCTTTGGCCGCTATAAATGTAACCAGCCAGCTCTGAATATTCACATAGCCAGTTAAGTTTGAGCTGGTCAAAAAAAACCAACCCTTAGATATTCAATGCCGGTCACTGGAAATGGGCCGGCATTGAATATCTGGGGTCAGCACCAATCACAGCACTTAGGCAGGCTGCCTCCCAATGTCTGAATATTGACCTCCTAGATTTTTAAGCACCCTGATATCAAGTAACACACATATTCTATAACAGCTTTGGGGTGCTCAGATGCCATTATAGAATAGACCTTCACCCATGGATTGCATCAGGGCACTATGAGCACTTATAGAATTGTGTACGATGACGTACCAGAGTATATGGTAAGTCTGATACAATTATTGCATAGAAATATTACGCCTGAATCTAGATGTCTTCTATGTTTACAATATTCAGATCCACAACAGGCAGTTTATAAACAGGTTTTCTCCAGCACATTTGCTTATTTGACAGCTAGCCACTGGAATGAATTACCTATTAATCTAAGAAGGCAATCTGATTATATGTTTTTTGAAAACTGTTGAAAACCTTCTTTAAGAAATGTTTATTGTGCTTGTGCTATTCTTCTTGACGGTTAGTTGACCATCATGTGTAATATTAGTTTACTCTTTTGTCCCCTGTACTTTTACCCATTCTACATGATTTAGGATTTTGTAGACCTCAGTCATATCCCCCTCAGCATCTCTTTTCCAAGCTGAACAGCCCAAGCTTCTTGACTTGGCAAGACAAGACAAGGCTACAGGAACAAGCAGAGGCAAGGCTAGAGGCAACAGGAACAAAGAGAAGCAAGATTAAAGACAAGGCAGGAATGGAGCTTGGCTGTAACATGTACACAGGAGAAAGGCTTCAGGAACAAGATACACAGGAACAAAGCTTGAGGAGTGAGACTCACAGGAGCAAGACTCACAGGAACAGGAAAATGAAGACAAGGCTAACAGACCTCTTGCAAAGGCCAAGCATGAAAGTTCCAAGATTCCATATAAAGATCCTTGCTGATGATGTCACAACTTAGAATGAGACTTGGAACACACTGAGAAACATAGCAGGGCACCAGAGTGAGGCTAAGATACTGGGACATTAGATTGAGGCTTGGATAGACTCTGGAGTGATGCCTGTATACAGGAACATCAGAGTAAGGCTTGGATCATCTCTGGAATGAGGCTTGAGAAACAGGGAAATAGGCAACAGTGGTATAAACGTAGGGAGAGGCAGCTTTGCTGTAACAGTAACCAGGAACAGAGCTTGACTGTAGCAGGAATCAGGATCAGGGCTTGGCTGTTACAGGAACCAGGAACAGAGCTTGACTGTAGCAGAAACCAGAAACGGTACGCAGGAGCAAGGCTTCCGGAACAAGGCTTCAGGAGCAAGACTCACGAGAACAGGAACACAAAAAGAAGGCTAAAATACCTCTTGCAAAGGCCAAGCATGAAAGTCCCAAGATTCCATATAAAGGTCCTTACTGATGATATCACAATTTGTAATGAGGCTTGGAACACACTTAGAAACACAGCAGGGAAGCAGAGTGAGGCTAAGATACTGAGACATCAGACTGAAGCAGGAACATCAGAGCTTGGATAATCTCTGGAATGAGGCTTGAGAAGCAGTCAAACAGGCAACAGTGGTATCAATGCAGGGAGAGGCAGTCACAGAGTCCAACCTCCATAAGAAAAAGTCTTCATGCAGGGCATGGCTGCAGCCGTAACATCCCGATGCCTAAATTAGACGCAGAGCGGGTGTATTCTATAATAGTTTACATAATAGTTTACATAGATTGTAGAAACACCCATGCCCCGCCCATGCCCCGCACCCTTTTTAACTATGCAACTTAGAATTTATGTGTACCACGTTATAGAATACACGTGGAGGGGCATAATCGAACGGAAACGCCTATCTCCATGGGCGTTTATCTCCGAGAACGGGTCCATGAAGGGGCGGGCCGAACCGCATTTTTGAAAAAATGGACGTTTTTGAGCTGGGCGTTTGTTTTTTTTTAGCGATAATGGAAACTAAAAACGCTCAGCTCAAAAACGTCCTAATCCAAGCCATTTGGTCGTGGAAGGGGCCAGGATTCGTAGTACACTGGCCCCCCCCCCCCCCCTGATATGTCAGAACACCAACTGGGCACCTTAGGTCAGTGCGGTGGACTTCAGAAAAAGCTCTCACATACATAGCTCCCTTACCATGGGTGCTGAGCTCCCAACCCCCCTCCCCCAAAACCCACTACCCACAAATGTACAACACTACCATAGCTCTTAGGGGTGAAGGGGGCACCTACATGTGGGTACAGTGGGTTTTGGAGGCCTCCCATTTACCAGCACAAGTGTTACAGGTGGGGGGGGGGGGGGCATGGGCCTGGGTCCACCTGGCAGAAGTGCACTGCGGTACCCACTAAAAGTGCTCCAGGGACCTGCATACATGCAGGCCTCTTGGACTGGTTGCTGTTATATAACATTGGCACACCAGTTGACACCTGAAGACTAATCTCTCCGAAAACGTCCTTTATTGGAATAACCACCTTTACTCACAGTTAACTGCAGATCAGAGGTTGTGCCCCACTGGCAATGAGTCTCCCTGGTACTGAGATTAGCAGTAGGTCAGAGCTGGCAGAATGCTGTACAATGCCCTCTTTCAGCCACATTCAAGGGAAGAACTAAGTTGTCTAGCGTGGCTAACTGTCGCGTCTCTCGCGCTTGCCGCGCTCTCGAGGACCTTGGCATACCTTCGGCCTTCTTCCCCGGAAGCGCGGGGTTTGTGAGTCCTTTAGGCAAAATCACCTTCCAGGTAGAGAGGAGATAAGACTGGACCGGAACTCCGGACTGGAGTTCTACACCGGAACACTCGGAACTGGAACGCACCGGACGGGTGCGCACTGGAGTGGGGCCCACTGGACTGGGCACACTGGAGTGGCCCCACTGGACTGAAACATACAGGAGTGAAACCCGCTGGACTGGAACACACTGGAGCGGAACCCGCGGAACTGGAACACCCTGGACCTAGGCTTCACCTACACTTGACTGCCTTCCCCCTCGGGTTGAGCCCTCAGGTTCTGGCAGCCGGTAGGACTTACAGGAACAGCAGGAATGAAGGTCCAGGGGTGCCCCCTGGCACCTAGGCGAAGGCAAGGCAGACAAGCAGGGTCTGTCCGGGTTCTGGCAGTCGGCAGGATTCAACACTGTCTCTGGAGGTGGCTAGCAGGACGGCTAGCAGGAGACACAACACTGTCTCTGGAGGTGGCTAGCAGGACGGCTAGCAGAAGTCACTGTCTCCGCAGGAGGGCTAGCAGGACGGCTAGCAGGAGATACAACACTGGAGGTGGCTAGCAGGACGGCTAGCAGGAGACACAACACTGTCTCTGGAGGTGGCTAGCAGGACGGCTAGCAGAAGTCACTGTCTCCGCAGGAGGGCTAGCAGGACGGCTAGCAGAAGTCACTGTCTCCACAGGAGGGCTAGCAGGACGGCTAGCAGGGGATACCACACTGAAGAAAGGCTAGCAGGACGGCTAGCTGAAGACACAACTCTGAAGAAGGGCTAGCAGGACGGCTAGCTGAACACTAGGAACAAACACAGTCTTGGGAGAGTGGCTAGCAAGGGCGGCTAGTCTAACACTAGGAACAAACACAGTCTTGGGAGAGTGACTAGCAAGGGCGGCTAGTCTAACACTAGGAACAAACACAGTCTTGGGATAGTGACTAGCAAGGGCGGCCAGTCTAACACTAAACAACCACAGTGGACTAGTAGAGCTATGCACAGGCTACAAGCCACACGGTGCCTAAGCTCAGGGCCGTGCCAATGCGGTAAGCCAGGTAAGCAATGCAGGGGGGCGCCTGCCTTCGAGGGGCGCTGCTGCCCTGCGGTCCCTGCCTTCCACTCACTTGCAAAATCTTTTAGCTGAAGTTGCGATCCCTAAAACCGGAAGTGAAAGCAACAGCATTATTCACTGAGGCAGGCAGGCTCTTCAAGTTATTTTAAAGAATGCAACCAAATTGCTATATATGCTGTGGTTTGTGGCTAATTCCTCACTCAGGGTGAGCTTCAGAGCTTGAACCGCATTCAAATTAAAGACAACCTGAAATTTTAAAAGTGCTAAAAATAAGTTTTAAAAGTATTTGTATTAAATCTAATTGCAGAATTCAGGTGCTGGGACTCTGTACTTGGTTGTCATATTCTCAGATTTGTTTAAATCGTATGCAAATTAGTCCATTTTTGGGAGGTTCTCATTTGCATATTTATGAATAAAAAATGATGGAAGTGTTTACAGCCTTAATGTTAGGGCATGGCTCTGATCAAAAGTGTGAAGTTTGGTCCAAAAACGAAGGGTTTATCTAGTGTTTTTCACTAAAAATTCCCATTACAGTGTCTGTATGTTAATCTGCATTCAAATAGAGCTCTCTGATTGGATGATCAGCTTTTGTTAGAAATCTGCCCGGAAGGGAACAGAGTGAGAGTCTGTGAGACAGCAACTGACTGTCGGTTTGGCCAAGAGAGACATGCAGCTGTGAGTTCCTGTGTGTGTTGACTGAAATTATAAAAGACTGCCAGATTATGTGGTAAATGAGAAAATATGAATGAAAAGAGGTTGGTGGAGATTGAAGTTTGAGATTTCTCTAGTGAAAAAGGATCTGAATATTTCAGGATTACTTGAAGTTTATGAAGAATAGAAAAGGGTGAATTTCAGTTTAAGAGTGTTTAAATCCTATAAGCTATATAAAGGCTAGGTAGATTTAAGTGACTGTAAGCAAGGAAACCTTAATATTTAATCTGAAATAAATATTTGATCTGAGATAGTTGATCAGAGACAAATGTTTGATCTGAATTATATCCTTTGGTGCAAAGGAGATTAGAAAAAGAATCTTTGGAAACTAAGAGGACTTTGCTCACATTTTGAATTAGCATTCCTATTTTGAGTTGGAAATCTTTGAAGTGTTATGAAAATACATTTTGCTTTAATGAAATTGCTAAACTTTAGAGTCAGAGCCTTATCAATGAGGGATACATACAGTGCTATTTTTTTCCTGAGGTCCAGCTTACTTGCCTGCTCCCTTCTGTTCCTGCTTTGCTAGACGGAGGGGGTGGGGGCGCCAACTGATAGTCTGCAGGGGGGCACCAGAGATCCTAGGCACGGCCCTGCCTAAGCTGGCTAGTCTATCACTGGAAACAAACACTGAGAACTAGCAGAGCTATGCACAGGCTACAAGCCAGACGGTGCCTAAGCTAGCTAGTCAAACACTGGAAACAAACACAGAGAACTAGCAGAGCTATGCACAGGCTACAAGCCAGACGGTGCCTAAGCTGGCTAGTCTACACTAGGAACAAACACAGAGAACTAGCAGAGCTATGCACAGGCTACAAGCCAGACGGTGCCTAAGCTAGCTAGTCAAACACTGGAAACAAACACAGAGAACTAGCAGAGCTATGCACAAGCTACAAGCCAGACGGTGCCTAAGCTAGCTAGTCTGAACAAACATAGAACACTAGCAAGCTATACACAGGCTACAAGCCACACGGTGCCTAAGCTAGCTAGTCTGGACAAACATAGAACACTAGCAAAGCTATACACAGGCTACAGGCCACACGGTGCCTAAGCTAGCTAGTATACACAAACATAGAAACTCACTCAGAGCAAACACTGAAACTGTGTACAGGGCACTCTATACACCAGGACCTTTAGATGAGATGAGATGCAAAGGCCAGGACTGTAGTCTCCAAGTGACTAATAAAGCCCTCAACACCAGAGCTACAGCTGCAGCAATCACCTTGCAACCAAACAGAGGCTTGACACTCAGAGCAGTCATCCCATAGGAAGGAACAGCGGGAGCCATCTTGGATACTGGCAGAGAGGAAGAGGCGGCAGCCATCTTGGAAGAGGCATAGCCCACACAGGTGAGGTTCAGTAAGGCAATCAGCACACAGAGCCAGAAAGAACCTAAGACAGACACAGACACAGAGACAAGCAGAAGCCAGCACAGACACTGACTCCCAGAAACAGGGTAAGTCTGAGGGTTGTCACGGCCACGGACGGGACACTAACACAGGAAAGGGAACTAAAACTGGCTTACAAAAATGGCCACTACCGCATGGACTACAACAGGAAACACAACAGGGCACACTCTGACCCAGTAGGCAGGGGGAAAAGCACCATGGGAGAAGAGCCTACCAACTACCAACATCGTGAGACTGTAACACAAGCTAATGAAATCACGGAGCCCAAAACTCTACACCCACCACAATGCAATGCTGATGTGACCCTGTACTGCACCCGAGAGCCACATCTGACCCAGGGAAAGGCTGTGACAGGATCGAACACATTCTGCTGTCATGGAGGTGGGTACGGCATTTGAGGCTGGCATAGAGGCTGGAAAAAAGTTTGTAAAGTGGGTTTTGTTTTGGTGGGAGGGGGTTAGTGATCACTGGGGGAGTCCAGGGAGGTCATCCCCGATTCCCTCCAGTGATCATCTGGGTAGTTGGAGCACTTTTTGGGACTTGTTCGTGAAACAAAAGGGTAAAAAAAAGTGTCCCAAAATCACGGTAAAAACGCCTTTTTTTACGATTATCAGCTAAAGACGCCCATCTCTCCTTGGCTGATAACCACGCCCCAGTTCCGCCTCCGACACGCCCCCATCAACTTTATTTGTTTCCGCGACGGAGTGCAGTTGGAAACGCCCAAAATCGGCTTTCGATTATACCGATTTGGGCGTCTTTGAGAGACAAACGTCTATCTCCCAATTTAGGTCGTACTATAGGCGTTTTTCTCTTTCGAAAATAAGCTGGTTAGTGAGTTATACGCGTAAATCTCAATGCCAATTAGTGCTGATTTTTGCTTGTTAACATCCAATTGGCAGCGCTGATTAGCTAGTTAACCAATTAAGTTATAGGTATTGTTATAGAATACACCTCGGTTTCCACACAGATTTTTACATGCTATATATAGAATCCAGGAATTAACTCATGGGGTAATTTTATAAAAGCTTTTTTACATATGTCACACAGGGTGTTGCATGCAATAAACTTATAAAAATGATTCCCTTCACGTCTTCCAAGAGCTTCCAGACCTTTGTCACAGCTCTTCACCCAAATTTGCTATCAGAGCAATGATATTGTGGCAAGCAAATCATATATACAAGAGAGCACAGTGCTAGTTCTGGTAGGCTTTAATCTAATAGTTGCTTTTTAAAATGTTATCTTATTTTTTTATTTATTTATGACACTTGTACCCCACATTATCTCAAATAGGATTCAAGTTCAATGTGGCCCACAAAATAAGAAAAGTAGAACTGACAAAGGCATTCTGATCACATAGAACAAAGTATATCTCTATCACTATATAATCTCAAAGTCTATCTACCTATCTATCTATCCCTTAATCCCCTATTTATATCTATCTATATACAACAAAATGAATACTAACAGCATAACATGAAATCCTGATCATATAACATTTGTAATACATAGGATAGAATGTGTTCACCACCATATAACTATTTTTTAATTGTTCTTTATTAAATTGTGAATATCAGACTTTATAAAACCATTAAGTCAACCATAACTCAGATACACACATCTCTCTCACACACTCCACATTCATCCAAGCCTTGTGCCGGATCTTACTAATACATCATGTATCTAACTACCACAGTGACCTCCCTCAGCACTTCTTGTTTTTTTATACAAATAAATGGTAACAAGCAACAGTTGTTTTAGGCACATTCGTTTAAATCATTCACAGCGTGCTTTTTTGTCAACCACGCAGTATTGTACCACCTCTTGAATAATTGTCCTATTAAGCGCTTAGTTGATTATCCAAATTGTACAGATCGCCCTGACAGCATTCTTGTCTAATCAACCACGCTGTGCTCGATGCCAGAAAGGCAGTCCTAATAAGCGCTGTATTATCCATAAATTATACAGATTGTTCTGACAGCGTTCTTGTCTAATCAGCCACGCTGTGCTTGATATCAAAAAGGCACTCCTGAGTGCTATATTGATTGTCCATATTGTCCATTAATCAATCATTAAGCTCATATAGTTTCCAGAATGTTTCCAGAATGTTCTCTTCTCCAACCAACGAACTCCACTGTTATAGGTAGTATCCACTGCTGCATTTGGATCCGCTAGGCTGATCTTCACAACAGCTCTCTCCATCACACAATTTGTTACCCAGTAAAGAATTTTGTGTTTATAGGATAGAATGTGAATATGGACAGAGTTGCTGTTATTGCTAGTTTAGTTAGAGGGTTAGTTATTTCTATTGTTAGAGGTCGATCTTATCAAGTGAGTTTTCAGTAGTTTATGAAATATGAGATAGCCTTCAGTTTGACAGAGTTGGTTGGGCAAAGAGTTCTATCTAGTTATACTTTGGTATGAAAATCCAGCATTGTGGATAGGTTTACATTTGATTTTATTACATGAGGGAAGTGTAATACAAGAAAGCCTCTGGATGATTTTTTTTAGAATTATGAGTTGATAGCTCTATAACATTCTGCATGTTATTTGGTGGGTGAATGCACATAATTTGAAAGTAATGCGTGAACTTATAGGTAGCCAGTATAGTTTGCTCTCTTATCTTCCATTCAAAGCCGGACATTTTAGGTTTTGTTCAGAAGGGGGGGGGGGGGGGGCTATTGCTCGATTCATTTCTAGAGCGGTATATTGTCAGAATTAAATCAAATCATTTTATTTTTAATTTTTGTCTGCCTAATTGGCACTCAATCAAGTTGATCTTGGCACTGAATACCTCACAGAAAGCATCAGGAAATTGGTCCAGATGGTCCAGTACCGGTAGGCAAAGACTGTATGTGTTTGATTTTATTACTCACAAGCATCTGTAACCAGCTAGACCCTATTCCTTTCATGGCAGCTGTCTGTTTTTAATTGATTTTAATAAGCTTAATCTGAAAAGCATCTTTTTATATAGTAACACTAATAGGAGTCCTATGAACCAACTGTAAACCACTCTAGTATTCAACATTTTAATTGTTTTTCAATTTCCCATCTTGCTAGAAATTTGTACTGAAGCATAAAAGCATTTACCTTAATATTTTAGGATAAAACACGCCAGAGCTATAAACATTGCCAAGAAACTGCATGCAAGCAAATCAATTATAATACACCTTGTTCTAAATCTAAACTTTCAGGGGTCCCAACGGATAATTAATTTATAGCTCTCAAACTGTGGAGAAATCTAGATCACGACAGACAGATAGATAGATAAAGCCTGTTTTCATTCCCAGGCCAAGGAAGTAGAAGTGCTGCATGGATAAGGCTACATTTTCTATAGGTATGCAGCCCAAAAATGTTTGTCATGTTTTTCCCATGTCATTTCTGGGAATGTTCATTTTCTTTTCTTTTTTTATTATGTCAACATGGGAGCAGTTTCATTAAGGGTGCATGCTCTTTCACAACAGTGCATGCATGGAACTCCTCTCATATGAAGAAAGGCTAAAGTGATTAGGGTTCTTCAGCTTGGACGAAAGATGGCTGAGGGGGATATGATTGAGGTCTACAAATTCCTGAGTGGTGTAGGATGAGTAGAAGTGAATCAATTTTTTACTCTTCCAAAAAGTACAAAGACTAGGGGACACTCAAGGAAGTTATATGGAAATACTTGTAATACAAATAGGAGGAAATATTTTTTCACTGAACGAATAGTTAAGCTGTGGAACTCATTGCTAGAGGATGTGATAACAGTAGTTAGTGTATCTGGGTTTAAAAAAGGTTTGTACAAGTTTCTGGAGGAAAAGTCCTTCGTCTGCTATTGAGATAGATATGGGAAAGCCACTGCTTGCCAAGGGATTGGTACCATGGAATGATGCTACTAATTGAGTTTCTGACAGTTACTTGTGACCTGGATTGGCCACTGTTGGAAGCAGGATGCTGGGCTAGATGGACCATTGGTCTGACCCATTATGGCTATTCCTATGCTCTTATGTGCAATAGTTGATGATAAATGTGTACTCTCAGGAAAGAGTATGTGCTGTTCATGGGTAGTGAACACTCTTTCAAAATAGTGCATACTATTGATGAAACAGAAAAAAAAATCACAAAATTTGATGTTGTTTCTTCTCGTTTTTATTTGTCAACGACATGAAAAGGCTTGGGAAATGTCTTTTGACATTTGCTGTGTTGTTTCAAGTGAATGCACATCCCTAACACTGGGCATGAGAAAGGGAGGCCAGATATCAGTGTACAGCAGCATCCACTGGCCAGCTGTAGAGCACCCATGGTCTGAAAAGAGTCAGAAGAGCAGCAGTGCAATGAGTGACCAAGAGTGAAGGCCCTTGATGCCTCAGCTTCAAACAACTTCTCCACCCCACCTACTTTCATTAATAGTAGAGCTGACATGGAGCAGTCCCAGCATTTTTAAACACATTGGACTAGATTCTGCAAATAGTGTTGAAAAATGTAAGTGCTGAGTGCTATTCTTAAAAAAAGCATCTGCGCCTTCTATAGAATAGCGCCAGAAATTACACCTGACGAAAGCAGGTGTAAACGTCAGTGCCTAAATTAGATGCCAGTGGGATTTATTCTGTAACAGCATACGTTAATTCTGAGAATGCCCCTAAAACACCCCTAAATTGTCCCTGGCCATACCCCCTTGAATTTACACAATATAGGATTTACACATGGAGCATTATAGTATACGATCTGCATATAAATCCCAATTAAATCCAATTAATGCCAATAAGTTGGTGTTAGCAGCCAATTATTAGTGCTGATTGGCTCATTAATCAAGTTGCGTGTGCATATCAACCATGCATGCTGATATGCGTGCGCAACTTTAGTCGCCATATATAGATTCCCCCAGATTGCTGACAAATAAATATTAAGTTGTTTGCATCTAGTAAACTGTGTCACATGGGGGAAATATTGATGTTTGTAACCTCCGTACACTTGTTATTCTTTGTGATTGTTTTTTCTTTGTCAGCTGATTGTATTTGTTCTTTGTTTAGTTTGTCAGTTATATAGGCAGGTCAAGAGCTCATTCATGTTGACTCTAATTGTATGTGAAACCAGGGTTGGAAGAAGACCATGTCCAAATGACCAGCCCAACAAATGAATAGGCGCTGAGAACAAGTTTATTAGAACCCGATACGGTCTGTGTTTCAGCAAAAAGCCTTCTTCAGGGGTCTTCTTGTTGTGACTAGGAGCCTTCTCATTGGTCACCACTGGTATTCCCAGAATCCTGTTTCCTGGTTCTAACTGTATGTGTGCAGAAGCTGTTTAGTGCTATGCAAAAATGGTTCTGGCAACCAAAAACTACCCTCATATCTATGGATATATGCTAAAAAATACTAATATACTAAAAAAAATTAAATTTCTTCCTGTAAAAGAAAAAAAAACTATTAGTACACACATTTGTTATATTGATGACTCCTTCTCTGCTTTCTTTTGTCTTCTATGTCCTTCTGTGCCCTCATCTGCTTGCAATCTGGCTGCATCTTTATTCTTTATTTCCATTTGCTATACTGCTTTAACTTACAATAGAACTAAGCAGTTTACAAAAACAAAATGTAGAACCAATGGTTTTCCTCAACCACATCACCAAACTTCCTTAAATTTGAGAGTTTTCCTTAGTGGTGTATGCCATCTTAAGGAGCATTTTGTGCTCTTCAGTGCATTACTTCATGTGCTTCTTGAGAATATCTTCATATTTTATCTACATAAGTACACAAGTATTGCCACACTGGGGACAGACCAAAGGTCCATCAAGCCCAACATCCTGTTTCCAACAGTGGCCAATCCAGGTCACAAATACATGGCAAGATCCTGGAAAAGTTCAATACATTTTATGCTGCTTATCCCAGAAATAGAAGTGGATTTTCCTGAAGTAAATTTAATAATGGTCTATGGACTTTTCCTTTAGGAAGCCATCCAGACCTTTTTTAAACCCAGCTAAGCTAACCACCTTCATTCAGTTTCTCCCTCCTTTACTTTGTTTCCTTGCTTAGTCCTTCCCCTGGGATGCCTATTTCAGCTCACAGACAGGTCATTGGGAATCTAGGCCTCTGCCACAGGATGTTATCCCTAACTTACAGCAGGTAAAACATCTCTGTAGTCTCCCATCCCCTTCTCACTATTCTACTTCTTATTTGCAAGCAAGTGATGCTGGTGTCTCTGCACTTTGGACTGATTAACTAAACACAGTGGCGTGCGGTAACGTTTATAGAAGGGGATTCACTAGATGTGCTAAACATTTGTGCACTGCGTACCCCAAGGCAGCTGAGGGTGGTCTGAGCCCACAGGCACTGAGGGTGGTCTGGGCCCCCGCCTGGCCACTGCCCAACACCCCTCCTACCGCCCCTGCTGCCGCAGCCAATGTCCCTGCTGCCCCAGTTCTACCTGAAAGTCCTGGTAGTCTGGTGGCCTCTGCGGGGGGGGCATGTTCTTTCATGCCTGCTGTGCTTCCGCTATTCCCCTGCCTGTCAGCACTGCTGTGTTTTCAAAATGGCGGCCCGCTGGGCCCTTGGCAACTGCCCGGTTGCCGGAATGGACAGTCCACCCCTGGTGTACCTTTAATTACAGTTAATGAACTCACTGTTTGTGCTGAACAATGTCACGTCTTGGTCTCTTTCTGAGAGCCACCTATAATATTTGTCACTTCTCCTTTTGTCTTCTGTGCTGATTTGAAGAAAATTAAATTCTGTATCACCATCACCTTCCAAAATCTATGTTTCAGAGTTATACACAGATTGACATTGTGTGGTGTACAACTGCAGATTCCATGAAAAAATACTTTGAGCAACACAGAGTTTCTGTGATATTCTGAGGCTGAAGGAGCAAGCTGTTGTGTACCCACAAAGAAGATGCAAAAGCAGAAAGCAGCAGACATATGGCTCCTTGTGACTGTGGGCAAGTCACTTAACCCTCCATTGCCCCAGGTACAAAATAAGTACCTGTATATATGTAAACTGCTTTGAATGTAGTTGCAAAATACCACAGAAAGGCGGTATATCAAATCCCATTTCCCTCCCTTTCCCTTTTAGTGTGCATGCAACAAAATAAAGTATTCTTTGCCTTGTCACTCATTCCTTCTATAGATCATACTCAAATAGGAGTGACAGATAATGCAAGGTCATTGTTGCTTTGGGCCAAAGTGATAGTACAGCTGCCTAAAACATCCATGAAAATGCCCTTCACATTGCAAAAAGAACCAGTTAATGAGATCTCAAATACTGTGCCTTTGGGCCGAACTGATGGTACAGCTCCCTGAAATATCCATGAAAATTTCCTTAACAAATGAAACAGAATCAGTTAACAAGATCTCAAAATGTGTCTTTGGGCCAATTTGATTGTACAGCTGCCTGGATCATCCATGAAAATGCCCTTAACATTTCAAACAGAACCAGTTAACAAGCTTTCAGTCAATGAGGGCTTGGGCTGAATTGTGTGTAGAGCTATGAGCTTTCTGGAAATGCTCATTTAAAATGAAACTCTATCCTCCTCTCCTTTTTTATAAAATGCTCAGTGACATCATCATAGAATTTCACATTTGACTTTAAAAGTCAGGAATAGCTCTTTTTCAATTGATAGTTTTGCTAGAGATGAAAGTCTCTCCTGCTCTGCTGTATTCCTACAATAGATTTTAATTCTTTGTAAAGCAGAGGAAGATCTTGGAATTGTAAGAATCAGTGTGCCAAGTTTGTAACTTTCACTGAAGCCAACAGAACCTAGCCCAGTATCTCTTAGTGTTTTATTAATTTCATGTGGATATTTACCATGGCACTCTTTATATGAATCATAGGTTCCATCTCTGTGGGTGCTGGGATACCCCTAATATTCTTTCCAGCACTGCCCAGACATCAAAGCTGAAATCTTTGGGATGTAGTAAGGAGGTGTAATGACAGGAGATGGTAGGAGTGTGCTTGTCCCATTATGTGGGCTGAAGCTTGTTCTATCAATTATATGGTTTTGAGTGTACCAAGATGGCAGCAGCTGCAATGGGGAGAATGAAAATCTCCTTGGGTAGACAGGTTTCAGCCTTGTGATGTCACGCTGTCTCCTGTCATTAAACCTCCTTGGGATGTAGAGCTGCAGGAGAAAGCAGGTTGTGTCTCCTCAGCTACTATTCATGCCTTCCTTGCAGCCCATTGGTTAGATATTCCTTAGCCAGCCAATAGGGGAAAGTAGGATGGAAGGTTGTGTCTCCTAAGATATTGGTCCTGCATCCTCTGCAGTTTTATTGGCTGGTTAAGGAATATCTGACCAATAGGTTAATAGCAGGTAGCAGAGAAGAGCTGCAGTGTCATCAGATAGGCTTCCTGCCTTTGGTCTACCATAGAGATGGGAAGAAGTGCTGAGGGAGGCACTGGGAAAAGAATGAGAAAGGAAAGAGTAGACACAGGCATTGAGAGCTGGAAGATATGGGTTGTAAAGGGAAGCGAGGCTGAGGGAAGATATATGGAATGTAATAGGGAGAACAGAACTGAAATGAATGCAAGCTGGGGAGCATGAGATGTGATACAAAGATCAACGGATGAGGGAGGAGCTGAAGAATTAGAAATAGGTGAGGACAGGAAAAGGAACTGTGTGGGATTCAAAGAGAAGAGGGTTGGATAGGGGAGATAGGCTGATAAAAGGGTTCTGAAAAGAGAGAGGATCAGGTTGGAGGGAAGAAGCACTAAGGAGTGAAGAAAGGGATGAAGTGGTAGGAGAGCAGTAGCGTAGCTGGGGGGGGGGGGCACAGGGGAGCGGTCACTCCCCCAAATAGATTTGTCAAAAAAATGGCGCCTATGCGCTGCCATCTTCCTGCTTGCACATGGTGCCACCTATGTGCATGCACCGCAACCTTCCCGCTTGCATGCGGTGCCACTGCCAGAACAGGCATAGGCGCCAACTCCGTGGGTGCTGTGGGTGCACGAGCACCCCCAATATTTCACCCACCGGAAGTTCGTTCCCTCCCTCCCTCCAAGTTCCAGGGTTGTCGTCCCTCCCTTTCCCCCTCCCTTCCAGTTCCAGGCCCCCTCCCTCCGAATTTTAAAAGTCATCTTGACTTACCTCATCAGGGTTACGGTGACCGGCAGCAGCGGTAAAAAGCTTGCAGGCTTGGCGCTTACTACAGTTTTCCCTTCTCTCTCTCTCTCAGCTCTGGTCCCGCCCTTGCGGAAACAGGAAATGAAAGCAGGACCAGAGCTCAGAGAGAGAGAGAAAGGAAAACTGAACTAAGGGCCGAGCCTGCACACTGTTTACCGCTGCTGCCGGCCGCCGTAACCCTGACGAGGTAAGTCAAGATTACTTTTAAAATTTGAGCCGCAGTGGCCGTTGTGGTAGTAAAATAGGTGGGTTAGGGCTGTTATGGTGTGGTAAGTTTGGTGTTCTAGGGCACTGTTTCCCAAGATGGTCCTGAAGTACTCCCTTGCCAGTCAGGTTTTCAGGATATCCACGATAAATATGCATGAAATTGATTCACATATACTGCCTCCCTTACATGCAAATCGCTTTCATGCAGATTCATTGTGGATAGCCTGAAAACTGAATGACAAGGGGGTACCAAACTTACCACACCATAACAGCCCTAACCCACCTATGAAAAGACAGTACTATATTTATATTACACTGGGCTCTAGAGCACCAATATACCTACCATTGGGAAACTGGAACAAGATGATACACATTCCTACACAGACACTACATGATAGCAGAATCCTTCATCTCAGTCGTGGATGCAGAACATGGACAGACCCTCATCTATTTGAATGCACTGCTGACAAACTGATTTGAATGCACTGCTGACAAACTAGATAGCAAAACATTTAAAAAATGGGTTTCAAAAATAGCAATTTGAACGTTTAGGCAAGCAAAACATCCAAATGCCGCTTTATGCCACTCTTAGAACATTTTACTCTTTTGAAAATGAGCCCCATTTTATCACAATCTTATTTTTCAGAACTAAATATCCAGTGAGGTCTCAAGGTGCTATTTTGCCTTAAAGCAAATATGTTCATTCAAAGCTAGATTTCTCACCTCTTGTAGCCTTATCATTGCTTTGGTGATTTATCGCTTGAATTACTACTACTCATTACATAGGGCTTAAAGAACAAGGACAAGAGACTATTTGCTTCTTCATTTCCCTAGTTGCAAAAATGTGGTTTATAAGTATCCACATGGCAGGTTTCAGTTACCTGGGGTCCAAATGGTGGAATCTAGTAGACATTAGTAAGTATCTACAATTTCGCAAATACCTAAAAACTTAACTTGTAAAGAAATGTTTTAGTTAAGCATGTGTTTTTGACACTGAAGTTAAAATTCTCTGTTACTATAATTCTAGTGTTAATTGTAAGACGCATTGAACTGAAATTAGTTTTTGGATAATATGGGATATAAGAATGAATACATCAATCAATCACTGTTGTTCAGTTATGGAGATTTCAATTGATTCAAAATACAGTTATTAAACTGCTCTTCAGAATGAAAAAAAAATGACCACCTCATTTCCCTGTTTTGGACTGAGCATCAGCTTCCTGTTGGATTCCATTCAAGAAGCTAATCATCATGCATCAGATCTTCCATGTTGACCTTGTGCTATTCTTGTCAAGCATGCTGATCCCATACTCCCCACAGAGAGTACTTCCTCTCAACACAAGCTCTTAACTATTCCTTCCCAGCATCATGCTAGACTGGACAGCATGCAAAACTACTTTTTAGTGTGTTAGCTCTCACCTTGTGGAATAGCCTGCTATTGGACATCAGAACTGAATCCTCTTTTAAGAAATTCAAATCTTCTCTGAATGCCTATTGCTTTGCTCATAATCTGTAGCTTCTTTAGTTGTCCCCAGCCTCGCTGACAGTAACAGCATGCCTGCTGTATCATTGCCTCCTCTTTCCTCCTTTTGTTTCTCATTGCTTGTTTAGGCTTTTTTTTTCTTTCTGTTGCTTGTGTGCTCCACCTGCCCTTTACCCTTTGCTCTTTGCCCTAATGTGTACTTGTAGTCCAATGCTTCCCTTTTTATTTTCTTTTACTATTTAAATCGCCAATCAGCAGGCAATGAAAACTTGATAAGCTTTTTGTCTTCTAGCAGAGGAATCTCAGAGACTGAGCCTAGATCAAGCACAGAAAAGAGAGGCTGCCTGCAAGTTGGAGTCAACCTGTAGCAAACTGTGCACCTACAGTTATCAACGCCTGACATGTTAGAATCCAGGAAACCGTTGGGTTCCTAAAAGATGAAGTGAAAAGCAGTGCTTTAGAGATGGTCTTTAATGGGGTGATTCACTCATGGAAGCTCTTCCTCAGGCATTATGTAAGTGCTGCTACTTTATATGCATCCGGAGGAGAGAGAAAAGCACCAAGGGGGTGTTTTTCTAAAGCTTAGCTTGAGCTATCTGCAGCAGGGCCTATTTTATTCCTATGGGCCCTACTGCAGATAAGTCGAGCTAAGCTTTAGAAAAAGACCCCCGTAACCTAGAGCCTACACCCAAGGATAATTTCTTTTTAAAAAATGGTTGCTGGATCAGGGCCAGTGAGGATTCCAACTTTCATCTAGCTGCATCTATTTAATAAAATACAAGTTAATGTGTACAGTGCATGTACCTATTAGCAACTTCTTTAGAGCAGGTGTAAATGGACATTAGCATTAGCATGCATGTGCTGTTGGGGCTGATTCTGGGAGCCTATATTATAAGGGCACATAGGTACCTATCTTGCCCTTGTAAAAAAGACTTTAAACAAGTGCATAGGCCTTCTATCCTGAAATCAAACCCTTTATGTACAAGCCAGTGCCTTAAAGTGTGCTGAGGCTAATGCAGCATTATTGACTCTGTATCATGCATCTTGTTCCCATCTATATATCTGCATTTGGCCTCTCAGCTACATGGTAAGCCGTATTGTAGAAAAGCATTAGAATCATAGCAACTTTATTTGAATGTTATAATGTGTGCTTATTAGATATTCCATCACTGTTATGTTATGCTTACATGGTATTATATCTCTGTTATTTGAATTCAGTGCTGTTACATTTGTATATATTTGATCCTGTTTCATGGTACTCCTGTTATTAGGTTTCAATTTGCTGTTTTCAAGTTTTCCTCTTTCACTGTATTTATGTTTATACTTGTTCATTGTACTATTGTCATGCTGTTAACAAAATTGTAAGTCATTAAAATGTACCTATCGTATACTGCTTGGGTGAATCTCTTCATAAAGGTGGTTAATAAAGCCCAATAAATAAAATAAATAATGTCCATTAAACACAAGTCTTTAACACCCATGGACTTCTTCCTTCCCTCCTGGAAGACTCCATAATCTACCTCATCTGACAACATACAATAAATGATATCTCCTTCTCCCCAGCTCTGCCACACAAGGGCTTCCAAAGTATATGGTCCAGAGTGATGAAGCGGATTTGTTTTACTTTAGAAGTGGAGGGTAGAGTAGTGGCAACGTATGTTGCCACAATAATGAGACAGGATTCTTTCCCATGAACTGGACTGAATAATCAGGCAGTGAAGCATATGAATCAATAAACTAGCTGTCATGATTTCTTGTTAAAAGCTGTAGAGCAAACACTAGCAAAAAGTTACTGAAACCATCCAAGCTATTTACAATAAATAGGACCTGACAGGCAACACTAATTAATTAAGAAATCATGTTACAATGATTTAATTCAGCAGGCTGTATCTTAATGTGCATAGATGATAACACAGTCCCAGATTTTCAGTATTCTAGTTTCTTCCTATATATGCAGATAGATTGCTCTATGAAGTGCAAAACTGCAATACTGAATAACAGAATCTAATTAAATAGGAAAGTGGATCACACTTTTTGATATCTCCATACCCCATCCAACTGATTATTTCTGTCCTCCTCTTGTCTGCGTTCCCTCCAAAACCCATACAAAACCCACTACCCCCAAGTATACACCACTACAAGAGCCCTTTTGGGTGACTGAAGTGGAGGAGTAGCCTAGTGGTTAGTGCAATGAACTTTGGTCTTGGGTTACTGGGTTCAATTCCCACTGCAGCTCCTTGTGATTCCGGGGCAGGTCCATTACCCCAAGTATAAAAGAAGTACCTGTATAAAATATGTAAACCACTTTGATTGTAACCACAGAAAGGTGGAATATCAAGTTTCATCCCCACTTTCCCTATATGTGAATTTTGGAGGGGTCACAAGCAGGGGGAGGTTTGGTCCTGGATCCACCTGCCTACAGTGCGCTGTAGCCACCACTATACTACTCCAGGGACCTGCATTCTGCTCTAATGGACCTGGCTATAACATCTCAGGTGTCATAGAAGTTGGTGAGTACCATTTGTATTCATGTTTTTTGGGGGTGGGAGGGGGTGCTGATGACCACTGGAGGAGTAAGGGGGTGTCATCCCTCCAGTGCTCATCTGGTCATTTAGGGCACCTTTTTGTGCCTTATTCATTCTGAAAACAGGCCTAGACCAAAACATTGTTTTTGCCCTAGGCGTCTTCGTTTTGTTCCATTATGGCTGCAAAATGTCAAAATGTTAAATACACTCTAAGCCCGCCTAATTCCGCTTTCAAAATGCCCTCAACATTCCCCTTGTGATTTTGACACACTGCAGACAAAATGCATAGATAAACATATGCAAAACAGGTTTTGAAAATATTGATTTGGACGTTTTGAGAAGAATTCCATCCAAATGGTGCTTTATGACACTCTTTCTCTTTTGAATATGATCCCCTAGATGTAGCCAGTGCCATAAATAGAGTATGAGGAGGGGGTAACTGTTCTAAGTGAAAACCTAATAGGGAACAAATAAGGCAATTTCAACATACTTCCTCAATGAAAGTATTAACTGCTTTAAAACATTTTTAAAAGACCCAGTTGAGCTACTACTGAAAAATGGTAGCCAGATCAAAGTCTTTGAAAATTCACCAGACTGAGGGGGTAAATTATCAAGTTGCTTTAAGGCAATCACCTACATTATTAGCCCCTAAATACGATCTAAAGGGCTCCAACACTGTATGTCTTGCCCTGATGCAACACTAAGGGAGGAATTCATCAGGTGGCATTATGGCCTTAATGCGCATTAAAGGAATTAGCGTTCGCTAAGTTGTACGAGCCCATTCTATACATATGGGCTTTCAGCATTCAGCGTGTGCTACTTTCTTTAACATGTGTTAAGGTGAGTTAAGGCCATAACATTGCTTGATGAATTCCCCCCTAAATAAGTTATCTTGGTAACGAGATGCAAGACATGCAAATACACATAAAGCAGATCATTACTATGTAAAATCTAACAGCACAACTCACAGTGAACACTGGGTATGCACTGCCAGTTGTGTTATAGCCCTAAAATACTTTGTATGGCTATACACTGCTTTGAGTGAATTCCTTCAAAAAGGCGGTAAATAAATCCTAATAAAAAAAATAAAATAACTGTCAAATAATCCAAGTTGTTTTATTGCACTGGAAGCATTGGGCCTCAACACATGGCTCTGTGCTCCTAGACTGCATGGGGTTGTGGTGCTCCCTCCTCCTATTCCCCCCTGAGTAGCACCCATACCCCCTGACCCAAGACCCCCCCTGAGTAGCAATTCCCCTGATCCAAACCCCTCAAGTAGCAATCCCCCCTGATGGGAACCTCCTGATCCAAGGACCCCCAAAGGACACCCTCTCTATATGTTGGGGGCCTACTGATTCTTACCTGGTGATACAGTGGTTGCTGGGACAGAGCAATTCCCATTCGCTCCTGTCTTTTCCTGTGCCATCACTCAAAATGGCTCCCCTATCAATAGTCTCACGCTATTATCACCGGGGGTCATGTTTCCTAGTACATGTAATGGTAAGAGAAATGGGATGTGTTATACAGCCTTACTTATTTGTACCTGGGATAATGGAGGGTTAAGTGACTTGCCCAGTGTCACAAGGAGCTCAAGTGGGAATCAAACCCAGTTCACCAGGATCAAAGTCCGCTACATTAACCACTAGGATACTCCTCCCTAAGGCAGGCTGTTACTATGGAAATGTTGTTACTGGCTTTGTGGTAACAGCCTCTGTGTTAGGGTGCAGTAACCCGTTTTAATGCTTAGACTATTTTCCCCAAATGATAACAACAGCGCATTTCCGGTCAGGATTAGGGCACAGGCAAGGTAAGCACGTGTCTAAAACCAAGGGGTCGATATGCAGTGTCATTTAAGCGTGCAGGAGAGGCTTACTGCCTAATGGACCACTGAAATTCAGTGGCACTTAACCAGGTACTTAACTGAGTATCGACTCTAACCGCTGTGACACTGCCTGGGTAATTCTGGGGCAGTCCGGGAGGGGAAGGGCAGAGTTGGGAAGAGTTTGACACTTACATAGACACAGGTCATATTCAGTGCCCATGAACACATAGCTAAGCAGCCAGGTAGGACCATGCAAAAGGCTCTCCTATCTTAACTATGTGGGTGCTGGCACTGAATAATAACTGTGACTGCATAACTTCTGTGTTGCTGGCCTGACCCTGCTCCGATTCCCCCTGGTCCCTCCTGGTTCTCCCCCTCCCAGTTCTCATCCCCCTCAATCTCACAACACTACTCCTCATTCTGATCCCTCCTTTAGTTTTGATCCCCCTTCCACAATCTCCCACCCCCTTCCGGTTCCTATTCCCCTGCCCAATCCCCGTTCCAAGTCCCTCCTTGCATTGAAGGCCCACTGTCAAGACTCCCTCCCCCTACAACCCAGACCACCTGACACTCCAGGGACTTGTCCAGAGGTGATGTCGGGTAATCTAGTGGGACAGAACAGGAGCAATCCCCGTTTACTCCCACCCCATCCCACTGAATTAAAAATGGCAGTGATGACCCCTAATGGCAGGCTCCCCATACTACTGTCCAGTTAAACCCCACAAAGCAAGTTGGCATCCAATATTCAGTGGCACTTAACCGGTCAGTGCTGCTGAATATCATCACCACTAACTGGCCATCCCCTAACTGCAGGCTGGGGGCAGAGTTGAGGTGGAGCAGCAACATAGCCAGTGACTGCTTTATGAAGCAAATTAACTGGGCACTGGTCTGAATATTGGCTGGTGCCCAGTTAACTTCCATGTTGGCAATCATACCTGGATAGTCAATATTGCGAGCTGCACCTGCCCCACATTGAATACCTATGACTGGAAGCAGCTTACCACCGAAGATTGAATATCGATCCTTACGTTCCTAGCATTTGTATATAGATATTGGAATAGTATTCCAGTTCAAATTCATCAGATCACTCCATATATTTTATTTAGAAAATCTCATTAAATGTATTTGTTTTCTAGGCCGAGACAGTAATTTTATTTACTCTGATTGGAATTTTTATCTAGATTGTATGTATAGGTCTGTAATATGTATTGTAATTTACTTCTAATGTGAAGTTTAGTAATTGTAATCTGCTTTGCAAAGTTAGTTAAAGGCAGAATAAAAGTCTGTAAATACAATACGTTTCAATGTATGATTTTTGTTTATACCTACAGCCTGTGTAGAAGTTGACAGGGATAACTTGCAGTCTTTCAACTCTGCTGTTCACTTAAAGGCTGCTGGATACATTTGCCTTTCTTGCATTCTCTCTATTATGAAGCCCTAACTTTCCTGTTTTGATAGTATTCTCCAAAATACCTTACTCTGAACCACGCACTTCTGAACAAATTGTCCGCTTTTCTCCATATTCTAGTTTAAAAGCTGCTCTATCTCTTTTTTAAACCTTAGCGCTAGAAGCATGGTTCCACTCTGGTTAAGGTGGAGCCTATCTAAAGGTGGAATGATTATGGGTACAAAAAGTGTTCACAACTTTAATTCTTCATTGATTCTATAATATAAAAGCATATTATGGGCCATGGGATCATGAGATTTTGAGCAGCTGCTAATATTTATTTATTGGGCTTTAATACCTGCCTTTAATGAAGAGATTCACCCAAGGTGGTGTACAGCAGGTACAGTTTAACATAAAACTTACAATTTTGTTAGGGCCCCTTTTACTAAGTGGCGGTAAGCCCAATGTGGTCTTACTGCTTGCTATAGAGGAAGTACCACCGGGCTACTGCAGCAGCCCAGCGGTACTTCCCACCCCTAGCACACTGTCATATCCAGTTACCGCTGAGTTAGCATGGGAGCCCTTACCACCACCTCAATGGGTGGCGGTAAGGGCTCCCCCCTGAAATGGCCACTCGGCAAGTGTTTTACTTGCCACACGGCCATTTACTGCAGGAAAGAGAGACTTCCCTTTTATCTGCCGCAGGAAAAGGGGGCCTTGGCCCACGTGAAAAACATGTGCCGATGCCAGCGAAGGCCCTCTTTTGCCGTAGCTTTGTAAAAGGGGCCCTCAGTGACATAGGAGCAGGCATCCCTGTAAACACTCCCTCACTGAGGTTGCAATTCCGCCACTTCACGGCAAGATCCCAGAACAGTAAAACAGATTTTATGCTGCTTATCCAAGAAATAAGCAATGGATTTTTCCAACTCATCTTAATAATAGCTTATAGAATTTTCCTTCTGGAAAGTATCCAAACCAGTGGCGTAGCTACGTTGGGCCACGGGGCCTGAGCCCTCCAAATTTCATCCTGGCCCCTGGTTTTGCTGGTGGGGGTCCCCAACCCCCACCAGCTGAAGCATTGTTTAGCACCGGTCTCTGGTGCCGCCACGTTGCTTGCCCTGCTCTCTTTTCCTCCTCACTTCCTGCACGGTTCTTTAAGTGAAGCTGAGCATGCTTTTACCACATGCTCAGTTTCACTTAAAGGAGCATTCAGGACATGAGGAAGAGAGAGCAGGGTATGGAATGTGGCGGCGCCGAAAACCGGCACTAGACAAGGCTTCAGTTGGCGTGGGTTAGGGACCCCTGTCACCAAAGGTATTTGCTGCTGTGGGGTGAGGCAGGGCAGCGGGGGGAGCGGCAAGGTGGTAGGGGGGCAGGGTTGGGGTGGCAGACTAAAATGTGCCCCCTCACCCCGGGCTGTGGCCCCCTCCCACCGTGAAGTCTGGCTACGCCCCTGAATTCCAAACATTTTTTAAACCCTGCTAATCTAACTGCTTTTACTACATTCCCTGGCAATGAATTCTAGAGTTTAATTACACGTAAAGAATATTTTCTCCAATTTGTTTTAAATGTACTACTTAGTGTCTTCATTACATGTCTCTGAGTCCTTGTATTTCTAGAAACAGCAAACAAGCAATTTATGTTTACCCATTCCTCTCCACTCAGTATTTTATACACCTCTATAGTATCTCCCCTCATCCGTCTCTCCTCCAAGCTAAAGAGCCCTAGCCGCTTTAGCCTTTCCTGATAGGGAAGTCATCCCATCTCAGAATATTGTAAGTTAAGGCTGTCATAAGTGGTCATGTCCAAATGTTAGGCATGTATACACCTGGTCATGTTAATATTGTAGAAAGGAAAACAGGTGTCTACTTTCCTTTATAGAATAGGCTTCTCTGCAGGCCCTCTGAACATCTAATTCTAGGTACATTGTTATAGAATTCCCCGCTATCTTTTTAAAGCTTAGATCTGCTATTATCTGTTGCTGCTTGGACGGATTATTGTACATTCACTAGTAAATTCTATACATGGTGCTCAAAATTGCACATGCACCCAATTTGCACACATTTAATTGAATAACAAGCCAATTAGCACAAATAATTGGGTGCTAACAATCAATTATCAGCGCTAATTAGTAACAATTTAAATTTACACGCACATGTCCAACTCAGAATTAGCCCCTAGTGACTGGATTTTGCTGCTGAACCCAAGAGCATCCTGAGCTGGAATCATGCCCAGGGGTGGCCCAACCATTAGGCTACCTGATGCAGGGGCCTCAGGCAACACTCTTCAGTAGTGGCATCTCCTCTTCACTGCGTTACCTGGCAGCAGCAACAGCGGCAGCAATTCCCATACTCTGCCCTGCCTCTTCCCTTTACTACAGCCACCTCTCTGATGTAATTTCCTGTTTCGTCAGAAGCTCAGTCAGCCAAAGTAAAGGAAAGAGGAGGGTGCCGGTGGCAGGGCAATGCCCCGAATGGGCTGGAGGTTGGAAGGGGGGCAGTCTCGGCCTGAGGTGGTGGCATCTCAACCGGGTGGGCGGCATACTAGCTCTGCCTCAGGTAGCATCTTGCCTTGGGCCATGACATATCATGCTGCCTGACATCCCCACCCTATCCACTGTACCACGGCCACCACAGGAGACAATGGATGGGCAGTGATTTTTGAATTCCCTTTTCCATTGTATCCTGTGATGCTGCTCTGCTCACACAGACCTTGGGGCAACCCTGGCCGAACCTATGTTTTTTAACCTCCTTGCCCTCCCCTGAGTAGTAGCAGTGGCCTAGGATCATGGGGAACTGAGTTGAATTCCCACTGCACATCCTTGTGACCCTGGGCAAACCACTTAACCCTCCATTAACCCAGATACAAAAAACACCTTAGATTGTGAGCCCACTAGGAACAGAGAATGCACCTGCATATAGGGCCAGATTCTATATATGGCGCCTTAAAAATCAGCACCAAAACTTTTTTTGCCTAGGTGTATTGGTGTATTCTATAATCTACACCTAAACTTAGGCACGGTTTATAGAATACACCTGGCACCTATCAGCACAACTAAATTTAGTTATGCTGGAGAATGGCATGTATTGTAGCAAGCATAAACCATCCCCAAGCAGAAGCTTCACCAGTAGACTTTCACTTCTTAAGCAAATCTTTATTGTAGTACTCAGAATAAACAAAGAAAATCCAATTTACTGTTCAGTTGCTTGTAAATGAATTCTGGCCTTCTGCCCATAGAGTCTGTATCTAGCCACCTGAGAGGCAAGGATAGGATCAGAATCTCAGCCCAGCTGAGAGGAAAAGTTGTAACACTCAAGAAAAATAAGGGGGAGAACTCAGAGAAAATAAATGGGAATGATCTGGAGTAAGAGGACTTTTGGAGATGTCTTAAGGAGATGTCTTTGGGAAATGGTGAAAAATCTTGATCTATGAGCTGCTGCATCCACGGTGTTGTTCTTTATTGTTGGTAGCATTTTAAAAATGTAATCTCACTTCTATTGTCAAACATTCCAGCTTGTGTAGCATGCAGATGTACACAGAGGAAGTATAATATCGGAATAACTTTTCATAAGTGGACTAGTAATTTGTTATAAATCGAAATCAGTGTACCATTTGGAGGGGACACCCTAGCAAGTGTTATATTCGTGCAGAGATTTCTTTTTCTCCTGGTAAAGGGCCACTAAAACAGACATCATGTTATGAAAATCAAGTACTCAACATTCAGAGTTTCTATCTATTTATTTATGGTAGTTATATCTCACATTAAACATGAATTAGGTTGAAACCTGGGAGCATTTAAAAGTTTTTTTTTCCTATGCCTAGATCAAAAGAGAAGGATGGTTTATAGGAACTTGCTCCTTTTGTTTTGTGGAATGCAGTATTATATTATAAAAATGCACTTATTTATCTCTATTATTTAAAAGAAAGACATTAAATAATGAGGGCAGAGCTACCTTCATGCAGAAGTCCAGAAGCAGTCTAAATGTAACAACATTTTCCAGTTCTGTGATATATATTTATTTCTTCTTCAAGTCAGCTTTCAACAGCATTTTCTCAGTTATTACCCAAATGTGAACACAATTATAATGCTAATTAATAAGTTTTGGATGTTAGTGAATTCTATTATTCTGTCTCACTGTATTTCCAATTTTGGCACACAAGGACAAATGATAAGAAAACTAATAGACTGCATTAGGGGCTTATAACCCATTTAGTTAAACAAATGAGAGATCTGCATGAAAAAATATTTATTTTTATTATTTTGACTTATGAAAACCACTTGTCCTTGAAACATACTCAAAATATTCCATTTGTACAAAAGAGATGAGGTGAAGGTGTGATTCCATGTGAAAGGAGAGTTTAATTTTACTTCCATTTAATTTTAATATATTGCGTCTTAATAACACCAGATTTCCCAAGGCAGATCAGTAAACAGGATATCCTCACTGAAATTTGGCCATGTATTACTGTATTGTGTAGAATGGTGTATAAAAATGAGAACAAAATACAGCATTTATTAGTGCTATTTCCACCAGCTACAATAATTTTTGAAGCTGTTTTAGTAATATTCAGTTTTGATTTTATGATATTTTTATCTACAAATGGGACACTGTCAAATAAATTAAAAAGCTGTCAAATAAGTAAAAATAAAAAAAATAATTTGTTCTTCACCTTTTAAGGCACTGCCTATCCAACTGGATCAGCTTTTGACTTTTTACAGATGGACCGCGCGTAGGCAGTCCATTATTTCTAATAATCTTTTCCTATTGCTTTCGATAGCATTTGTTATTGTTTTGGGTGTACTTGTGACTCCGCCTACTGCCAGCAAGCTACACCTACTGGCTTCAACCCATATAATGGGCTAGATAGCCTCATATCATCTACTGTTCTCAATCTAACCTTCTTGTAATACACAGTGCTATCTATTACACAAACAATGCAATTAAATACAAATAATACACATATTAAATATTCATCACAATATACCCTGCCTCCATGAATTTGGGGGCAGAACATGGCATGTGTGGATCTGAATATCAAATTGACACGTTGTTTTCTAAAGCTCTCTTAGACATATGTTCAGGAATATCTCCCCTAGGTCTGTCTACATTTAAATCCTCAGCGATCCTGGTGCATGCTTTTAGCTAGTACTGAGCAAAAGCCAGTACGTGTTTTCTAGCAAAAAAGGTGCCGGTACTCAAATGCCAGACCACCCTTCAGGGGTGGAATGGTCACTGAGGGACCCACCCCACAATAGCCAGGCCCCCTGCAACCAGTCACAGAATCTATGAAAAGGCAGAATTGGTGTGTAGAGCCTGAGCTCTTTTACTATAACTTGGGGACCATGAGTCAATTTTAGCAAACAATGAAAAAGGTGCCTGAACTGAGTACCCCTAAGTACCTCCTCAAAAAAAGCCCTGGCAAAAGCACTATTCAGACATCCAATTTACTTAGGTAAATGGGTTTTGAAAATTGTACACATCTGAAGATCCTTGCAGATACCACATTTGTGCATGCCCCCATCAAGAGAACACCTAGGAACTTTGAAGGTATACCTTTATGAAAATGGAACACTATTTTATTCCCTTTACCTCTTCCTTCTTTGGCTCAACTGACCTTCACACAAGCAACAGAATATTTTTTAGCATCTTATTAAAATTTACCATATGTCAGGTTTGATGAATATTTCATTTCATGTTCAGCTGCATGCAGATATGGCTCTGAAAATTGGCAAATGCCATTTTTGAACAGATCCTGCAACTCATACCAGAGTCTCCAGGCTTCCCTTCTTTGTCACATGACTCTAAAATTTGAAACCTTTATGTTTCACAGTTCTAAAAACTATAAACTAAAGTTCAAAACTGACAAGTTCAGGGAGCAGCAGCAAAAAGCTGGAACGGCAACCAAAAGGACCAAATTCAGTGTCTCCTGATAAAAGACTTTTCAATGCAATACATTAAAGTGAGCTGACTTGCATCTTCTTTTGTAAAATCACAAATAATCCAGAATCAGTCAGCTGCTAATTTAAAATCCTTATAAGCATTTAAAAAATTTTCAGCCATGTATTTGCCTTGCACAACGCTTTTTGGTTCTGTGTTTTCATAAAAATGATTGAAAATTTTGTGTGCATTCAGAGGAAACCTGTGTGAAAGAAATAAGCCCTTAATATATAAAGCATTCCCTTTCACTCACAGCAGATGTCTGGAGTTGCTTTTATCAGTTATTTGTTTCATTATTCATGAAACCTTCTGCATCCAATCAGTCACCTCAGCCTGGTCACAGCTGAACGGCCAATCTTTTATTTGTTGTGGCTGACGGAATCTGCCTTTCAAAAGGAATATGATATGAAACACTACACTGACAGGAACTCTCCCCCGCCTCCCCAGAGTTGAAGTACACCTTCTGCTGTTTGTGGGATTAAAGACCAGAGAGCTGTATATGTTACCGCATTCATAGGGGGCTGCTCACAGAAAGGACAGTTGCAACTGATGTTGTGTCAAGTCAGATCGGATTATCTTTTTATGTACATTTTGTTCATCTGCTGCACTTTAATTGGTCTTGGTCACTTTTTCCAAACCTTTTGTTGGAACCTTTGAAATACTTGGAAAATAGCAGCAGTACTAGTTCTGAAGGAAATAAAAATAATGCAGAATGTCTTTACAACAGATATATATAGCTCTTACATAACCACATGTAAGAGTTTTTTCATATAGCACATACATTTAATTTCCACCAAGTATATCTCAATAAAAAAAATGTACTAATTTAGGGGCCCTTTTACAAAAGCACGTAAGGTCCTGGTCCAGCACGCCAAATCAGCATTACTGCCTGGATACCATGTGCCCTGGGCAGTAATTCTGAATTTGGTGCATGCCACATGCAGTAGAGACCTTACCGCTAAGTCAGTGGGTGGCGGTAAGGTCTCAGGCTGAAAATGGACACATGCTGGTTTTTATTTTGCCGCACATCCATTTTCCATTCCCTTAAAAAAAGGCCATTTTTCCATGACGCTCAAAAACTGGCCTGGCGCTTGCCCAAAAGACGCTCTCGCACTGCCTCAGGACACTTTTTGCTGCGGCTTAATAAAAGGGCCCCTTATTAGAGAGCTTCAAGCAGAAGCAACACAGTCAGAAAACGGATCCAGTGCAGGTACCTAAGTCACAAAGTAAGATTAAGGGGCACTGTCCCTTCTAAGTTGTGCAGGAGCCCGCCACCTTCAGTCCTGCCTGTGGGGGACGCTGTTTCAATATCACATTTTCAATTGTGAGTGACAGGCAAGCTCTGTAGGACTCCAGGGTAGCGGTAATGCTCCCCGCCCCATGGCCACGCAGTAAGAATGATATTAATGCATGGTCATTATTGGGGGGCATTTTTCCCACAGCTTAGTAAAGGGACCCCAGTGTTAAGGGGCATGTGTACTAAAGTGCAGTATGCGTTTGAAATTAGTGCACATTAGGAGCAAAAACTAACATATGGCAAGTGTGTAGCCTGTGCAATAAAGCCAGGGGGCATGCCAAGTATCTGCCCTGCGTTACAACACTTAACACTTGGGCACTGCCCTACTTGCAGTGGCAGACAGTGCAGGAACACCTGCACTGTCTGACACAGCATGTAATGTGGTTCTGGCCCAATAAATAAAACAAAGCACCTACCTGATCTGATCTCCCACAAAGATTCTCCCATCTGTTCCTATCCCCCTTAGGTTCACGCCACTCAAATTTAACAGAGTCTTATTTCAGCTTTTTTTTTTTTTAAAGATGATTGAGTCAATCTTTTAGTACCTTACTTTAGCTGGTTCATTCTCTCACAGAAATATAACACAGCAAGGAATGGGCTAACTATAGCAGACTCCAAAGAGGCAGAGTAGCTCCTCTAGAAAGCAGCTCTCTCCCAACCCAAGGGTCACAGGTCCATGATGGGCTTGAGCCTGACTGCTATTAACACTGGAAAGAAACTTGATATTTTCTTCTGTCCTTTTGGGTCAGACTTAGGGGACCTTTTACTAATCTGCACAAAAAAGTGGCCAACACTAGGATTAGCATGTGGGTTTCTGCACCCTGAGGCCACTTTTAGCATGGCTGTAAAATGACCTGCATTTCCTAATGCTTCCATTAATGGCCATGCATTACTTTCCCAAGTAGCGTGTGACCGCGTGACCATTAGTACAGAAGCCCATACTGGCACGTATTTTCTGGGCAGTAAGGGCTCCCTCACTAACCATATGATAATCAGTTAGCGCATGGTGATGAAGCTACACAAACTGATTAGCATGCCTACTCTCCATCCCCAAGCACACCCCTAGTGCTAAAAAATAAAAAGTATATTTTAGCATATGGGAAATGTGTGCAGATGGCAAAACAGCCACACTGAGCCCGCAAAGAGGTGGGAAAATGTGGGATACAAATGCAAACAATAAATAAATAAAAACTACCACAGGATGCCTCAGCATGGCCCGAGGTAGTGATTTTTAACTTGCAGTAAGCATGCATTAGTGCTTATTGCAGCTTAGCTGAAAATAATTAACAATGGGCTAGATTCTATATAGACAGGGATTTTTTTTGAGGGGTTCTTGGGGGTACTGAGTACCGGCACCTTTTCCATTGTCTGCTAAAATTGACCCATTGTCCCCAAGTTTTAATGAAAGGGCTTAGGCTCTACACACAAATTCTGCCTTGTCATAGATTCTGTGACTGGTTGCAGGGGGCCTGGCCATTGTGAGGTGGGTCCCTCAGTGATCACCCCACCCCTGAAGGGTGGCCTGGCATTTGAGTACTGGCACCTTTTTCGCTAGAAAAACTCACTGTATATAGGGCACCTGAAAAATCCACATAGTAAAAAAATAGGCCTAGGCATATTCTCTTAAGTACGTCTAAATTTTATAGAACAGGCCTAAATTTCCACGCAGTATATAAAATACGTTGAGCGCCTCGCCACGTGACCAAATTTAATCACATTCATTTAAGCCATGTTTTGCTTGGCATAAATCCTGATGCCTGTATTAGGTGCAGAACAGGTGTATAGATTTAAAAAACGCCCATTCCACATCTATAACCACCCCCCCTTTTCAACTGTGCGACTTGGAATTTACACACACCACATTACAGAATATGCTTAGTGAGTTGTGCGCATAAATCTTAGTGCCAATTAGTTCTGATAATTGCTTGTTAATATCCAATTGACAGCACTGATTAGCTAGTTAACCAATTAAGTTATGTGCATCGTTATAGAATACGCTTCAATTTCCGCACAGAAATTAAGGCGAGATATATAGAATTTGGGATAATAGGACTAGGAAGAATTATATTGATAAAACTGATAGGCTTAGTTTTCCCCTTGAGCTATTCTTAATACATTTCTGGGTTGTTTTCTTCTATAGTACAAGTTAATACTTGACAAACCAGCAATATAGTTGCATCTTAACATGCAATTTCTATTTTGTCTACTGCAAAGCTTGTGTCTTTAATACTGCATTAATGTTATAAAGTTGCAATTTCTACCCAACCACTTCTTTAAAAACTATTTTTGTTTTTGGCAAACAAAGAGGCAGGTTTACCAAAGTGCTTTAGGTTTTTGCACTAAATGTGTATTAACAGCCAAAGCAATGCATTTTCAAATTTTCAAAGCAGATGGATGCCTCAAAATGCCCTAAAAACCCATCTATCTGCTAAAAATGTCCAAATCTCGATTTTGAAAAGTCAGAATTTGGATGTTTCACACTGCAGGTCATCCAACTAGCTAGGAAGCGTGTTTTAGGTGGGGTGAGGGAGGGCCCGAAAAGTAGGACAGCCAGCAGCGATTTTTTGAACAGGATGAAACATCCAAGCCTAAAAAGATGAATGTTTTTTTTTTTTATCTAGACCTCTTCCAATCATATTCAAGTTACAAAAGGTGCTCTGATTGGTTCTAGTGGTTGCTGTTCCCCACCTTTGCCTCTGATAATAAAACCAGAAAGGAAACCTAGGCTGTATGTCAGCTGAAGGTATTATAGTGCAGGAGTAGCCTAATGCTTAGTGCAGCAAGCTTTGATCCTGGTCAACCTGGGTTCAATTCCTACTGCAGCTCCTTGTGACCGTGGGCAAGTCACTTAATCCTCCATTGCCCCAACTATAAAAACTTAGATTGTGAGCCATCTAGGGACAGAGAAAGCACCAGCCTAAAATGTTTACAGCACTGCATATGTCTAGCAGCACTATAGAATTGATTAGTAGTAGTAGTATAGCCATTCTGAACAAAGTAGCAAACAGGTTAGAGGAGTAGCCTAATGGTAAGTGAAGTGGACCATAAACTAAGGAGCACAGGTTCAAATTCCACTGTAACTCTATCAATTTCTTTTTTTTCCCCCTGGAGCTCCCTCCAGGAAAGGGAAATGGGACTTGATATACCGCCTTTCTGAGGTTTTTACAACTACATTCAAAGCAGTTTACATACATTCAGGTATTTATTTTGTACCAGGGGCAATGGAGAGTTAAGTGACTTGCCCAGAATCACAAGGAGCTGCAGTGGGAATCAAACTCAGTTCCCCAGGATCAAAGTCCACTGCACTAACCACTAAGCTACTCCTCCACTAGGAACATTCCATGTAGAAGCCTGCCCTTGCAGATCAGCAATGTGGCCGCGCAGGCTTCTGTTTCTGTGAGTCTGACGTCCTGCACGTACGTACAGGACGTCAGACTCACAGAAACAGAAGCCTGTGAGGCCGCATTGCTGATCTGCAAGGGCAGGCTTCTACATGGAATGTTCCTAGTGGAATAGCAACATTCCATGTAGAATCTCAAATAGTAGCAACATTCTGTGTAGAATCTCAAATAGGGAAAGGGAAATGGGATTTGATATACCGCCTTTCTGAGGTTTTTGCAACTACATTCAAAGCGGTTTACATATATTCAGGTACTTACTATACCTAAATACTTACTATACCTAAAGATATAAGGCACCTGCAAGCCTGAAATATATTGAAGTGGTGTATATTCAGATACAAAAGTCATTTTTCTGTTCCTGAAGGGATCACATTTATCAAAAAAAAAAATTACAGTGGTGTGTATCCCCCTTGGTTTATAGGCCATTGCACAAACCACTAGGCTACTCTTTTGTTCTATAAAGCCATTTATTTAAGTATTTATTAGGATTTTTTTTACCGCCTTTTTGAAGGAATTTACTCAAGGTGGAGTACAGCAAGAATAAGTCAAATATAAGCAATAGACAATTAAAGCAGTAAAAATATTCAAATAACAATACAAAGTAAGTAAAATGAATGACATAAATAGTAAAAGCCTCATCGAAAATAAGGGTAATCATCCATAAGTACATACAGTAGTCAAACGTGTAGCATGTTGTTCATAGTCATGCTTTTGTTCAGTCCTTTCCTTGTCTCTTTCTACGATTCTATTATTAAAAAAATATAATTGTTCCTTAGTCATTTCTTTATGTTTCCATAATGAGCTCTAAAATTATTTTCTAATTTAAAGATTTTTCAAAAAAATGGTAGGATCCACCTACTCCCTGTGCGAAGTCAGTAGGTCATCTTTACCGTTGTTATCATCTTAGGGTTTATTATTGTAAGTCCATCACTGCTACGTGGAATTTCTTCTAGTTTTTTTTTCTCAATTTTCCTTTGCTTTTTTTTCCCCTGCGTAATCAAACCTTCCTTGCTCATAGTTCTTTCTGTGGGCAGCTTTCAGTCCATGAATATTTTAAAAGCTAATTTCCTGTATAACAGTGGGAAATATTCTTATGAGCAGTTATTGTACTTGAAGCATGTCTTCCATTTATCACAGAACATTCTCAAATAAAGGGCTTTTTAATCATTTGAAGCCTATTTGCAATAAGCAGAAACTAGTGAATGCATTCCGTCTGCAAGACATGTGAAGTGTGATTCTATAAAGGATGCTCATATTATTGGGGCCTCGCCTAAATGGCAATATCAAAATGTCTGAACTTAAATCCCATTTTTTTCAACTGTCATTTGGCTATTTTCACCTCACAACTGGAAAGGATGAGGAGGACTGCAGATAGGGCTGATGGCTGGGTATCTTGGTATGGCTGATTACTTTTTATGCATGATGTATGTGATTACTATGCTATTGACTATGGCGTTCCTTTTCTGTCTCTTTTTAATGTGTGATTTTATTGTAAACTGCTGTGAGCTGTGGTGCATCAAAGACCCATTATAATGCAGCTCGATATAACACAGGATCGGTTATAATGCGGTCAGAGCTTGGACCCCAGAATTTCATGTGTTTCAGGTATGAGGTAATTATTCCTGATCTAGTTCTTCGAATTGGCGCAAGGCAGTACTGGCTAAAATGGAAATTTCTAAAAAAAAAGAAAATAAAAGCATGGTCAGTACAAAAAAAGCTAAAAGCCTTAGATCTTTTAAAATCAGGAAAAACACAAGCAGAGATGTGCATACACATAGGGGTTGGTGAGTCCACTCTAGAGGGCTAGATCAATGATGAAGCAAACTTACAGCAAGCCACAAGTGATTTTGATGCAGTTGAGGGTCTCCAACGAAAACGGCTAAAGCAAGCAAGCAATAGCCCCCTGAATAAAGCCGTGTTCACTTGGTTTACCCAAGAATGAGCAGAAGGAACCTTAGGACCAAGGTGTCATTTCAAATTCAAGATGCATTATTGCAGAAATTTAATAAAACTGATCATTGATGAGGAAATAACCATAACTGAATGTCTGAAAAAACTAACACTCACCAGTGTTTTTGATCTAGCAGGAAAAGCATGGGATGTAATAACACCATCAACAATTGAAAAGTGGTGGGAAAGAGGGTTACTTGAAACATTTGCGCCATAAACAGGGGAACCGGAAGGAGAGTCAGACTCCAAACAGAAGATGTGTCAAGAACTGTTCATAGAGTGAGATATTGAGGACACTATGGAATGGATTCATATCGACGGCGAGTGCCCTACATATGATCGTCTAAACAACCAGACAAATATGGCAAATGCTTTAAGTCGTCATGCACATACTGAAAATCAATCTCAGGACAGCAGTGATGAAGATGACTCTCCACCTCCACCACCAAAAATTTCATTGGCTTTAGTGGCATTGGATACTGTTCTTCAATGGCTGCAATCTGAAAATATGGACATGATTCATATTCTTCATTTGAAATCAATAATTGAAATTGCAAAATGGAAGAAACGAGAAGCATCAAAACAGTCAACTCTGGACTCATTTACTAAACCAGGATGTTAATTTTAGCCTGTGTTTTCTGTGTTGTGACCACATTCACTTTTAATGTGTGGATACGATGTTTAATAAAGTCCATTTGATATTTCAATGAAATGTGCTGCCTTTTACTGAACTGGAGTTCGGGTGCTGGTGTGGACTCACAATGCGGTTTTAAAATTTGGACCCCGTCTTCCACGTTATATTGGGTCTATGGTGCATCAGTAATAATGGTATATCAAGCATGTAAATAACCATAAACATATACCCCCTAATTCTATAAAAGTCACCAAAAATTGTGCATGTAATTTGATTGTATAATGAGCCAATTAGTGCCAATAATTGGCTTTTTAACAATCAATAATTGGCACTAATTAAATTTGTTAGTTATGTGCCTAATATTAGCACGGGATCTGTGCTTAGATTTATATGAAGCCCAAAAAAGGGGGCACAGAAATGGGAGGGTGATGGGCATTTTTGGCTGGAGCATAGGCATCATTTTGACTTACGCACGTAATTGGGCACCACATGTAAAGTTAGGCATGGACACTTACACCACATTTTTGTCGGTGCAAATAGCAGCTCCTAAATTTATGCGCAACCCCAGTGCTTAAGTACTGTTCTAGAAACTGTGCTTAACTTTAAGCTTGGTTTATAGAACAACACTTTTTTCAGTGCCATATAAAGAATGCGCCCCATGAAGGGTATGCATGTGGGTGCATTCTTTACAGAATAGGTGCATACTGTAACAAATATAAGTGCTCAGATGTTTCCAGTGATTGGCATTCCATGTACATGCATGTGACTTGTGCATTAATGTTGCAAGTGAGGGAACACTACAAAAATGGCTGTTGCCATAAGGCTACCCAATTTCAGGGCATCAGACATCTTCCGTTTGGCCAGGCTGTTCCTGGGAAAGGAGCATAAATTGTTCCCTGTGCCTGAAAGGAGGAAGGATCTTATAAAGATGAGGAGGGCCTAGGTGAAACTTTTAACTAGATTGCCTACTCCACTGTCTAGTAGGGCAGCTCTTATGTTCATAACCCCTACAGTATCAAATATCAAATGAAAAATATAAAAACTACAAAAAAGTTTCCACTCCAAATCAATAATTAGTGATCAATCTCAACTCACTGGTCTGTTCAAAGGATTGAAGAGTCATGAGATAGGAGGCAAGGCTGGTGTGGATTAGGAATTGGCTATTGTCCAGAAAACATAGGGTAGGGTTAAATGGTCATTTCTCTCAATGGATGAGAGTGAACAGTGGAGTGCCGCAGGGATCTGTACAGGGACTGGTACTATTTAACATATTTATAAATGATATGGAAATTGGAACAACGAGTGAGGTGATCAAATTTGCAGATAATACAAAACTATACAAGGTTGTAAAACATAGTAACATAGAGATGACGGCAGAAAAAGACCTGCACGGTCCATCTAGTCTGCCCACGATAAACTCATATGTGTATACTTTACCTTGATTTGTACCTGTCTTTTTCAGTGCACAGACCATATAAGTCTGTCCAGCAGTATTTCCCGCCTCCCAACCACCAGTCCCACCTCCCATCACCGGCTCCGGCACAGACCCCGTATAAGTCTGACCTCCCCTAGCCTCTCAACCACCAACCCCTCTTCACCCCGCCACCCAATTTCAGCTAAGCTTCTGTGGATCCATTCCTTCTGCACAGGATTCCTTTATGCCTATCCCACGCATGTTTGAATTCCGTTACCGTTTTCATCTCCACCACCTCCCGCGGGAGGGCATTCCAAGCGTTCACCACCCTCTCTGTGAAGAAATACTTCCTGACATCTTTCCTGAGTCTGCCCCAAGAAATACTTCCTGACACATGTGTGGACTATGAAATATTGCAGGAAATTAGAAGACTGAGTGTCCAAATGGAAGATAAAATTGAACATGGACAAATGCAAGTTAATGCACATTGGAAAGAATAATCTGAATCACAGTTACCTGATGCTAGGGTCCACCTTGGGGGTCAACGTTCAAGAAAAAAATCTGGGTGTCGTTGTAGATAATACACTGAAATCTTCTGCTCAGTATTCTTACGTTCCTGTATTGTTTTAAAATTACCTTTCAGTATTCTTGTGAAATCACTGGTGCAGTGTTCTGGTCACAGTAAGAATACTGAAAGGTAATTTTAAAACAATACAGGAACGTAAGACCTTTGAAATAAGAATGATTGAATATTTTGACACACAACAAACAGGACTTAATAAGGATCTGGGTTTTCTAACTCATTATAAAACATAAAGCTGTATTTCTCTGTTTATTTCTCTGTTTATTACCCTCCTCTCACCTACCAACACCCATTCTGTTAGAATATCAATGAAATGCTTTGATGTCCCCATGCATATCCCCACCCTCCCACTCTGTCAGACTGTCAAAGTAATGCTTTGATGTTTCTCTTATATATGCTATCTGCTACCACATTTGCTTATTTCCGATCTGACGAAGAAGGGCAACCTTCGAAAGCTAATCTAGAAATGTATTAAGTTATGTCCAATAAAAAAGGTATCATCTTATTTTCTTTTCCATGTTTTATTTTGTTTGATTTCTATTGATAACTTTTAAGAGTGGACTAACACGGCTACCACACCTCTCTACTTAAAAAGGTTTGGACAAATTCCTGGAGGAAAGGTCCATAGCCTGCTATTGAGACGGACATGGGAAGCAATTGCTTGCCCTGGGATTTGTAGTATGGAGTGTTGCTACAATTTAGGTTTCTGCCAGGTACTTGTGACCAGGCTTGGCCACTGTTTGGAAAACTGGATCCTGGGCTAGATGGGCCAATGGTCTGACCCAGTATGGCTACTCTTATGTTCTTATGTATCAGGGCCCCAAGGAAATCTCATGGTCCTATCTCCTGTACTTGCATGTCTTCTCATGGATGTCTTGTGTACCCATAGGAATTTGGTGTTATATGCTGTTATTATTGGAATACACCACAAAAGTCTGTTAGGAATTTCCTTACATTACATGTTATTGGCCCTGATATCTGTGAATCACAAAAAAGAAGAAGGAAAAAACTCCACGAATGTAGTAGTCCAAAGACAAGTCAAATAGTAGAGCCAGACAACATGTATGGTCTTTATTATTCTTATAGTGAACAAATGAAGGCAGACCCAACACAGCTGTGTTTCGGCATACATATATGCCTGCGTCATGTGTAAGGTAATCTCTTGTTCTGTAATATTAGAAAATGAATCATGGAGGGGCATAATCAAATGGGGACAACCATCTCTAAGGACGCCCATCTCTGAGGACGTTCCTGCGAATGGGCGGGGCATCCCATATTATTGAAACAAGATGGGCGTCCATCTTTCATTTCGATAATACGGATGGGGACGCCCAAATCTCAACATTTAGGTCGACCTTAGAGATGGGCGACCTCGGTTTTCGCTGATAATGGAAACCAAGGACGCCCATCTCAAAAACGACCAAATCCAAGGTTGTGGGAGGAGCCAGCATTCATAGTGCACTGTTCTCCCTCACATGCCAGGACACCAGCCGGGCACCCTAGGGGGCACTGCAGTGGACTTCACAAATTGCTCCCAGGTGCATAGCTCCCTTACCTTCGGTGCTGAGCCCTCAACCCCCCCCAAAAAAAACCCACTCCCCACAACTGTACACCACTACCATAGCCCTTAGGGATGAAGGGGGGCACCTACATGTGGGTACAGTGGGTTTCGGGTGGGTTTTGGAGGGCTCACATTTACCACCACAAGTGTAACAGGTGGGGGGAATAGGCCTGGGTCCCCCTGCCTGAAGTGCACTGTACCCACTAAAAACTGCTCCAGGGACCTGCATACTGCTGTCATGGAGCTGGGTATGACATTTGAAGCTAGCATAGAGGCTGGCAAAAAAATTTTTTTTTTTTTTTTTTTGGGTGGGAGGGGGTTGGTGACCACTGGGGGAGTAAGGGGAGGTCATCCCCGATTTCCTCCAGTGGTCATCTGGTCGGTTCAGACACCTTTTCGAGGTTTGGTCATGAAAAAAAGGGCCCAAGTAAAGTCAGACAAATGCTCGTCAGGGACGCCCTTCTTTTTTTCATTATCAGCCGAGGACACCCATCTCTTAACCACGCCCCCGTCCCGGCTTCGCTACGCTGCCGATATGCCCCCTTGAACTTTGGTTGTCCCCGCGACGGAAAGCAGTTGAGGACACCCAAAATCAGCTTTCGATTATGCCGATTTGGGCGACCCTGAGAGAAGGACGCCCATCTCCCGATTTGTGTCGAAAGATGGGCACCCTTCTCTTTCGATGATGCCCCTGATAAGCTGGTTTGATGTTTTCTTACTCCTTGAAAATCAGTATGAATAAAGTTCAGTAAAAGATGACACTAGCAATGCCGTTCAACTTCAGACGCCTCACTCAGATGCATAAGAAAACATCAAACCAGCTAATGATTCATTTTCTGATATTGCAAAACAAGAAGTTACCTTACCCCTGACGCTGGCATATATGTATGCTGAAACAGAGCTGTGTTGGGTCTGCCTTCATTTGCTGACTATAAGAATAATAAAGAATCATCTGGTTCCATATATGTTGTCTGGCTCCACTATTTGACTTGCCCTGATATCTGTGACCACTTTTTATGCTGCAGTGCTGAGAGAAAAAAAATCACATTATAAAGCATATATTCAATGTGCAAAGGCTTCCATCCCATGAGCAATTAAAGAACAGGCAGATGAGGCTTGGGTTTCTCACAGACAGTATAAACCAGACAGTGCCCAGTACACTCCTGGGAACCAGACTGTTGACTTGTTTCAAGTAAATGAATATGTTGGGGGAGGGGTGGATTGACTCTTTCAAGTCCTCACTGTAATGCATGTTCTCATTAACAAAGGATTACATTATTTCTATCTTAGTGTGCAGCCATATAATGGGTTCTCATTCTATCTTAGTCTATTAAATGTCTCCTTTTGGTAAAAGAGATGTGCTTATTTTGTCCTTAGGATTGGATGGTTGGAGGGAGGGGAGAGTAAGTTCAGTGGCAGTTAGTACAGGACTCAGTCAGTTCACATGCCCTATTCATTGGCAAGATGGGATAGCAGTGGCTGTGGAGAATGCTGGGATGGTAAGAGTACAATGGTCAATGTAGAGTGGACACACTGTATTGCGACATCCTCACATATCCTACTATTGCAAGTTATAGCTGCTGTCTTGAGAAAGTGAAGCTCCACCACGCATCTGGAAAAATTGGGATTATGTTTCCTGTAGGGGTTATGAACATAAGAGTTGCCCTACTAGTCAGTGGTGTAGGCAGACACCTAATTTTGGGTGGGCCTAAGCCCAAGGTGGGTGGACACAGGAACCTCACCCCCCCTGCTCTTTGCCTCATATATCCCCTCCCCCCACCCTTATAGGTGATTCGGACTCTCAACTTCCCCTTCCATCTCCTCCCGTAGGTGTCCAGGCTCTCAACTCCCCTCCCCCACATACCTTTTAAATACCATTTCTTCACTGGCAGCAAGCAACGACTAATGCATGCTGTTCAGTGCCAGCCCATAGTCTTTCCTCTGATGCAGCACTCTTCTCCATTGAGAGAAATGACCATTTAATCCTGCCCTCTGTTTTCTGTCCAATAACCAATTCCTAATCCACACCCGAACCTTGCCTCCTATCCCATGACTCTTTATTTTTCTCAGGAGTCTCTCATGAGGATCTTTATCAAAAGCTGTCTGAAAATCTAGATACACTACATCAATTGGCTCACTTTTATCCACATGTTTATTCACGCCTTCAAAGAAATGAAGGAAATTGGTGAGGTAAGACTTCCCTTGGCTGAACCGATGCTCTGTTCCATTAAACCATGTTTGTCTAAGTGTTATATAATTCTATTCTTTATACTAGTTTTCACTAATTGCCCGGTGCCGATGTCAGGCTTATCGGTCTATAATTTTCCAGATCACCCCTAGAACCCTTCTTAAAAATTAGCGTCACATTGGCCACCCTCCAATCTTCAGGTACTATGGATGATTTTAACAACAGGTTACATATTACTAACAACAGATCAGCAATTTCATGCTTGAGTTCTTTGAGTACCCTTGATGTATGCCATCCGGTCTAGGCAATTTACTACTCTTTAATTTGTCAATTTGGCTCAGTACATCTTCCAGGTTCACCATCCAGGTTCACCGATATTTTTTTCAATTCTTCCACATCATCACCCTTGAAAAGCTTTTCTAGTACAGGCAGATCTGTTACATCTTCTTCTCTAAAGACAGAAGCAAAGAATTCATTCAGTTGCTCCGCTATGGCCTTGTCCTCCCTGAGCACCCCTTTGCTCTTTTATGATTTAACGGTCCCACAGATTCCCTTGCAGGCTTTCTGCTTCTGATGTATCTGAAAAAGTTGTTACTGTGAGTTTTAGCCTTTGCGGTAAGTTTCTCTTCATATTCTCTTTTAGCCTTCTTTATTAATGCTTTGCATCTGACTTGCTTCTTATTTTCTTTGTTTGGGTCCTTTTTCCATTCTTTGAAGGACAATATTTTGGCTGTAATGGCCTCTTTTACTTTTAACCACACTAGCTGACATTTTCTCTTCTTTCCACCTTTTGAAAATATGTTGAATGCTTCTGGACTGGACTTTCAAGATGGTAATTTTGAATAATGTCCATGCCTGATGTAGTGTCCTAACCTCTGCAACTGATCCTTTTAGTTTCTTTTTAACCATTTCCTAATTTTAATATACCCTTTCGAAAATTAAATGCAGCTACAGTAGATTTCTTTTGTGGGTTCATCCCAGATAGTAGCTCAAACTTGATCATGCTATGATCACTGTTTCCCAGGGGACTCAACACTGCCACCTCTTGCACTATGCCCTACATGCCACCAAGGACCAGATCCAAAATGGCTCCCCCTCTCATCAGTTCCTGGACCAGCTGCTCCAAGAAACAGCCGTTTATTACATCTAGAAATTTTATCTCCCTGGCACTCCCTGATGTAACATTTATCCAGTCAATATCGGGGTAATTGAAATCACCCATTATTATAGCGTTGCCCAATTTGCAAGCTTTCCTAATCTTTGTAATCATTTCTTCATCTGTCTGCTTGTTCTGTCCCAGCTGATGGTAGTACAGCCCTACAAGAATATTCCTTCCCTTCACACATGGAATTTCTATCCATAATGATTCCACGCTGCTATCTGTGTCATGTGTAATGTTTATTTTATTTGACTCAATTCCCTCTTTAACATATAGCTCAACCCCCCCCTCCAATTTGATCCTCTCTATCATTGCGATACAATTTGTACCCTGTTAACACAGTGTCCCATTGATTGTCCTCTTTCCACCAAGTCTCTGTCATGCCTATTATATCTACCATATCATTTAGTGCTATATATTCTAACTCTCCCATCTTATTTTTTAGGCTTCTAGCACTTGTATACAGGCACTTCAAATTGTGCTTTTTCCCTTTGATCTACAAGCTGCTTAGAAGTTGAAGGGTCACCAGTTCCTGCCTGTTAGACAGAATGGGCTACCTTATGTGTGTTAGACCCCTAAGCCTGTACCTTTGTCCCAGAGCATGGTACCACCCCATCCATTAACAGTGAGCGAGGTGATTAAATCTGCAGATGACACAAAACTATTCAAAGTTGTTAAAACTTATGCAGGGTGTGAAAAATTGCAGGAAGACCTTAGGAAATTGGAAGACTGGGCATCCAAATTGCAGATGAGATTTAATATGGACATGTGCAAAGTGATGCACATTGAGAAGAATAATCCAAATCATAGTTATTTGATGCTAGTTTCCAACCTAGGAGTCAGCACCCAAGAAACAAATCTAGGTGTCATTCTGGACAATACGCTGACATCTTCTGCCCAGTGGTGGCGGTGGCCAAAAAAAAAGCAATTTCTAATGGTCTGAGGCAGTCAGAATTCCCAGAAAAGAAGCTGTTTTGGGTCTTTCAATTCTATGTATAATTTTTCTAGGCAAAGTGCTTCCAACAGCACCTTTGATGACTAAAAGTATTAATCTGTCAGAGTGACCTTAGTATTCTTCCTTCCCAAAAGGACCTTAATTAACACCTAATTCAGCTCAATAGCACTGTTTTTTCACCTTTTACAAAGAAATTAAATATGTCCTTTTCTGTTTAAGGCTGTAACAGCTAACTTTAGATTTATGGCAAAAGAATTAAAGCCCCGATAAGCTAGCAAATACCTACCTTTTAATGCTCTACAGTCATAACAGTTGACTTTAAACTTATAGCAAAAGAATTAAAGCCCTGATAAGCTAGCTAATACCTACCTTTTAATGCTCTAAAGCAAACAAATTATGGGCTATTTAAAGAAGTTAGTGAATGTTTGCATTTTTAATGAAATACAAACAGATTTTATCAAACTCCTCTCTATCCCAAAGCTTAAGACTTATTTTTCTCACAAAACTCCTTCAGAAAAAATATTTCTCTGCCCAAAAAGGCTTACAATCTAAGCTGCACCCGAGGAAACTGAGAATGAAGTGGCTTTCTCAAGGTCACAAAGAGCATCAGTAGGAAAAACAAATGGAATCCTGGATTCCCTGGTTCAGTTTGTTGCTCTAGTCTAACCACTAGGTTGGGCCTATATGGGCAATATATTTTGGTAGATATTTGCCCCACACAAGTCCCTCTCCCCATCACACCCCTTGAAAATGTCTGTATTGTGTGGATCTCCACTTGTAAATAGCGGCTTTCTAAAACCACTATTTATATGTGCATTTATGATCTACATGTGTACATACTGCTAATTACATGTAGAGATGCTTCTAAAATAAAAGTCATAATATAAAAATGTGGAGAGTCAGCATACAGATGGCTTCCCCATTTAAAAAGGCATGGAAAGAGTGTAGGTGATGTCGTAGATGAGTATAAGAACCTGAATTTAAGAGGGAAACTGGTCTTTTGTCTATTTTCTACCAAACAAAAAAAAGCAAGCAGTCTACAGTTTTGGGCTTGTGAGGGCTGGCCTGAAGTACTGGTCTTTCTATCAAGGAACAAGAGAGACATTATCTGATTTTGATTCTTTTCTGCCAAGTTACCAATAAGGAGCATAAGGATCCTAAGAAGCTGGGTCCTGTACACAGATTTAGCCCCTGGGCAAAGGAAATGTTAAGAGGTTGTAGTCTTTTGTCTCATCATAGGAAAAGTTGAGGTGGTGGTGGGAGTCTACCGAGGAAGAGAATATGGAATGTATTCCTCCATCCAAACTCGGAATCCTTGGAGGGAAGATGGCAATGGTTATATTAAAACCAGTTGCATAGTCCCTGGCTACATGAAGAAAGGAAGTGTTGGGTGTTCAGAATTCCCTCTTCACTTTAAAGAACTTTGCATTTCATTCATTTGGGTGCCTCCAATTTAAAGCACATCCAAATGGTTTGAATGCATGTATATGTATGAACTAATATGTTTACAATCAATCTGTGCACTTTAAAAATTTCTAGGTCTCATATAATGAGCACAAAAAAGAATGAATAGGTGAAATGAACACACAAACACTAATGCAAAATAACACAAAATTGGGAAAAATTATTTAAAACAAGCAGAAACCAAACTTAGCTTTGGTCAAGCACACCCCTAAAAGCTTGTGTGATATAGTGATGGAATAAAAGATACTCTGAATTGTCTTACAGGTCAGAGAAGACATTTCTGAGAGTGGATTAAAAAAAGAAGGAGGTTCCTGATGGAGAAACCTTAAGACCCTGAGTAACAGAAGAGGAAGAAGCAGCAGCTTCAAGTGTCAATCTAATATTTATCATTTTGCTTTTGTGTATGTGAAGAAACAATTTATTCAGACTTTTATCACCTGGTAATATCCTATATAATATTTTGCACCTCCAATGTTCCATTGCTGTCTGGCTGCCTGGGTTCGTAACATCAAATGATGTTAGCCAGCCTCCAGCATTCTGTTCCCCCTCACTGCCCCATCCTCACGTCAAACCGTAATGACATCAGAGGGCGGAACAGTGAGAAGGAAGGGAACGCTGGAGGCAAGCTGAACTGACATTAGGGGATGTTACGAAAACAGACGGGCAGACAGGGATGGAACCCCGAGGTACAATTTAGTCAGCAGGGTGGCGGGAAGCGGGTGAACGCAGTAAACAATGGCGCGAGACTGAGAGGCAAAGGACAGCAGCCTACAATGCTACATTCCCCCTCACTGTCCCGCACTCGCAAAAAGACGTTATGACGTCAGAGGGCAGAACAGTGAGAGGGAAGGGAAAGCTGGAGGCAAGCTGAGCTGACGTTAGGCTGGAACCGCGAGGTACCCAGCGGACGACACAGCACATAAATTTATATATAACAGAAAAAACAGGATAATATCTAAAAAAGAAAAGGATACAAAACACAGACAGTGCAATCGCTGTCACACACACTCTCTCTCTCTGACACAGACACACACAGGGTCTGTCTGTCTCTCTCTCTCTCTCTCTCACACACACTCACACAAAGTCTGTCTCTTACACACACTCTCTCTCTCTTTCTCAATAACACACACACACTCTCACACTCACACACACTCTGTCTCTATCTCTCTCACACACTCTATCTCTCTCGCAAACACACTTTCTCTCTCTAACACATTGTCTCTCTCACACACAATCTCTCTCTCTGTCACACACACACACACTCTCACTCTGAAACACATACACACACTCTGTGTCTTTCTCTCCCACACACACACACACTCTCTCTGTCTCTCTCTCACACACACACTCTGTCTTGCTTACACACACACACTCTCACTCTCTCTCTCACACACACACACACACACACACACACACACTCTCTCTCTCTCTCTCACACACACACAGAGGCTTATTTTCAAAGCACTTAGCCTCCCAAAGTTCCATAGAAACCTATGGAACTTAGCCTCCCAAAGTGCTTTGAAAATATGCCTCACACTCTCCCTCTCTCTCATACACACACACACACTCTCTCACACACACACTCTCCCTCTCTCTCATACACACACACACACTCTCTCTCTCTCTTACACACACACACATTCTCTCTCTCACACACAAACATTCTCTCTGTCTCTCAGACTCTCTCTCTCTCTCTCTCTCACAGACACACTCTCTTACTGTGTCACACTCACTGTCTCTCTGTCTCACACACTCTCTCTCTATCACTCTCTCTCTCACACACACACACATACACACACTCGCACACAGGCGAATTGCAGGATATGGATGGCATGGGAGGCAAAGGGAGGGGAGAACATAGGAGAATCAGTGCACATCATGTACAGGCCACAATCGCTGGAGATGGAGGGGAGGGAAGGGGAGGGAATGGCATAGGAGAATTGCTGCACATGGATTGCATCAGAGAGGATGAGAGCATAGGGAAGAATTGTAGCACATGGAGGGGAAGGCAGGGCACCGAGGAGAAGCAGAGGCACAGTCCAACGTACTGTAGCTCACAAACAACAATCAGAGACACATTCCAACTTGGTGAACATCACATGACTAGAAAAAGAACACTAACTGCTGAGGAGCAGGCTGAAGTTAAAAGAAAAAGCTGAAGCACAACAAAAAAGGCGTGCAGCTCTGAGTGAAGACGAAAAGGCACATGAAAGTCAAAAAGCCACTGCAAGAAAAAGGTCCAGGATACAAAAGATGACTGATGAGGAAAGTGCAAGTAACCGACAAAGAAACGCCGATTCAGAAAGGCACAGAATTGCTGAAATGACGGACGAACAGAGACAAACACACAGAACAAGGCACATTGCTATACAACGCAAAATATTTGAAAAAATGACAGAAGAAGAAAGAGCAACAAATAGAAAAAGGAGAACATATTTAGAACATGAAAGAATTAAACAAATGACAGCGAAACAGAGACAAACAACAAGACAGAGATGAAAAGATTTAGGGTGGAAAAGACTTGCAGAAATGACAGACAAGTAACGAAGAACAACTACACAAAATATAATAGATTTCAAACGCAAAACAATTGGAAATCTGAAACAAAAGAAAAACCCCTGTGACACAGCACAAAATAAAACAAGAAGAACGGATACAGTGACAGCGCAGTGCAGAACTCCAACCACAGGAATTGCAATAAGAAACTGTATCAATGAGAAAGAAACTCAGTACTGTAGTTGTGGTCCAATGAACGCAGTCTGTATATTTTGCAATGCCAAACATTTTCACAATGAAACACCTTCTGACAACCTATTTATACAATGTTGTAGTAAGGGCAAAGTACAACTTCCAGGAATTAGGTACAATGAATTAATACAACAGCGTCTCTCCGGGGAACATGAATATTCAAAGAATTTTGCACTAAACGTTTTTCATCGTTAAATGAGCCCTTAAGGAAGAATTTCCGATCCTTTCCATGCACTAAAGCCTATTTTTCGACGGTAGTAGCAGCTAACGAAAACGGAATGTAGATGAGCAATTAGTGTGAAAACCCCATTGAAACGACATGCACTAACCTTTTCCGATTGCCTTTACGCAGGAAAAAGGCAGGAAAACTAACGAGAGGTCTGGACCTCTCGTTAGGACAGCTCTGTGCCAGGAAAAAGTGTTAAGTGAAAAAATAAACAAACTTTGAGCCAATCCCAGCGCATTAGCAGAGCTAAAAGCGCTGTGATTGGTCCAAAGGACCTCAGAAAACACATAAAAAAATAAAAATAAAAAAAGGATCGGGAGGGGGCAAGGGCGCTCATCAGGAGCGTCCTGTACGGACGGCCTTGCCCCCCCCCGCTGCTCCCCGCTGCTCCCCCCACCCCGAAAAAGCAAACTTCTAGAAGCCCTTGCCCCCCTCCCTTCCTCACTACTCTGTCACCTCAGCTCCGCCTCCCGACATCCTCCGTCCGCGCCCCGCCCCCTTTTGGGGTCGTCGCCGCCATTCCCCTCCTCCATCGGGCCCCCCTTCCTCTTACCGGGCCCGTGCAGCGCCTCTCTCCTCTGTCCGAAGGCGCTGCACGGGCAAGAAGAACGCTGAATCAGCTGATGCCTGCCTTCGCGATGGCGCGTCTTTCTCCTGCTGCGCCCGCCCCTGTCTGACGTCAGTAACCTACGTAGGTTACTGACGTCAGACAGGGGCGGGCCCAGCAGGAGAAAGACGCTCTATCGAAGCTAGGCGAAGGCAGGCATCAGCTGATTCAGCGTTCTTCTTGCCCGTGCAGCGCCTTCGGACAGAGGAGAGAGGCGCTGCACGGGCCCGGTAAGAGGAAGGGGGGCCCGATGGAGGAGGGGAATGGCGGCGACGACCCCAAAAGGGGGTGGGGCACGGACGGAGGATGTCGGGAGGCGGAGCTTAGGTGAGAGTAGTGAGGAAGGGAGGGGGGCAGGGGCTTCTAGAAGTTTGCTTTTTCGGGGTGGGGGGAGCGGCGGAAAGTGGGGAGCAGCGGGGGGGGCAAGGCCGTCCGTACAGGACGCTCCTGATGAGCGCCCTTGCCCCCTCCCGATCCTTTTTTTATTTTTATTTTGATTTGGGAGCCATGTGCTTGCGATTTGACTGTGTTTTGAACGTTTCTGGCATGCGCAGAGCAGCCAGCATAACGCTTGGCTGCTTTGCGCATGCTTTACGAGCCGATTACCGACGGGGATTGGTGCATCGTTCTTTCCAATACCGCACCAAACTTTTTGGGGCTGTGTTTTTGGAGCATGCTTCGTTATTTTAAATTCGGTAAAGGTTTTAACGTTTCTGATTTTTTTACGTTTGCTTGATGCATCTACCCCTAAGTCCATTAATAGTTCCTTAGCTTTTGCCTCCATGGGAGCTAACATTGCACCACCACCCGGATATGGCCCTTATTGTTTTCGAATGAATGTTACTATTTACCATAGAACAGCAGCACTACATCCTCAAAATGACAATCAAAGACAATTTCCTCAATTATACAGTGGGGGAAATAAGTATTTGATCCCTTGCTGATTTTGTAAGTTTGCCCACTGACAAAGACATGAGCAGCCCATAATTGAAGGGTAGGTTATTGGTAACAGTGAGAGATAGCACATCACAAATTAAATCCGGAAAATCACATTGTGGAAAGTATATGAATTTATTTGCATTCTGCAGAGGGAAATAAGTATTTGATCCCCCACCAACCAGTAAGAGATCTGGCCCCTACAGACCAGGTAGATGCTCCAAATCAACTCGTTACCTGCATGACAGACAGCTGTCGGCAATGGTCACCTGTATGAAAGACACCTGTCCACAGACTCAGTGAATCAGTCAGACTCTAACCTCTACAAAATGGCCAAGAGCAAGGAGCTGTCTAAGAGCAAGGAGGATGTCAGGGACAAGATCATACACCTGCACAAGGCTGGAATGGGCTACAAAACCATCAGTAAGACGCTGGGCGAGAAGGAGACAACTGTTGGTGCCATAGTAAGAAAATGGAAGAAGTACAAAATGACTGTCAATCGACAAAGATCTGGGGCTCCACGCAAAATCTCACCTCGTGGGGTATCCTTGATCATGAGGAAGGTTAGAAATCAGCCTACAACTACAAGGGGGGAACTTGTCAATGATCTCAAGGCAGCTGGGACCACTGTCACCACGAAAACCATTGGTAACACATTACGACATAACGGATTGCAATCCTGCAGTGCCCGCAAGGTCCCCCTGCTCCGGAAGGCACATGTGACGGCCCGTCTGAAGTTTGCCAGTGAACACCTGGATGATGCCGAGAGTGATTGGGAGAAGGTGCTGTGGTCAGATGAGACAAAAATTGAGCTCTTTGGCATGAACTCAACTCGCCGTGTTTGGAGGAAGAGAAATGCTGCCTATGACCCAAAGAACACCGTCCCCACTGTCAAGCATGGAGGTGGAAATGTTATGTTTTGGGGGTGTTTCTCTGCTAAGGGCACAGGACTACTTCACCGCATCAATGGGAGAATGGATGAGGCCATGTACCGTACAATTCTGAGTGACAACCTCCTTCCCTCCGCCAGGGCCTTAAAAATGGGTCGTGGCTGGGTGTTCCAGTACGACAATGACCCAAAACATACAGCCAAGGCAACAAAGGAGTGGCTCAGGAAGAAGCACATTAGGGTCATGGAGTGGCCTAGCCAGTCACCAGACCTTAATCCCATTGAAAACTTATGGAGGGAGCTGAAGCTGCGAGTTGCCAAGCGACAGCCCAGAACTCTTAATGATTTAGAGATGATCTGCAAAGAGGAGTGGACCAAAATTCCTCCTGACATGTGTGCAAACCTCATCATCAACTACAGAAGACGTCTGACCGCTGTGCTTGCCAACAAGGGTTTTGCCACCAAGTATTAGGTCTTGTTTGCCAGAGGGATCAAATACTTATTTCCCTCTGCAGAATGCAAATAAATTCATATACTTTCCACAATGTGATTTTCCGGATTTAATTTGTGATGTGCTATCTCTCACTGTTACCAATAACCTACCCTTCAATTATGGGCTGCTCATGTCTTTGTCAGTGGGCAAACTTACAAAATCAGCAAGGGATCAAATACTTATTTCCCCCACTGTATATTCTTGATCCTGATGAAGCAGCCGTTCAGAGACTACGAATCTCAACAAATGCACACATCAACCATACATTAATGAGACAATTAAGCGATTTTATGGCACAGGAAAATCCATTTGCAGACTCATGCAAGATGATGTACGAAGTAGAAAATGAATGCATATGTGAAGCACAACGAAGAAGAACAGAACCTCCAACAGTTTCAATGGCCATTGTTCAAGATTGCAATAATGATTCAAGATGATACAATGCCCCTAGAGCCAATGAGGTGGCTTTCATTTTTCAAAATACAGATGGGGAACCTCCCTTACATAGAGATCTGATAATACATTGCCGAAACAAACCAAATGAAGAAAACAAAACTGAGATAATCAGTGTGTTGGACCCCAATCTAGAACCAATGGTATATCCATTACTCTTTCCATATGGAGATCAGAGCTGGGGGATACATATTCCTTTTTCTAAACAACCAAAATGTATAATGCACCTCCGTCGCAAATCAAACATCCCAAGACTAAGAGTTACGCAAATGCAGTACTATGGGTACCGTTTGGCAATAAGAGACAAATTCAATCTTTTTCTTAGAGCAGGAAAACTAACACAACAATATTTTGTGGATGCATATATTAAAACAGAGGCAAATAGACTTAATTATATTCGACAAAATCAAAAACTGTTAAGAGTTGAAAAATACTCTGGGTTAATGGACCACCTTGCAAGTGAAGCTGCAAATGGAGGATTTACACCTGGCCAGGCATTTATTTACCATCATCATTTGCTGTCAGCCCAAGAAATATGCATCAAAGTTTTCAGGATGCAATGGCAATAGTTCGCAAATATGGCAAGCCAGATCTGTTCATTACTATGACCTGCAACCCAAGATGGGAAGAAATTACTCAAAATCTAAAAAAAGGTCAGGCACCAGAGTTTCGACCTGACTTATTGGCAAGGATGTTTCATTTAAAACAAAAAGAGTTACTACACAATCAGTGCTTTTTGGTAGAAAAAAAGGTGCCGGTACTCATTATGGGCGGAGTCACCATATATGGCTCCACCCCTATGATAGCCACACCCACATTAGCCACACCCCTTATACCAGCCATGGGCATATAAACAGACATCATTGAAAATATACTGGTATAGTAGAAAAACAATAACTTGTGATTTTTTTTTCGTTATAAATCATTTCTGTAAGATGTTACAGCTCCAGTATACCCAGTGCAAAATAAGACAGCAGATGTAAATTCTCAAATTGGACAAATTCCAAACACTAAAATGAAACTAAAATGATTTTTTCTACCTTTGTTGCCTGATGACTGTTTTCTATCCATACTGGTCCAAGTGTCTGATTCTGCTGCTCTCTATCTGTTCTCTTAACTCCGTTTCCAGGGCTTCCTTTCCATTTATGTCTTTACTTTCCTCCTTTATTCTTCCATATACAGCATTTCACCTCTCTCCCCGCCAACCCCTCCATCCATCCATTTCCAGCAATTCTCCTTCCTCCCCTGCCATCTCATCCATGTGCATCTCCTTCCTATCTTACCTCCCCTCTATCCATGTCCAGCATGTCTCCTCTCTCCCCTGCCCTCCCATGTCCAGCGATTCTCCTCTGTCCTGTCCTCCCCTGCCATCCATGTCCAACGATTCTCTCTTCCCTGCCCTCCCCTCCCAGCAATGTCCAGCAATTCTCTGTTCCCTCCCCTCCCAGCCATGCCCAGCAATTCTCCGTTCCCTGCCTTCCCCTCCCCTCCTAGCCATGTCCAGCAATTCTCCGTTCCCTGCCCTCCCCTCCCCTTCCAGCAATGTCCACCACCAATTCTCCGTTCCCTCCCCTCCCAGCAATGTCCACCACCAATTCTCCGTTCCCTGTCCTCTCCTCTCCCATGTCCAGCAATTCTTGGACCTTTTTTTTGCCCCCCCCCCCCCCCCCCGGTGACATTCCCGGTGAGTCCTGACCTTACTTTTTTTTTTAAGACTCAGAACGCGCGAACGATGCAGCCAGCAGCGATTGAAAGAGGCTGTCTGGCGCCTGCGTCGGAGCTTCCCTCACCCTCTGCGAGTCCCGCCTGTGGAAACAGGAAGTTGTAACAATGAAGGCGGGACTCGCAGAGGGTGAGGGAAGCTCCGACGCAGACGCCAGACAGCCTCTTTCAATCGCTGCCGGCTGCATCGTTCGTGCGTTCTGAGTCTTTGAAAAAAAAAAGTAAGTGCAGGACTTGCCCGGAGTGTCGCGGAGGGGGGGGGGGGGGCAAAAAAAAAAGGTGCCGGTACACCGTACCGTTGCGTACCGGCACAAAAAAAGCACTGTACACAATATATGCAAAAAACATATACTTGGTGTCCCTCTTGCAAAAATTCATGTCATTGAATTGCAAAAGCGTGGTTTACCTCACGCTCATCTATTAATTATCATGAAAGAGGAACACAAGCCGAAAAGAAAGGAAATAATTGACTAAATTGTATATGCTGAAATTCCTGAAATAAACAACTTTCCACGTCTCCATGCAACAGTTGCTAAACATATATACATGGCTCATGCAGTGACCATAACTTAAATTTTCCCTACATGTGAAGTGCTCTAAACAGTTTCCAAAACCATTCCAAAATGAAACTATTGAGAACTGTGATGGATATCCTAAATACCACAGAAGGGATAACGGTGTTGGTACACTCTTATATGGAAAATTCATTAATAACAGTTGGGTAGTCCCTTATAACCCTTACTTATTTTAAAAGTACAATTCCCATATAAATGTGGAAGTATGTGCATCTATTAAAAGTGTCAAGTACCTCTTTATATATGTCTATAAAGGACACAATTGTGCCAATGTGGTTATTACAGAGCACCAAACTTTACAACATGATGAAATTAAAATGTTTACTGACTCTAGATATGTTAGTGCTCCTGAAGCTACATGGCAATCAAATGGTTTTGAAATGCATCACCAATCACATGCTATCCAGAGATTGGAAGTACACTTACCAGATCAACAAAGCATTGTTTTTCACCCTAAGGAAGTTGAGGCTGCAGTACAAAGAGCCAGAACCAGGGACACCAGCGTACGCCTTGTAGCGCTATAGAAATGCTAAATAGTAGTAGTAGTAGTAGGACACCACTTTAACAGCGTGGTTTAAACTTAATGCAGAAGACAATCCTCCAAAGACCATTTTGTATGTAGATATTTGTATGTACTATACTTTCGACAGAAGAGAACAAAAGTGGAAACGTAGAAAAGCAGGACATGACAAAACAATTGGGAGAATGTATGCAGTTCATTTTTCAGTGGACCCTGAGCGTTACTGTTTAAGGCTAATTCTACTACACAAACCAGGGGCTAAGTCCTTTGAAGACTTAAAAAACAGTTGCATGTGGTCTTTATAATGCATTTCAAGATGCAGCCAAGAAAATGGGGCTCATTAACGATGAAGCTCTGTGGGAGAACACCTTAGACAATGCACTCACATGCAGCATGCCACAGCAAATCAGACACCTTTTTGCATACATTTGTGTTTTTGCCATACTATCAAATGCTTTCCAAATTTTCTAAAAATACAAACTTAATATGACACAAGATTTTCAACACATCCATGGTTGCAAAGGTGATTGCTCGATTTGTGAAAAATTGTGCCTTCAGAAAATCCAAGTTTAAACAGTATCAGTGTCTTTTAACGAGGGGGTTGTCTGTACCCAGGGCCGTGCCTAGGGTCTCCGGCGCCCCCTGCAGTTGGCGCCCCCTCCTCTCCGGCGCCCCCCCTGCAGTTGCCCCCCCCCCGAAAACGATCGCTACACTACCTGCCCTCTTCTCCCCAGATCCTTTTTACTTTTTTTTTTGTTTAAATTTACCTCTGTCCGGCGGCAGCGTAGCGTTAGTGAGAAGGAGGCGGCGCTCCCCCACCCCGACGTGTCAGACAGTCTTCCCTTCGCTCAGTGTCCCGCCTTCTTCTGACATCATTTCTGATGCTCCTCCCCTTTATTCAAATCAACGACATCCATTTGATTTCTCGATTTAAACCATTTGGTTGTACAGAGTTTAAATTAAAAATCCATGATTGTTCTCTATAATTTAGAAGATCTTCTAAATTATAGAGAACAATCATGGATTTTTAATTTAAACTCTGTACAACCAAATGGTTTAAATCGAGAAATCGAATGGATGTCGTTGATTTGAATAAAGGGGAGGAGCAATAACCGTAGCTCTGGGATTGGTGTAATAAACGTCATTACGTAAAGAAGCCATTGTAATACGCTATATAAATAGCGAAAAAGCCGCGGCCATGTTGAATATAATGAGGAAAAAGCATGGTGACATTTTCCGGTTTAAATGAGGTATTTTATTGTATAAATCTATCATATAATATAAAGTAGGAGTAGATAAAAGTTTAATTGAATTTTTTATCTTTATAGGAGACATGCCTTGAGACAGCAATTCTTGCGAAACATGAGCTCATGTCGGATGATTGTCTCCGTAATAATAATAAAAGAAGAGATATAAAAACATTGACTACAATTTTAAAGCTAAGTAAATTTGAAAATTTAATTAAAGTAATAAGGAAAAGAGTAGGATTAAATGAGGATCAGATGAGGAATATCTGCCCACCATAAAAGTGCCTGGCTCACATTAGCCTGAATGGTGGAGCTAGAAATATCTGATAGATCCTATACAAGAATACCATTGGAGTGGTTTATAGAGATGTATAAGTATTAATAGAGTTGGGTACTATATTGTAATGGTTCAGAAAATCCAAGCCATTCTGACTACACTTGGCAAAAAACTTGAACACTTTGGTTTACCAACAGTCATCCACAGAATAGAAGATCCTAAACTTGCCTTCAATGTTGGAGATGAAAAGCAGAAAGCTGAAAAAATGGTAGAAAAACTAAATAATAATGAGCAAAGGGAAGCATTTCATACTATACTTTCTGCCTGCAATACAAAAAACATAACCCATACGTGCTTCTTCCTAGACGGTCCTGCTGGAAGTGTAAAAACATATACGTATAATACTATCCTGAGCTCCATCCAAGGAGATGGAGGAGTTGTACTACCTGTTGCTTTTACAGGAATTGCTGCAAATCTCCTTCCAGGAGGACAAACTTATCATTCACAGTTTAAGTTACCTGTTCCTCTACTGGAAACGTCAACATCAAGTATCAGATTAACATCAAATGATGCTTCCATCATTAGAGATGCTAAAATCCTTTTTTGGGATGGGTCAACTATGGCACCCAGTATGGCACTTACTGCTATAGATAGAATCCTCAAAGACATCATGAACAATCAGAAACCATTTGGCAGGAAAGTTCTTCTCCTTGGTGGAGATTTTCGACAAACTCTACCAGTGGTACCACACGGTGATCAAGCTCACATTATTGAAGCCAGCATTAAGTTAAATAAACTATGGAAAAAAATTGAAATGCTAAAATTAAACAACAATGTCCGCTCTGTAGACCCAGATTACAACAAGTGGCTTATTACTTTAGCAGACAGAAATTTTCCATGTCCAGACGGTTTCAAAGATATTATCAAAATCCCACAGAAGCACATTTGTGACAGAGATATAGTTAATGCCGTTTTTGGAGACAAGATTATCACAGATACTGTTTACAACTTTGCTAAAAAGGTTATTCTTTGCCCAAAAAATGCACATGTTGACAAGAAAAATGAGGCTGTTCTAAATATTTTAGAAGGTGAGACAATTACTCTTACTTATTTAAGTTCGGACTCCATTCATGACTCCAATGATGAGGAACATCAGTTATATTCTGTAGAATTCCTTCATGAACAAACTCCAACTGGCATGCCTTGCCATAAACTGCATTTAAAAATTGGAGCCATAATTATCCTACTCAGGAATTTAAATACCAAGCGAGATTTATGTAACTGAACTCGCTTAATAGTGAAAGACTTAAAAAAAAACTAACCTCATTATTAGTCAAGTAATCACTGGGTCAACTGCAGGGAGTACTGTTTTTATCCCACGTATTGAACTAACACCATCTAACACTGACCTCCCATTTACATTTGTCGAAAACAATTTCCTGTGAAATTGGCTTTTGCAATGACAATTAACAAGTCACAAGGACAAACATTTGAAAAAGTTGGCATTTTCCTCCTAGAACCAGTGTTTACACATGGGCAACTGTATGTAGCATTTTCAAGAGTTCGAAACTCTTCTGATGCAATTGTAAAAATCATAGATGGTCCTGAAAAAGGGAAGCTTTTCCCTCAATGTAACAAAGTTTTCACTAAAAATATTGTTTATAAAAAAAATCTTGCAAATGTAAACAAGCATTATATTTCTAATAAAAAATTTTAAATTTCTGCATACTCTTTAGCTTTTTGGAAATATGCTATAAATAAAAATTAAAACAAAACACAAAGATTAAAAAAAAAGAAAACAATCCACATGTCATACCCCTGGACCATATTACTCATTATACACCCTTCCCAATTATTCTTTATCATCACAGCACATTTTTCCTAACAGTTCCCTTAAAAACATAATCGCCATTAGATGATAACCTTGCTAGCGCCTGTTTCATTGGTTTGACAAACTCTTTTGGGAAGATTGCCAGGTGCCCTTGGCCTGGATTGGCTGCTGTCATGGACAGGATGCTGGGCTCGATGGACCCTTGGTCTTTTCCCAGTGTGGCATTACTTATGTACTTATGTACTCAGCCAACAGGCACACTGAGGGGGCAGAGGGTAGCGCTTTATCTCCCTCTTCTGCCCTCTTTCAGCTTTTTAGAACCTCAATCACCCCAGTGACAAATTTCCGTTATTTAGGTATTATCCTTGACTCCTCACTTTCTTTTTTGCCTCACATCTCACATCTGTCCAAAGTCAATTGTGGGCGATCCATTACTTTTTTAATGCTAATCAGTTCCATACACTTATTCTTTCTTTCTTCACTTCCCAACTTGACTATTGTAATATCATCTATGCAGGTCTACCCCACTCGGCATTAAAGAAACTACAAACCCTTCAGAACACAGCCATTCGATTGTTATGTCATGTCCACCGTTTTGATCATACAACACTTTTGCTAAAACAACACCACTGATTACCAAGTTCAACAGCATATCATCTACAAAGTAGTGGTATTAACTTTTAAAGCTTTCAGATTAGGCTCTCCTGATTATCTTACTTGTCTCACAATTCCTTACTCACCAGCTAGAGTTCTGTACTCTGTAAATGATCATTGCATAGTCCTTCTAAGTCCAGTTTGCTCATCTCGAATCGACCAGACTTAGTGCTTTTTTCTTCTTTTTGCCCCATGTTTGAAACAATCTTGCTCTCTCTCCCTGTAGCAACCTCTCTTTCAAGAATTTTAAAGCCGAGTTAAAGACGTGGCTTTTCAAACAGGCTTTTGGATAGGGGGCCACAAGCCAACCTTTCCCTTCAGTGTTTCAATGTTTTTCATTTCCTTCTCCCCTCTGTCTTTTCTTCTTTTAGTTCTCTTTATTTTAACCTCTTATGTGATTGTTTTGCTTTCCTATTTTAATTGGAGTTCCTTTCATTTCCTGATTGTAGTATGTACACTGCTCTGTTCTGCTCAATCAGTTAGAGGGTACCTGGTCAAAATAGCCCTGACAAAATGTCCCCCAACAAAATAGCCCTGACAAAGAGCTCCTGACATAATAACCCCTGACATAACAGCCACTGTCAAAACGGCCTGCCCACAATATAGCCCTTGACAAATTAGCCCCCTAACAAAAGGGCCTGATCAGGCTGCCTAGAATATGGCACTGCATTTTTTTCCTAATAGTCTTACCTTGCCAAATAGGATAAGGTTGGTAAGACTATGAAAATGATGACAATATTGTTTTTTTTTTATTAGCATGTTGATTGAAGAATAGTTTCCTTAAACAGCAGAACAGATCATGACTACCAGTTGGTAGCTACATAATTTTGTTTATTTAAATATGCTTTACACAATGTAATGCTGGTAGGAGCCTTTGAGGGGCATTTTCGAAAGGGACGTCCAAGTTTCGATTTGGACGTCCTTGCAAAACATCCCGATCCAGGGGTGGGGAAACCCGTATTTTCAAAACAAGATGGATGTCCATCTTTCGATTCGAAAATACCGTCAGGGATGTCCAAATCCTTAAATTTCACCATCCCTAGATTTGGACGTCCCTAGACATGGTCATTTCTGATTTTTGGTGATTTTTGAAACCAAAGACGTCCATCTCAGAAACGACCAACTGCAAGCCATTTGGTTGTGGGAGGAGCCAGTATTTCTAGTACACTGGTCCCCCTGACACGCCAGGACACCAACTGGACACCCTAGAGGGCACTGCAGTGGACTTCATAAAATGCTCCCAGGTATATAGCTCTCTTACCTTGTGTGCTGAGCCCCCCAACCCCCCCAAAACCCATTACCCCCAACTGTACACCACTACCATAGCCCTTACGGGTGAAGGGGGGCACCTAGATGTGGGTGCAGTGGGTTTGTGGTGGGTTTTGGAGGGCTCGCTGTTTCCTCCACAAACGTAACAGGTGGGGGGGGGGGGAATGGTGTTGGGTCCACCTATCTGAAGTGCACTCACCCACTAAAACTACTCCAGGGACCTGCATACTGCTGTCATGGACCTGAGTATGACATCTGAGGCTGGAATTGAGGCTTGCACAACATATTTTTACAGATGTTTTTTGAGGGTGGGAGGGGGTTAGTGACCACTGGGGGAGTAACGGGGGGTCATCCCCGATTCTCTCCGGTGGTCATGTGGTCATTTCGGGCACCTTTTTGTGCCTTAGTCGTAAGAAAAACAGGTCCGGGTGAAAACGTCCAAGTGCTCATCAGGTACATCGTTCTTTTTTCCATTATGGGTCAAGGACGTCCATGTGTTAGGCATGCCCAAGTCCCACCTTCGCTACGCCTCTGGTACACCCCCCTTGAACTTTGGCTGTCCCTGCGACGGAGTGCAGTTGGGGATGTCCAAAATCGGCTTTCGATTATACCGATTTGGACATTTCTGTGAAAAGGACGTCCATCTTCCGATTTATGTCGAAAGATGGGCATCCTTCGCTTTTGAAAATGAGCCCATTTATCAGTGAAGATTTCACTTGTAGTTTATCATCTTTTTTTGTGATGTGTTATTTTTTTTCTAGGGGGCTATTTTGTCTAGGGGTTATTTTGTCAAGTTTTATTTTGTGGGAGGGGCCATTTTGTCAAGGGCTATATTATACTTACTTATGTAGAGCAGCATTTTAGAAAAGATGTAGAAAAAAGAATTGAGGCTTTCAGGTAGGGACATCACAGGTGGAATTAGTATGGTAAAATTGGATTTGCTGATGTGCAGCCTATTGTAAAATACATGGAGAAATGGACATTTAGGTGCAGGTTATGTATGGCAGGAGCATCCATTATAGAAATATTAACATCTGAAATGGGCACATTAACATTTATGTGCTGGCACAGAAATAGCAACATAAATATTTATGTGCCGGAACATAAACATGTAAGTTAGCCATTTTAGAAAAATAAAACATTTATCTTTTCTGTGTCTGTCGTAGAGCCCAGTATCCCTTGCCAGTTTTGCTTTCAGGTGGGACATCAACCAATGGGCAATTAACAGGTGATGTCCTCTAATCCCTCCAGTGGTGTTCTGCTCAATACAAGAATTTTTCTGAAACCTAGATGGCCAGGGATCAGGTCTAAATCCTGACATCAGTCTTTTTTGCACATAAACATGCATTCCCCTTCTGAAATTTGGAATACATGTTTATTTTTAAGGCCCATCCTAGCCCTGCCCTAAACATGCCCAGACCACACCAGATGTACGTTTTTCAGTTTTAGATGATAATGATCCAGACAGAAAAAGGGGGGTGGTAAGGAATGGCCCCCTTGAAACCCCAGTGAGCCCCCACATTCTAAAGGAAAAGGTAAGAGAAACTGAAAAACTCACTCATACCTGAAACATGGGCAGTCCCATTTTGGGGGAAAGATGAAACAAGGCATGTCTTGAGAGGTTGGATCAGGAAGCGCCAAAATAAGGGTAAAAGCCTTCTGAGTTATCTCTGAGTCGGAGGAGCTAGGGAGCTTATCAGCTACCCCAGACACCGAGGAGAATGGAAGGGTTGAAAACTATTCCTAGATCAAAGCACTATATCAGAGAGCCCTGTAAGAAAGAGGGCAGTTTCCAGCCACACTCTGAATGCCACTATTAACTGGCAGTGTATTAAAAGTATCAGAAGTAGGGCTCAGTATCAGTGCTTAGTCTTTGGAGAGCTTTCTCCACTGCACCTGTAGCTGAATCCTAGGTGAGAAATAGTAGAAAAGGAAAAAAAATGCATGGAAAAGAGGAAGAGTCTCTGAGTCCCATAAGCCCAAAGCAGCTGTGAACATCACCACAGAAGGTGGTGCAGTTGTGACAGTGGGATAGATTCTCAAAAGGTGGATGAAATTCAGGCACCAGGATGATCCATGCTAAGCACAAATTCTATAATAGCAACTGTGCACACAACTGCCATTATAGAATACTAGTATAAGTCTGCATTTATATACAACCACTTACTGTAGCTCAATGGCTTCCGTAAATGCTTAGGCGTATAAGAGTATTCTATAATTCACTTGCTTTACTGACTGGCACACCCCTGACCCACCTATGGCCTTCCACATTCCACACCCCCTTGAAGTTGAGCACTATGGAATTTAAGTGCACACCTTATAGAATAGCAACTAAGGTCAGTTACATGCATAATTGTCAATTAGTGCCAATTAAAGCCTACTACTGCTCGTTAACACCAATTATCAGCTCATTATTATATTGTTATGTGCACAACTGCTCATAAATTTGGGTGCTAGTCACAAATTTGGGTGTACAACTTTCTACAATTAGGGAGAATGGGGGAAATTCTATACATGACAACTTATAAATTGGCACCGTAAAACCACGCAGTTAGGCTAATTTTATAAAGTACACCTGAAGTTAGGTGTAGTTTATAGAACATGCTCAAGTGCCATCCTTGTGCCTAAAATTTAGGTGCACCTATTTAGGCTACCGAAAACCAGGCCTAAATACCTGCTCCTAATTTAATTTTTCAAATAATAGTGCGCATAGTTTTCCACAATGCTCACAACCCGCATACTCCACGTCCTTGGCCACACCCCCTTTTTGACTGTGTGTATTAGAATTTACATGTACCACATTATAGAATATGCCTAGAAAGGTGTGCGTGTAAATTCTAATTAAAGCCAATTAGTAATGCTACTTGGTTATGAACCAATTATCGGCGCTGATTGGCTTGTTAATGAATTAAGTTGTGCATGCAATTTAGCCATGCGGCCAAATTAGTGTACACAACTTAAGATACCATATATAGAATTTGGGGGAATGTGTATATTCTGCAATATAAACATCTAAATGCTGGTTTATACACTTCTAAAACCCAAATATTGCTTCTTTTAATTAAGCAACACAGGGTGTGCTTTTTATACTTGTTTTTTGTAAGAATTAAAGTTTTATTCCCTTAATTCAGATTGGACTCTAAGAAGGGGTAGAGTAGAATATAAATCAACAAAATGATGATGATAATGATATCATTAACCTTGAACTGAAATGGACTGTGCTACTGACAGTTTGTGTAACTAAAATATTTGCAATGATAAGCTCACCAGCCATAAAAAGAAATGATGAACTAGTAGTACCTTTCGCAACAAAACCATCTGTCATCATCTAGAAGTTTCAGCTTGACTTATGTGCTGGTGAGGTCTAGTTGTAAAGAAACTGCAAGGATCATTTTGTTGACTACATTTGGTTTCAAGCAAAGAAAGACTCAGTTCTTTGATGGTTCAAAAAATAAGGGGCCCTTTTACTAAAATGTGTTACGCAATTAGCATGGGTTCTAGCGTGTTAATGATCAGCCATGCTAAGGGCCACTACACACTAATAACAACCTGTGTGGTAAAAATCACACAACTAACTGCTTAGCACAGGATGGGGCAGTGACTGGTTAGAGCATGTTCGAAGATTAGGCATGGGTATTGTTGTTAGCGCACAGTAATTAGCACGCACTAACTGTCCAATGTGCAATTGGCAGGGGTACCTTTAATGCCACCTCAAGAGATAATTGTGCTTGACATTAATACATGGTAGGTAACTTGTCTGTTTGACTGCCATGGGAGGTCATGGTAGCCATTTTAAGATTGGAACCAGCATTGACAGGAATGTGTGCTTATCGCTCCTGCACTGACAAGACCACTGGACCCCTTCTAAGGTAGGCCCGTTGAAGGTCTATGGGTAGTGGGAGGTCAGTGACTTTTAGTTGGGAGGGGTGGCGGTAGCGGCTTTCAGAAAGGGATAGCTTTCTGCTGTTGGGGAGGTTCAGGGGATGGTGGGGCTGTGCAGCCCACTTTTGGTCTGGTGGGGGGGGGGGGGGGGGGGGGAAACGTGCTGTCCAATTTTGTTTTTCCCCAAACTGTGTGGTGAATTTCAGCCATAGCTTCGATTTTGGCCCAAACTCAAAACCCCGGTTTCATTCACCCTCTAACCAACAAGGATAATTGTAGAAGCCATTTAGAAGCCATTTCAGTGCATAAATTAACCCAGAAAATGTGTTCAAGGATGCTTGAAAGTAAGCTAATATATTCCTTGCGGTAGTTTTCAAAACAAGACTATCCAACTGATATTCAGCCAGCGTCAGGCAGTGCAGTTAGCTACCACAGGTGGCATTGACCACAGACATTCAATGCCGGGCCATTTCTGGTGACTGGAATTGAATATCTGGGGGTGTTTTGGCCGGTACTAACTTAACCAGCTATGTGAATATTTAGCACTGGCCGGTTAAGTTAGTAGTTGGCAAAGATAAGACTGCAATTTATGTGGTCCGATTTGCCAACTAAATGTAGCTGATCAGCACTTGAATATTCGTGGATAGCCAGCTTTATCACGTGATATAGCCAGTTAGTCGCTATACGCTCAATGCTAAAATTCAGCAGAGATAACCAGCTATCTCGTGCTGAATATTAGCGTTTAGCTGGCTAAGTGCTATTTAACCAGCCAGGAGCCATTCTTGGCCAGTTAAATAGGGCTGAATATTAGGCCCTATGTACATACTTTCATTTTGAAATTCACTGGTGCCCGCACAGAGAAATGTGTGCACATACTATTTACATGGAAAACAATAAGGACTCTGGACTATGCTCTGGATGGAAACCATAAGAACATAAGCATTGCCATACTAGAGCAGACCAAAGGTCCATCAAGCCCAGTATCCTTCAGCGCCGGTCTCCGAGTCCAGCGCATTCGCTGATCTGGTCCTGCAGGTTTCTAGGTGCAGGATGTCAGGACTCACAGAAACAGAATCCAGATCAGCAACGCACTGGAGTGGAGACTGGCGCTGAAGAGGACTTTGGCTGGCGGGGACCCCTGCCAGCAAAGGTACCTGATAGCAGCAGCGGAGGAGGGTTGGCGGCGGCGGGAAGGGGAGGTCGAATGTGGCGGGGGAGGGTCAGCGGCGGGGGGGGGGGGTTGAAAGCAGGGGGCCAGGGCTAAATCTGCAGGGGCCTATGCCCCCGTGGCCCCACCTAGCTACGCCCCTGCTATGTAATATGGATGTCTAAATGTCATTTTTCAGATGAGCAGAAGGGCAATATTAACAAGAAACCAGCCATTTCAGATCCCACCAGCCAAAAGGGGTAACATTAATTTGTGCAACTTGAATCTATTTCATATCTGTAGTTATTACACTTGTAACAGTTGGATGCTGTTAAAAGTCTTGAGCTGTATGCCTCCTTTTTCTTGTGCTCCCTTCAGACCACCCTTCTCATGATCTGAGTAAACAATCCAAAATATTGATTGACTTCCCCAGCCCTCCCCCCCCCCCCCCCCAATTAGAATCTGAGCAAACTTCAAGATGCATGAGCAAAAATGTATCCTGCTTTTCCTACCCTGGCCTAAATAAATGATCATGTTATTGCTCTATTTTCCTGGTCAACCCTTGCTGTGTCCCAAATAAATATAAACTGCACTGTTGAATATAGCAGTTGGTATCCCTTTTCTTTACTGCCTGTGAATGCTTATTCAAGTTGCGCCCCTACTTCCCTGTTGCGCCAGTGAGATGTTAGCCATGATAAGCTCCTATTTATTTATTTATTTAGATTTTTCTCACAACTTTTTCAGTAGTAGCTCAAGGTGAGTTACATTCCTTTGCTAGTCGGAAGGCTACTGCAACTGAGTGTTCCAGTCACATTGAGGATATCATGTTTAGCACTTCCGCCATAACATCAGAGATCTACTTGACCCCTGAGGCAGGCCTTTGTGCCAAAGCACATGTTGGGTTGTCCTAAAGCTGTTTCCATTGTTTGTTTCTCACAGTCATGTGAGTTTTGCTCCTCCTTTTTGTTTAGCTTGTCAAGTTACATTCAGTTACACTGGGTATTTCCCTGTCTGAGGAGAACTCACAATCTAAGTTTGTATCTGAGGCAATGGAAGATTAAGTGACTTGCCCAAGACCACAAGAAGCAGCAGTGGGATTTGAACCAGCCACCTCTGGATGTCAAGACTGGTACTCTAACCACTAGGCTACTCCTTTATTCCACTATTGGTACCCTGGCTATTGTCTATCCTTAATCCTAGCTATGGGGGGGTAATGGACAGAGCTTCTGCCGTAGCTTTGCAGCCTGATGCTCCTGGGCAGTAAAAAGTAAATTACCACACTTTAATGATTAGCCCCCTTAACCTAGGTGCCCTCTAGTAAAATTACCATCCACAAGGCACCATCTTATTTAAAGCCTTAAAAACCAAAGTTGATATTTAAAATCCACTCATTGCTTCACTGGAATCCAGTACAGCTACTAGACGCTAGGAGTAACATGTTCATACCTAGCAACTCCCTTAGTGGAGACAAATGGAGAGGCAAAATAGAACCAACAGTGGCATGAGCAGTCCACGGAACCATGAGAAGGGCATGAGAGGAGGAGGATTTTTTTTTCAATTTTCCTTTCTGTTTCTTTGTATTAGGGACCAAAATATTCCAGTGGAACCAAGAGAGCAGCAGGTTGGGCAGAAGCAGCAATAAGACTGGCAGAGATGCAGCAGGGTGCTGAGGGCAAAAAGTGTAGACACTGGTTCAGTGAGGATGAACCCCGAAAGGGTTTGGCAATGGGTGTCCACAGTGGACAGGGAATCTCCAAAGATGTGCAATGTAGAGCTGTGTGCCCATCCTCGTGCCACTCACATGGAAAGTCAGGAAAAGCCAGCAGAGGGAAGTGTATCTTAACAAAGACAAATTTTTTTCACCAGCTTTGGAACCAGTCATGAATGATGTGGATTCACGAGGTCCCTCGCTAGTTAGAATAGCCATTTACTACGCATCCTGGCACTGGGCAGAACACATTGGCAACTGTGAAAATGATCCTCCCCTCCGCCTGAGGGTCCTCGGGATCTCCCCTTCACCCTGGCTGCCCAACCTCCTGGTTCACTGCAGTCCACAGGGCAGGGCTCAAAGAAATCCACTTCAAAGCAAACTTAACAAGTTCTTTATTTTGCTTGGGATCCAACAGTGCAAAAAGACACAATACTTGAATCAAAAAAAAACCTCACAATTCTCCCTGTTGCTCCTCTCAGGGGTACAAACACAGCAAAAAAAAAAAAAAAACTTTTAACTCCCAGGCTTCCAGCACCCAGCTGGGCTCCTTTTAGACAGTTTTATAGCCCTGGGTCTTCTTTCTCCCCCCCTCTCCCTTGGGAGGGCCCAAAACACTGCAAGCAGTTTAAAAAAAAAACAAACAAACACAGTTCTTGAGGCTTCAGCACACAGCTCAAACCCCTTCAGCTTCTTTTAGGCTTTTTTAGCCACAGTTCACACTCCACCTTCTTCCTGCTGGGCTCAGCCCACTCCGGGAAAAATCTCTCATCCCTCTTCAACCAGAACTCTTTAAACTCAAAGTTCATTCACAGCCTGAGCTCTGGAAAATGAAAAGGCCCCACCCATCTGGGTCACTCTCTCTAAGCACTGACCCATCCTCCCACATGGTCTTTCCTCTTTCCCCTCTTAGCCCAGTTACCATACCATGAAGTTACCTGGTCCCTTAGTTTATTACCTAAGGCGTGAGCCCAGGCTGAGAGGTCCATAGGCTCTTCCTCGCTCTCCTCTCTTTCTCTCTGCCCAGCTTCTTGATACTCCATGGGCTCCCCGTCCCACCCACTTTGCAGCTGTTCCTCTTTCCCTTGATTACCTTGCAGGGGCACCACCCTTTCCTTGTTAGAGTTCTCCCCCTGTTCCTGCTGGGGAAGGTAATCTCTGTACCAGGCTTTGCCCCGAGGTTGCTGGGAAATGTAGTCTCTTCCTCTCCTCCATTTTACAGGGGTCACGAACCTTTCTCTGCTCTCTCTCGGGGGATGCTGGGTAATGTAGTCTTTTTCCCTCCGCCCTTTTCTAGGGGGCATTACTACTTCTCTCACTCTCTGGGGATGGAATGGAGGCAAGGCTGTGTTCTGCCTATGTCTGCTCGTGAGCCGCCTCCCTTCTTCCTCTTCCACTTCCATCTTATCTACCCCCAGGTCCTCTCCTTCACACAACTTTGTCACTGAAGTACTGCACTTCAAATAAGTGTTGCATGGATTAACTGCATTTTGACAATGGTGTAGCATAAGCTTTTTAATTGCACAAGAGAGGAGATTCATGAAATAGAAGATGTTTTGCACTCGTGAACTGATGAAGAATGCATTGTGCCCCCAAGTTTAATCTATAAGTGCTGGCAATTTGAGCTCACCTTTATCCAGTTTAATTTATCTCTATGTGGTTGCACTGTGGCCTTCTGAAGCATTTGAATATTAAGTGGAATATAAAATGATGACTGCAATTTATGATATGAAAGAATATTTCTTATAATAGAATTATATAAAATATTATATTATTAGTAATATTATAAAGTCATAATACAGTAAATTAGTCAGAATATGATGTGTAAATTAAATTGAGTTAATAATGGTATATAATTAAAAAGAAAAGTTGTCCTATAAACCATAAGTTCACTATCAATTGTGATGCTCCATAACATCCAAACCAAAGTCATCCTCTTTAGACAATGTATGAAGGTGTATCTGCTGCTCCTCTAACCTCTGCATCCTAAGGTAGGTGGAAGTGCACCTGATGCCCATATCTTGATAAGGTGATTCAGAGGTACCACCTATTGCTTCTTCCTTCTTTCATAGTTGTTGTCCACCCTTCAGGTTACAAATGAAGTGCCTTGCTGGTTTTGTTGTACCTCTCTATCAGATCTCACAGAACACAACCACTATCCCCTCTAAGCTGAGCGGGAGTCCTCCATCTTAATTCCTGCCAGTGGGGGGCACTGGTTTACTATCACATTTTCAATAGAGAGGGTCAGGCATTTCAATAGAGAGGGTCAGGCAAGCTCTGCAGGGCTCCAGGGAACCTGCCTGTCCTTAGTGATTGAAAACACAATATTGACGCACCACCCCCCGATGGCAGCAATGCAGTTGGAGGACTGCTGATCAGCTTACGGGAACAATGGACACAGCTGCCATCTTCATTGACCCCAAACCCAAAGACTAGGTCCATCAAAGGTTCAAAGCATCAGACCCTCTTGTAACCTCCATTGCCTACTGTCATGATCATATTGTTGCTTTCTGCAATGATAAAAACCCAACAATGTTCCTGTCACTCTGGTCTCATCAGCCCTCTGCCTTCTCCCTGATCATTTCTAAGATGTTGGTCAAGGAATGGCTCTTATCCAGCACTGCTCACCTACTTTGTGACCGGGGGGGGGGAGGGGGGGTCTGCTTGGGTGACAGACTTCCTCTTTCCTGTAGATTTCCTGCAGATGCTGCTGCTTTGAGTGGAGGACAGGGTCCCCAGCCTCCACGGAAACCAGCACTGACAGATGCTATTTCTGCAAATGATATTGCATGGCACTAAGGGGTGCTTTTATTTAGCTGTGGTATGTGCTAGAGAAAGCTTGCCACAACTTAAAAGGTCTTACCATGGGACATGCTGAGGCATCCTGTGGTAAAGTCCCAATGTGCATGCGCAAACCACACACTAAAACGTTCCTAAATTTGTCTCAGAGGAGGTGTGTCTGGGGGGCGGATAGTGGGCGTGAGAGCATGAATCATTTAGCACAGCCACATTACCGCATGCTGATTAGGGCAGGATTAGCACATGAGCCCTTACTGTCAATAAAATGGGTGGCAGTAAGGGCGCACATGCTAATTTTTGTTAATGGCCATGCACTAATTGCACCATTAGCGCATGACCATTAACTGTGAAAATGGAAAATTGACCATTAATCAGACTGTGGTAAGAATGGCCTTAGCTCACGAGAAAGACCTGCGTAAGGACACGCTAATCCCACTTTTTACGGCAGCTTAGTAACAGGACCCATAAGCTTAGATACAGGACCCATAAGTCTTCCAACAGTGAACACATTCCACAGATCTATAGGTGTCTGTTTTCTACTTGCTCCCACCTTTTAATCATGGCATTGCATCTGCTCTGAAGTTTCTTGGAAACCATTGGGTGATAAGTTGAATACAACAATGTGGGAGAATAACATGTTTTTTCTTTTTCTCCTGTTAGTCTTTTTATAGTGACTGGCAATTCTCTATTGATAGTGAAGTGTTTGGAACATTTTGGCTGACAGTAGTGTTTAAACTATGCCTAGAAGAAAATGTATTTTGACACACTCTGTATCAATGAATTCAAGGATTGAGCTACGCAGTTAAAAAAAAAAAAAGTGCCTGGAATTGTTCATGTTTATTAAATATACTGCATACTTAAATTAATATTTTGGGTAGGATATCAAAAAATCCTTTCAAGTCTTCAGTTTGATTAGTTTGAGAAAATGCATATATATGATATAGTACCATACAGTTATATTATTGTATCTGTATGTCATTATTTTGTGATGATTCATGCCATTACTGTAAGTACAGATTCGATTCCTGTGCTCCCACTAGCAGTAACCTGGTCAATATTCAAAACGATTTAACTGGCCAGAAACGGCTGCTGACTGGTTAAATCACTTGTTGGGGCTATTCACTAATTTTCAGCAGCACTTAAGTGGTAATTGCCACTAAAAATTAGCGGTTAGCGCCTATGTGAAAGCTGACTATTTTGGGGGTGTTCCAGGGGTGGAGTCAGCACTTAACTGGCCAAGGTAACTGCATAAATGGGTCCACATAAGACACAGTCCTATCTTTATGTAGTTCTGAATATCGAATTAAGCGGCCATGTATTAGCCAGCACCGCATAAACCGGATATTCGATACCAAAGCCCAGACATGGCCTGGCAGTTGAATATCCAGGAATAAGGCCAGTGATGGTCTGCAAAATGCCCACCGCCGCTGGCTGAATATTTACCCCATCATGGCAAATAGTTGTTTAGCTCTTATTCTATCAAGCTGCTGTTTCAGAAAAATCTGTGGGAAGCAGATTTAAAGCCAGACTGCATAGATTATCTGAGCAGGAAAAGGGCTGACCAAGTCTGGATGTGTAGATACCAAAGTATTTTATAGAAGTCTCTTGAAAAGCGAGCCTTTTGTCAGTGGCGTTCCTAGGGGGGCTGGCACCCGGAGCGGATCGCCGATTCGCCCCGCCCCCCGGGTGCAGCACCCCCCCAATGCAGCGCGGACCCCCCCCATGCGAAAGGACACCCCCGCGAAGGAACCCTTCCCCCCGCCGGGTGCACGCCGCCGGGGGGGTGCCGCACGCGCCTGTCCTCCGTTGTTCCATGCTTCTTCTCTGCCCCGGAACAGGAAGTAACCTGTTCCGGGGCAGAGAAGAAGCATGGAACAATGGAGGGCAGGTGCGTGCAGCACCCCCCCAGCGGCGTGCACCTGGGGCAGACCGCCCCCACCGCCCCCCCCCTAGGAACGCCACTGCCTTTTGTAACACATTTATTAGGATGTGGGAAATACATTTGTAAGCCCGATACTCAGCCAGTGGTGGGCAGCGTATTTGCTGTCTGCTTCTGGTGTTAAACCCAGATATTCAATGCCAGGCCGTGTCCGGTATCGCTATTGAATATTTGGGTTTATTTTGGCAGCTAAGAAGCTAACTGGTTATGCCAATATTCAGCGCTACCTATTTAACTTTTTAGTGATCAAAGTTAGGCCTGCTATTTAAGCGGCCTATTTTAACTGCTCAACATAGCCGATTTGGCACTGAATATCTGCCCTTACCACCTCCTAAACAGGAAGTACTCCAGCATCATTTTTTTCCAGGTTAACCGCACTAATGCAAACATTAGCACATGACCTGAAATAATTCCCCATCCCTTTCTGTCTACAAACATCACTTGACAAATTTAAAATGGACCTTAAGACCCACCTTTTCAAAGACGCATACAATTAATGTTTGTATAGGTTTCTGGTGGTTTCCCGGGAAGTATCTCAAAAATACCTGTAGCACTCCCTCCTGTTCTTCCCCCTCCTCACTATTCTATTATTGTAGTTCTACCTTCTACCCTAAAAGTAATATCTAAACCCCCTCTATCTTTCCTATTTCTCTCTTTATTTTAGATTGTATGCCGCCCTGAAGGCCTTCCATAAGGCGGGATAGTAAAACTATAACAAAACTTGAAAAAGCCCTATTTCCTGGGCACACTAGAAATGGGCTTAGTATGTGGGGAAAGTCCCACGTTAGCACACACTAAGCCATTTCCTAGCTCCTTCAGTAGATATACCCCTATGTGGAATACAGTGGCGTTCCTAGGGGGGCTGACACCCGGGGCAGATCGCCGATGCGCCCCGCCCCTTGGGTGCAGCGACTCCCCCAGCGAAAGGACACACCCGCAAAAGAACTCCCCCGGGTGCACGCCACTGGGGGGGTGCCGCACACGCCTGTCCGTCGTACGTTCCATGTTCCCGCACTGTCCCAGAACAGGAAGTAACCTGTTCCAGGGCAGAGGGAGAATGGAACGAACGACGGACAGGCACGCGTGGCACCCCCATAGTGGCGTGCACCTGGGGTGGACCGCACCCACCGCCCCCCCCCCCTAGGAACGCCACTGGTGGAATGTCCTTCATTTAGAAATGTGTCAGATCAATTCATTATTGATATTTAGAAAAAAGTTTAAAACCCTCTTGTTTCAACAAGAGGGGGAGCTAGGCCTACTACTAGTGAAGCTGAAGCAGTTAGATGTCAATGGAAGATGATAAAATGGTTTCAGTCTTATTTGATCAGAAAATCTATGGTGGTGCGCAATGGCTTTCATGTGTCTGAAGAGGTATCAGTAGAACGTGGGGTGCCTCAGGGTTCGACCTTATTGGCCTTGTTGTTTAATATTTCTTTAGCATCTTTGGGTAAGGAGTCTGAACCATTGGGGGGGTGGGATTATATCGGCTATATGCTGATGATGTACAATTTTTTTTTGCTGTGGTAGTTTGGGGACAAAGTTTGAATGAGTAGTTGAGCTTATATATGGAAAAAGTGAGACACTGGAGGGCCCTTTTACTAAGCCGCGTAGGCACCTACATGCGCCCGACGTGCGTCAATTTTGATTTAACTCCTGGCTACCGTGTGGCCCTTGTGGTAATTTCATTTTTGATGCACGTCTGCTATGCATGCTGGAAAATATTTTTATTTTCTGGTGTGTGAGTGGTAATCAGCTACTGCATGTAACCTTACCGCTAGGTCAATGGCTGGCGATAAGATCTCAGACCTAAAATGGACACGCGGCAATTTTCGTTTTGCCGCACATCTATTTTCAGCAAAAATGGCATTTTTTTACAGGTGCCCTGAAAAATGATTCTGCGCATGCCCAGAGCACACATCTACACTACCATAGCCCATTTTTCAGCATGCCTTTGTAAAAGGGCCCCTGGTTGATTTTGAATGATTTGGTCCTGAATGTCTTGAAGACTGAAGTAATGATTATAGGAAAAGAGGAACTGAATATATGGCCTGAAAGAGTATGTTTGGGGAATAAATGTATTCCTGTGGAAAAAGAGATGAGGGTATAGGGAATAACCTAGTTAGTAAAGTCAGTATGAGTATGCAAGTTTGTAAGGTAGTTCAGGCAGGCTTTTTTCAATTGCATTGGAGAAGTTGAAATCTGTATTGTCTTTTTATGATTTCATACTTGTTGCTCAAAGCTTAGTGTTATCACATTTGGACTATTCAAAATGCAGCTGCTCAATTGATTTCAGGGGTTACAAAATTTTCTAATGTAACTCCAGTTCTCAAACAATTACATTGGTTACTGATAATTCAATGAATTAAGTACAAAGTACTGACTATTATTCATCAAACCAGTGGTGGCCCTACCATTAGGTCAACTCTATTGCGGCCCACCTCTATGATGTAATTTCCTGTTTCCTTGGAGGTAGGCCACAGTAGAGAGAAGGGGGCCAGGACCAGCAGCAGGGCAGCCTATGGGAATTGCTGCCACCTTCTTTTGAAAAACAAGAAAATAAACAGTAAATTCATGGAAGGGGGTAGGGGAAGGAAGGGAGGAGATGTCAGACCATGGCTGGGGGGAGGGGGGATACAGCAGTGGAGGAGTCATGGTGGCAGATCATTCCTCACCTCAGGCTTGGGCCGCCCCTGCATCAAACTATTTACTTAGATGTTCCTTTGTACCTTCAACAAGTCTTAAAAGTTTATCACTCAAAGTGGTCCCTCAGATGTGACAATGCCATGTGACTGCCTATGAATCCAGTAGTTCAAAAGCATTATGTTGAGACTAGAATCTCTGCTTTTACTGTGGTTGGGAAACAATTGTGGAATGTTTTTGCCAGGCACCTGCAGTTATGCAGCAGTGATGCCCAATTTAAAAAGCTGCTAAAGACACATTTATTTGTGGCACATTCTTTTGAGACTTTGATGACATGACTTCTTTGTTTTAGGGTCTGAATGAAGAAATATGTCTTTTGTATACAATTTCTTGTGTTTTAGATTATTTTGTCAGGTACATTATATATGCTATTTTGAAAACCAGCAAGATTTTTAGGTGGTATATACATTTTTAAAAATAAATAAATAATACATTTAGTTCTTAGTGGAATGCAGGGTATGGTATGAGAGGCAATGGTGTTGGATCCACTGGGAAACAGTGATTATAACCTAATTAAATCTGAGCTGAAATCTGGAGTGAAGTCACTAAGGAAATCTAGCGTAGCTGCACTTAATTTATGTAAGGGTGACTACGACAAAATGAGGAAAGTGGTTAAAAAGAAGCTAAAAGGGTCAGCAGCAAAGGTTAGGACTTTAAATCAGGCATGGATGTTGTTTTAAAATACCATCATGGAAGCCCAGACTAGATATATTTCACGCATTAATAAAGTTGGAGAGAAGAGCAAATGACAGCCAGCATGATTAAAAGGTGAGGAGAATGAGGCTATTTAGAGTCAAAAGAACATCCTTCAAAAAATGGAAAAAGGATCCAAATGAAGAAAGTAAGAGGCAACATAAGCACTGTCAAGCTTGATGCAAAGCATTGATAAGAAAGGCTAAAAGAGAATATGAAGAAAAACTTGCCACTGAGACAAAAACTCACACACAACACCTTTTTAAGGTACATGAGAAGCACAAAGCCTGTGAGGGAATCTGTGGATCATAAAGGAGCAAAAGGGGCACTCAGGGAGAACAAGGCCATAGCAGAAAGATTGAATTAATTCTTTGCCTCAGTCTTTATGGAAGAAGAAATAAGAGTTGCACCTGTACCAGAAATGGTTTTTAAGGGTGATGATGCAGAGGAACTGAAAGAAATCTCATTGAACCTGGAGGATGTACCGAGCCAAATTGACACGTTAAAGAGTAATAAATCACCTGGACCGGATGGTATACACCCCAGGGTACTAAAATAACTCAAACATGAAATTACTGATCTGCTCTTAGTGCTCTGTAACCTGTCATTAAAATCATCTGCAGTACCTGAAGATTGGAGCATGGACAATGTAATACCGATTTTTAAAAAGGGTTCCAGGGTGATCCTGGAAATTACAGACCAATAAGCCTGACTTCAGTGCCAGGCAAAATAGTGGACTGGTAGCATGGAAAGTAGCTACTAATTGGGTTTCTGCCAGGTACTTGTGACCTGGATTGGCCACTGTTGGAAGCAGGATACTGGGCTAGATGGACCATAGGTCTGACCCAGTATGGCTATTCAAATGTTCTTATGTGAAGCATTCTGTTGATTGATTATGTTAATTTTATGCTGAATTTTGATTTGCTTAAGGCTTTATGGTTTGTTTTATTGTACTGTATGTTTTAGTTTTGAGTTTGTTTTAATTTTAATGAGTGTAAGTTGTAACCTGCCTAGATATCATGGATGGGCAGGATATAAATTTGATAAATAAATAAATAAACTGATTTAGGCACTCTAAAATAAGTTTCACTAACAAATGTATATCCTATACACACACTTTGAAGTTGGCATAAATGCGAGGCACCGGGATACATGACAGACCTCATTGACCTGCCAACCAGAAACACCACAAAATCTGCACGATGATACCTAAACCTCCATTACCCAAGCAGCAAAGGACTCAAATACAAATCCACGTATGCATCCAAGTTTTCCTACTTAAGCGTACAACTATGGAATGCACTGCCAAAAGCAGTAAAAACTACGCTCGACCACTTAAATTTCCGGAAAGCACTGTTCAGAAGCGCCTACCCCACTGACCCAACATAAATAGACCTGCCAGCACAACGTAACCATAGACCGTAATGGACATTACCTGACTCTCTCCTTTTCTAAGTTCCCCCCAATTATACCTACTATACATATACCTCATTCTACCAAAACATCACCTTGTATTCATTATACCTTGTATTTGTTCAGACCAGAATCGGTTAATGCCGTTATCAGATATATGTAAGCCACATTGAGCCTGCAAAAAGGTGGGAAAATGTGGGATACAAATGTAACAAATAAATAAATATAAAATACATGTGGACCTTAGAAGTCCCTGTTGCTCCAGCGAAACTTCAATCCCAGGTATGCCTACACATGGCATGCATGTAAATACTTGCCATCTTGATACACTTCAACTACTTATATGTATTTATACCACTGTGCAATTTTATTAGTCGTTTCCATCTATAAAACAGGCTTTACATGTAGAAAGAGAATCATAAAATTACCCCCAAACAGTGCTGGTGTGGATCGACGTTTTAGAAAGGACATGAACTCAGAATATGGAAGTCCAAGTCAGGAAGTCCAAATAGATGTCCTTCTCACATGTATTTTAGGATAGGCTACAGCCTATTCTAAAATACATATGAGATGGATGTCCATGTGCAAGAAATGTCCAGCATGAACATCCATTGTACAAACTGAATGTACAAATTATGAACAAAGCACAGCATGCCTAACGATCGCACTGGACAACACACAATTTCATCCCTTCCAACCCTCCACATATACCTCATTCGATCACTATACAACCTTTTATTTGTTATCAACCGACTGGGCAAATGCCTAACGGTACTTTGTAAGCCACATTGAGCCTGCAAATAGGTGGGAAAATGTGGGATACAAATGCAACAAATAAATAAATGAACAGGGAAAATAAAGGACATGGACGTCTGTGTGGCAGCATAGGTATGTCCATCTTATAAAATGACCTCACAGACATATATGCAGAGCAGAGGAATAGTCTAATGATTAGAGTAGTGGGCTGAGTACCAGGGGACCCAGGTTCAAATCTTGCTTCAGCTGTTTTTGATTCTTATTTTAATTGTGAGTCCTCCAGGAGCAGAAAAATGTACACCACTTCAATAGCTTTCAGGCAAGCAGGTTTATAGTTTATTAAAATATAACATACTGCTCAAACTAACTGGCAGACCTGAGCAGTGTAATTAAAATAATTTAAAATAAAAAATAGAGTGGAAAAGGTACTAAAATGTAAGATAGGAAAGATACACAACATTCGTTCCATATGATTGCTAAAGAGAACTCAGCATGTGAACGTCGCAAGTCCACACCTGATTATATATTTAGGTACAGTAGGCATTTTTCTTTCTATAAAAGGCTCATAATTTTAAAAAAGTGGGATTGGAACCTGAGTCCCCTTGGTTTTTAATCCACTGCACCTACCATTATGCTACTCCTGAAATCTGAATGTGGCTCTCTTAAGAATGCCCATAGTTCCTGAAGCTGATATAGAACCTGGTATTCCTTGCTGTTTTTACACTGGGTGACAGGAAGGGGGGCAGCAACCACTGTGGAATTAAGAAGGTATTGGGCCTTAATCCCTCCAGTGGACAACTGCTCAAGCACAGTACCTTTCTGTAACCTGGACATGCCAAGGGCCAGGTCTCAATAATAATGTCCATCTTTTTGGTCATATATGTCCCTTCAACTACTGAGATCGGAGTTTGACCCTCCCCTAGTCCTGCCCCACACATGCCCAGGCCATAACCCCTTGCCAAAAGGACATACTTCAGTGTTAGATATCCATATCCTGGCTTTCTATAGTCAGGATTTGGACATCTATGCAATATGAATGTCTAAATGCCAGTTTTCAGATATCCAAAACAAGAATAGAGCTTCTAAAATAACCACTGTATTGTCTAGGGCTCCCGCCTCCTTGCTTCACTAGGGCTTAGATTTAAAACTCTCTTTCCTGCATGCCACCCTCTGTTGGGGTCCTTAGCTAGGTTCCTATTAAGGTAGTCAGGGAGCGTTGTGTCTCTAAAAATGGACAGTGGATCTTGCCTATAAAACCCCTTCATAATATAGGAGTTCAATTGAAACAACACTTCCTTTTTATTTCTTTTACCACTAACCCTGAGAGCCCTTTCAATCAGATCTTATCCATAATATTGAAATGAAAATGGTATTTTTGAAAATTCATAATTCTATTGCACTTGCCACTTTTTAAATTCTTCTTCATCTCATCTTTTTGGACAAGATCAACTTTTTAAAAAATTCTTTCTTCACTCTAGGGCCCTTTTACTAAGCCGCGTACGTATGTACGAACTACCACCCGGCTACCATGTGGCCCCGGCAGTAATTTCATTTTTTACGCATGTCCACTAAGCCAACCAGGCGGTAAATGGCATTGCACACACGTAGACCATTACTGCCCTGTTAACGCATGAGACTTTACCACTAGGCCAATTGGTAGCGATAAGGTCTCAGGCCCAAAATGAACAAGTGCCAATTTTTATTTTGCCACACATCCATTTTCGGTCCAAAAGAAAAAGGCCATTTTTGCAGGTGTGCTGAAAAATGGACCTGCATGCGTCCAATACAAGCGTTTACACAAGTGCAGACCATTTTTGGCACACCTTAGCACTGATTCAACTCTGAAACTTTCAGTTAGGGGTGAAATGGGATGAAAGTTTCATTGAAATGTTCTCATCTCTTTCTACTTCTACCTAGTGTTCTTCAATTCTTGATGCTTGGCCCTGTCTTATTTTCTATTCTCTGCACTTTATATCATGACTTTGTCCTCTGAATTTATATACTTTTCTATGCCTATTATATCCATCTGAATGTTGCACCATCAGCTGAAGCTTAAACTGGATAAGGCAGAGTTTATCTTATAACCTTTCTGCTTCCTTTGCATCCTGTAATGTCTGTGTTATCTGAGTGCCCTTTTTAATTTTTTTTTACCAATGTTGCCAGAATCTGCTGATTACAATTCCGGAACACTTATTGCATTTATTCTTTCTTCGCTTTGTTCTTATCATGTTTTTTCCTTTGGATCTTATTGTGCTCTGGTCTATCATCTTTCACCTTTCCAGTTCTTTAGAAAATCTCTGAAGTTTATGTCTTTCTTTTTTCATTCACTACATCCTTTACACATCTCTTCTTCATACATTAGACTGATTCTCTATGAAGTGTTATATCAATTACAATCTATTCAGACCTAATTGCATATCATGCCTTGCCCTTCCCTGAACCTCAGTGTTCTTTTCCCCAGGTTAGTAAAACATATTTTTGAGTCTCCTCCTGGACTTACTTATTTATGGGGTCCTTTTACCAAGGTGTGGGGAAAAGTTGGCCTTTGGGTTCAACATCATGCTAAGGCTATTTTTCTTGCAGCCAGAAGATGGATGATTTTCTATTTTCATAATTAACGACATATGCTAATGTTCAACAACAAAAGCGCAGGGTACAAATGTAACAAAAAAAATTATAGCCAACTTTGCTTTGTATATACATTAAATAATCACGTAAATGGAGAAAAAAACTTCAGAAAAGACAGTGCTACTTTTTATAACGTAGCTGCTGTATGATACATCATAATTCAAAAAACTTCCCCCTCTAATATACTTTTTTAAACCTTTTTTTAAATATATATTTTTAAAATATTATTTTGTGATTTATAACTTTTTATTACAATAAAATGGTCCACATTAACAAATGAACCTATAACTTAACTTTTATGGAGCCGCTTTACTCAGCACAGCAAATGCTCTATGGAGCCCCTCCGTTTCACTGCTCATCGCTTTCTCAGGAGCTGTCAGCACCAAAATAGCTGCACTAATACAACATGTATCTTTGACTTTTTGTATTTACAGACAAGTGTTGGAAGCACTAATTTGGTGCTGGCAGCTCCTGACGAAGCGACAAGCTATGAAACGGAGGGGCTCTGTTCAGCATTTGCCGTGCTGAGTACAGCGGCTTCATAAAAGTTATAGATTCATCTGTTATTGTGGACTGTTTTATTGTAAAAAAAAAAAGTCATAAAGCACAAAAAATTATTATATATATATTAATGATTTAAAAAAGTATATAGGACAGGGAGGTTTTTTGACTTATGATGTATCATACAGCAGCTATGTTGTAAAAAGTAGCGCTGTCTTTACTGAAGTCTTTTCCTCCATTTAAGTGATTATTTGGCTATAATTTGTTGTTGGATTTCAAAGTGGTTTGCTAGCCTATTAGAACTAAGTTTTGTTACTAGCAAATGCAAAATGTTGGCATTAGCACACAGCCATTAATAAAAAATAGTGCCTGAGCGCTCAGTGACACCCATTTTGTAGGTCGTAAGGGCTCACGTGCTAATCAGTTACCACTCAGTAATGTAGATGCACTAACTGATTAATGCAGAAATGGCCACTCCCCCCTCGACATGCTCCCTCTACAGAAAAAAAATAAAAAAAATTATTTTGTGTGCAGGGTGTGTGTGCAAATGTCAAACACTGTAGGACACCTGAGTGCATCCTGTGGTAAGCCCTATTAAGCTCTGTTAGATGCACATTAGTGCCTAACGCAGCTTAGTAAAAGGGTCTCTATGTATTGAAAGCAAATATAAGGGATAATATCGGTCTCTTTAAATTGCTAAATGACCAGATATTATCCATATAATCAGATAAAAATAGGTGGGTTAAAGGCAGGATAAGGGCACATGTAAAGCCATGAACCAAAAGAAATCAATCATCTTATAGCTTCATGAGTACTATTTCTAAAAGACAGAATGGTGAGATGGTGTTATTGTGATGACCAAAGATATCTAGATGGACAATATTGAATCAAATAATGAGCAAAGAAGAGGGGCTCACCAGAAACCAAGATCTGGTACTAACAGGAATATTTTATAGGTGATATAATGCAGAATGGGTACCTAATGGGCTCTCTTCATTAGCGACATGATGTGGTCATACATCCGGTATCCAGTGATGAGTTTGATAGTCTTATTTTGAATGTTTTGAAGGTGTTTAATTTCTGTAGTCTGAAGTCCTCTATAGAGAGCATTACAGTTATCAAGCTGACTGATCACCAAAGAATGAAACAGAATGTTGAGTGCTGAGGGCTGTAACAGTGAACATATAGATCAAATTAGTTTAAGCTTATAGAAGGAGTGCCTGACAACCAATGAAACATGTGATGAGAATATCAAGGAGTTATCAACAAGTACACCTAGAATCTTGGTGCTGTCAACCAGTGGAACTGGGACTGAACAAAGAAGAATGGGTGTGATAATGGTCTTGTCTGAACAAGCCATAAAGAGGATGGCCTTAGACTTATCAGGATTAAGTGCCAGCCTATTATCCCTAGGCCATGATGTAGTGTGAGTTACATACCTTCCTAACCAAAAGATGGTACAAGACATATGTGGAGGGGCATTTTCGATATGATGTCCAAGTTGGACTTTGGATGTTTTGTGCTAAACTTCCCAAATCCAAATAGGAATTATGGCCATTTTCGAAACAGCAAAACATCAAACTTTTTTTTTTTTTGAATGACCACATGCAAGATGTTTTCATGCTCTGTGTGTTTATCTTTTGGGCCATTTTCATAAAAAAACATAGAAAATCAAGCCATTGGGATGTAGGAGGAGCCAGCATTCTTAGTAGACTGACCACATAGACATCCCAAGAGAGCAATGGGGCAACCTAGGAGGCACTACAGTGGACTTCATATACCCCCTTATACTGTATACTGAGCCTTCCAAAACCTACCAAAAACCTACTGTACCCAACTGTACAAAACCCATTGCAATAGCCCTTATGGGTGAAGGGGTCACCTATATATGGGTACAGTAGGTTTTAGGGGCATGTGAGAGGGATCACACTTTTCGTCACAAGTGTAACAGGTAGAGTGGAATATGGGTTTGGGTCCTCTTCTCTATAGTACACTTCACTGACCATTGTACTACTCCAAGGACCTGCTTGCTGCTCTAGTAGAGCTGGTTATAACAGCTGAAGCTGGTACAGAGGCTTCTCAGCAATATTTTTAATCATGTTTTGGGGGTGGGGTGGGAGGGGGGGGGTCAGTGACTACTGGGGAATAAGGGGGGGGGGTAATCCCTAATTCTCTCCATTGGTCATTTAGGGCACTTTTTTGTGCCTTATTCATTCTAAAAACAGGTCTAGACCAAAATGTTGAAGTTTCAGCCCTAGACATTTTCATTTTGTTCCATTATGGCTGTAAAACACTAGAGTCTTGGAGGCAATGAAGCAGGAAAAAAGTGGAAAGGTGAAAAGATGTATATCTCATAGATCAGCACAGTCCTGCAGGGAACCAGCAGATACCATACAGCAGCATAGGTTAACACTTCATTATTTAATTGTGCAATTAAAATCAAACTCTTATTAACATTCCAATCCACTCTAAGCTCTTTGAGTAATTAAAACAATTCTAACAAACTTGTTGTAATGTGGATTCGTATAAAAGCAATCATAATTAAATCTGGGTTCTGGGCTAATCTATTTACATAATGAAATAGTAGATTAGAAGAAGCAGCTTCATCAGAGTTAAAAAGATGAATCATCCCCAAAGAAAAATTTAGACTTAGATTTCCATTTGATAAAAACAACTAATGCCTCTGGCTGACATTTTTTCGATCGATGGCAAACTGCAAAATCAATAAATGTAGTATTTGCTTTATTAAGAAAAAATTAAAACTATGATCATGTCTACTTCCCTCATTAACTGGGGGATGTGTCACTAGATACCTAATTTGCCAAAAGCCACCCTCTGAATTTGATAGGCCTTAGAATAGGAAGGAAAATGTTCAAAGTCATTTTTACTGTTAAAACAGTGCTTTACCCCTGGATGTAGGTTTTCATAAAATTCTACAAGGAAAAGGCCAACATTTAGGCACCAGGAATGCATGTAAATGACCAGAATAACGGCATCTACATGCATATGTTTACACATACACATGCTCTATAAATGCTAATATTCCAGCTATGCCTGATTCTATAAATGATTCCTAAATGCGCTGACATATAGTTGGAATGGAATGGAATCTGGATAGAGTGTGGGCAGGACACACAGTTATGCACATAAATGTTAAAATACTACAATTTATGCATGCATTTCAGCAATCTAGGTGCAAGCTCTTTGGCTGGTGTATGTGCTCATGCCAAAAAGCACATACAGTGGTGGAAATAAGTATTTGATCCCTTGCTGATTTTGTAAGTTTGCCCACTGACAAAGACATGAGCAGCCCATAATTGAAGGGTAGGTTATTGGTAACAGTGAGAGATAGCACATCACAAATTAAATCCGGAAAATCACATTGTGGAAAGTATATGAATTTATTTGCATTCTGCAGAGGGAAATAAGTATTTGATCCCCCACCAACCAGTAAGAGATCTGGCCCCTACAGACCAGGTAGATGCTCCAAATCAACTCGTTACCTGCATGACAGACAGCTGTCGGCAATGGTCACCTGTATGAAAGACACCTGTCCACAGACTCAGTGAATCAGTCAGACTCTAACCTCTACAAAATGGCCAAGAGCAAGGAGCTGTCTAAGGATGTCAGGGACAAGATCATACACCTGCACAAGGCTGGAATGGGCTACAAAACCATCAGTAAGACGCTGGGCGAGAAGGAGACAACTGTTGGTGCCATAGTAAGAAAATGGAAGAAGTACAAAATGACTGTCAATCGACAAAGATCTGGGGCTCCACGCAAAATCTCACCTCGTGGGGTATCCTTGATCATGAGGAAGGTTAGAAATCAGCCTACAACTACAAGGGGGGAACTTGTCAATGATCTCAAGGCAGCTGGGACCACTGTCACCACGAAAACCATTGGTAACACATTACGACATAACGGATTGCAATCCTGCAGTGCCCGCAAGGTCCCCCTGCTCCGGAAGGCACATGTGACGGCCCGTCTGAAGTTTGCCAGTGAACACCTGGATGATGCCGAGAGTGATTGGGAGAAGGTGCTGTGGTCAGATGAGACAAAAATTGAGCTCTTTGGCATGAACTCAACTCGCCGTGTTTGGAGGAAGAGAAATGCTGCCTATGACCCAAAGAACACCGTCCCCACTGTCAAGCATGGAGGTGGAAATGTTATGTTTTGGGGGTGTTTCTCTGCTAAGGGCACAGGACTACTTCACCGCATCAATGGGAGAATGGATGGGGCCATGTACCGTACAATTCTGAGTGACAACCTCCTTCCCTCCGCCAGGGCCTTAGAAATGGGTCGTGGCTGGGTCTTCCAGCACGACAATGACCCAAAACATACAGCCAAGGCAACAAAGGAGTGGCTCAGGAAGAAGCACATTAGGGTCATGGAGTGGCCTAGCCAGTCACCAGACCTTAATCCCATTGAAAACTTATGGAGGGAGCTGAAGCTGCGAGTTGCCAAGCGACAGCCCAGAACTCTTAATGATTTAGAGATGATCTGCAAAGAGGAGTGGACCAAAATTCCTCCTGACATGTGTGCAAACCTCATCATCAACTACAGAAGACGTCTGACCGCTGTGCTTGCCAACAAGGGTTTTTCCACCAAGTATTAGGTCTTGTTTGCCAGAGGGATTAAATACTTATTTCCCTCTGCAGAATGCAAATAAATTCATATACTTTCCACAATGTGATTTTCCGGATTTAATTTGTGATGTGCTATCTCTCACTGTTACCAATAACCTACCCTTCAATTATGGGCTGCTCATGTCTTTGTCAGTGGGCAAACTTACAAAATCAGCAAGGGATCAAATACTTATTTCCACTACTGTACGTGCATATATAATTCTATAAAGAAAAGTCCTGTATTCAATAAGATCCTAATAGGTGCCCTCCAGGTGCCTACGTATAGGTGCCCCTTTAAAGAATTGCCCTCCCTCATTCTATAAACTGGGCACTAACATTTGCATGCCCACTGCATATGTAAATGCTTAGAATACGTGCCTTGATTTTAGCTAACCATCAAATTATCTCAACTGACTCTGTACCTTGCATCTTGTTCCAATCATATATCTGCTCTTGGTCCCTCAGCTATATAGTAAGCCATATTGTAGAAACTAGCCTCCTATCTATGTTAGTTAAATGTTCTAATGCATGTTTATTAGGTGTATCATTGGTATTATGCTACCATTGTATTATATCTCTGGTATTTGAATTCCAGTGTTGTTAAATGCGTATATTTTTAATACTGTTTCATGGTTGTTCTATTAATAGGTTTCAATTTACTGTTTTCAAGTTTACCTCATTTATTGTATTTATGTTTATTCTTGGTTATTTTACTATTGTTATGCTGTTAAAATTGTAAGTTTCATGTTAAACTGTACCTGCTATACATCACCATGGGTGAATCTCTTCACAAAGGCAGTTAATAAATTCCAATAAATAAATAAATTAAATAAACAAATAAATAAAATATACTTTTGTAGGTGCTCATTTACATGTGTATATGCCAGTATGTTGCCTAAGCGCTATTCTGTAAATATCTTGCATAGTATATATTTGCATACACATGGGCAAATCATGGGTGGCACGTACGCATGTATACAGAATACTGTAAGTTATGCACATCCCTGCTGGATTTAGGGGCCTCCATGTATGCCAACTCTATGACTTATATAAGAGCGGGTGCTTAAATGTTAGTTGTGTCAATACATATTCTATAACAGAACTTAGGAACCTAGGGTCTATTATAGAATAGGCTCCTACTGCTTACCCTCAGGGCTCCTAAATGGATGCACTCAGTTAGAGAATTACCTCTTCTATGTGCAGGCAAAGTTACACATATACAATCTGTATGTGACCACTTTCACTCACATTAACAGAGATGTCACTGGTTGTATAGTTAGGATGGCAGTTTTCTTCTACATGCACACTTTTGAAAATTCAAGAGTATATACATAAAGTAACCCAGGTGTTCATGTAAGTGCATAGATCTCCTGGGGTAATTTACAAAGGAGAAGTACTTCTATTCTATCAGTTTGACAATCTTTATAAAAGTCTGCACAGAGGAAAGTATAAGAACATAGGAATAACCATCCTGGGTCAGACCAATGGTCCATCTAACCCAGCATCCTGCTTCCAACAGTGGCTAATCCAGGTCTCAAGCACCTAGCAGAATCTCATATAGTGGCAACATTCCATGCTACCAACCCCAGGGCAAGCAGTGGCTTCCCCTATGTCCATCTCAATAACAGACTATGAACTTTTCTACCAGGAACTTTTCCAAACCTTTTTGTAAACCCAGATATGCTATCCATTGTAATCACATCCTCTGGCAACAAGTTCCAGAGCTTAATTATTCATTGAGTGAAAAAAAACATTCCCTCCTATTTGTTTTAAAAGTATTTCCTTGAAACTTCATTCAGTGTCCCTTAATCTTTGTACTTTTTGACAGAGTAAAAAATCGATTCACTTCTACTCCACTCAGGATTTTGGAACTATGGAACAGTGGCGTACCAAGGGGGGGGGGGGGCGGTGGGGGCCGAGTGCACACCGCTGGGGGGGGGTGCCGCGTGCCTGTCTGCTCCATTCGTTCCGTGCTCCCTCTGTCCCGGAACAGGTTACTTCCTGTTCCGGGGCAGAGGGAGCATGGAACGAGTGAAGCAGACTGGCGCGCAGCACCCCCCCAGCAGGTAAAAATGCACCCGGGGAGGGGTGGCCTTTCGCCAGGGGTGGGGGTGGGGTCACGCTGCATCCAGGGGGGGGGGGCGCATCGGCGATCTGCCCCGGGTGTTAGCCACCCTAGGAACGCCACTGCTGTGGAACAGCTTATTCACAGCACCAACGTCCCTGAAGAAGAATCTTTGAAACAGGGATTCCCTTTGGACGTTTACCAGACACAGAACTACAGTGAAGAAAAGAAAAGAAACTAAGTTATCTCCCTTGGTTCGTGGTTGTAGCAGTTCTTTTCCAAAGTTTTACTGGTGCTTGCCATTTTGAATTATATTTCGGCACGTTTTTTCAACATACATTTTTGGACTGATTTGTTTCCAGAGTTCCTCTTTCTTGTAATTATTGTAGGGACTTTCAATAAAATGTTCCACACTTTAACTTTTGATTTATCATATATTTGTGTATTACAATAAGCACTAAAGATTTGAAGGGTTTCAAAGTTCAGGGGAATTGATGATGTATAGAGCATGATAGTGAGCCATTTTCTCAGCTAGTCTCACTAAACAAACAAGCTCTGCTGAAGGATCAGCATATACTGAACTATCCTTGTGTTTCCCTTCTTTAAAATATTAAAATACATGAATATTACATTTTTGGTTGTCTAAAGTTATTATCATTTCATTGGAGAGTGTGGAATCTTTTATTGATTTACCCAGTATTAGGGATTGACTGTTGATTTAGTTGCAGTTGGTTTGTCTCTCCCACGAGTTGATTCCTTTAGATACTGAAAACAACATGGCAGTGAGTGACTATGACTGTTGATTTAATTGCAGTTGGTTTGTCTCTCCCACGAGGGATTCCTTTAGATACTGAAAAAAAACATGGCAGTGAGTGACTATGACTGATATTCAACTTAGACTGGGAGAAAGAGAAATGAAAAGGATCCAAGATGGCCGCGTAGTGGCTTACTGCTTAGGACGCACCCTGAGGTACTCTCCAAGTACAAGCTGAGAGGTCCTTTCACAAGCCCTGTGAGAATGGGGAAGCGGAGAGGCAAGGTGCTAGAGGTTCTCGCTCTCGACACTGGGTCTAATCCTCGGCAGCAGGCTACCTTGGAGCAATTCGGGGTGATGACCATTCCCAGGCAAACATCTTCTCCAACTATCAGGGCTGACGCAACAGCGTTAGACGGCAGTGTTAATGGGGCTTCCTTAAGCCCCATACAGTGAACACCCCCCCTGCAGATAGGGGAGAGAGGAGTGGAGGCTGGGCCTGAAACATGGAGCCCACAAGGGAATACTGTTGGTCAGGAATGGAACCAGCCCGCTTCGACGGAAACGTCAAGAATGGTAACAATAGGAAGCCAATTGCCTTCACAAATTTTACCAATACAAACAGTGAGTACATTGAACCAAATCTTGAGCGCTCCCACTCCTGTCTCTAGGTTGGAAAAACTGGAAAAAACGGCCATGGTGATGCTAGAGTCACTCTGGGACCTATCCTATACACTACATTCCTCCCTTGTAAAACTGGTTGAAAAAAATGAGAAGCATATAAAGGTATTATCAGAAGCTGTCCTTTTACAAGCTGAAACTACCACACAGTATTCTTTTCAATTAAATCAAATGGGGGAAAAATTACAAACATTGGAAACAATAGGTCAAGTCTCAATAAGGGATCAGAATTACACTTTCCGACGTCTTGAATATTTGGAAAATCAAGCAAGGAAACTGAACTTGAGACTAACTAACTTTCCAAGATCCCCACTGATATCTTCAAAAGACATGGTGAAAAAATATTTGATGGAAGTATTAGGAATGTCAAGTGAATCACTTCCTCCTATTGTGCATGCACAGTATTTGCAGATTAATAAAAAGAAAGATGGAGAGATTTCCCAAATGCAAATAGGAGAAGCTATGAACTTGACAGCATTTTTGGAGTCATCCTTGGAAATTATTATCCAAAGAACTACAGTGGTGGTGACATTTGCGCTTGAAATGGACAGGGACGCTGTTCTAAAACTTTTCTTTAGACATTTGGACTCTCAGTTTTTAGGCTGTAAAATACGAGTTTATCCTGATCGCTCTAGAGAAACCCAGAAGAGACGCAGGGCTTTCCTGGCCTTGTGTGCTAGGACCCTGGCTCTCGGGGCTAGTTTTGTCTTGAAATTTCCCTGCATTTGTCGTATTTTGTATCAAACTAAACAATTTCAGTTTTTTGAACCTAAACAACTAGAGGAATTTCTATTAAGTAGAGAGGAAGTAGTGGTAACGGTGGGTTAACAGACGTACACTGCTAATGATAGGTTTGAGAAGAATTGCTAGGAAGCAGTATTAATATTTTTTCCTTTGTTCAAATATTCTGTTTGAAGGTAATGTAATTTCTTTATCTTGGATTGTATTATCTGTATTTTGTGGACGAAAGTTATTATATGTATTTCATTTAATGTTCTAATTGGACATTACTTATTGTTTATGTATTATATTTCTGCTTATTACTTTTCATCTCTTTTCGAGTTGTATTAATATGAAAGTATAATTTAAAAAAAAGAGAGAAATGAAAAATAAGATAAATTTCACAAGAGTGATAAAAAGGGCATGAAGAAAAAGAAAAAAATAATCTGGTAATTCTATGTAAAAGGTTTTTCTATCATTTTTTTAAATGCTGCTTTAATTTTGTAGCTTGTCGATGTCAAAATGTGCTTTGCACATATATTGGAGAGCCTAATCTGAAGGTCAGTGACTACTGCATGCATCACTCGTCGTGCCACTTAGCTGATTTGAATGTGGACATCCTGTACCCTGTAATAAATGAATGTACAAAAAAGGCCCTTTTAAAATAAGTTAAGGACTCTGAATATAGTGCAATAATGATTTCTTACAGAAGCATCTGTATTGAGGCATACTATCCTTTATATAGTGAACTCTGAGCAATTCTATAATGTGGAGGAGCATAATCGAATGGGGCCGACCATCTATAAGGGCGGCCATCTCTAACGTACCCGACTGTATTATCGAAACAAGATGGCCGGCCATCTTTCCTTTCAATAATACGGTCAGGGCTGGTCAAATCTCAACATTTTGCCTGCCCTTAGAGATTGCCAGTGTTAGAGATGGCTGCCATTGGTTTTCACCAATAATGGAAACTAATGGCGGCCATCTCAAACCCGGGCAAATCCAATGCATTTGGTCATGGGAGGAGCCAGCATTTGTAGTGCACTAGTCCCCCTGACATGCCAGGACACCAACCGGGCACCCTAAGGGCACTGCAGTGGACTTCACAAATTGATCCCAGGTACATAGCTCCCTTACCTTTTGTGCTGAGCCCCCCAAAACCCACTCCCCACAACTGTACACCACTACCATAGCCCTTATGGGTGAAGGGGGGCACCTAGATGTGGGTACAGTGGGTTTCTAGTGAGTTTTGGAGGGCTCCCATTTATCACCATAAGTGTAACAGTTAAGGGGGGATGGGCCTGGGTCCGCCTGCATGAAGTGCACTGCAGTACCCACTAAAAACTGCTCCAGGGACCTGCATACTGCTGCCAGGAGCTGGGTATGACATTTGAGGCTGGCATACAGGCTGGCAAAAAAATGTTTACAAAACCTTTTTTGGGTGGGAGGGGGTTGGTGACCACTGGGGGAGTAAGGGGAGGTCATCCCCGATTCCCTCCGGTGGTCATCTGGTCATTTAGGGCACATTTTTGAGGCTTGGTCATGAACAAAAAAGGACCAAGTAAAGTCGGCCAAATACTCGTCAGAGCCGACCTTCTTTTTTCCATTATCGGCCGAGGCCGGCCATCTGTTAACCATGCCCCCTGTCCCGTACACTTCCGACACGCCCCCTTTAACTTTGTCCGGTCCTGCGACGGAAAGCAGTTGAAGCCGGCCAAAATTGGCTTTCGATTATACCTATTTGGCCAGCTGTAGGAGAAGGCCGGCCATCTCCTGATTTGTGTCGGAAGATGGCCGGCCTTCTCCTTCAAAAATAAGCAGGAAGGTGCCCAGGAGTAGAAATTTGCTTTCCTTTAGAAAAATACTAGCCTATTCAAGTATATACATGCTTATTAGTTGGATGTGAGCACTTATGCCAGGCAGGGATGGATCCCTTATGGGCCTACTGGGTCCAGGCCCAGGGATCCAAAGGTCTGAGAGGGCCTTTCTCATTATCAAGGTGGGCTTTGCATAGCAGCCTGTTTTTCAGGCATGTGATAAATGTATTTATAATCTTTGCTGAAACTTTGACATTTACCATTTATAAATGCTCAAGTCAATACTCTACTTGTTGTTATACACATACTGGCCAAGTTTATTTCCAACAATTGTTTCTAGTAGCCCGTGTGACACCATCCCAGGCTATCCCAACAGAGTCGATTACATTGCGTATTGCCACTGTCTTCCAGTAGTCCAGCATGGTGGTTTCCTCGTTGGTATCTAGAGCTTCACAGGCCTTGTTGTAAAGCTCCTGCATGTAGTGGTACTTAAAAGCCTTTATTATTACCTGATCAAGGGGCTGGATAATGGATGTTGTATTCGGGGACATGAAGAGAACTTCAACATCAGGTTGTGCATTTTTGAGGTCTTCGCAACAGTGTATTGGCGCATTTTCCAAAATCAGCAGTACCTTAAAAAGGCAAGGTTTTTAAGGTGAAGATATCGTTCAACTTCTGGAGCAAAACAGTTGTTGATCCAATCCCAGAATAATTCAGACATCATCCATGCTTTGTGGTTCCATCTCCAACAGACTGGCATGCAGTTCAGGTTCTTTCCTTTAAGAACACAAGGATTTTGGGCTCTGTACACCATAAGAGTCTTGCATTTGAAATCACCCTTGGCACTGGTGCACAATAACAGAGTGGTGCAATCTTTAAATGACTTAAAACCAGGGGCTTTGGCTGCCATTTTTGTTATATATCTCCATTTCCCAGGCTGATCGTAAAACAAGACAGTCTCATCAATATTGACGACCTGCTCTGGCACATAATCCTTTTCTTCTATCACACTTAGCAGGTATTTTTAAAATTCTTCTGCTGCTTCATTGTCAGCTGAACCTGCCTTGCCACAAAGGTTTTCATTTTTAAGCACATATCAGCTTTTAAAATGAACAAGCACATCACAACTAGCAAAAAACGGTTTCATGTTTTCCTGGCCCTGGGTGACGTATTCATAAATCTCTTTGGCTTTCATCCTCACAACAATACTGACCACAGTGCTTTTTTTTTTCATCCACTATTTGCATTATCCACAAATTTAACCGCTTTTCCATCTTTTCCATGGACTCATCGTGAACCACAGATGTTGTTTTGGAACTTTCTGGTGCTGCTTCATGAACAGACTACTGAATATCTTCCTCTGTATGTCAGATGGAGCAGAGTGTTCATTCATTAACCATAAACTCGCAGCCAGCAGCTGAAACAGACGTGCCAGAACAAAGCTTATCTAACACACCTATTTTGTCATTAAGACACACCACATGTTTCTTTCTCTTGGGATTGGCACTTGTAACTTGTAACTCACACCCTGGACGCTTGGTGGCCATTTTCAGGAGCAAACTGTATCATTCGGTGAGATGTCCTGGGACCGCCACAGATTCTCTATGTTCCCTGGGGCAAGTCCCCTTTTCTCACAGTGCCTCTGTGATACAGATGAAAACAGTTTTTGTCTTAATCTGCATTATTTCATCCCTCTTGGCTGCTCTTGGTGAAAATTCTAGGACACCAAACTCCAAAAATGTGAAAGTGAAAGCAAAAAAGATTACTATTTTGAAATGCGCATGTCCGCAAATACATGAACACAGTACCGCGAATGGTGAATTGTGGTCTCTATTTGCTCCTCTACGGATAAGCGAAATAGCAAATGCCGAACGTGCAAATAATGAGAACGGAATGCATGAACATTAGTTTGAGCCTCGCCCAAGTTTAACTCATTTGTACCCCCTCTTCCAATTATCTGCTTTGTAAGTTATACAGGGATTTACAGAATAGCGCTTAGGATAAATCTTGGCAGTTATGCACTTATGTGTGTATAAGTGCTTAATGTTTTTTATGGAAAAAGTGCCTACACAAATAGCGGCTGCAAGTCACGTACACACACAAAAGCTCCCTCCTCTAAAACAATCAATGTTGTTTGATGTCAAATATAATAAACACTAACAGCATCAACCTCTAATTCTTGATATTACATATCCTTTAAATTAAAATAGTGGTTCCCAAACCTGGTCCTGGAGGCACCCCAGTCAGCCAAGTTTTCAGGATACCCACAATGAATATTAATGAGAGATATTTGCATGCATTGCCTCCTCTGCATGCAAATCCATCTCATGAATATTCATTGTGGATATACTGAAAACCTGACTGGCTGAGGTGCATCCAGGACCAGGTTTGGGAACCATTGAATTAAAAGACAACCTCCCTGCAACCTATCCAAATCAATATTCTCCCTGGTACACTGCATACAACTATACCTCCTTCCCACCATACATGAATATGAATATCAACAGCAGTAATCTGCTTTCATATGTAGAAAATACAGCATCCCCTGAATTCTATAAATGGTGCTTTATATTGTGCATGCAAATTTGAGTGTGTGCCCAATATGCACACACAATTTAATTGAATAACAAGCCAATTAGTGCTGATAATTGGAATCTTAACAAGCAATTATTTGCGCTAATTCACTTTAATTAAAATTTATGTACGGGTCCAAAAAAGGCACTTGGCTATGGGAGGGTCATGGGCGGATCGGGGGGGGGGGGTCCTTTAATTTATGCACATTGTTATAGAATTCGGGGCCTAATTTAGGTGTGGGATTTACACCAGTGTATTTAAAAAGCTGCATCATATTTCCCCTATTCATGTTTTCTTCTAGGGCATACATATTTACGTCTTCCAGTCTCTTCTCATATGTCTTTTAGTGCAAACCCCATATCATTTTTGTCACCTTTCTCTGAATCACTTCAAGTCTTTTATATTCCTAGCAAGCTACAGCCTTCAAAACTGAACACAATACTCCAAGTGGAGCCTCACCAGTGACTTGTACAGGGCCATCAACACATCCTTTATTCTGCTGGTTATGCCTCTCTAGCATCCTTTTTGCTACGGCCACCATCTTGTCACATTGATTTTTCGCTTTGAGATCCTCATATATTATCACACCAAGGGCCCTCTCACTGTCTGTGTATATCAACCTTTCACCTCCTAGCAAAAATGGCTCCCTTGGATTTCTACTCCTCAAGCGCATCACTCTGCCCTACTTTGCATTAAGGGCCCCTTTTACTAAGCTGCGGTAAAAGGGGGCCTGCACTGGCATCAGCATGTGTTTTTGATGCATGCTGAGGCCCCCTTTAACCGCAGCGGGTAACAGGTTGTCATTTTTTTCAAACAAATGGTCGTGTGGTAAGTGAATCACTTGTCGCATGGCCATTCCGGGGGGGGGGGGGGGGGCAGCACTTACCGCCACCCATTCACCCATTGAGGTTGTGGTAAGGGCTCCCATGCTAACCTGGCGGTAACCGGGCAGCACATAGCACTGCCCAATTTTTTGTAGCACCAGAAATGGCGAGCGCTGGGGGTGGGAACTACCGCTGGGCTGCTGCAGTAGCCCAGCGGTAGTTCCGGATTAGCAATTGGTGAGCCTGCATTGGGCTTACCACCACTTACTAAAAAAAAACCTTAAATTTTAACTGCCAAACATTACACCATTCTTTTAATTTTTGCAGCTCACTTTCATGTTGTCCACTCCCTCTGGGGTGTCCTTTCTGTTGTAAATCTTGGTATCATCTGCAAAAAGGCAAACTTTGCCTTCTAACTCTTCAGCAGTGTTGCTCACAAATATATTGAATGGAATTGACCCCAGCACTGATCCTTGAGGCACTCCACTACTCACCTTTACATACTTGCTCCAAGTAAATTTCATTAATCTTCACCCTCTGTCATCAGTCTGTCTAACAGTTGTTAATCCAGTTCACCACTTTGAGTCCTAACTTCAGCCCATTAAGTTTGTTGAAGAGCCTCCTATGATGAAACATGCCAAAGGCTTTGCTGAAATTCAAGTATGCTATAGAAAAAAGTAGCAGTAGTAGTACTTATGTACTTATGAAAAGAAATGGATGAGGGGAGGTATGATTGAGGTCTACAAAATCCTGTTTGGTGTAGAACATGTAGAAGTAAATCGATTTTTTACTCGTTCCAAAAGTACAAAGACTAGGGGCACTCAAGGATAGGAGGAAATATTTTTTCAGCCAATAAACAGTTAAGCTCTGGAATGCTTTGTCGGAGGGTGTGGTAACAGTGGTTAGTGTTTCTGGGTTTAAAAAAGGTTTGGACAAATTCCTGGAGGAAAGTCCATAGTCTGCTATTGAGACAGACATGGGGAAGCAACTGCTTGCCCTGGGATTTGTAGCATGAAATGTTGCCACGATTTGCGATTTGGGTTTCTGTCAGGTACTAGTGACCTGTCTTGGCCACTGTTGGAAACAGGATACTGGGCTAGATGGACCATTGGTCTGACCCAATATGGTTACTCTTAGTAGTACTAGTAGTAGTAGTGGAAGTACATTATATCTAGTGTATGTACTCGATCCAATTCTCTGGTCACCCAGTCAAAGAAATAAATCAGATTCATTTGGCAGGATTTACCTTTAATAAAATCATGTTGCCTCAGATCTTATAACCCTTTGGATTCCAGAAAATTCACTATCCTTTCCTTCAGCAGCACTTCCATTACTTTTCCAATCACTGAAGTGAAACTTACTGGCCCATAGTTTTCTACTTCTTTTCTGTCATCACTTTGTGAAGAGGGACCACATCCGCTCTTCTCCAGTTCTGTGGAATCTCTTCTGTCATGAAAGATTTCTTAAATCTTTAAGAGAAACCTCCATAACCTCTCCGAGTTCCCTCAATATCCTGTGATCCTATTCAGTTCCATAGTTTTCCAAGTTGTTCATAAACACTCTTCCATGAATGGTGAAATATATATTCCATTTTCATATGTACCTTTGTCAGCTGACCATGTTCCTTCTCCAGGATTTTCTATTCTGATCACAGAACAGAAGTATTTGTTTAGCACATCCGCTTTTTCCTCATCACTCTCCTCATATCAGTTATCATCTTGCAGTCTTACAATTTCGTTTTTAGCCTTCCTCCTTTCACTAATATACCTGAAAACAGTCTTGACACCCCTCCTTACATTTTTAACCATTTGTTCTTCCACATGTGCTTTTGCCCAGTGGTATACCTGTCTTCATTTCCTTCAGTTCCGTCCAGTATTATTTTCTGTATTCCTCTTCTTGAGTTTTTCTGTATTTCATAATCGCCAACTCTTTTGTCTTTATTTTCTCAGCCACTTGTTTGGAGAACCATATGGATTTCTTTTTTCTCTTGCTTTTATTTACTCGCCTTTCATAAAGGTTTGCAGTCATTTTTATAGCTCCTTTCAGCCTGGACCGCTGTAGATGTTTAAATGTACAGTAATGTTAGCTTTCGAATGTCATGAAGCTCATGAATAATTCATAAGAAGTAAATTGCATTATAGAAATAAGGATTTCTGGAGGAGAATAACAATTTAATAGCTGCTCAGAGGGAAAGAAGTCTGTCTCAGGCAAGAATATATACTCCTCATCAGTGCACCTTGCATGCCTAAACAAATGTAATTAATTACAGCAATAGGGAGGATCAATTATTGGCATGATGACTTTATAAATGGAGTTTTCAGTTATCCTAACTTCAAAATAGAAATACTTAAAATACACAGTAAACAGACAACAAATTCATGTAAAGTTATACCTTCTATCTATGTGGTTTGACTTAGAATACTGGTTCTCAACCTTTCTTCTGTTGTGACACACCTGACAGTGTTCATGTATGTGACACACTGAACACTAAAATTCACAGTTGAACAAAGTACGCCTAAATATTTCATTGTTTGTGTTTAATATAAATTTTCCTATCCCATATCAAAAAATAGTCCTAAGTTTCTCACTTGTCATACAACAAAACAAATATGTATTCAATTCTGGTGTCACCTTAGTAACAGGAACACAAAATCCCTCCACTGCCAGATACTGTGAAGCAACACAAAAACCTACAAATACGCTTCTCAGAAACTATATATCAAACGGAACCTGTGGACAGCAGACCTGCAGCATTTTCAGTTGGGGTTGGTCATAGAAATTATTATTATTTGAAGTTTGTAGGGAAGCAGAAATAGGGACCAATTATGGGGATTTCAAGAACCTGACTCTCAACATTGCTGGCATTAATTAGAATTTATGTGTAGAACTGTCTAAGTATATTCTATAATGTGATGCTCATAAATTCTAAGTTGCACAGTTGAAAAGAGGGTATGGGATGGGCATGGAATGGGTAGGTCGTGGGTGTTTCTCAAATCTATACGCATTATTACAGAATACACCTGGTCCGTGCTTAATTTAGGTGTCAGGATTTACACCAGGATTTACTTGGTGAGTTGGTTACGTGGATGGGTGATTAGCATTTTCTATAATCCACGCAGAAATGTAGGTGTATTGTATAAAGTGTGTCTCGGCGTATTTTTTGGTGCTGATTTTTCAGACGCCATATATAAAATAGAGCCCTAACCGGCAAAATTGTGCATGATTTTACCACAACCCATGTTAGTTGAAGTAATCGCAAGCTACATAATGATGACATGCTAAGTATGCAAATACATGCAAAGCACCTTGTTATTATGCTAATTGAAACACTCAGATTGTATTGAGTTTTTCAAGTTGTACTATTTCTAAAAAATAATAATAACACCAGCTTTAAGCTAGCATTATTTTTATAACCTCCTGCCTGATGTCCCTGGGCTCCATCGTAAAGTGGCCACAGCTGTGAACATATAACTTGCAGTTCCCCCTCTGGCTATACTCTTCCTCCCAGCAAAGATCCCCCCCCCCTTTTAGGAAGTTATCCAAACCGTTTTAAAACCCGCTAAGCTAACTGTTTTTACCACATTCCCTATTAAGGTAATATCATATGCTCCAGAAGTAGGCGCAAGCTAAAACGTGGTCATGTTGGGCATAGGAGCCGGCTCTGTGGGTGCTGTGGGTGCTTGAGAACCCACAATATTGAGAAAATTCCTTGTGTGTGTCCATGGAGGGGTTATTTCTATTGGGCTTAGAACCCCCAATAATTTTGAAAAGGTAGCTCCTATGATGTTGGGCAGGTGACTATCGTACCAGCACATGAACTAAACATTATTAAAGACTTTTTTACTACTGTATTTTCTTGATTTGTTACAACTTGTCTTCTGACTGTGGACTGTCTGTTTGTTTTGCTTTTCTATGAGGGTTATTATGTGTTCTCACTGTCACAGTACTGTATGGTTAGTGCTAAGGCAATCCATGGGCACAGTCATGGAGGTGTCAGCAATATTCAGTGTTAATGCCTGAACAGCTAACCATGAAGGTAGGACTGCAGCAAAGACAGTTATATCTTCACCTGGTTAGCTATGTGGGGTGCCTGCATCGAATATCAGCTAGCACCTACATAACTTCTGGGTCTACGGCTGACTTGGATGTTAGAAACTGGAGCCCAGACCAGACCTGGCATTGAATATCTGGATTAGATTCAGCCCATAGTGGTTAGCAACTTTAAAACCACTGACCCCATGGACTGGATATTGGGGGGAATTTTTTTTTATTTGCTTCTGCATAGTTCAGATTCATGTTAACTTTTGAAAATCTTTAACTAAATTTAGAAGAAAAGAAATACATACTGCATTATAGTCTTCAAAAGTTCATTTTACATTATAGCAAGAGGTGACCATTGCCCTAGGTGAACCGTTCTTTCTAATGCATTCACACAGTTTGCTTTTTGAAGATCACTATTGTAATTTGAGTGCTATCATACTAACTTAACAGATTTTTTTTTGCATCTCCCCTTGAAGTGTTAGCAAAAGTGAAAAGTTTAAATATAGCCGCAAAAGTGTTAATTCTTCCTGTTACAATCTGTACCTACCAGTAAATTACATTCTTGTCTCTAGGGAAGATTTGTGGGCAGAGAAGGAGGGATGTGGGTGTAACTGAATTTCATATTAGGACTCAATTCCTGTGCAACTAACACAGCTAATAGAATAGTAGGTGAATGCTGCAATTTTGAAGACTCTGTGTGACAGCTTACGACAAGGTTCTCTATATGCTTTGGATTTTAAAGGACTCAAAATACTATCACAAGTCATGCATTAATTCCAGTGACTTGGTCAAAAAAATATAGATTATTTCTCTACTTCTTTGCAATACATTCTAACTCTTCCATCTTATTTCTTAGGCTTCTGGTATTTACATATAGACATTTCAAACTGTGTTTGTTGTTTCTATTTACATCTTGCTTAGCAGTTGACAGTGTTAATTTGCAATCTTTTGTCTGCTTTTTATTTAAAGACACCTGGAGGGGAATAATCGAACGTCGCCGCCGCCGGCGCAACAGCTGGCCAGAACCGTATTATAAAAAAAGATGGCCGGCCATCTTTTTTTTCGATAATACGGTTTGGCCCGGCGAAATGCCTTGGATTTCGCCGGGTTTGACATGGCCGGGTGTGTTTTTCCGCGATAATGGAAAAAACTGCAGGCGATCTCAAACCCAGCGAAATCCAAGGCATTTGGCCGTGGGAGGAGCCAGCATTTGTAGTGCACTGGTCCCCCTCACATGCCAGGACACCAACCGGGCACCCTAGGAGGCACTGCAGTGGCCTTCATAAATTGCTCCCAGGTACATAGCTCCCTTACTTTGTGTGCGGAGCTCCCCAAATCCCCCCCAAAACCCACTCCCCACAACTATACACCACTACCATAGCCCTTAGGGATGAAGGGGGGACCTACATGTGGGTACAGTGGGTTTTTGGGGGGGTTTGGAGGGCTCACATTTACCATCACAAGTGTAACAGGCAGTGGCGTAGCCAGACTGTCAATTTTGGTGGGCCTGAACCCAAAGTGGGTGGGCACAAAATTTTCTCTCTACCCCCTCCCCCAGCAAAATGTAGTCACACTCAGATACATTTGTCACACAGGGTAAAGTGCTGCTTTTCAGTGCATCAGATTTCAGACAATTTATTTAATAGCCTAATCCTTTTCAGTGAGCTTTCAGAGGCCCAAACCTCCTGCCTCAGGTCAGTATAATGCTGTTACGGTATCCTCTCCTGACCTAAGGAAGGAAGTATTGGTCTCTGAAACTTTATTAACACCATATTACTTTATCCTAAATTAAAAATACAATTATTTTCTTTACCTTTGTTGTATGGCCATTTACTTTTCTCATTGTGTTGCTCCCAGTCTCTAGATTCTGCTTTCCTTCGTTTTCGCTTAACTCTTCTGCCAGGGTTTCCTGGCCATTTGTCATTTTTCTCTCCTTTTTCTTTGCTTTCTTCAATATTTTTCTGCCTCTCTCTCTCTGTCCAGATTTAATTCATTCTTACTATCCATTCTTTAATTTCCTTCATCTACTTATGGCTTTTCATCTTTTTCTCACCCTTGTTCTCCCCATGCCCCTTCCTCTTATTCTCCAGTCTTTCACTACTCTCCTTTTCCATCCAGCAGCTCTCTTCTTTCTCTCCCCATCCTTCCAGTGTCTCCCCTCTCTCTCCCCATCCTTCCAGTAGTCTCCCCTCTTTCTTTCTGCATCCTTCCATCCAGTGTCACCTCTTTCTCCCTACCCTTCCATCCAGCGTCTTCCCTCTTTCTCTCCCCATCCTTCCACCCATCTACCCTCTCTCCTGATTCTTCCATCTAATGTCTCTCTCTCCCTCCTTCTAACCAGTGTCTATCTCTCTACCCTTTTCTGTTCAGTGTCCCTTCTCTCTCCACATCCTTCCAGTCTCGCCCCTTTCTCTCTGCATCCTTTCATCCATCTCCCCTCTTTCTCTCCCCATCCTTCCATCCAGTGTCTCTCTTCCTATCCATCCGTTTTCCCTCTTTCTCTGCCATCCTTCCATCCGTTTTCCCTCTTTCTCTGCCATCCTTCAGTCTGTTTTCCCTCTTTCTCTTTCTCTCCCCATCCTTCCGTTTTCCCTCTTTCTCTGCCATCCTCCCATCTGTTTTCCCTCTTTCTCTCCCCATCCTTCCGTTTTCCCTCTTTCTCTGCCATCTGTTTTTCCTCTTTCTCTCCCCATCCTTCCATTTTCCCTCTTTCTCTACCATCCTCCCATGTGTTTTCCCTCTTTCTCTCCCCATCCTTCCGTTTTCCCTCTTTCTCTGCCATCCTCCTATCTGTTTTCCCTCTTTCTCTCCCCATCCTTCTGTTTTCCCTCTTTCTCCCCAGTCCCCATCCTGCCATCCATTTTCCCTCTTTCTCTCCCCATCCTTCCATTTTCCCTCTTTCTCCCCAGTCCCCATCCTGCCATCCGTTTTCCCTCTTTCTCTCCCCATCCTTCCGTTTTCCTTCTTTCTCCCCAGTCCCCATCCTGCCATCCATTTTCCCTCTTTCTCCCCAGTCCCCATCCTGCCATCCGATTCAGGCCCACCCGATTCAGGCCCGCCAGCCCCAGCTACAAAAAGAAGAAGCGCTCAGCTGATTGAGCTGAGCGCCGCCACCAACGCTAAAGACGAGAAAAATATGTTTAAAAAAAATAAGCGCGGCACCGCAAGCAGCCTCGAAGCATTGGCTGCTGGCTCTGCAGGCTCCTCCCGTCTCTTACGTCACTGGCCCTGTTTCGCTCCAGGGGCAGTGACGTAAGAGATGGGAGGAGCCTGCAGAGCCTGCAGAGCCAATGCTTCGAGGCTGCCTACGGTGCCGCGTTTTTTTTTTTTTACATTTTTTTCTCGTTGTTAACGTTGGCGGCGGCGCTCAGCTCAATCAGCTGAGTGCTTCTTCTTTTTGTAGCGCCGGCCCTGCTGCTCAACAGGAAAAGCAGCAGTGGCCGGCAATGGGAGCAATGGGAGTGGGCGGGCCAGAGCTGAAATTGGGTGGGCCTGGGCCCACCCAGGCCCACCCGTAGCTACGCCCCTGGTAACAGGTAGGGGGGGGGATGGGCCAGGGTCCGCCTGCCTGAAGTGCACTGCACCCACCAAACACTGTTCTAGGGACCTGCATACTGCTGTCAGGGTGCTGGGTATGACATTTGAGGCTGGCATACAGGCTGGCAAAAAAGGTGTTTCTTTTTATTTTTTTTTGTGTGGGAGGGGTTTGGTGACCACTGGGGGAGTACAGGGAGGTCATTCCCTATTCCCTCCGGTGGTCATCTGGTCAGTTGGGGCATCTTTTTGAGGCTTGGTCGTGAAAATGAAAGGACCAAGTAAACCCAGCGAAATGCTGATTACATAAGTACATAAGTAATGCCATACTGGGAAAAGACCAAGGGTCCATCGAGCCCAGCATCCTGTCCACGACAGCGGCCAATCCAGGCCAAGGGCACCTGGCAAGCTTCCCAAACGTACAAACATTCTATACATGTTATTCCTGGAATTGTGGATTTTTCCAAAGTACATTTAGTAGTGGTTTATGGACTTGTCCTTTAGAAAACCGTCCAACCCCTTTTTAAACTCTGCTAAGCTAACCGCCTTCACCACTTTCTCCGGCAACGAATTCCAGAGTTTAATTATACGTTGGGTGAAGAAACTTTTTCTCCGATTTGGTTTAAATTTACTACACTGTAGTTTCATCGCATGCCCCCTAGTCCTAGTATTTTTGGAAAGCGTGAACAGACGCTTCACATCCACCTGTTCCACTCCACTCATTTTATATACCTCTATCATGTCTCCCCTCAGCCATCTCTTCTCCAAGCTGAATAGCCCTAGCCTCCTTAATCTTTCTTCATAGGGAAGTCGTCCCATCCCCGCTATCATTTTAGTCGCCCTTCTCTGCACCTTTTCCAATTCTACTATATCTTTCTTGAGATGCGGCGACCAGAATTGAACACAATACTCAAGGTGCGGTCGCACCATGGAGCGATACAACGGCATTATAACATCCTCACACCTGTTTTCCATACCTTTCCTAATAATACCCAACATTCTATTCGCTTTCCTAGCCGCAGCAGCACACTGAGCAGAAGGTTTCAGTGTATTATCGACGACGACACCCAGATCCCTTTTTTGGTCCGTAACTCCTAACGTGGAACCTTGCATGACATAGCTATAATTCGGGTTCTTTTTTCCCACATGCATCACCTTGCACTTACTCACATTAAACGTCATCTGCCATTTAGCCGCCCAGTCTCCCAGTCTCGTAAGGTCCTCTTGTAATTTTTCACAATCCTGTCGCGATTTAACAACTTTGAATAACTTTGTGTCATCAGCAAATTTAATTACCTCGCTAGTTACTCCCATCTCTAAATCATTTATAAATATATTAAAAAGCAGCGGTCCTAGCACAGACCCCTGAGGAACCCCACTAACTACCCTTCTCCATTGTAAATACTGCCCATTTAACCCCACTCTCTGTTTCCTATCCTTCAACCAGTTTTTAATCCACAATAGGACATTTCCTCCTATCCCATGACCCTCCAATTTCCTCTGTAGCCTTTCATGAGGTACCTTGTCAAACGCCTTTTGGAAATCCAGATACACAATATCAACCAGTTCCCCTTTATCCACATGTTTGTTTACTCCTTCAAAGAATTGAAGTAAATTGGTCAGGCAAGATTTCCCCACACAAAAGCCGTGCTGACTCGGTCTCAGTAATCCATGTCCTCGGATGTGCTCTGTAATTTTGTTTTTAATAATAGCCTCTACCATTTTCCCCGGCACTGACGTCAGACTCACCGGTCTATGATTTCCCGGATCTCCCCTGGAGCCTTTTAAAAAAATCGCTGGGTTTTATTTTTCCATTATCCGCGAAAGCCGGCCATCTGGTAGCCACGCCCATGTCCGCCCATGTCCCGCCTTCGCTTCGCCGGCGACACGCCCCCTTGAACTTTCGCCGGCGATGCGAAGGGAAAGCGGCGATGCTGTTAAAAATCACGCTTTCAATTATATGCTTTTCACCGCTTTTGCGAAATCGCCGGTGATCTCCTGATTTGTGTCAGAAGATCGCCAGGGAAAAGTTTTGATTATAAGCTGGCTGATCTACTATGGCCTCTCCATCTCTCCTTCCACCACCACCTCCCCTGAAGTGCAGTGTCACTGTCCCTCTTTCTTTCCACCATCCCCCCCACAAAGTTCAGTGTCACTGTCCCTCTCTCCTTTCATCACCCCTGTGTCACTGTCCATCTCTCCTTCAACTGCCACCCCCCCCCGTGAGGTCTAGTGAGGTCTAGTGTCACTTTCCCTCATTCCTTCCACCAACCCCGCAGATCCAGTGTCGCTCTCCCACTCTCACCTCCCCCCCGTAAGGTCACTTTTCTCCTCCCAACCCTGTGAGGTCCAGTGTTGCTCTCCCTCTATCCTCCCATGAGATTTGGTATCACTTTCCCTCTCTCTTTTCCCCTCCCGTGAGGTCCAATGTCACTCTCTCTCTCTTTCCTTCCACTGCCACCCCCCAATGAGGTCCAGTGTTGCTCTCCCTCTCTCCTCTCTACCTCCCTGGAGGTCCAGTGTCACTCTCCCTCTTCCCCCCCATGTGAGATTCAATGTCACTCTCCCTCTCTCCTCCCTCCTCCCCATGAGATTCAGTGTAAGTCTCTTACCCTCCCCCCACAAAATCCAGTGTCACTCTCCCTATCTCCTCCCCCCCCCCCCATGCAAGAACCAGGATCACTCTCCATCCCCTCCCACATGGTCTGGAGTCACTCTCCCCCTCCCTCCTCCTCCTCTGATGCTGCAGTCTTTAAGATATCCCCCTGAAAGCCTTCTCTCTGCAGCAACTTCCCATGTAGGTGGTGTGCTGTAGAGAGAAGGCTTCTGGGGCAGACTGAAGGCAGTGTGCTTACATCACTAACACTGCAGGTTGCCCAGACATTTTAAAGGCTGCAGTGCTGGAGGAGAGGGAGGGAAGGGGAAGGGTGGGAGTGCGATACTGGATTCTGCAGGGAGGGGGTGGAAGGAGAGAGGAAGATGCCATACCACTCGGGACAATGTTGGTGGTGGCAAGCCAATTGAGGGGGCAATGCCCCCTTGCCCCCAAACTACATCCATGCCCAACAGAGAGCCTTCACAGGAGTAGCCCAATGCTCTGGAATTTATTCCCAGAGAGGCTACATCTAACTGAAGACTACCTCAACTTTAGCAAGCAAGTGAAAGCCTGGCTCTTCTCCCAAGCCTTTAATACATAGTCCTATGATTCTATAAAGGTCATTGAAAATTGTGTGCGCAAATGTAGGCTTGGTTCTGATATATGCATACAATTTAATTGAATAACAAGCCAATTAGTGCCAATAATTGGCTTTTAACAAGCAATTATTGGCACTAATTAGATTTAATTGGTGTTAAGAGTGTAAAGCTAGGTGCAAGATCTGCGCCTAACATTTACACATGGCCTGAAAAAGGGGGCATGGAAGGGGATGTCATGGGAATTTTGGGGTGGAACAGGTGTGTAATTTTGAGTTACATGTGTAAACACAGAATAAGGGTGTTCTGTGTTTAAATTAGTATTATGCTGACATCATATTATATCTCTGTTATTTGAATTTCAGTGCTGTTAAATGTGTGTATTTTTGATACTGTTTCGTGGTAGTCCTATTATTAGATTTCAATTTGCTGTTTTCAGGTTTCCCTCATTTACTGTATTTATGTTTGTGTCACGGTTGGAGAAGTTGAGCCTTTGGGCTGTAATGAGGTTGGCTCTACCCATGCAGCATAAGTACCATACAGGTCCTCGTTAACAGCTGCTGATGGGCCACCTGGAAGAGTCTGGGAGCTGGAGAAGGCAATACCAGACTCAGACTGGTTGATGCATAGGATTAGGCGGTGCCTAGCAGACTGGCTGGATCACAACAGAGGATGTCTAGAGGTTGGCTCTTATAAGAGCCCTTGGGAGGACTGGCTGGCACATGACTGGAACAACCTAGTGGTGGCTCTTAAAAGAGCCCTTGGGGGCTGGCCCAATGGAGCCAAGGTCAGGGAGTAGCTGGTACAGCAAAGCTGGAGAAAGGAGCAAAAAGGGCTGGAAGCAGTAACTGGCCAGGCAACGAACACTGGAGAAGAACGTGTAGAGCACTTCCTTAAATATCCCTTAGCCAGGAAGTGAGGTCATCTGTCAGCACCCCATCTAGGGCTATAAAAGGGAAGTGCAGCAACCAGGAAGTAAAGACTCACAAGAGTCTAGGCACAGAATGCTGCAGGACTCCAGTGGTTTCTTGAACCAGGTGAGGGGCGAGACAGTTTATATTTGGTCATTTATACTATTGTTATACTGTTAACAAAATTGTAAGTTTTATGTTAAACTGTACCTGCTGTACACTGCCTTGGGTGAATCACTTCATAAAAGCGGTTAAAAATCCCCCAAAATAAATACATAGACTTATGTTTCAGCCTCGTAATCCATTGTCTATTCATCAACAGAAGCAGATTGTTCATGAGAAAATTCAGAATAAGGTTATCCTTAGCAGATTTGCTAGCCCCTTCCCAGAACCACCATGTCATGTTTTGATTTTCTCATCAAAGAAAGAGGTTGGCAAATTCTGCCTTATCCACAATCTTTCATACCCTGTGGGTAATTCTGTCAATGACAACATTGATCTGCTACTTTGTCCAATCCATTATACGTCACTTGATCAAAAGTTATAGAATTAGTTAGGGATCTAGGGCCACATGCATGCATGCATGCCAAAGCCTGATACTACTAGTATACCAGATTTTTTCCATCTGCTGGATTTCCAATTCAACAGGGCCCATTATTTTGACAAATGCATCCCCATGAGGTGTTCTATATCCTGCTCAAATTTGGAGCTGTTTATTTCTGTTGTGCATTAAGTTGTTGATCAAATGATAGGGACTAGTAGGGTCATACACTACCTTGATTACTTTCTATTCATAGGTGAGTGCAGAGCAGACTGCCAAGGTGCTCTTGATGCATTTGTAAGGATTGCTATTGAGTCTGGTATTTCTATAGCAATGGATAAAATCATTGGTCCATCCCCATTATTGAATTTCCTGGGCATCAAATTTGATGTTGAAGCCCAAATGTCCAGGATAAACTGATTAAACTAAGAGATGTTATTAATAGTTTACTGCAGGCCAAAAAAGCAACCCCAAAGCAATTCCAATCAATGTGGCTTTGCCTTGAGGGTGATACCCATGAGTTGTATATTCTCAAGACATCTAGCATTAGCTACCTCTGGCATTACAAAAAGTCACCATCGCACTAGAATATTAAGGGTCAGAAACGATGACTTGGCAGGTTGGGATTGTTTCCTGCTGTGTTTTAATAGGCTAGCATTTTGGCAGATGCTACCCGTGGCTTCAACAATCTTGAAGTTTTCACTGATACAACAGGTGAAATTGGTTTCGGTAAATACTGGCCCACTGAGTGGCATAATTTGGGTATATTGATGGATATCACATTCTTTGAGTTATTTGCAATTTTGACAGCGTTATATATTTGGGGAGTCCTAACAAGCCTATCATTGACATTCCGATAATATAGTTGCAGCCCTTAATAGGATGTCTGCTAGAACACAAGCTGTAATAGTGCTCCTTAGGGAAATTGTTTTGCAATGTTTACATTTTAATATCACATTTAGAGCTCAGCATGTACCAGGTGATAAAAATAATATTGCTGATGCTCCATCTCATTCTAAGATGCTCATTTTCTGATGACTTGCTCCAATGGCTGACAGACTTGCAATTCTGTTCCTCCAGTACTATGGAGGTTTGGTCTTTCAAAGTTTGGGACTTAATCCTGTAATCTGTTTCTGATAATACTAGGAGGAGATAAGTTGGAACTTTGCATTGTAACTTGCAATTTTGTGACCAGGAGAGCATAAATTCATTGTCAATATTCTCAATTAATACATTCACTTTATTCTGAATGCTGCGATAAAATAAAGGAGGACAGCCCTAACCCAAGTCCCTGAGGAAAGTTAATGTGAAACCCACGGTGTCCGGTCATATCATTTATTACAGGGGAGATCAGTCTTGTCTTTACATCTTGAAAATGATTTCTACATCGGAGCCCTTAGTGTTTGGTGTTTACCGGCGCAGGACTCATGAGATGTGAAAATATTTACAATTATTATTGTTATACTTTTGCTTTGGTTGAAAATTTAGGCTGGCTGAGTTTGTTATTGACAGTGCATTTGTTTGATTAATATCTTAAGGGATGCACAATTGCACTTAGCACATAAAAAAAGCACATTATTGCACGACTTATATTTCATCAGTGTCATTACGCTCATATTAGCCCTCTCTCTCCTCAAGTCACTTCAATGGTTCCTTATCCATTTCTGCATACAGTTAAAACTCCTCTTACTGACTTACAAGCGAATTCACTCTGCGGCTCCTCAGTGTCTCTCCACTCTTATCCCTCCCTATTCTCTACCTCAGGAATTCTGTTCTTTGGGTTAATTTCTCTTATCTGTACCCTTTTCCTCCTGCCAACTCCAGACTCTGTTCCTTTTATCTTGTTGCACCATACACCTGGAATAGACTTCCTGGATCAGTGCATCAAGCTCCAGCTCTGGCCATCTTCAAATCCAGATTAAAAGCCCACCTTTTTGAGGCTGGTTTTAACTCCTAATTCCAATTCTCTTGTTCAGTACCCATGTCTATTTTATCATTCTCACCATAAACAATTCCCTAATCCCTTAGTTGTCCTATTTGTCTGTTTTGATTAGATTGTAAGCTCTTTCTGGCAGGGACTGTCTCTTATATGTTTAGTGTACAGCGCTGTGTATGTCTGGTAGCACAATGGAAATGATAAGTAGTAGTAGTAGGTAACAAGAAGCTGGGGAAGTAGTCAGAAAGCTGATGATGCAAATAGAATTTTAAAAAATCGCTAATACAGTAAAATTGCAGATAGTACTTTTATTTATATATGCTAGTGACACGAGGCGGTGCAAAAATGGTATTTTGAAGCTGGGATGTAAAGGGGTATCTAAAAATCATGTGAGAAGAGAGATTGTGGGTTAAATTGATACATTCTGTATGGGTTTAAAAGCTACAAGGGAGCAAAGTGTGTGTGCTTGTGTATACCTATCTATATCTATATCGATCGATCGATTGATAGATATATGTCCCTGCTGATAAATATACATGCATGTCTGCTGCATCTGACTGCATATATAAATACCAATTTTAGAAAGAAAAGTATATCAAAGTAGGGTATACACAAAAAGTAGCGCATATGAGTTGTCTTGTTGGGCAGGCTGGATGGACCGTGCAGGTCTTTTTCTGCCATCATCTACTATTACTATATGTTACTATATGCATACATTCCCTTTTTACACCTGCTGTTTTTCACATGTACACTGGCTGCATCTACTAGGCAGCGGTCCAAATATCACTTCTTTAAACTTTTATCTTTTTTTATAGGCTGGTTTGGGGTAGTCTTGCCATTTCAGAACAGACTACCAAAGAACACAGCTCCGGTTTATACTTCCTCCGAGTCATTTTTAAATTGTATTGATGGGAGCAATACCTTTCTCTTTGTATAATTAAGGAGAAATGGCTTTTTATGAACAAAAATAATCTTTTTGCCATATTCTTCTCTTTCCCAGGAATGACTGACTGAGAAAAACAGAAGAGCAAGAAATAGAAAGAAACTTAGATGTCTATGTCAGAGAAAACCATTTTGTTCACCCACTCTTACCATTTCAACCTACTTATGTTGCTGTCTCTAGGGATATGCATTCATTAGTGCACTTGCTGTTAATTAGCATTTTTAAATAAATTTACTGCACAATAAATCAGTCTAATGCTTATAAACCTACAAGTTAATATGCATTGAGTCAATTAACAGGCATTGAAACGCTCTAACATGCATTAAAATATTTTTATTAAAATGAATGTGTAAAATGAACCAAAAAGAAATGTCTGAAAACCATGCGGAAAGTCTGAAAATGACCCAATAACAAACTATTCTTTTTATTTGTGCTTCCCAAGCTGCCATATATCCTATTCTTTCGCTGATACCTTCTCACCCTTCTCTACCACCGAAGCCCTTGCATCTGTCTTTGGGATGCTTGAATTTTATTTCATTTTTGACTCTGTGGTAAATCTGTCCAAGTCTCCAGCACCCTCTCAAAGAAAAATAATATTTTATTTATTTATTTATTTGCATTTGTATCCCACATTTTCCCACCTATTTGCGGGCTCAGCGTGGCTTACAATACTTTGAGAATGATGGAAGTACAAGCATACACTTAATTTGGTAAACCTTTGCAGAAAGTCCACTCTACATGGAAATCTCTTATTAGTGTGCAGCTATGGTGCAAAATCATGTAAGGGAGCTCATTAATAGGGTTTTTTGCTAAAATGGGCATATGAAAAAAGCTACGGTGGCCTGCTTTGAAAAAAAAAAAAAGCCCTACATTTCCTAAAGCTGTAACTATTTTCACTGGAGGCCTGAAACTTCATTTTGCATGGCAGGTGAGTAAATAGCCTAATAGCCCAATTTGGAGGCTCCCTGGATTTTCCCAGGGAATTGGATCCCTGGTGAGCCTGGGGCCCCTGCAGTCTTCCCTCCTTAGTCCTGAATGCAGGGGAAACCTAAAAGCTCTGAGGGTAAAGGTCGTGATTCAGCAAATGCTACTCAAAGTTAGGTGCTGGGATGATCCGTGCTAAGGGGCCCTTTTACTAAGCTGTGGTAAAGGGGGCTCTGTGCTAGCAGCAGCACGTGTTTTTGCCATGCGCTGAGTCCCCTTTTACACAGAGGTAAGGGTTCTCTTACCACACGGCCATGTGTGCCTGGGGTCTTTTAACCCACTGCGGTAAAAAGGGCCCTGGCGTGTGGGAAAAACAGTCCCCACCACTAGCGCAGGGCCCTTTCTCCCACAGCTTGGCAAAAGGACCCCTCTGTTTGAAGTTACCCATTTTTTATAGAATGGGGTACAGGGCAGATCTGTGCATAAATTCTAATTACTGCCAATTAATGCCAATAATTAGCTAATTGCTTTACATGCAGATCTAAGATCCACACCCAAACATACGCGCCCAGCTTTGGGCAACCTATATAAAATCAGGTGGAGTGTACTGCTATACCCCCAGTTTCAACATGGGGCATAAATGCCTGTAGAATACCCTATTCTCCCAAAGTTCTGACCATTAAATAAAGACATCTAGGGGCCACCAGAGACCTCTGCCCCCTCATTTACCCTGTGTTCCTTGCCAGGACCCCCAATTCACCAAAGAGGACTGGGGCAATGGGGGCAGAAATAATCCCCACTCATCCTGCTTTCAAAACTGCCAACAACCCCCTTGACCTCCTAGTGGTTCCATTCTAGAAGAAGCAGCTGCCGGCAGGAGCAAGTGGAGATCACTCCTGTAATGACTCCAGGGTCAATGACCAGTAAAGATAACCTTGTCCTTACATTATATATGATAAACAGAAGAGTCATATAGAGGGGCATTTTTTTTACAAAAATGTCCAAATTCTGAACAGGAAAGAAGGTCATTTTTGAAAAAGATAGACATCTATCTTTTGTGTTCAAAAATACTTTGGACGTTTTGTGATTTGGATGTTTTTGTTTTTCAGCCATTTTTGAAAAAAAAAAAAAAAACCCAAAACATCCAAGTGCAATGCGTCCAAAATCAAGCCATTGGGACGTAGAGGGAGCCAGCATTTTTAGTAGACTGGTCCCCCTGACATCCCAGGAGAGCAATAGGGCACCCTAGAGAGCACTGCAGTGGACTTCATAAACTGCTCCTAGGTACACATCAGACCGTTGCTACCTTACCTTGTGTGCTGAGCCCCCCCCCCCCAAAATAAAACCCACCACCCCAACTGTAACAGGTATGGGGAGGTAGGAGCCTGAGTCCACCTGTCTGAAGTGCACTGCACCTACTACTAAACTACTCCAGGGACCTGCATGCTGCTGTAATGGACCTGTGTATGAAATCTGAGGCTGGAAAGTAATGTTCTTCATCAAAAGTTTTTGGGGTGGGAGGGTGTTAGTGACCACTGGGGGAGTAAGGGGAGGTCATCCCTCATTCCCTCCAGTGGTCATCTGGGGCACATTTTTTTGTGCCTTATTTGTAATAAAATATCTTTTAGTCCTGGACGTTTTTGTTTTGTTCCATTATGGCTGAAAGACATCTAAGGAATGTCCAAGTCCTGCCTTGAACACACTCAAGTCCTGCCTTGAACACGCCCCTGGCGTGCCCCCTTGAGATTTAGACGTCCTTCTGACGGACTTCAGAGAAAAACGTCTAAAAATACTGATTTGGACGTTTCTGTGAGATAAACATCCAAATGCAGACTTATGTCACTTTTTGAAAATGAGCCCAATAGTCTCTCAAATTCATTTGTTGCTTATATGAAAATAGTAGTAAAGAATTAACCACAGGAAATTGTTGTATAAATGGCACACAGGGCCCATTATTCAGCTGGTGGGAATAATTGTTGTGCTTACTGCCGCTGAAGTTAAACTCAGAAATACAACGCAGGGCTATGGCCAGGCTTTGGCATTGAATTCCCAGGTTTCCAAAGCCAACTAACACATAGCTGGTTAAGGGGTCCTTTTACTAAGCTGCGGTAAAAGGGGGCCTGTGCTAGTATCAACACATGTTTTTGACATGCGCTGAGGCCCCTGTTTTCTGCAGCAGGTAAAAGGTTGTCTTTTTCTCTCAAAAAGAAATGGCTGTGCGGTAAGTGAACCACTTGCCGTGCAGGCATTTCGGGAGGGGGGAGCACTTACTGCCACCCATTGAGGTGGCAGTAAAGGCTCCTGTGCTAACCCGGCGGTAACCGCCCACTGCCTGATTACTGCCAGGTAAGCTCCGGCGCTACAAAAATAGAAAATATTTTTGTTCACTTGAAATGGCACATGCTGGGGGTGGGAACTACTGCTGGGCTCCTGAGGTAGTTCCGGATTGGTGCACGGCAAGCCCATTGTTGCACACCAACCCTCTAGTAACAGGACCCCTAAGTGCGATATCCAGAATTTAACCAGCTATGGATTACTGCATAAAGATAGGACGGACTTTTATGCGTCTTATTTATGTGGTTAACTTGGCCGGTTAAGTGCTAAATATCTATACTAAACTGGCCAAGTGCTGACTGCAGCCACGAAATGCCCCCCCCCCCCCCAATAGCTGGTTTTCAGTTTGGCGCTAACCAGTTATTTTCCCCAGTTAACTAGTTAAGTGCCACTGAAAATTAGTGATTAGCCTCAACAAGCGATTTAACCAGTCAGGAGTATTTCTGGCCTGTTAAATCGCTTTGAATATCAACCTCACAGTTTTTAATCCACTCAGAATTCTGCCTTTTTCTTTTTGGAACCAAAGCTCTGGAACGACCTTCCCTCACATGTATGAAATGAACTTTCCCTAGCTAAGTTCAAGTCTTTGTTAAAAACCCATTTTTTCACCTTAGCTTTTAACACCATTTCATGACATATGCTTTTTTTCATGGTATAGCCATTGGCGAATCTGCTATAATCATTTTTTTAAATTTAAGAATGAATGAGTTCTGCGTGTAAGGAGTGCCCCATTCCTGTCTTAATAATGGAGTTCTTTTCTTCTTATTTTATTATTTGTTGATAGATTTTAGTTTTGTATACTGCTTAGACCTGTATGCTTAGAATTGGCGGTATAACAAGTCTTAATAAACAAATATAAACAGCATACTGGCTAACATACCCAAGGGGGCTTTAAGCTAGGGTTACTGTAGATAGGTAAACTAAGGGGGGCTACTAAAGGTTAGCTCGAGTTATCTGCAGCAGGGCCCATAGGAATAAAATGGGCCCTGCTGCAGGTAACTCAAGCTAATCTTTAGTAAAAGGCCCCATAAATTCGGTAAGCAAAACATTCACGTTTGTATAGAAATGGTAACAAGGGACAACTTCTGGAAAGCTGTATATACTCATGTCCATAGTATGGGGAAAAACGTTCCAGATTTAGAGGTTGTAATGGAACAGGCTGACATGGATTTAGTGGCAGTGAGGGAGAAGTGGTTCACAGAGAGCAATGACTGGGATATAATCTATTTAGGAAGGACAGGGTAACAGAAGGGAAGAGGAATGGCTCTATGTGTAAATATAATATTACAGTAATAGAATTATAGGGTTTACTAGATAAGGAGACACTGGGTTAATCTGGAAAAAGAGCAAGGAACATTCATGTTTATTGGTCTGCTATGCAGAACTCCCCTGCAGGCAGAAGAGAATTATAGAAATGCTCTTGAAGACATTCACATTATTTGCTATGAAAAGGGAAGGACTTTTAATTTGCCGGATGTCAATAGAAACATGTTTGCTGTGCTGTCATCTACAGTTCTGGAGATTCTGGATTCTGTACAGGGAGAACTGTTCTGGTAACTTGTAACAGTGCCTATGCGGGAGAAAGGAACACTGGGCCTGGTGTTTGTTTCTGATATTGTAGTGGGTGATCATCTAACATTCGCTCATCACTGGAGGCTGTGACTCAGTATTAGGGTACAGATGGAGAGATTCATTCAGAAGTGAGTGTTCTTGACTTCAGGAAAAGTAAGGGGTTCTTTTACTAAGTAGTCTTAGCGTGCCCTTTTCTGGGCTTTTTCTGTGCACTAAGACCTTTTTTTTACCACAGCAGTAAATGGCTGATTCACCATTTTTTGTATTAATGGCCATATACTAATGTAAAATATCAAACAAGAAAAGAGCGGGTTTATATGAGTGGGAACCCTGTTCAAAAACAGTGATAAGGAAAAGTGGAAAGGACCTCAGATAAGTGACATACAGCAATAATGCTGAACAAGTTGTGCTCTACATGAGCGTCACTACAAATCAATCACTGGTCACTTTCTCACCATCCTCCTATGTGCTCAAATTTTATAACAAACAATTCAAATGTTAAATATCAAATATTAAATATCAAAAGCTGCATTGCCCATAATGTTAAACATCACTTAGCTGCAAAGCGGTCGCCATCGGGCTTCCCTGCCCAACGGACCCGTTTCACCACCACAGGGCTTCTTCAGGGGCAAACGGGGGGACCCTCAGCATGACCATACTTTGACAACTAGACAATCTTGCAGATTACCATCCAAAACACTGACTCTGTGTGTGGAAGCAAAAAGAAGAAGCCCTGTGGTGGTGAAACGGGTCCGTTGGGCAGGGAAGCCCGATGGCGACCGCTTTGCAGCTAAGTGATGTTTAACATTATGGGCAATGCAGCTTTTGATATTTAATATTTGATATTTAACATTTGAATTGTTTGTTATAAAATTTGAGCACATAGGAGGATGGTGAGAAAGTGACCAGTGATTGATTTGTAGTGACGCTCATGTAGAGCACAACTTGTTCAGCATTATTGCTGTATGTCACTTATCTGAGGTCCTTTCCACTTTTCCTTATCACTGTTTTTGAACAGGGTTCCCACTCATATAAACCCGCTCTTTTCTTGTTTGATATTTTGGATTTTTTGAGCGGTAGTTCCCCTATTGAGTATTGTTACCTGGGCATAAACTAATGTAGCCATTAGAGCGTGGCCATTTAAAAAAATTACTGCGTGAGCACTTGCTGGCACCTTTTTTTGAAGGTGTTAATGTCTCACATGGTAATCCTGCACTAACCATTTAGAGCACAATAATATAGCTGCATTAACCAGTTAGCGCAAGGATACCCACTCTCTGCCCCCTCCCCCCAAAAATACCAAAAATTATGGGCCCTGCTAGTTTTATTTCCAAATAAAGCCTTTGATTACTAGCAAAACTCATTGAACATGTTTTGCTACTGAAACTGTAGTTACAGGAGCTTATGAAAGTGAACCAAACAGATATTTCTCACCTAGTTTACACTGTTGCATTGGATCACCTACTTATTACACTGCATTAAAAATAAAACATTAGCTTATATTTTACTTTTTAAACAAAATTTATTAAAATAAATACGTTTAATATATTTACATTATGTTCTGGTACAAATATGTCCAAACTAAAAAGAGAATTGTAAACAAAACCAAGGGGAACTAATAACTACTGAACAAAATACCAGTCTGCATGCACTTGTTAACCAGTTAAGAGTACCCATGAAGAGAATCATCAGCGAGGCCTACTGCCTGGTTTTCTTTAATCCCCCCCCCCCCCCCAAAAAAAATTGTTTTCTCCACAGCAGTGGCGTAGCAAGGGCGGGGCGGTGGGGGTGGTCCAACCAGGGTACACGCTGCTGGAGGGTGCAGAGAGCAGCCGCGCGCCTGTCGGCTCCGCTGGTTCCCTGCTCCCTCTGACCCGAAACAGGTTACTTCCTGTTCCGGGGCAGAGGGAGCAGGGAGCCAGTGGAGGCGACAGGCGCGTGGCTGCTCTCTGCACCCTCCAGCAGCCAAGAATGCACCCGGGGGGGGGATTGATGTGCCGGGAAGGGGGGGTGTAATTGCACCAGGGGTGGGTCATTGTGCTGAGGGGGGGGGGGGGTGTACGCCGCTGCACCCGGGGGGGGGGGTGCGCAGTGGCGATCCGCCCCGGGTGGCAGTCGACCTAGGATTGCCACTGCTCCACAGTGCCTGAGAGGCAGACTGTGTGGGGCAGCAGGCTAGATCCTGGTGCCAGTATGACTTGGATCAATGAATGATCCTTCCAGTTACCTCTGCTGGGCTGATATGACTGTGACTGAGGTTGGCTTCAGCCTGGCTGGGAAGGTGAGAGTGTCTCCTGAGGTCCTGACTGGCTCATGCTTGGAAAACATTGGTGCTGCTGCAGGGCTCATCCACATATAACATATGCGAGGAGGTGAAGACAAAAAGGCAATACATTGGCACTATACCTCTGAGAAGCGAGAACCCAATGGGCGAAAGGGAGTGAGAGGGAAGAGATTATGAGCTGGCCTGGGGTGCAGTGGGAGGAGTAAAGAGCATCAGTGCCGAGGAACATGGTTATCACGGGAGAGAGAAGGAGACAGAGAAGGAAATGGAGAGGGAAAGCGAAAAGCTTTAACTTTTGAACAGCTGCCTGTTGCAAAGCTGACTCAGAGGCTCTTTTACTAAGCCGCTGTAGGGCTATTGCATGGGTAGCATATGCCAAATCAACCCTACCGCTGGGTAGCACGGGCGTCTGGCGGTTGTTCCGCAGTTAGCGCGCACATTTTCTATTTTCTACCACAAGGGGTGTTCCTGGCGGTAATTGGCAGCGCAGCCACATTGCTGTGTGCTGCCTGATTACCGCAGGAGTAGCACGTGAGCCCTTACTGCCTTCTAAATAGGTGGCGGTAAGGGCTCAGGCAGTAAACAACCACGTGTTAAGTTTAATATTAGCACAAGGCCATTTACTGCCCCATTTATAAAAAGGCCTTTTTCCTGCAGTGGTAAAAATGGCCCAGCGTGCGCCAATTTCTCATGACAAAACTAGCACAGGCCATTTTTTTACCGTGGCTTAGTAAAAGGGCTCCTCAGTTAAGTGCCGGGCCTCTAGGAGCCTGGGGCTCTATGTGGTCGCCCCAATTGCCCTGCTTAAGGCCTGACCTGAAGGAATATAATAACTGGGCATAAATTTGTGGAAATTGTCTCTTACCCCCCTCTTTACTAAGCCACACGACAATGCCGACACAGCCCATTCAACGTGAATGGGCTGTGTTGGCATTAGCGCACTGGGTGTGGTATCATATACACATGATGAATCAGCACTACCACGGGGTGCCCTGAGATGTTCTGCAGTATTTCTGAGATCAGCATGTGCCAATACCCATGCCAGAAAATAAAAATTATTTTCTAGCACAGGGAGCAGAAAGTGAGCGTTCCCTGTGGTAATCGGCTAGCATGTGGCCATTGGTGCTCTCTGCCCAATTACCACATGATTAGCACATGAGCCCTTAAGGCTCATGCAGACATGGCCACATGCTAATTTTGAAATTAGCGCATGGCCACTAATGGCACAAATAGAAATTTGGCCATTTTGGAGCCGCACTAAAAAGTGGCCAGAGTATGTGGGAAACCTACATGCTAAAACTACCGCTGGTCACTTTTTAGCGTGACTTACTAAAAGGATCCCATAATTAAAAAAAAAAAAAAAAACGACAAATAATAATAATAATGTTATTCTTCTCTTGCCTTAAAAGACTCACATTCAGCCTTGGTGTCAGCTAGGGATGCGCAAGCCCACAGTCGATTCATTCTGGCACCTAAAACTTTTAATGCATTCCAATCTGCACAAATAAAAATTTTCTAATGCACAAAGAATGCATGCATTAAACCATATGTGCACTACAAATCAAAACAAACACCTCCAGGAAAAAACAGAAAACATACCTTAAAAAAAAAAAAAGAAATAATAATTTTTACAGAGGTTCGATAAAACCAAGCAACAGGGCAAGGTAAGACTGTCCAGCACTGGCCTTGCTCTCCAACTTCTGAAGCTGAATCTGTCCAACCATGATCAAGGCACAGACCATAGAAGTCTGCCCAGCACTGGCTTTGCTTCCCAACTACTGGTGTTGCCATCTAATCACTGCTAAGTTTCTTTGGATCCATTCCTTCTAACAAGGATTACTTTGTGTTTATCCGAAGCATTTTTGAATTCCATTACCATTTTCATCACCACCTCCCACGGGAATGCATTCCAGGTATATACCTTTCAAATATTTGAACATCTGTATCATATCAGCCCTGTTTCTCCTTTCCTCCAGGGTATACATGTTCAGGTCATCAAGTCTCTCCTCATACATCATGCTACGCAAACCCCATAGCATATTTGTCACTTTTCTCAACTGCTTCAAGTCTTTTTACATACTTAGCAAGATACGGCCTCCAAAACTGAACACAATACTCCAAGTGGTGCCTCACCAATGACTTGTACATGGGCATCAACACCTCATTTCTTCTGCTCTCTATGCAGTCTAGTATCCTTCTTGCCGTGGTCACCGCTTTGTTGTACTTTTTTTTGTCAGCTTGAGATCCTGAGACACCATCACCCCAAGGTCCTTTTCCTGAGCTGAGCTTATCAATCCATCTCCTCCTATCTGGTACATCTTTAGATTTCTGCACCCCAAGTTCATCACTCTGTTCTTCCAGGCATTAAATTGTAACTGCCAGACTTTTGACCACTCTTCTAATGTTTGGAGATCTCTTCTCATGGTATCTACTCCCTCTGGGGTATCCACTCTATTGGCTATCTTTGTGTCATCTGCAAAAAGGCAAACCTTTCCTTTTAATCCTTCAGCAATGTTTCTCACAAATATATTAAACAGAATCGGGCCCAGCACCAGCCCCTTGCCCACTCCACTGTTCACCTTCCTTTCCTCCAAGTGGACTCCATTTACCACCACCCTCTGTTTCCTGTCAGTCAACCAGTTTCCAATCCAGTTCAACACTTTGGGTCCTAAGTGCAGCACTCTCTGCTTATTCATGAGCCTTCAGTGAGGGACTGTATCAGAGGCTTTGATGAAATTCAATTAGATTATATCTAGTGCATGTCCTTTATCCATTTCTTTTGTCACTCAGTCAAAGAAGTCAATCTGCTTAGTTTGGCAGGATTTTCCTTTGGTAATGCCATGTTGCCTTGTATCCTGCAACCCGTTGGCTTCTAGAAAGTTAACTATCTTTTCCTTCAGCAGCTGCTCCATTATTTTTCCTACAACCGAAGTGAGGGTACTGGCCTGTATTTCCCACTTCTTCCTGGTCCCCACTTTTGTGAACAGGGACCACATCAGCTTGTCTCCAATTCCATGGAACCTTTCCTGTCTCTAAAGATCTATTAAATAAATCCTTAAGAGGTCCTCCCAGGACTTCTCTGAGCTCATTCGGTATCCTGGGATGTATCTCATCTGGCCCCATAGCTTTGTCCACTTTCAGATTTTGAAGCTGTTTATAAACACTTTCTTATGTGAGTGGTGCAATATCCACTCCATTCCCAGATATACCCTCAGCAGCCAATCGTTGTCCTTCTCCAGGATTTTCTTCTGTGAACACAAAAGAGAAGTGGTAGTTTAGCAGTTTCGCTTTATCCTCATCACTCTCCACATAACCCTTCTCAGCATCTTTCAGTCTTACTATTCCATTCCTAGCTTTTCTCCTTTCCCCAATATACCTGAAAATGGTCTTCTCACCTCTCTTTACATATTTAACCATTTTTAATTCCACTTGTGCTTTTGCTAACCGTATTTCCCTCTTAACGTCTTTGAGTTTAGTCTGCTAATAATTTTCCATGATCCTCTTGTTGCATTCTTCTGTATTTCTTGAACAAAGCTTCTTTTGTCCTTATTTTTTCAGTCACTTGTTTGGAGAACTTTATAGACTTCCTTTGATTTTGTTTACTTTCCTTGTATAAAGATCTGCAGCCATATTTATAGCAGCTTTCAGCTCAGACAATCCACTTATCCTATGCCTACCCATGCCATCAGCTCCTCCATTTTATTAAAACCAGCACATCTGAAATCCAGTACTTTGAGTTTTGTGTGTCTGCACTCCATTTTTACTCATATAAAACTATGTTGTGTGATGATCACTATTGCTTATGTGGACACCCACCCGGTCATTGGAAAGTCTTTCTCCATTTGTGAGCACTAGATCCAGTGTTGACCCTTCCCTCATGGGGTCCATCACCATTTGTCTGAGCAAAGAACTTTGTCAGACATCCACGGTTTCTTTGCTTCTTTCTTATTCTACCAACAGGACATTCCAATCCACAAATCTCCCAGCAACAGCATCTCCCCTTTCATTCCAAGCTTATGGATATCTTCTATCAGATCCTTGTTCACCTTCTCCATTTTGTGCCGGAGGTCTGTAGATAACACCTGTGTGGATACAGGTTCCATTTTCTCATTCCTGGACGATCCATATAGCTTCTTCCTTTCCCCAGGTTTCCTGCATTTCAGCCACTCTGATATTTATTTATTTATTCATTCATTCATTTAAAACTTGATAAACTGCTGTAGCTGACGGACTGATCACAGCAGTTTACAAATAAAAACCAAACGCATAAGAACAGAAATACAATATGCAATAAGAAAAGAAAACATGCACACAGGAGAATTACATAAATTAAAATAGCATCCACATATGGAGCTGACATTTATACCTGCTGCCTCCCAGGTACCCACACCCGATAGGGCTGCCTCACTCACTGAAATATGTCTTTTGGAAAAGCCATGCCTTTTTAAGTTACATTCGCTACGTACAGTCAACGGCATATCCAGAGTTGTGAAGCAAGCAAGAGAAAAGCACCATGACGTATGATTTCTAGTTGAGCTGAACAAGGCCCTGGTAATGGTGATCATTAATAGATCGCAAGACACATGCCTAAGAATACAGTATTGGCAATGAAGAAAGGTACAAGGGTTTACCTTGTTGGAAAACTTTGAAAGTCAAAAACAGTGCTTTAAATTGAATATGGTAAGTTACCGGTAACCAATGGTGGTCTTTCAAAGTAGGCGAGATATCAAATTTCCATAGATGACAGAGGAGATGGATAGCTGTATTCTGCAATGTCTGTAATCTCTTGAGTAATGAATTGGAGAGCCTTAAATAAACGATATTACAATAATCCAAGTGGGACATAAACAGGGAAAGAATTAGAGAGTGAAATGTATCGTGATCAAATAAAGAATGGACTGATCTCAGCTGGTGCAAAAGAAAAAACTGAGATTTACATAGAGCAGAGATTTGAGGCTCAAAAGAAAAATTAGAATCAAGAGCACTTCTCCACCTCTTTGACCTGCCCTATCCTATATAATAATTCTCACCTCCAACAGGATGTGCTTGGGACCGTGCCTGCCGGAAGTGGTCTGCTAGGCAGGCACGCACTGACCTCAGTGACATCAGTGACAGACAATTTGGCAAAGCAAAACAATCTGAGTGCTGGCCATTAGGACACAGGGTTCATAGGAGAGTTTTAAAAGACTGAAGGAACCAAAAGTGTTAAATGGGGGGAGGGGGGGAGTTCTGAACGACTGAAAGACATGAACATTTGGGAAAGGAAAACAATCTGAATGCTGGCCATTAGGACACAGGGTATATAGGAGAGTTTTAAAAGACTGAAGGAAACGAAAGTGTTAAACTGGAGAAGGGGGGGGAGGAGTTGTGAATGACTGAAAGACATGCAAATTTGGGACAGGAAAACAATCTCAATGCTGGCCATTAGCACACAGGGTACATAGGAGAGTTTTAAAACACTGAAGGAACCAAAAGTGTTCGGGGGGGGGGGGGGGGGGGGGGGGGGGGGGGGGGGGAAGTTCTGAATGAATGAAAAATGAAAATTTACGAGAGGAACACAATCTGAATGCCGGGCATTTGTACACAGGGTAGATAGGACACTTTTTTTTAAAAAATGAAGGACGTGAAAGTATTACATCTTGGGGGAGGGGTGAGGAGGAAAGCGGTGGGGTATCCGGATACTGGGCGTTAGAGCCACGGGGATACATAGACTTTTGAAAGCCTTAAGGAACCCAAAGTGTGGGAAGGAGGAGGAAAAGGAGGGGAGGGGTGAGGGGCATTAGGAACAGGGCAGGGGGCCTTGTCACACACTCTCATTCTCACACACACACTGTCACACAGACAGTCTCACTCTGTCACACACCCGCACATTCACTCTGGCTCTCTCTCTCAAACATACACACTCCCAGGAAAACCTTGCTAGCGCCCGTTTCATTCGTTCCAGAAACGGGCCTTTTTTACTAGTCTTTCCTAAAATGATTATAGCCTGATTATATCTCCTCTTTCATATGCTGAAGTTCCTGGCGTAGCTCACCAAAACAGGTCTTAAATTCCTTCAGGAGACCTCAGATCTTAGCTGCAGTTCTTTTTTCACAGGCAGATGCTACAGAGTCTGTATCTGAAGCAGATTCAGGAGGTACAGAGGCTGCATGGCACGCGACACAAACAGGTGTTTTAGATTTCTGCTTAGAATCCCCCTTCATTTCTGTTCCAGAACACTGCTGAGGTTTCCACTAGAGGTCTAGAAACAGACAGATGATATTTATGAAGCCAGATGACCCTGATGAAATTAAATAATTTTAATATTCTCTGGGTTCTTGGAGAAGACCTCGGACTATGCTTCCATTCAGGCCAATGCCATCACTTCCTAGAGACCTCTTCTTTTTTTTGTCCACACGTATTGCTAATGTAAACTCTGGGATGTCATTAAACCCGAGATGACCACTTAGTTACTTGTATGAAGTGCTAGACTTTGCAATATATACTAACATCCTATGTGGAGGAAATTCATGATTTAGGTTCAAACTATTACTGTAAAGATTGCATAAGATGCTCCTTTGTTTTTCAGGAAATATGTACCCCATGGCATATCAGCATGTGACTAATTAGTCATGGAAGAGTGATTAATTAATTTTGTCAGTAGGAAAAGATAAAGTTTGTCACCATCACAACAAATCATTCTTGTGAAGGTAGAGCCATTCCAATTAACAGCAAATTTTAGGGAACTAATTTAGGGGAAGGTCATTACAATTGCATTACTTTTGGTAAAGGACTTTGTTAGACACTGTAAGTTAAAAGGAACGTTCTGTAATAAAGTAGTATGCACAACAATAGAACTGTGGATAAAAATGAGGACGAAAATTTCAGCTTTTGAGACATTTCACTGCAGGGCCTTTTTACTAAAGGGTTGGTGAGCGTCAATGAGCTTCCCATGCGCCAATCCAGAACTACTGCAGGATCCTGGCGGTTGTTCCTACCTCCAGCTTGCACCATTTTTGGTGTTATAGAAATATTTTTTTATTTTTGTAGCGTCAGGGCTTATGCAGCGGTAATTGGGCAGCACTGCATGCTGCCCAGTTGTAGCCAGGTTAGTGCAGGAGCCCTTACCGCCATCTCAATGGGTGGCAGTAAGTGCTCCCACCCAAAATGGCCACACGGCAAGTGGTTCGCTTACCGCACAGCCATTTCTTTTCACAAAAATCCCGCCTTTTACCCTCTGCTGTAAAAGGGGGTCTCAGCGCGCATGAAAAATGCATGCTGACACTAGCGCAGGCCCCCTTTTACCACAGCTTAGTAAAAGAGCCCCTGCTTGAATAAATGCAAGAGTCAATATCCAGCGATTTTTGAAAACACCAACTATGGCAGTCAAAAAACATCTAGATATTCAGTGCCACTATCTGGATAGTTGGAGGCACTGAATATTTGAATAAGACAGTTAACATAAGAACTTATCCACATAGTGGCGATATTCAATCCACCATCTAGATAACTAGCAGACAACTTATCCAGATAATTTGGGAGAACCTTCTATGTGCCTTTACTTTTCCAGATAAGCTATCTGGATGGCTGACTGAATATTGCCATGCCCCAAAAAACAATAGCATTTACAATCTGCAAGATCCAATCTGGTAAAAGCAAAGAAGCAGATCTGAAGAAAATCTTATATTTAAAAGGATTTCATTCACCACAATAGATTATGTACATTACTATTCTAATCCGCTAGGAATTGTGGACTAAGCAGAATATAAATATTTTAAATAAATAAATAATTATAAGAACCAGATGCCTAACATAGGCTGTGTTTCACCCTTTGCAGGGTTGCATCGGGGCAAAAGGACTGTTAATAAACATATACAATCACTGTGAAGAAATAGTGTCTATTAAGCCTGTAAAATGTATTGGGTATTTTCCTGCCTTAATTATGTCTTGAACTGTATTTCTCCTATTTGGCCTGCAGGTGGTGTTTCTTTGCTGTAAAGCTGTTACAGAGAAATGAATGCTCTTTTCTTTAGTTTAACACAAGCAGGAAGCAAGATGCAAGGTTCCACATTAGGAGTCACTGACCAGGAAAAGGATCTAGGTGTCATCGTTGATGACACATTGAAACCCTTTGCTCAGTGCATGGCGGCGGCGAAGAAAGCAAATAGAATGTTAGATATTATTAGAAAAGGAATAGAAAACAAACATTAGAATGTTATAATGCCTTTGTATCACTCCATGGTGCGACCACACCTTGAATAGTGTGCAATTCTGGTCACCACGTCTAAAAAAAGATATAGTGGAATTAGAAAAGGTATAGAGAAGGGCAACGAAAATGATAAAGGGGATGGGACAACTTCACTATGAGGAAAAGCTGAAGCAGCTAGGTCTTTTCAACTTGGAGAAAAGATGGCTGAGGGGAGATACGATAGACGTATATAAAATAATGAGTGGAGTGTAACGGATAGACATGAATCACTTCTTTGCTCTTTACAAAAATACTAGAACTAGGGGGCACGCAATAAAGCTACAAAGTAGTAAATTTAAAACAAATCAGAGAAAATATTTCCTCACTCAATGTATAAATAAACTGTGGAATTTGTTGCCAGAGAATGCAGTAAAAGCAGTTAGATTAGCAGGGTTTAAAAAAGGTTTGGCTGGCTTCCTAAAAGAAAAGTCCATAAGCCATTATTAAGATGGACTTGGGAAAAGCCACTGCATTTTTCTAGGATAACCAGCATAAAATGTATTGTACTGTTCTGGGATCTTGCCAGGTACTTGTGACCTGGATTGGCCACTGTTGGAAACAGGATACTGGGCTTGATGGACCTTCGGTCTGTCCCAGTATGGCAGTGCTTATGTTCTTATATTCTTAACATTGATAGAACAGCTCGTAGGTTTGCTTTCTTTGTTTTGTGTGAACAGGAATGACGGCTGTGTGAGGGAGAGAGAAGGGGAGACACACCTCATAGGCTTCAGCGTTTTGATGACATACCAGCTCCTGTTTTCGATCTAACCTTCTTGGGACTCCTTTTACTAAGGTGCACTGAAAAATGGCCTGCGGTAGTGTAGGTGTGGGTTTTGGGCTTGCACAGAATCATTTTTCAGCGCACCTGTAAAAAAGGCCTTTTAAAATTTTTGCCAAAAATGGACGTACGGCAAAATGAAAATTGCCACACATGGTAACCGGGCAGTAATGACCTATGCATACCAAATGACACTTGGCGTGCGTCCGATACGCGCAGCAGAAAATAAAAATTATTTTGCGTACGCGTGCCAAAAATGAAATTACTGCAAGAGCCACGCGGTAGCCATGCGGTAAATCCATTTTGGCGCACATTGGGCACACGTAGACGCTTACACAGCTTAGTAAAAGGGCCCCTCGAAGGCAGCCACTTTCATGACTATTGCCTTCCTCTCACCCCATTCTCTCTCTTGTATCACATTTCTGAGATGGTGGCAGAAGGGCTTCTGCAATAGTAGTTCTTTTGCTCTTCCATCAAAATATGCAACATTTAGTGCAGGGGCGTATCTGAACTGCGGTGGTAGGGGGGGCCAGGGCCAGAGTGAGGGGGCACATTATAGCCCCCCCCCCCGCCGCCGCCGCCGCCACCGCCATTGCCAATCCCCCTCCCCCCAGCCACTGCCATTGCCGACCTCCCCCCGCCGTTGTTGTCGCCTACCTTTGCTGGCGGGGACCCCAACCCCCGCCAGCCAAGGTCCGCTTCCTCCTGCCGCTGCCGGCTGCCTTTAAAAGAATTCCTTCAGCTGGCGGGGGACCCCCACCCCCGCCAGCCAAGCCGAGGTCCTTTCATTTCTTCCACTGCAGTCTGCAAAGCTGGCACCAAAAGTTTCTTCTGAGTCTGACGTCCTGCACGTGCAGCGACGTCAGAAGAAACTTTCGGCGCCAGCTTTGCAGACTGCAGTGGAAGAAATGAAAGGACCTCTGCTTGGCTGGTGGGGGTTGGGGGTCCCCCGCCAGCTGAAGGAATTCTTTTAAAGGCAGCCGGCAGCGGCAGGAGGAAGCGGACCTTGGATGGCGGGGGTTGGGGTCCCCCGCCAGCAAAGGTAGGGGACAGCAACGGCAGGGGAGGGTTGGCGGCGGTAGGGGGCTCCAGGGCGAAATCTGCGGGGGCCCAGACCCCTGTGGCCCCACGCAGATACGCCCCTGATTTAGTGTCATTCAGCATCCAAAGCATACAGGGGGATTGCAGCTAGGACTGTACAAAGAACTGTATTTTCATTTTGCCAATGGATTTCTGAATATTCAGCAAAATTCACAGGCTTTTCTAAAAATTCAGTATGGACTTCAATATATGAATTGCTCTGCAAATGACTACCTTTAGCATTGAATGGTTTAATAGAAGAGAAAAAGAAGAGCAGTTTGCAAATACATCAAGAGGGTATTACTATAACAGTTCACTTAAGTGTGAAGGCCAAGTAGATGCTTATTTCCTCTGCTTTATAAAGATAGATAGGTATCTATGTACATTTATAAGATAGTAGGAGCAAAGCAGCAGAAATTTCACCTAGATTGAAGCTATAAACATTTATGCTGGCTCAGGAGCATGAATAAATGTTCACGCATAAAGAATGAGCATACATGCATATTTTATGACAGGCCCGATATTCAGCCAGCAGCAATCAGCGTTCTGCTGACTGCCGTCTGCAGTTTACCTGGAAATTCAATGCCAGGTGTGATGGGCAGGCTTAGTGATCCCCTCTGGGGGGAAAGTTCCAAAGAAACCCATCTCCAGGGAAAGGGCTCTAGGCCATAGATAACTAGGAAGAGAAGGAAAACCCAGGGTGACTGAGAGAGAAAGCAACAGGGCAGGGGCGTAGCCACGGGTGGGCCTAGGTGGGCTCAGGCCCACCCAGTTTTGGTTCAGGCCCACCCAGCAGTGGAGGCAGCGGAGCGAAGGGAGCAGGCTGAGCTCTGTTCCCGCATTTGCCTCCCTCACTCTCACGGCAGCGCTTCCCAAACGCTGCCCACCGCCGCCACGATCGCGGGATTTACCTCCCTCCTCTCAGCACTCAGCAGCAGCGGTAGCGAATCATACACGCTGCCTCCTAACCCGGAAGCGTCTCCTCTGCCGCTTCCGGGTTAGAAGGAGGCAGCGTGTATGATTTGCTACCGCTGCTGCTGAGTGCTGAGACGGAGGGAGGTAAATCCCGCGATCGTGGCGGCGGTGGGCAGCGTTTGGGAATCGCTGCCGTGAGAGTGAGGGAGGCAGATGCGGGAACGGAGCTCAGCCTGCACTGTAAATTTTTTTTGGGGGGGAGAAGAGGGCTCCGGGCGGGCAGGTGGAATCGCAGGACATGGATGGGAGCGGGAGGGGCGAGAGGAGAATCGCTGATGGCTGGAGGGAGGGGACAGGGGAGGAAAAGAGAATTGCTGGTATAGATGGATAGAGGGGGGCAGGGGCAAGAACAGAATTGCTGGGTATGGCTGGATAGGGGCAGGGCAGAGAGGAGAATTGCTGGGGATGGATGAATGGAGGAGGGCAGGGGAGGGAAGAGAATTGCTGGGGATGGATGGATGGAGGGGACAAGGGGAGAGAGAAGAGAATTGCTGGGGATGGATGGATAGAGGGGGCAGGGGAGAGAAAAGAATTGCTAGGTATGGATAGCTGGAGGGGAGAGGAGAGTTGCTGGACATGCGTGGATGGAGGGGAGGAAAGAGGAGATAGGAAGGTTGCTGGACATGGGTGTATGAAGGGGAGGGCAGGGGAGAGGAGGGTTGCTGGACATGGATGGAGGGAAGGACAGGGGAGAGGAGGGTTGCTGGACATGGATGGAAGAGAGGGAAGGGAGAGAGAAGAAATGCTGGACATGGATGGAGGGAGAGGGAGGAAGGAGATGAGGGAAAAGGGAGAAAAACTGCACATGGATGAAGAAAATAGGCACAAGCTGGATCCACTGGACAGTCAAGTCTGCGGAGGACCCAGCTTTTACTTATGGATATAGAGCAAGAAATGAAGAAGAAAGGAGGAAAGTAAAGAAATAAATGGAAAGGAAGCCCTGGAAACGGAGTTAAGAGGACAGTTAGCAGCAGAATCAGATACTGGGCCAGCATGATCAGAAAAACAGTCACCAGACAACAAAGGTAGAAAAAAATCATTTTATTTTCATTATAGTGTTTAGAATATGTCCACTTTGATAATCAGGTGCTCAACATTAGAAGTTTATATTTATTTACTTATTTATGGCATTTTATCCCACATTAAACATGAATTAAATTGGAACCTGGGATCATTTAAATTTTTTTTCCTGGAGAGAGTAATGCATTGCCCCCCCCCCCCCCCAGGCTCTCTCCCCGGCTATAGCCAGCTCTGGAATTTTGAGGGAAGGTGCACAGGTGGCGGAGGGGGGGGGGGTGCACAGGTGGACCGGGGAGAGAGCCTGTTGTTAAACATTTACCAGCACACCACTGTCTAGTGCCCACCCATCCAACCTGTTGGCCCACCCAAAAATTGACTTCTGGCTACGCCACTGCAACAGGGTAACCACTTCAGGAGTAGAGCTGAACTTACCCTGGGTGGTAACTAGGAGGAAGCCCAGGGATGAAGCCCAGTTTCTTGGGTAAAGAAACAAAGGGGCCCTTTTACAAAGGTGTGGGAGGGCTAACGCATGGGTAGAGGCTGAACAATCACCATTATCGCTGGGGTAGCATATGTGCCCGAAGGTATTTCTGATTTTGGCACATGCTGAATCCCACAGTAGAAAATAATTTTCTATTTTTCTACCGGGGGGGGGGGGGGGGGGGGGGGGGGGGGGGGGGGCGTTCCCAGCGATAACTGGCAGCGTGCCCATGTTGGTGCATGCCTCATGGTTCCCACATGGATAGAGCGTGAGCCCTTACCACTAGGTCAGTGGGTGGTGGTAATGGGTCAGGGAATAAATAGGTGCATGCTAGTTTTAATATTTGCGTAGGCCCTTTTCCCAGTCACGGCAAAAAAAATGGCCCAGTGCACACTACCGCAGGCCACTTTTTACCGTGGCTTTGTAAAAGGACCCCAAGGTGTGATGCCTCCTTCAGAAGAAGTGGAGGGGAGGAACTTGCTGAAGCCTAGGTGAAAAACAGACAGAGCTGAGCCAGGATCAGGACTGAGCAAGGAGGGCGAGGAGCTCCTCCTGACACCGAGGCCAGGGATGGCCTGGAAGCACGGACCCCCCCCCCCCCCCCCCCAAGTCCTGCAGCAGAAGTTGTTGAAATGGAATGGGAAACCTCATGAAGCCCCGTTCATGGAACTGAAAAGGCAGCTGTGGGAGGTCACAACGAGACGCAGCGAGATTAGTGCAGGTGAGGCGAGCTGCCAGCCCTCCTATAGCAGAAGGGCAGACTACTACTGTAAGGAGATTGTTTGAACATTTGAATGTTGAATTGGACACCCCTTGAAGGCTCAGCACTAGGCCCCACAGACTCTGAATAATGATTTTGAATTACTGGACTGTGCATTTTTGCTTTCTTGTGTTTGCTGGGCCTACTAGAATACTTTGCTGGCTGAAATAAAGGGAAAAAACCAGGACCGGATCACTTTATGACCCTGACCTGGACTTGTGGAAAATGCAAGGCTGGGAGCATGGAGCAACCGCTAGGAGGGCTGAAAGAGCCCAGGACCCAGGGATATCACACAGGCCATGCCCATGCTCTGTCATTGAATGCCTGGATATTCAAAGCCAGCCAAAATATTGCCGGTTAAGTGCGATATATGGCATTTACCCGACTTATAAAGAACCACATAAGGATAGGATTGCTTTTTATGGGGTCCTATTTATGTAGTTAACTTTAACCAGTTAAATGCCATATATCACACTTCCGGTTAAGGGCCAACTGTGCCCCCGAAACGCCCCTAAAATAACCAATTTCAGCTTGAGCACTAACTGGGCATTTCCAGTAGGGTGTCTGCCGCGTCTCTAGCATTTAGAGCAAGCTAATCATTAGCATGTGCTAAAAATGCTACCGCGCCTTTGTAAAAGAGCCCCAAAATGCCCACTACCTACACTACCGCAGGCCACTTTTTACTGACGCTTAGTAAAAGGACTCCTAAGTGGCTTGCCCAAGAAGCTGCAGAGGGATTTGAAATAGGCTTCCCCAGTTCACAGCACGTGACCCATGACTCCTCCCCATTACCTCATTTATTGTATTTATGTTTAGATTTGATCATTATACAATTGTTATGCTGTTAGATTGTAAGCTCCTTTGAGCAGGGACTGTCCTTCTATGTTAAATTGTACAGCGCTGCGTAACCCTAGTAGCGCTTTAGAAATGTCAAGTAGTAGTAGTAGTAGTAATTAGCCCAGGACAGGTTATTTAAAAGGTCAGGAGCCTCTCCTGGTCTTTTAAATCATTTTAAATTTGTACCAAACAAATGCAAATCACGACTCCACTTGCACTCCACTCAAACTCCACCTCTGAATATGTCTACACATGGGTAGTATAAAAGTACATGTCTTTACGCATATAGGCCCAGGGGTAAATTAATTTGAACACTTATAGCCCGCTTGACCACCAAGTTCAAAGCAGGCTACAACAAAATATTGTAATACAATATAAAATACAGGCAAATTACAGCAAACGTTTCAATACCATAGCTAAATTATCACAATAGTAATAGGCAGTACCTTTACAAATATTTCTTAAACAACCATGTTTTTACAACTTTCCTAAAACACATGAAATATCTCTTAAGTCAGATGGCAGATTATTCCAAAATTCAGAATCTCTTCCATATAATGTACCTTTTTGTGCGCTTTCTAACTGGCCATACATATGAGATGGAGGGGCTAATAGTTTTTCCATCGATTGTAAGAGGCAAGATGGCTTATATATAGGAATAGAACCAGTTAAATACTCAGTGTTCTGTCCTCTGACAACCTCGTACTAGTTTATAATGTGATCCTAAAATGTGTTTAATTCTTTTACTGTTATTCTCACTTCTAAGGATTTTCATTGCTGCAGTTCTCACTGCAAAGATGCGTGAGCAATGCATTGTGTGTAATGTAGTTCACAGCAGTGGCGAAGGAAGGAGGGGGGCGGTGGGGCAGTCCGCCCCGGGTGCACGCCGCTGGGGGGGTGTCGGCTCGCTGGTTCCCTGCTCTTTCTGCCCCGGAACAAGTTACTTCCTGTTCCGGGGCAGAGAAAGCAGGGAAGCAGCAGAGCCGACGCAGCTCCCAGTGACGTGCACTGGGGGCGAATCGGCCCTCTCGCCTGCCCTCCGCTGCAAGGTAAGGGTGCGTTTCGGGGGGGGTGCGCTTCGGGGGGGGGGGGTGCGCCGTGCCCTGCACCCGGGGGGGTGCGCAGCGGCGACTCACCCTGGGTGTCAGGCACCCTCGCTACGGCACTGGTTCACAGGCAATGCAGACACACTTGCTTGTCTGTACAAGAACTGTTACCACTGGTTGTGCGGCTGCCCAGACCTCCTCTCTTTCTCAGCCAAGCTTGGCTCCTTTGTCTACCTGCTATCATTTCCTGGTCATTCTTACTATCTCTGTCCTGAGAGGTCAGCCAGGTAAGACCTTTGCCTCCAATCAAGGGCTGTCCTCTAGGACTACCCCTTGCTACCCGATGGCAGGCTCTGTCCCCATTGGTCTATTTACCTCCTCCTCCCTGGGCCTGTGTGAGCCCTTCTTAGCCTCTCCCTCCCCCTCGCCATGTGGCATTCTCCATCTTGCTCAGACAGCACTTGTCCTGCTTCACTCCTTGGAACAAACTTGTTTTTTTACCTTGAATATATCTTCTTAATGAGATATTGCACTTTCCAGTCACCCAGCTCTGAGATACTTCTATCTGTTCAACTATTTCTCACCTCTGCAATAAAGCTGCTTCTCTTCAGATTTCTACCTCCAACCACTGATACAGCTCTCAGAATTACAGAGTCTCTGTGCCCTGGTGCCACACTTCTGAACATCTGACTGTGAGTAAACTATCTGTGTTTTATTCAATAAAGGAAACTTCAGAAAATAGTAAGAGACTTCAGGTGTGCTCTGGTGTGCCAAGGTTATACTTCAAGATATGAGGCTTTAAAGTTAAACAAGTCTGAAGAGGCTTGTCACTCAGGACTCAGTCCGTATAAAAGTCAACACTTTAAATTCAATCCTTGCTCACACAGGCAACCGATGCAACTCATGTAAAAAAGGGGTTGTGTGCTCAAATTTTTTACCTTTCAAAATGATTTTAGCAGGTACATTTTGTAATACTTGAAGTCTTCATAATTGCTTATTAGGCAACCCTTCCAAAAAAAAACCCCGCAGTCTATGTAATAACATCAGTTTGAACAAGATCTTTTGAACAAAATGGTTGATATGAACTTCCATAGTCAAACTCAAGTCAAGCCAAACTCCCAACTTTAATTCATTTTCACAGATATGTCAGAATCATGAAGATGCACAGTATCCAAATGTATGTCTCTTTGCCCATCTATAGCCCTCAATCGAACTGCTCTTTTAGACCTAACCCACAAAACATTAGTTTTATCAAGATTGATCTTTAAGAATTGAGACATCCAAAGATTTCTCTAAAAACCTCATTCATCAACACTTTCACATCAGTAGAATCCGATAAAATAGGGAGAATTAGAACAATATAATCTAAAAAGTAATGCGTTGAAGCATGGGTTCGAATCACAAAGGAAGAGAAGCCACACATATCTTGTTTGAGGGGTGCATGAAGGAATATCAGCTGCACCGCAATGAGCCCTTGCAAAGAAACATGGTCTCAGCTCAAATATAGCTCAAAGATGGCTTCCTTGCAGCGTGTGAAGCCAGAAAACAGGTAAAGATGCTGCGTGCTTCTTAACGGCAATATGATGATGTCACCAGGGGTCTGTCAGATATGCCAGATGTTCGGATTAGCAGGAAAGTTGGACAGTCGAGACTGTACTGTATTTCAAAGTGAGTAATGTTCAGCTAAGGTAGGTATTTCACTGTCCTTGTCTAAATTTGTACCTAAGGCGGTAGAGGGTTAAACTATTTGCCCAAGGTCAAAAGGAGTGTCCATAGGATTTAAATCCTGACTTTCCGATTTGTAGCCTGCTGCTCACACTGAGCTAATCCAATCCAGACCTAGATGGCAAGCATGTTATACAAGCTACAGTGCTTAAAGAGCCTGCTACAATTTTATAATCAAGTTTAGTCTGTCTTCCTTACTCGGTTATTCACAAGCAGATTCACACACACACACACACACACACACACACACTCCCTGTTACAAATTACAGCTCAGGATGGCTGGCAGATTGAAGTCAGCTCTCAACGGGGGCAATTTAGAAGAAGTGAAGAGAAATGTATGAACTACAAAAAAAAAAATCACATGAGAGACCATCTATAAATCATAGGCTGAAAACTGTGTGCCAGAGGAAATGCTTAAATATTCAAACACAATTCAAGACCAAAAGAAAGACAATTAGAAGTATCACTGTAAATGAGAGATGTTTAAAGAGCGTAATGACCTGTAGACGGAATCTGAACAACAATAGGTAACAAATCTTCAGACTTTCTTAATCAAACAGATGTCCACCTACAGGGTTTTATTCTGCAAATAAAAAAAACACTGTTAGGGGGTCAGAAAGATATATGGCTAAATATTAAAGTGCTGGCTCAGTTAACAATATATGAATTCATAGAGACCAAAGCCTTAAAACGTGCAGAACCTATCCTGTAAAGGTATCTGGGTACCCAGGTACTGTTCTAGAATGCCAGGGTAACCCAGAATCAGCATACTTTACATTTAGGCACCCACAGTTATACCAGTCATAGACCTGGTGTTTTTGGCACCCAAAAGTGGCAAAGGGATGTGTAATTTACAGCATTCTGTAAATGAAATGTGTAACTGGGAGGCTCCACCCACTTGTACACCTCTCCTTGCAGTTTGGAACTATCACATCCTTATAGAATAGCACTTAGGGCATAGGTGCTACTTTTCCCAGCATTGATGTATACAAATAGAGATGTACCTGTGAGCACCCTTTATGTGGATAGTAGAAAGCCAGAATGTAGATGCAATACCATACATTTTCAGTCTGCTCTCTGGATAAGGGGACAGATAGAATGCAATTCTAAATTTAAGATTAGTTATCCAGAGAGCAGATTGAACATTATCACTATCCAAATAAGTTCTGGTGCTGACTGCCTTACCCAGATATTCAGCACCAGCTACTATCCGGATAGGGGCACTGAATATCGGGATATTTTTTATTTATTTGTTACATTTGTATCCCACATTTTCCCACCTATTTGTAGGTTCAATGTGGCTTTCATAGTACCGGAGAGGCGTTTGCTGACACCGGTGTGAATAAATACAAAGTGATGTTGTGGTAGATAAAGTTCGTGTGGCATAGCCACATTAGGGAATCGTACAGCGGGAGAGTTGTGTTATGTCCATTATGTACTTTAGTTTTGTTGTGTTGCATTGCAGAGATCAGGCATTTAAGTTGGATCGGTAAGGTATGCCTGTTTAAACAGGTTAGTTTTTAGTATTTTCTGGAAGTTGAGGTGGTCGTATGTCGTTTTCAAGGCTTTCGGTAATGCGTTCCACAGTTGTGTGCTTATGTAGGAAAAACTGGATGCGTAAGTTGATTTGTATTTAAGTCCTTTGCAGCTTGGGTAGTGCAGATTTAGATATGTTCGTGTTGATTTGGATGTGTTTCTAGCTAGTAGATCGATCAAGTCTGTCATTTATCCCGGGGCTTCACCGTAGATAATTTTGTGAACCAGGGTGCAGATTTTGAAAGCAATGCATTCTTTGATTGGGAGCCAGTGTAGTTTTTCTCAGAGGGGTTTTGCGCTTTCAAATCGTGTTTTTCCAAATATAAGTCTAGCTGCTGTGTTTTGAGCGGTCTGAAGTTTCTTTAAGGTTTGTTCTTTGCATCCCGCATAAATACCATTGCAGTAGTCGATGTGGCTTAGTACCATTGACTGTATTAGGTTGCGAAATGTATCCCTCGGGAAGAATTGTTTCACGCGTTTGAGTTTCCACATTGAGTGGAACATTTTCTTTGTTGTGGATTTCACTTGGCTCTATTATTATTATTAACATTTGTATAGCGCTACCAGACGCACGCAGCGCTGAACACCTGACATAGAGAGACAGTCCCTGCTCAATAGAGCTTACAATCTAAAAATACAGACTGACAAGACAATTAAGGGCTAGGGAAGTACTAGGTGAGAAGGAACAAGGGGAGGGCAATTGAGTAGTGGCTAGGAGCCAAAAGCAGTGGTGAAAAGGTGGGTTTTCAGCATAGATTTGAAAACAGGTAGAGATGGAGTTAGACGTACAGGCTCAGGAAGTCTATTCTCTAGTGTTAAGTTGTGGTCCATTGTAACGCCGAGGAGTTTCAGGCTTTCTGAGATAGGGAGGGTGTAATCTGGGGTGTTGATACTTGTGGGGCTGTCGGCGCTGTGTTGGGGTGCGAGGATGAGACAAAGTGTTTTTTCTTTATTGAGTTTTAGTTGAAATGCATTTGCCCATGAGTCCATGATGCTCAAGCTGAGCTTGATTTCGTTGGTAATTTCTGTCAATTTAGTATTGTAAGGAATGTATGTTGTGACATCGTCTGCATAGATGAAAGGGTTGAGACCTTGGTTGGATAATGACTTGGCTAGTGGGGTCATCATTAGGTTGAAGAAGATCGGAGATGCATACTGGATGCACGTAAAAAATGAAAGTACCGCCCGGGCCATGCGGTAGCCGGATGGTAGTTCTGAATTGGTGCACGTTGGGCACGTATAGGCACCTACACGGTTTAGTAAAAGGGCCCCTAAGTATACCAGTGTTTAATCATGAAGAAGTGGAAGCTGTGCAGAGTGTCGGATTCAACTCTGGCCACCTTGTTGGGTAGACTGGATGGACCGTGCAGGTCTTTAGCTACTGACATTTACTATGTTACTATGCATCACAGAATAACAGCTTAACACACATACACATACACAGACACTCACACATACACACAAACACACACCAGCTATTTTAAAATAAAATACTCTAAAACTCTGCACCCCTCCTACAATGTGACAATAGTAACTTTTCACAATCAGTTAAACATCTGTTCTCAGTTTGGATGGAAGCAGAGATTAAGAAACAGTAGGGAAAACAGAGATCTCCTGTCTCAAAGAAGTGAAGAAAAGTCTGAGATTAAGTTGATTTTATGGCAACGGGAAGTAGTTGAACAGACTAGATGGGCTCCCATTATGCTTATATGCCATCATATGTTGTTTCTATCTGTGGCACCACAAATAAATATTGGGCAGAATAAGGAATATAAGGTGGACTGAATGTTAGGAGAGTCATTTATAGGTATTTTTTTTGCCAAAAATTTTTTTATTTTCAACATATGTGAAAACAGAAATTAACAGCAACCAATGATGTGTATATCAACTCACATCAAATACATTGGATAATGTCAAAATAAAATACGTATGCATATTAATGAGTTCCAGATACAGTAGCAAACGTGACATATATGACCCCAAATATACAAAAATCAGTGATTCAGACTGATGTTAAAACAAAACAGATAAAGATACGCTTATTTAGATACCCAACCCCAGAATCTCAGACGACTCCTGAGTCTCTCTTCTAGGAACCATATAAACATAGGAAATCATAGAAATTGCTCTCCTGATTTGTCCTATTAAGCAACTGACCAAAGTATCCAGTGGATATCTCATGAAAGAACCAAATGGGATCCATATTCGCCGAAAGACATACATCTTCCCCCACAAATTAACTTCTCCATAGTAATATTTCCCATATTTTCCTTTACCAGTCATCTTGTGTGCAGGGGGAGGAGGAGCTTTCTCAGTTCCAAAAGTGAGCAAAAGTTCATCTAGCCACTAATAAGAGGCATTGTACTAAACTGTGGGTGTTCCTAATATCTCCGCTCTCAATTCCATCCATAAAGTAGTAGGTTGTAGTCAACTCAAGTAATAGCCAGAATAGTTTCTAGCATTTCTTTCCAGAACACCTGAATGATAGAACATGTCCACCATGTATAGTCAAAAATACCAACTTGGGCACATCCTTGCCAATATAGTGGGGAGATACTCCAATCCAAATGATGTATTTTGTGTGGCATTAGATAGGTTCGTATATGAATTTGAGTTTGGATAATTATACTCAAGGAGATAGAACCATCTCCCGAACTCCTTGAAAACTTTGTCATTGCTTTTCCCATGCGGCCCCTTCTTGACAGCATCTACCAGTATAAAATAAAAATGTGAAATAAAACTTTAATTGCCAATATTAAAGATGAGCGATTTCTCAAACTCCAAGGGTTTGCATGATAAATGAGATTTACTAAAATGTATAAAATGTATTATTAGGAAGTATTGAAAATAATTAGGCTACACAGAGCTAATCTGTTTGAACTGGGATTTAGAGACAAAGGAGCTGATATTCAGACCATGGGAATTAGCCGAGCCACCTCCCATGGTCAACGCTGAGCTGGATATTCAATGCCAGGCCGTAACTGGTGACCGGCATTGAATATCCGGTTTCTTTCTGGCCAACAGGCTGGTTTAAGTTTAAACTGGACAAAGATAGGCCTGCTATTTCAGCGGCCCAATTTGGATGCCAAACTTAGTTGGCAATGCGCTGAATATTCGCGGATAGCTAGCTATATCACACGACGACACAGCCAGTTATCTGCTAAGTGCTAACCGGCAATATTAAGCAGGAGATAGCCAGCTATCTCCTGATGAATATTGTTGGATAGCCAGTTAAATGCCATTTAACTGGCCAGGAGCTGTTCCTGGATAGTTAAATGGTTTTAAATATCAGGGGAAAATACTTTTTTTTAATTAAAAAAGAAAGACCATAAGTAACAGGAACTACTGTGCCAGATCCTTTGACCTATATCTCTAACAAAAGAAGGTGGAAAGGGGGTATATAGAGAATATCATTTAGAGATATTTATTCGTTTTATAAATTTCTAGCCCTCACTATTAACTAGGTGGGTTACAATAAAACATCCATAATAAAATCAACAAACAAAATAATCAAACAACAAACTGCTGCACATCAGACACAGAAGCTTATTTTCAAAGCATATACACTTACAAAGTTACATGAGTTATTATCGGGCTCATTAAAAAGTGTCACAAAGCAGCATTTCAATGTTTTCTTGCCAAAATATTCAAATCAGTATTTTCAAAACTCATTGTTTAAATATTTTGGTATGCAGTTTGTCAGCAGTACATTCAAATCACAAATGGGCATGCTGGGGGCATATCAAGGGTGGGATTTGGACGTTACTTACACTTGGACGTTTTCTGCCATATTGGGAAATGGGACTTGATATACTGCCTTTCTGAGGTTTTTGTAACTACATTCAAAGTGGTTTACATATATTCAGGTATTTATTTTGTACCAGGGGCAATGGAGGGTTATGTGACTTGCCCAGAGTCACAAGGAGCTGCAGTGGGAATTGAACTCAGTTCCCCAGGATCAAAGTCCACTGCACTAACCACTAGACTACTCCTCCACTCACATCCAGTGCTACAGTCTATTTGTGACATTTATATCCCACATTATCCCAAACAACTTTGAGTTCAATGTGGCTTACAATAAACAGTATAGGACACATAACAAAGAATAATGCATAAGAAAATAATTTGAAAAGTAATTGAAAGTAGACATACAATCTAAACATTTTGGTCTAGACCTGTTTTAAAAAAACAAATAAGGCACAAAAAGGTGCCTTAAATGACCAGATAACCACTGGAGGGATTAAGGCATGACCCCCCTTACTCCCCCAGTGATAACTAACACCTCCCACCCCTCACCCCCCAAAGATGTGAAAGAAACATACATACCAGGCTCTAAAACAGCATCAGATGTTATAGCCAGTCCTATTACAGCAGCAAGCAGGTCTCTGGAGTAGCCTAGTGGTCAGTGCAGTGGATTATAGAGAAGGAGATCCATGCCCATATCCCACTCTGTTACACCTGTGGTGGAAAGTAAGCCCTAAAATCCCACCAAAAACCTATTGTACCCACATATTGGTGACCCCTGTATCCATAAGAGCTATTGTAGTGGTGTACAATTTGGGGTGGTGTGTTTTTGGTGGGCTTGAAGGGCTCAGCACACAATATAAGGGGGTAATGGTGAGATGTGTACCTAGGAGCTTTTATGTGAGGTCCACTGCAGTGCTCCATAGGGTGCCCCACTGCTCTTCTGGATCCTTCTACATCCCAATGGCTTGGTTATGTGTGTTTTTCACTTGGACTTTTTTTTTCAAAATGGACCAAAAAGATAAATGCATTGAGCACAAAATATCTAGCAAATGGCCATTTTCAAAACAAAAAGATAGACATTTTGCTGTTTCAAAAATGGCTATATTTCCTATTAGAAACTGGGACATTTACAGCAAAACATCCAATGTCGGATTTAAACGTAATATCGAAAATGCCTCACCACGTTATTATCTAGAATTGCCCTTCACAGCACTTGAATTTTTTGTTTTTACACTTTCAGCTCCAAATTGTACTACATAGAGCCCTTAAATGTTGTCACAGCTCTAGTTCTCACAAGGATGATGTTGACAGCAAATTTAAATTAAACAATCCACAAAAGTACACTCAGTCACCCATGAAAGATCTGAAGCCTCCAGGAGTCTAGAGTTGGCAAATCTTTTCTTGACTCTAAAGGTGATTATTCATCCACCTGAGTTGAAACTAGGCTATTCTGAGTAGATAATTTAAAACCAGCTTAAAGATGTCTTGATCAGACTATGACAGAGAAGATAAATCCAAATCACAATGATTTCAATCTACAGTTGCCACTTCATGTAAGAAAATTAAATCAAATAGATGGCCTTCTACATATGTCAGGAAAAAATATATTGGCTGAACCTCTGAGTAAATTATACTTACTAAAAAATCAGCCTTGGGTCATCAAAGCAATATCAGTCAGGACATTAACATCACCAAGGATAAGACAGGTAGTGTACTCTGTATATTAAAGATCAATTGAGCTATTCCACCAGAGGCATGATAGCATAGCAGAATAACCAATTTACTTGAGAACATTTTACCCCCTCGCCCCTCCCCCCTGAAACAGGCAAATCTCAATCTACCTACATAAAATACATTTTCATGGTATGATAGCAACTTCTCTATCCTGAAAATTTATGCAAGAGAGAAAAAGATAAAATCATTTGATCACATTTCTAACAAATCTACATCACCTGTACTCAACCAGGTATTGGTATGCACAACAGATCTAAGCTATAATGTTTCAGTATATCACTAATAATAGCTGTTTTGGACCCTCATAGAATGGGCATTGATACTAGTATTGAGATGATATCAGAGCTAAGAATGGGCACTGATAAGCATGCTGATATATATACCTCTGATTTATGAGCATTTCATAGAATAATTTAAGTTATACATGTAGCTTTCACACTTAGGCATGTTCATTTACACATATCATTGATAGGGCATAAATGCAGTATTTTATCTGAATGCTATGTTTTGTTTGAACATCAGTCAGAACCCTAATTTTTGTATCTTTGGGGTCATATATGTCATGTTTGCTGCTGTATATGGAACTCATTAATATGCATACATATTTTACTTTGACATTCTCCAATGTATTTGATGTGAGTTGATATACACATCATCAGTTGGTGTCAATTTCTGTTTTCACATATACTGGAAAAGCAATGGAAAATACATTTTCTTGGCATACAAATACCTATAAATGAAGACATATCTCCTAACTTTCAGTCTATCTTATTTTCACATATCAGTATGCTTATCAATGCCTATTCTCAGCCTAGTATCACCTCAACATGGTACATCAGGATGCCAAAATATACCTTCCTTGCAGTATTGGCAGAATAAGGAAAATAAGGTAGATTGCTGTATTTTGGGCCATTTGCAGCCTTTTTAGGACACCCTCCTTACATCCAGCATAGATAGAATTGCAGTAATTGAATAGAGTTAAAACCAAGGATTTAACTAGCAGTCTAAATATGTCAGACAAGAAATATGATCTGATTCTCCTCAGTTTCCAAAGAGACCTGAAGGATCTTTTGACTACTGAGGAAACCTGAGCCTCAAACATGAGCTGATTGTCAACTAATACAACTAATACACAGTCTCTAAGCATACTGCCTAGGGGGTAGGATGCGTTATTACCGGTAACATTATTATATATAGTATTGTCGAAGGGTTTGGTTATCATAAGAAATTTCTCTCTATTTAACTTAAATTTAAATTTGGAAGCCCAGGATTCCAACAAATCAAGACCAAGCCTAATCTTAGGGACAATTTCTGGAAGACCAACCTTGAAAGGGATATAGGTTGTGACATCGTCAGCATAAATTAAAGTGCAGAACCCCACTGCCTCCAGTCTTTCACCTAATGGAGCCATCATAACATTGAACAGGATTGGAGATAATGGCAAGCCGTGTGGCACCCCGCAGTCAGGAGACCAGGATGGTAGGAGAGAACCTAACAATTGCAACTAATATGATCTAGATTTTAGGAAGCCACAAAAACCTTTGGTGAACCTTCTTACACAGTCTGAATTGGTCCAAAAGGTCTAAAAGGAACTCATGGTCAACGAGGTCAAAGGCACTTGACATATCGAATTGAATCACTAAAAACTTAAAGCCTAGACAGATTGCTTTTCTAAAATCAGATACTAAGGTGGTCAAGATTGTCTTGGTACTATAACAAGGTTTAAAGCCTGAATGGGATTTGTGCAAGAGGGAGAGAGAGGAAATGTGATTCATGAGTACCATCTATTCCTTCCATTGCCTTAGTCAACAATGGGCTAGAAGCAACAGGCTTGTAATTAGTATCACCTCCCAGTGAAGCAGAGGTGCTCTTAGGGATCAGGGTAAATATTAAGCAACTTTTCCACTAAGAAAAAGCACCCTGGGTCAGTATATGTATTTATTTAAAAAATTTATATCCTGCTTTAAGATCAAAGCGGGTTACAATAAAGCATTCACAATATCAATAAACTTAACATAAAACATATAAAATGAGATATGAGCTTGAAGAAGGTCAATGAATCCTGTCAGTACAGTTTTTAATACATAATTCAGACAAACATCCAGAAGGCAATGTGAGGAAGAATACTTTGTGAGAAAGGATTTGACAGTCTCATGAGTGGGTAGCAGAATGGAGGACCACAGTCAGTCAGCTTCAATGCCAGTATCCAGACTAGGCTGCTTGATGCAAGATTGAGCACTAGTGGCCTTAAATTGCAATGCAGCCCCTTCTAATTTTAGTTACTTTTTGTTCAAATTACATGGCTAATTGACATAGGCTTATGTCAGTCGACATAAGCCTGTTAATAAGGCTAAAGAGCATATGGGTATTTAAATGGTTGCAACCAATTTGTTCTTTATAGTAGAGGGTCTTAGCTTCTATAATCTTTTTCTTATAATCCCTGATAGTCTTCCTCCAAAGCATTTTATTCTGGTCAGATTTATGTCTTGACCACTTTCTCTCTAATTTTGTACACTGCCTCATCAGGAGGAGAATACCTTGATTCTATCAAGGTGACACCCTATGGGTGAGTTTGGGTAAAGCTTTGATGGAAGGCGTGGAGGGGCATAATTGAACTGGACACCCATCTTTATGGGCGCCCCGGTGAAGGGGCGGGGCATCCCATATTATCGAAACAAGATGGGCGTCCATCTTTCGTTTTGATAATACGGTCGGGGCCGGCCAAATCTCAACATTTAGGTCGACCGAAATGTTGAGATCGCCGACCTTACAGATGGCCGGCTTCGTTTTTGCCTATAAAACCATGGACAGCCATCTCAAAAATGGCCAAATCCAAGCCCTTTGGTTGTGGGAGGAGCCAGCATTCATAGTGCACTGGTCCCTCTCACATGCCAGGACACCAACCGGGCACCCTAGGGGGCACTGCAGTGGACTTCACAAATTGATCACAGGTGCATAGCTCCCTTACCTTGGGTACTGAGCCCCCAACCCCCCCCCCCAAAACCCACTACCCATAACTATACAACACTACCATAGCCCTTAAAGGGTGAAGGGGGCACCTAGATGTGGGTACAGTGGGTTTCAGGTGGGCTTTGGAGGGCTCCCATTTACCACCACAAGTGTAACAGGTAGGGGGGGATGGGCCTGGGTCCGCCTGCCTGAAGTGCACTGCAGTACCCAGTAAAAACTGCTCCAGGGATCTGCATACTGCTGTGATGGAGCTGGGTATGACATTTGAGGCTGGCATAGAGGCTGGAAAAAATGTTTTTTAATTAGTTTTTTTTGGTGGTCAGTTCGGGCATATTTTTGAGGCTTGGTCGTGAACAAAAAGGGGCCAAGTAAAGTCTGTCAAATGCTCATCAGGGATGCCCTTTCTATTTTCCATTATCGGCCGAGGACGGCCATCTGTTAACCACGCCCCATCCCGCCTTCGGTTCACTGCCGACACGCCCCCTTGAACTTTGTCCATCCCTGCGACGGAAAGCAGTTGAGGCCAGCCAAAATCGGTTTCGATTATGCCGATTTGGCCGGCCCTGAGAGAAGGCCGCCCATCTCCTGATTTGTGTTGGAAGATGGGCGCCCTTCTCTTTCAAAAATGAGCTGGATACTATCCATGGTAGAACTACATAATTCATCCCACTTTCACAAGAAATCCTAGCTGTTTGCATTTGCATTTTACAGGATCAATTCTACCTCTCTATTTAAAAGGTGATAGTGGACTGAAAAGACCTAGTATCTTCCCTCTAGTAAAGAGTGAACTCCAGTCTTATGGTATGACCAAGGGACATGGCACCAGGATGGGTCACCCAGGTAGAAATTCTCCATATGTACAATTCTATAGGCCAGCAGATGACCCCTAATGTGGGAGGATTGGGAATGCGGCAGAAGGAATCGCCAGGAGGTGAGAAAATCAATTAAGCTCTTTCTCTTAACATCCCTAGGGCTATCAAGATGCAAATTAATATCACCTACTAATAAGACATTAGCAAACTTTAACACAAATATTTGAGAGGAATTCAGTAAAACAGCTTTCTGAGGCAGACCAGTTTCCTGTAGGGCAATAGATGAGAACATGGCATATGGGTTCCAACAAGGCAGAATCACTTAATTTGCAGGCAATAATTTTGAAATGAGAAGAGTTCAGTTGGGACAATGGTTTGACTTTGAAGAAGGCCTTATAAATGATGGCGATTCCATCCCCTCTCTGTTTAGCTCTAATTTGAAGAACCTTGTAACCCTGGGGACATAAAGCATCGAGTAAAGGATCCTCTGTTGAACAAAGCCACGTTTCAGAGACCAGCAGCAACCCAAATTGTTTCTCCACCAACCAGTCCCTAATAACATCAGTTTTATTGACCATCAACTTAACGTTTACATACCCAATTGGAATAGGGAGATAGGAGGTGGAGACCAAAATAATTGAAGGTAAAGTGATTAAATGACATCTGGAGAAGGAGATTCCACGCCTCGTATGAGCACGAGAGAAGCTTGTCATGAACAAGGTTGTATGGGCAGTGACTGAACAATTAATCCTACAAGAGATTATGATAGGTATCGAACATGGAACATCCAGCACAGCAGTTTGAGCGCAGAGCAACAGTGCACAAATCAATAAGCAGCAGAGCCATGGAACAAAGTTAATTGGTACCACTTACAGATGACAATTCTCTAAAGTTTGAATTAATCATTACATAACACACATTTTATTAGGATAGTGACACATACATGCCTATGTGTGCACATATGAACATATATCTATTCAAATTCTGCAAATAAGCATGTCTCTTACATAGTGTGTATTTTACAGATAGACTTACACATAGGCAGAGTTGCTTGTGTACCTCTGGAACTTATGCATGTACACACACCTGCTCTGCGACTCATATAAGTGCACATGTCTAACAAACATTTAAGTGACTATCCAGCTCATTTTCAAAAGGGATCGCCGGCGATCTTCCGACACAAATCGGGAGATCGCATGCTCTCCTGATCCCGGCCAAATCGGTATTATCGAAAGCCAATTTTGGCCGGCCCAACTGCTTTTTTGTCGCGGCGCCGGCCAACCTTCAAGGGGGCATGTTGGTAGGGTAGCGAAGGCGGGATGGGGGCGGGTGGGGGCGTGGTTATGGGATGGCCGGTTTCACCTTATAATGAAAAAAAAATGGCCGGCTCGAACGAGCATTTCGCCGGCCGGACTTGGTCCATTTATTTTTAGGACCAAGTCTGAAAAAAGTGTCCACACTGACCAGATGACCACCGGAGGGAAGTGTGGATCACCTCCCCTTACTCCCCCAGTGGTCACCAACCCCCTCCCACCCAAAAAAAAAAACTAAAACTTTTTTTGCCAGCCTGTATGCCATACCCAGCTCCTTACGGGATATTAAGGCAAGTAGATATTATTTAGCAACTGGATCCTTAAATCTATCCTATTAAAGATTCGAGGTATCCAGTCCAAATTCAAATTCAATAAAAACTTAATCAAAGGTTATTGCTGATCTTGGCTGATGAATAACTTTTGCTTAGCTGGCACCGAAAAGAGTACAGGGGGAATGTCCTTGAGACAGCCCATGTTGTGTGAAACGTGCATGTCGGGCAAATGATCCCCTGGGTCCGACAATTATAACAAGCAAATACAACAAGCTTGAAAAAAGATAAGCTAAGCTAAAATATATTGTTAATTATAAGAGGAGGCTTCATATATTAAAAAAGAACCGGTGAAGATGTTGATGTTGTATATATCGCTATAGCCTGAAATTGGCAGCGATTAACATCACTGAGGTTCTTGGGAAATTTCTATGAGATGATTTGGAATGTCTATGATATGATCTGAAGATAAAAAGCCCCGAATTCTTTGAGTTATATATCTTGATAAAGATGTTTTGATTAAGTTTTTATTGAATTTGAATTTGGACTGGATACCATGAATCTTTACTAGGATACCCAGATCCTTGACAGCAGTATGCAGGTCCCTGGAGCAGTTTTTAGTGGGTGCAGTGCAGTTCAGGCAGGTGGACCCAGGCCCACCCCCCCCCCCCCACCTGTTACACTTGTGGTGGTTAATGCTGAGCCCTCCAAAAAAAACCAAAACCCACTGCACCCACATGTAGGAGCCACTTAGGGCTATGGAAGCTATTTTTTTTAAATTTTTTAAAGTGCCCCCTAGGGTGCCCGGTTGGTGTCCTGGCATGTCAGGGGGGCCAGTGCACTACAAATGCTGGCTCCTCCCACGACCAAATGCCTTGGAGTTGTTCGTTTTTGAGCTGGGCGGCTTCGGTTTCCATTATCGCTGATAACCGATACCGCCCATCTCATGTAAACCCGGCAATCCTGCTCTAAGCCTGGCAAGCGATTTGGCCGGCGCCAAGCATATTTCGAAAATATGCTTGGCTCCGCCCCCTCACGGAGCCGGCCCCGAAGATGGCCAGCCATCGATTTGGCTGGCGCCGTTCGATTATGCCCTTCCATAGTAACATAGTAGATGATGGCAGATAAAGACCTGTAAGGTCCATCCATTCTGCCCATGATGATAAACGCATTTCATAAGTTATGAGGTGGTACAACATATGCATACCTGATCTTGATTTGTCCATGCTATTTTCAGGGCATAGACCATAAAAGTCTGCTTGGCACTGTCTTTGTTCTAAAACTTTTGAAGTTGTTATTGAAGCCCTTGAAAAGCTCCATTCCAGCTCATCCAAATCTATCAGGGCACAGACCATAGGAGTCCGCCCAGTACTGGCTTTGCTTCCAAATTACCAGTGTTCCACCTAGTCTCCGCTATGCTTCTTTGGATCAATTCCCTCTAAACAGGATTCCTATGTGTTTATCCCACGCATTTTCACTACTGCTACTACTACTTATCATTTCTATAGTGCTACTAGACATACATAGCACTGTACACTGGACATGAAGAGACAGTCCCTGCTTGAAAGTTGCCATACTTATAACAGATTTCAGCTTGGACCACTGTGCTTCCACTTTACCTGTGCTCACCCATGCCATCAGCTCCTTCAGGTATTCCTCCATTTTACCAAAATGAGTGTGTCTGAAATGTAGTACTTTGAGTTTTGTGCGGCCGCACTCCACTTTCACTCTTATATCAAACCATATCATGTGATGATCACTATTGCCAGAATAATGCAGCTTGTGAGGGTGACTGCAAGTTATAGTATTCCTCTACTGCAGGGTTCACTAGCCTATGGTACTTCATTATCAGTGGTTACTGACTCCTGTGGTAAAAAATGTCATATTTTATCACAGCTTAGTAACTTCCCTCTTTAGAGATTTTGCATTTTGTTAGATTTTCAGCATTTATATTATTGTGATCCCCCACTGTGACCCAATAAGCCTCATCTGTACTCATCTGCCACAAACCTATTCCAATTAGTCCAGTCCTTAATGTTGACTCTGTTCCAGTTTTGCACTAGCTCAAAGGAAATAGAATGACTACTTGCCCAGAAGGATTAAAAATCATATTTGACAGATGAAGAGGATGCTGGCAGACAAATAGGAGAAATAATAAAATAGAAACAAAGAAGCTCCAAAGGTTTGGGGTCTAAAACAATTTGGACTAAATTCTATAAATCACGCCTAACAAATAGGCCCTGAAAAAATTACACATAACGCTATTCTATAAACAGTGCTTAAAGTTAGGCACAGTTTATAAAACAGCACTTAGCGATGACAACCACAACTACATTTAAGCATGACTAATTTACACCAACAAAACTTTAGTGTAAATCCCCTAAATTAGTTGTGGATCCCCTTTATTCTATAGCAACACATGTAAATTAAAGAAATGTCCCTGATCCACCCATGACCGTCCCATGACCATGTCCCCATTTTGCATAAAATGTATGCATGGATCCAGCCGTGTAAATTTACACATGGAAATGTTAATTAATGCCAATTAGCACTGATTATTGTTAGCATTCAATTATCGGCACTAATTGGCTTGTTATTCAATTAAATTGCATGTACAAATTGGGCATGTGCAGACTTTTTAGTAACCTTTGTTGAATTCAGGAGTTTATGTGCTCAGTTCTCCTAAACAAAAGCAGCATAATTTTTTCATTCACTAGCTATCATCAGACCTCCCCAAACTCAAGGGGAATAGACTTCCCAAACTCTACTTAGATTTATTCAAGGGCATCCTCATTGGTGTTGACAGGTCAATTCCTTAATCCCTGGAAATAGATACAGAAAAACCCATGAAATAAGGAACTTGAGTATCCCCAAGTATATTGCGATATTGTACTTCTTTGAAGCAGTTTAAGAAAGATCTAATGACATATGTTTTTCTCCAGGCTTTTAATGTATGATGGCTTTGTGGGTTGAACAGTTCAAGGGCAGTTGTGTCAGGACATGTTTGTTTTGTATTATATGTTTTTATTTTGTTCTTTTTATTATGAGTGTTTTGCTGTAAATTGCCTAGTATTTAGGTGGGGTATAAGTTTATTTTCAGTATTTATATACCACCTAGACCTAAGTATTTTACAATTTCTTTACAGGTACTTGCCTTGTCCTTAGTGGGCTCACAATCTAAGTAGTATATTGTACCTGGGGAAATGAGGACTAAGTGTCTTTCCCAGGGTCACATGGAGCTGCAGAGGGAATTAAATCTAGTTCTCCAGGATCTCAACCCACTGCTGACTCTTAGGCAGCAACAGGAATCGAAACCAGTTCCCCAGGTCCGCAACCTGCTGCACTAACCATTAAGCCACTCCTCCACTAAGGTGGGTTGTAAGTTTTAGAAATAAATAAATATATGGTATAGAATACAACTCAAAAAAAAATGCATAAGATATATTTAACACAAATCAAAACTGTTAAAAACAAATAATAAAGATAAGAAAAAGCTATTTTCTGATCTCATTAGCTATTCACATAATTTATTACTGCACAGTTCAGAAAACGATTGTACTAGAGTGACATATAAGAAATGTCAGCTAATATGTCTTGGGAGGAAAAGTCCTGGGAGAGCTGTTTTTACTGTGCTTGTTTGCATAAGTAATAATCCCAATTAGGCTGTCTTTCATTTATTACCATACAGACTAGATTTTTCTAGATGATTTATATTATGTACAGGAAAAGACCTTCATTTTCCCCAAGTTCATAGACCATTATTTATTTATTTGTTGCATTTGTATCCCACATTTTCCCACCTATTTGCAGGCTCATTGTGGCTTATATTATTCTGTTATGGCGATCACCATTTCTGGGATGAGAAATACAAAGTGGTATTGCATTAAAGTTCATTAGTGACAAGTAAATGAAGCAGTCAAGTATAGAGAGTTCAGTTTTGTCCCGTTCTGGTATAAGTTTCGTTGTCTGGTATTTAGGATGGATCATTATTAAATTGGACTTGGGGGAAATCCACTATTTCTGGGATAAGAAGCATAAAATGTTTTGTACTTTTTGGGGGATCTTGCCAGGTATTTGTGATCTGGATTGGCCACTGTTGGAAACAGGATGCTGGGCTTGATGTACCTTTGGTCTGTCCCAGTATTGCAATACTTATGTACTTATGTTATGTATTTTGCATGCTTATATAGCTTGAGTAACCAAAAGGGATGTGTATTCAACTAGAGTGCCTTTGGTTCAGTAGTGCACCTTAAAATGTCTGGGGTCCTTTTGCCAAGCTGCGGTAAAAAGGGTCCTGTGGGAGTGGTGGTGGCCATTTTTGCTGTGCGCCAGGGCCCTTTTTACCCCAGTGGGTAAAAAGCCTGAAAAAACACGTCAAAAAGCAGCAAGGCAGGTGGTCCATCAAATCCACTATGGAAGATAAAATAAAAAGGCAGACCATGTCGAAAAAACACATGGACTCGTAGTAAACTTGCTCTTACTGTGTAGCCATGCAAAGGGGGAGGAACACTCGGGTGGCGGTAAGGGCTCCCGTGATACCCCAGCAGTATATATTTTTTTAATCCAGCTGTGCCATAAATGGTATGTGCTAGAGGTGGAACTACTGCCGGTGGCCGCGTTGGGCCCGAACTGACTAGATGACCACCAGATGGAATCGGGGATGACCTCCCCTGACTCCCTCAGTGGTCACTAACCCCCTCCCACCCTCAAAAAAACAACTTTAAAAACTTTTTTTGCCAGCCTCTATGCCAGCCTCAAATATCAAACTCAGGTCCATCGCAGCAGCATACAGGTCCCTGGAACAGTTTTAATGGGTGCAGTGGACTTCAGGCAGGCGGACCCAGGCCCAACCCCCCCCCCCCCACCTGTTACACTTGTGGTGGAAATTGGGAGCCCTTCAAAACCCACCCGAAACCCACTGTACCCACAGGTAGGTGCCCCCCTTCACCCCTTAGGGCTATGGTAGTGGTATATAGTTATGGGGAGTGGGTTTTGGGGGGGTGGGGGGCTCAGCACCCAAGGTAAGGCACCTGGGAGCTATTTTTATTTTTATTTTTAATTTTTAGAAGTGCCCCCTAGGGTGCCAGGTTGGTGTTCTAGCATGTCAGGGGGACCAGTGCACTACAAATTCTGGCTCCTCCCATGACCAAAATACCTTGGATTTGGCTGGGTTTGAGAATGCCGGCCTCAGTTTCCATTATTGGCGAAAACCGATGCCGGCAAAGGAAATCTACTGTAGCTGCATTTAATTTTAAAAAAGGTGACTATAAAAAAATAAGAAAAATGGTTTTAAAAAAGCTAAAAGTATTGACTGCATAGGTTAGGACACTAAATCAAGAATTGATGCTATTCAAAAATACTATCTTGGAAGCCCAGAACAGATGCATTCCACATTTTTGCAAAGGTGGAAAGAGAAAATGACAGCCAACATGGTTAAAAGGTAAAATGAAAGAGGCTATTACAGGCAAAAGAATGTCCTTCAAAGAATGGAAAAAGGACCCAACTGAAAAAAATAATAACATAAGCACTGGCAAGTCAGATAGAAAACATTAATTAAGAAGGCTAAAAGAGAATATGAAGAGAAACTTGCCACACAGGCTAAAACTCACAGTAACAACTTTTTCAGGTACACCAGAAGCAGAAAGCCTGTGAGGGAATCTGTGGGACAGTTAGATCATGAAGGAGCATAAGGGGCACTTAGAGAGAAAAAGGTCATAGTGGAGAAACTGAATGAATTCTTTGCTTTGGCCTTTACGGAAGAAAATGTAAGAGATTTGCCTTTACTGGAAATGGTTTTCAAGGGTGATGATGTGGAGCAGCTGAAAGAAATCTCGGTGAACCTGGAAGATGTAATGAGCCAAATTGACAAATTAAAGAGTAGCAAATCATCTGGACTGGATAGCATACATCCAAGGGTACTCAAAGAACTCAAGTATGAAATTGCTGATCTACTGTAATATGTAACCTGTCGTTAAAACAATCCATAGTACCTGAAGACTGGAGGGTGGCCAATGTGATGCATATTTTTTAAAAGGGTTCCAGGGGCGATCCATTAAATTACAGACTGGTAAGCCTGATGTCAGTGCTGGGCAAAATAGTGGAAACTGTTATTAAGAATAAAATTATGGAACACATAGACAAACATGGTTTAGTAGGACAGAGTCAGCATGTGTTCAGCCAAGGGAAGTCTTGCCTCACCAATTTGCTTCATTTCTTTGAAGGCATAAATAAACATTTGGATAAAAGTGAGCTGGTTGATGTAATGTATCTAGATTTTCAGAAAGCTTTTGATAAAATTCCACATGAGAGACTCCTGAGAAAATTAAAGAGTCATGGGATAGGAGACAATGTTCTGGTGTGGATTAGGAATTGGTTATTGGACCGAGAACAGAGGGTTAAATGGTCATTTCTCTCAATGGAGGAGGGTGAACAGTGGAGTGCCACAGGGATCCGTACTGGGACCACTGCTATTTAACATATTTATAAATGATATAGAAATCGGAACGACGAGTGAGGTGATTAAATTTGCAGATGACACAAAACTATTCAAAGTTGTTAAAATACGTGCGGACTGTGGAAAATAGCAGGAAGGCCTTAGGAAATTGGAAGACTATGGCAGATGAAATTAAATGTGGATAAATGCAAGGTAATGTACATTGGAAAGAATAATCTGAATCATAGTTATGTGAAGCTAGGGTCCACCTTGGGGTTCAGCAACCAAGAAAAAGATCTGGGTGTCATTGTAGATAATACGCTGAAATCTTCTGTTTAATGTGCGGTGGCGGCCAAAAAAGCAAACAGGATGCTAGGAATTATTAGAAAAGAGATGGTGAATAAGATCGAAAATACTATAATGCCTCTGTATCGCTCCATGGTACGACCTCACCTTGAGTACTGCATTCAGTTCAGGTTGCTGTATCTCAAAAAAAGATTTAGCAGAATTAGAAAAGATTCAAAGAAGAGCAGGCAAAATGATAAAGGGGATGGAATGCCTCTCATATGAGGAAAGGCTACAGAGGTTAGGGCTCTTCATCTTGGAAAAGAGACGGATGAGGGGAGATATGAGTGAGGTCTACAAAATCCTGAGTGGTGTAGAATGAGTAGAAGTAAATTGATTTTTTTACTCATTCCAAAAGTACAAAGACTAGGGGACACTCAATGAAGTTAAATGGAAATACATTTAAAACAATAGTAGGAAATATTTTTTCACTCAATAAATAGTTAAACTCTGGAACTCTTTGCTGGAAAGAACCCTCCCTAACTTGTGGCTGGGCTGCTGTAGGTGGAGAGTGGCCCTAGCTCAGAGGTTTGCACCCTGTTGAAGCCCAGGAAGTGCATGAAAGAGGAACTTAATGCAGCTAAGATTTAATGCTAAAAATACAGGGCTATGCATTTGGGCTGCAAACACCTGAGGGAACGGTATATTTTAGAGAGTGAAGAACGTTTGTGCACTAAAGAGTAGCAGGACTTGTGTGTGATCAGACACTGAGGGACTTTATGCTTTATGTATCATTTATATATATATATATCATGGACCACAATATTACTTACCTCATAGCACTGTTATTTTGATGAATTGTGCATAAGGCGCACTAAAAATGTATAGAAACAAAATTATTCTAGTGCCTATTGTGATGCCACAAAATAACTCCCCAAATTTTATTTGCCTTAAGACAGTGAGTTGAAATTGAATCTGGACTACTGTTTAAGACTCTGAACTATATCAAACATCTGATATTTCTTTTGATATCTCACTTCTGAGAGCATCCAGCTCCATCTCCACACTCTGTTCTATTTGCCCAAAGAGTTCTTCATAATGAGATTGAACTCTCCCATCAGTACATCCATTTGATTGACATGACATCATCCCTTGTGAAGCGAGCGTGCCACCCGGCTTCATACTGCCATAGCCTGTGTACCAGCTGCTTTCACAGCAGCTTGAAATTGCCACAGCCCATTCCTGGAGCTAAATGCCATGATTAGACTAAATACTTTCAAATTATTCTCCTCTGTTGCCCTGAGGCAGAGGCTACAGTGTCACAATGCTAGATTTTTTTGAAGGAATTTGTGCTGCTGATCCATCAGTGGGAGGCAAAAGAGATCAGTGGCTATAAATTCCAAGAAGTAAAGAACCAGCTGGGATTGTACTGTTCCACAGCCAGACAGTGCAATATAAAATCCAACCCCTTCTTTATGTCTTCATATATCTACTGGCTATATGCTCAGATACACTGTCTTCTGTATAGGGTGTCTAATTCACAGGCTGTTAGGTTAAGAAAAGGGTAGAGAGGACAAACTGAGCCACAAAAGCCATTTAACTTCTGCCCAGAGAATGGTTCCTACTTGTGGTACAGCCGCAGTGTCTGGACCCTTTGAGCACAGATAAACCTCTTAAGTTCTTTACCTAGAGCAGCACTGCAAATAAACTGCCAACTCCGAGTCGGTTGCTGTTGTGTTTTCTTTTTTTGACCTGTGTTTAATATTTAGTCCAATTTGCCTTAAACAAATAAAATCCTGAGTTACTGAGAAGTTCTATTTCCATTTGGAGGATATGTCAGGAAAAAAAAAAAACTGGCCAAAAAGGGAAGAAGAATGGTAATTTGGTTTCTCAGCTGCTTTAAAAAAAAATGTGAGCATCACATGTATGATCATCAGTTAATACTAGCCTATAACAATAAAGACATGAGCTTACCTACTGCTTCAGCTCACCATGTGTATCCAGTAACTGGCTCTGAAGATAGCTTGACCTATGAGAGAATAAGCATCATATATATAAACATATGGTAGAATTAAAAAAAACAGCAACATTTTAGGAAAGGTTTTAAATAAGAGTGAAATTGAACATTTTGAGGTAATTTTATATGAAGCTGGTTATGTGAAATGTCCAAAAAGACACCTACCCCCAGATTCTATATAGGTCACTCAGTTAGATGCCCAGATTTGGGTATGGAGCGCAGAAGCACATGTAAACTAATTAATCGATGGGATGCAAACAACCAATTATTGATATTAATTGGAGTAAATTAGCATTTAATTAGCACTAATTTGGTCTTTATGTATGCATCTGTCTACATGCTATTCTATAATGCTATGCACCCAGTGGATGGAACCCAAAAGGGGGTGTGGCCATGGGAGGGGCATGGGCGGTCAGGGGCAATTCAGATATTTAGGCGCAGTATTATAGAATACCAGGGTTACGTGTCCAACTTGTGAATCAGGATTTACACTAGGTTTCAGCTGGTGAAAGTCCTCTGAGTGCAGAAATCCACTCTAAGCACTATATTATAAGGGCACTTAGTGCAGAATTTTTCCTAGTGTCTAATTTTGCGTACCATTTACTGAATCTGGCCTCTATTGTTTCCAGACAGCATAGGTGCCTTTTGATAAAACAGGCACCCTGAACCAGCACACAGATTTACACCTACTCTGAAGAAGGTAAAAATTGGGTATGTTCTCTCTGGATGCACAGGAATAATTTCTAAAAATAAATGTGCACATAGCAACTCTACTGTGTTCCATCAAAACTCCAGCCCCAGGTGCACCTACACATAAGAACATAAGAATAGCCATACTGGGTCAGACCAATGGTCTATCTAGCCCAGTATCCTGTTTCCAACAGTGGCCAATCCAGGTCACAATTACCTGGCAGAAATAATAGCACCAAATAATAGCACCATTCCATGCTACCAATCCCAGAGCAAGCAGTAGCTTCCCTCATGGCCATCTCAATAACGAACTATGGACTTTTCCTCCAGGTACTTGTCCAAATCTTTATAAACCCAGATACGCTAACCACTGTGACCACATCTTCCGGCAGTGAGTTCTAGAGCTTAACTATTCTTTCAGTTAAAAAATATTTCCTCCTATTTGTTTTAAAAGTATTTCCATCTAATTTCATTGAGCATCTCCTGGTCTTTGTACTTTTTGAAAGAGTAAAAAATCGATTCACTTCTACCCATTCTACACCACTCATGGTGCACATATTATACGATCTTGTCAGTGCATGCACTTTGTATGTGTGCAATTTCATAAACATCATGTTTTGCATGTAACCACCTTATAAAATTATCCCCCTTTTTCACTGTCTATCTCCTTAACAGTGCATGCATATTAATACTATACTTAATTAAAGTATAAGGAAAATGGTAATTTGTACCTGATGGCTGCATCTGGTTTATCATCTTAAATATGCTAGGAATTAGATTTTCGCCAAATGCAAAGGTGAGTTAGGATAAGACTTTTTGCAAAGAAAAAAAATGTGGAAGAGTCATTTTCCAGAAAATCAGCCTAAAAAAAGTCTTCTTAAAATTCTTAATTCTCCAACAATTCTCTAATGTGCATATAATCTTGACCCATCAAAAGCATTTAAAGTATTGACCCTAAACAGTGCATGTTTTGGCATAAAAAGCCTTCCTCAGGAGTCTATTAACATCAGAACAACAAATTATACATGGAAACATAAATATAATAATATAATATGGTGACTAGAGAAAATGATCAATCTATGTGCTTCCCTTCAAGTATCTGCGAAAGGTAAACATTTTTTAGTTTTACTATTTCATCTTTTTTCTTTGTATTTTTAAAAATTCTATTCTGGTTTTTCATTTCCTGTCTTTCTTATATTATCTTTTCTATGTACATTTTATTCACATTATTATTATAATATTTTATGTATGTTTCCATGTATAATTTGTTGTTCTGATGTCGTTAATAGACCCCAAGGAAGGCTTTTTATGCCAAAACACAGCCCATGTAGGGTCAAGACTTTACACGCTTTTGATAGGTCAAAATGGTATGCACATTGTAGAATTGTTGGAGAATAAAGAATTTTAAGAAGCCTTGGACTTCATTTTTTAGACCGATTTCCTGGAGCATGCCTGTTCCACGTTTTCTTTTTCTCTTTGAGTATTGTGGGAGTTTGCTGTCGTAAGACATTTTGCACTAATACAAGCATCCATCAAAAACTTAACTACTGGCTGTGCCAATGATTTCACACAGTGAAAAGTAGACAAAAGAAGTTGCAGTACACTGGAGGAATGGTATATTTCCTAAACTAAGGGCTATCAGATCAATTTTCAGTGACAGTAGTTAGCAGGTTTTTAAAAATGTTTGGCAGTGACCATTAAAATGTGTATATTAAGTACTGAATATCTGTTTTTGCCGTTGACCAACAGCAACTTAGGGAGTAATTTTCTATAGGTTACCTAAAGTTAGGCAGCAGGATGATTTACTCTCTGAATTAATTTGATTCAGTTTCACCATATTTGTTTGATATGCACTGACTGCCGGCGGAGCTGAGGGTGCAGTTTAAACCTGGGATTCTTGTGTTTAGGATATTGCATGGTGAGGCCCCTTACTATCTTATAAAAATGGTTAACCAAAGCTCAAAATGGACATATAATAACTCTTCCTCTCTACGATTCTGTAATGTGTCTGTATACACGAACCTTATTCTACCACAACATTACTGTATTTGTTCATACCGGAATTGGCAAACGCTTTTACGGTACTATGTAAGCCACATTGAGCCTGCAAATAGGTGGGAAAATGTGGGATACAAATGTAACAAATAAATATATTGTGATAAAGTCACATCCAGGATAGTTGGGTTAAGGCAGTTTTAGTCTGAAATACAAGTCCCAGAAGGCATTGCAGGCAAGGAGCCAGAGGGGGAGATGAAGAACCCGGGCTGGACTCCTAGCTGCAATCGGGGAAGACATGGGTGTAAGCTGGCAGGTTGTGTAGAGTGGCTGCCACTAGGCGGAAAGAGAGTTAGGAAACCCTTTGTGCAGGAGCTCATCATTGGTCTCATTAGTCTAATGCTTAACTCAGCTGGTTTGGGTGTGAGGAAGCTAATGGAAGGAGAATGATTGGTTGTGGTAGTTGAAGCCAGGGATTGATTAGGCAGGTTGATTACCATCATTTCCCCTTATGTTCCTGCCCGTAACCTCCGTTCACAGGATAAATCCCTCCTCTCAGTACCCTTCTCCACCACCGCCAACTCCAGGCTCCGCTCATTCTGCCTCAGCTCACCCTATGCTTGGAACAACCTTCCTGAGCCCTTACACCAAGCCCCCTCCCTGCCCGTCTTCAAGTCTTTGCTTAAAGCCCACCTCTTCAATGCTGCATTCGGCACCTAACCCTTACCGTTCAGTAATCCAGACTGCCCCAATTTGACTGCCCCTATCGGACCGACCGTTCGCTTGTCTATTAGATTGTAAGCTCTTTGAGCAGGGACTGTCTCTCTTTGTTAAATTGTACAGCGCTGCGTAACCCTAGTAGCGCTCTAGAAATGTTAAGTAGTAGTAGTAGTAGGTGGGAAGGAGTCCCAGGAGTTCAGTTCAGTTCAGAGGAGAGAAGCAGTTGCAGGTTGAAAACCCTTGGGCAGGGAGGTTCCTAAAGTACTGAAGCAGGCTGAAATTCCTTGGGTGAGAGGAAGTCCCAAAAGTATTGAATTCACTGTGAAGTTGATGCAGGGGAAAACCCTTGGGTAGAAGGAGTCCCTAAAATATTGAACTCTTCTGAAGGTAAAGAGGATAGAAGGTAGAAAATGCTGCTTGGTGACTGAACTGTGATGATGAACTGAAAGAACTGTTTGTCTGGGGAATTGAATTACTGTTTATTGTGCACTGGATAAAGAGCCCAGACTGAAGCCTGTAAGCCTGTATTGAATCCTGGTATGTGCTATGCTGCTGTTGGAACTGTGTACTAGAAACCTGCATGGAATAAAAGTCCTTAAGATTGAAGTTACTGGTGGACATCTATTTCTTCATTGTGCCGGGAGCCTGTGGCTGGAGGAGATTGTTCTATCCTTGGCTGCACAAGAGAGGCGCCTGGTTACAATATAAATAAAAATAAAATATTTCCACTGGTTAGAAATCTGATCATTTAAGAGGACAATGTCTGCTGTATTTTCCATTAGTACGTAATGTTAGATTTAAGGGATTACTGTCTACTTCTATTTCTTGTAAGGCAGTATCATTGTGGAACTCCTTACACTTAGAACTTAGATTGATAGGAAATTATTTATATTTTAAGAAGTCTCTTACGATTTGTTTTTCAGAAGTATTTCAATGTATAGAAACTTGTCTCTAGTTGATGTTCCTTCATCTTTACTGTACTTATTAACTGAGTGATATGCAATATCTGAACAATGCTTCTCTCTTTTTTAATATGTAACCTGCATGGTATTAGTGGGATATAAGTCTAGTATAATGTAATGTATGCTAAGTGTGAATTGCACGTACAGTTGTGTTGTAAAATACTAGCTTAAGTCTACAGTTGCACTTCTAACTATAGGTGCAAACATCTATGCTAGTTCAATGACTGGTATAAAAGCTCACCTTTAACTGTAGGCAGTTAGGTACATAACTGCTATTATTTTATAACTCACACGCTGACTGTTGGATTCTATATATGGTGCCTAGAAAATCCACATGGAAAACAATTCCACCTAAGCATATTCTATAAGTACTGCTTAGATTTAGGCACAGTATATAAAATACACTTACTTGATACCCTAGTGCCTAAATCTATGCACCTCCATTTACACCAATGAAAACATGGTATACATCCCGATTCATAGATTTAGGTGCAGAGGGCCATATTCAATAACAGTGTATGTAAATGTTGGAACACCCACAAAATGCCAATTTCCTGCTCATAACCATGCCCCATTTTACCTGCGCACATGAAAATTTAGGTGCTTTATGTTACAGAATACACGTAGCAATTTGCAGGTGTAAATTTTATTTATTTATTTATTATATTTATATCCCGCACTTTCCCACTAAAAGCAGGCTCAATGTGGCTTACATAGTAAAAGGTAACACAGAATTTTGTTATGTAAAGTAGGATATTAAGTACTACATAATAATAGGATGGTTGGGTAGTAATAGGATGGATAGGTAGGAAGAGATAGGTGATAGAGAGAGGAAGGTAAGGTGGGAGATAGAGTCTGGGTCAATGTCGTTTTCTCTTCAGTATATGTAAGGTAGATGGGTTCAAGAGATTAATCTGGGTCTTTTGGGTAGGCTTGTTTGAATAGATGGGTTTTTAGTGCTTTTCTAAATGGTAGGTGGTCATGGATTGCTCGGATAGGACTAGAGAGAGCATTCCATAGACGGCTGCCCAGGAAGGAGAAATTGGATCCATAATAAGTTTTGTACTTGAGACCTTTATAGCTGGGCTAATGCAGGTTGAGGTACTTTCGTGAGGATACAGACATGTTTCTTGCTGGAAGGTCGACCAGATTTATCATATAGTTCGGAGATTCTCCGTGTATTATCTTGTGGATTAAAATGGGCTTTGAAATTGATACGTTCTTTGATTGGGAGCCAGTGCAGTCTTGCATGGAGAGGAGCTGCACTCTCAAAACGTGATCTGCCAAAGATGAGTCTTGCTGCTGTATTTTGGGTGGTCTGAAGTTTTTTTAGGATATAGGCTTTGCAGCCTAAGAAAATACTGTTGCAATAATCAGCATGGGTAAGTACCGTGGATTGCACATTGTTGTAAAATCCACCTGGATTTCAGCATGGAATGCTAGGTGTGCTATATAGAATCTGGGGGTAAGCGCTGGGCATGCCTCTGACCCACCCATACCCCTCCCAGGTCCAAGCCCCCTTGCAGTTGTGCCCTATGGATTTTGGGTGCCCAATTTGCAGAACCTCAACTAAGAGCAGCTATGTGTATAACTACTAATTAGTGCCAATTAGCACCAATTAACGGCTGCTACAGGGACAATTCTATAAAAGGAGCTTACGATTAGGTGCCCAAAATCTGTGCACTAAGATAATGATCTAGAATGGCATCTGGGCACCTATATTTCTTTACAGACTAGAGCCTAAGTTGGTACCTAGGCACACTACTTACACTATACTATAAGTTTGGCATCTAAGTGTGTGATCTGTCCATGCTCTGCCCGGTCCATGCCCCTTATACAGTTATGCACTAAAGCATTAACTTTACATTAACACCATGACTTATATCCTGCTACTACTTTTCAGTTTTTTTTTTAATTCTTTATTTATAATTTTAAATTATATACATTCAAGGATATACCTTGTACAGAAATTCAGGTAGAAATCAAAAACTTATTATTCCAAAAAGTTCACATAAACTAGCTTTTGCTGAAAATTATTTAAGAATGGAATAATTAAAGAGAATATAAACATAAGATAATTATAACCTTTCTTAGACCCCAATTATAAACAGAGGGGGAGAAAAGAATTAGAGAAGATTGAATACAAGCAATTTTCCTCCAGGTACTTTCACTTCACTTGTTTCATCTCTACAAACGATTTTAGTTTTTCCGGTATAAAAAAGATGTATTTAGTTTGTCCCAGCCTCACCACACACTTGCATGGGTAGGCAAGAAAAAAAGAAGCCCCTATATCTATAGTCTTTTGTTTTAATGTCAGAAATAATTTCCTTTTTTGTTGTGTCGCCTTGGTGATGTCAGGATAAATCCATATTTTAGAACCATAGAATTGAGCATTCATATTTCTGAAATAAAGCTTTAAAATAGCATTATAGTCCTGCTCAAATACCAAAGATACAATCGTTGTGACTCTGTTAGTTATAATATCTGAGGATTGTTCCAATATATCAGAAATATTTTGTAAGTTTAGGTTATTTTCTTCAGGGCCTTGCACTCCTTCTCTATTTTTGGGAATATAATATATTTTGTTTAGTGGGGGTACACCCTCTGAAGGAAAATGGAGAGTTTCTATCAGGTATTTCTTAAAGGTATCAGTCAGAGATACCCCTGCTATCAGTGGAAAATTTAAGAGTCGGAGATTAAGGCGCCGATTAAAATTTTCAATTTGCTCAATTTTTAACCTCATATTTGTAGAGTCTTTCATAGCCGTGATCTTAAAGGCATTCAAGGCATCAACCTCTTTCTGTATCGACTTGACTTGTGTAGTTATATAATCTTTAACAGAGTCTACAATCTTTTTTAAGTCCTCAAACTTAGCGTTTAATGTAAGTACGTCACCTGAAGTCTTCTGGAGTGTAGTGGTGATCTGGTCTAACATCACCTTCAGTGTTTGCAGCGTCACCTCCGAAGTCTGTGCCATAGGGGAGATATTCCCCCTGGCTCCCCGAGTCGTTACCTGCGCCTCTGGGTCCTCACTGGAAACTCCTTTCGGCACGCCTTCCGGGTCGTCAGGGTTTCCCACCAGGGCCGCTCTCGACATCGGGCTGGGAGGGATCAGTGAGAACGATGGTGGCAATAGGGAGACTTCCTCTCCCAGTGGGGCTTCCGCTTCTCCGGACCTCCCCACATCGGGATCCTCTCCCCGAATCCTGGGAGCACCGGGGAAAAAACACTCCAGCGATGTTTGAACCGAAGAGGGAGTTGAGGTAGGTGGAGGCACTATCCTCAGAGCTCCCTTACGTTTATGGGGCATTTCAACAGGAAAAAAAAAGAGCTGTTCAGCTCAATTCTCACAGAGCGTTTTCATGTCCACCCGGTGCAGCAGCCATCTTGGTTTCCCCCCTCTACTTTTCAGTTTTAAGCAGGTTACATTCATCAAGATACCAGAACAATTATCTGGGAGTTACAATAGTTAATCCACTTATAACCTGGAGCTCATTTTCAAAAGAGGAAATTGTCCAAAAAGTGGCATAAATCTTCATTTGAATGTTTTTCTCACAAAGCATCCAAATTGGTATTTTCAAAACCAATTTTTAGACATTTTTCCATGAAGTCCATCAGAAGTGCATTCAAATCACAAGGGTGTGTGTCAGGGGCCTGTTAAGGGTGGGATCTGGGCGTTTCTAATACTTGGACTTCTTCAGCCATAATGGAACAAAACAAAACCGTTCATGACTAAAACTAAGACGTTTTGAGCTAAACTTGTTAGGCACTAGGGTATCAAGTAAGTGTATTCTATATACTGTGCCTAAATCTAAGCAGCACTTATAGAATATAGAATACCTTCAAACTACTCCCAATAATCTACTCCTTAACATTGATCCACTTAACTCTAACCACCCCACTGGCAGAAAATAACATTATACCCATACTACACAACCATCAAGATTGATCAGATACACCACACCTCATCAAATCAACAACAGCTTAAACAAACGAAGAACACCAACATGCAAACAACCACAACAGAATGAAAAGAAGGGTCCTAACAAACCCATCTTAACCAAGAAATGACAACTAATAAAAGTCCACACAACACCAAATACAGATGACCCATTCCAAACAATCCAAGTGGGCTACATCAATGCCAGATCTGCTGTAAATAAAACAGAAATACTAACAGACTGGATTATGTCAGAAAATCTTGACCTACTCTTCATCACTGAAACTTGGATCCATAACCAAAAGGACCCTATAATCCTTGACCTGTGCCCACCAGGATACAAAATCACACACTGGACCAGGAAGGAAAAGAGAGGCGGTGGAAAAGCACTAATCTATCGTTCCCACTTCACCACTGTAACCACCACTGAGTTCATATCACCACAACTTGAAATTGCCTCAATCAGAATCCACAACAAAACCCTACGCGACCACTTGAACTGTGTCCTGTTTTACAGACCTCCAGGTAACTGGAACGAAAGCTAGACTAACTTCATGGACTTCATTTCATACACATGTGCAAACAACTCCAATATACTAGTATTAGGAGACAACCTTCACCTAGAAGACTCAAACTCTATTAACGCTTGAGAATGTAAGGAATTCCTCCACCTATGGGATCTCAACTGGCCACAAATGCAAGCAACCCACGTCAAAGGGCACACACTCGATCTCATCTCACACAAACTTTCAACAGACCAGAACTTAATAATAACAGACATTAAATGGACAGTGACACCCTGGACCGATCACTACAAACTAAACTTATCCCTACAATGGCAAAAGAAAGGTCTACACCAAATACAAGAACACACATCTTATAGCACAAGAGGTCAAGTAGACATGAAAACATTCTGGCAACTGATATACAATAATGAATGGACAGCACAAATGGACTCCATATACTACCTCATAGATTGGGATAAAAGATGCAAAAGTATACTAGATGAAATAGCACCCTTACGAACAAGAACCTCACGTAAGCATAACTCGATTCCATGGTTCAATGATGAACTGAAAAAGCTAAAAACACAATCCAGGAAACTCGAACGAGCATGGAGTAAAACAAAAGATGAACATACACCGCCGGGTACCTTTGCTGGTGGGGGTCTCCAACCCCCGCCAGCCAAAGTCCTCTTCAGCGCCAGTCTCCGGCGCGTTGCTGATCTGGATTCTGTTTCTGTGAGTCCTGACAACCTGCACGTAGGAACATGCAGGACGTCAGGACTCACAGAAACAGAATCCAGATCAGCGAACGCGCCAGACTCGGACACCAACACTGAAGGGGACTTTGGCTGGCGGGGATTGGGGACCCCCGCCAGCAAAGGTACCCGGCAGTGGCGGGGGAGGGTTGGCGGCGGCGGGAGGTGGGGGCTAAAATGTGCCCCCTCACCTATGGCTCTGGACCCCCCTCCCACCGAAGTCTGGCTACGCCCCTGTACTATACTATACTATCTATGTCTTATATACTGCTCATTGGTCCACAAAGGACTTTGCAGTGGTTTAACTCTTCATACGATGAGAGAATTACAAATCCGGAGAAACAAGCAGTTAGTATACCAGATACATATGGTTCCCATCCTCATGCTATCCTGTTACAGATATTGCCATGGTAGTCAGATGAATTTTTGCCCTGGCACTATCTCTATAGGGCTGAATATTGGCAGGCAGAGGACTTATACTGGCTACCAGTAAACACATAAGCCCCTTTAGGAAATTCTATGTGTTTGCTGCATCATCAGTACAGTTTTATGTTAAAATACCCGCTGTTAAAAAAATGAAAATAAAAAATAAAAAAGCTGATGCCATTAGATGCTGTAGTTTAAATGCCATGTTCTGTAAAGAGATTGCAACTGCTGTGTTGTTTTTCCTTAGGATATAATTGGGAGCACAATGATTTAGAAAGACCCACAAGGAGATAAATGAATAAGAACACAGCCGTGTCACTGACAATTTATTTTATTATACTGTATAATGTAATTCTGGGTCACTTATTTTGATGTTACAGAATGTTATTGTGTGAGCTTCAATGAAGCCATAGCTACAAATGCGTACTCCCCTACCACAGCTGCCAAATCTGTAGGTGCAGTGACTACTGAGCACCTCCAACAATGAGCAAAATCTTTTCATGTGTCCAGGAGGTATTATTTGTGCTGTGATTAGTACCTCCAATCAAAATGTTTACACAACCCTCTACAACTGGGTTTTGAAAAAACAGACTTGTATGTTTACTATTGCATATTGTCTATGCAAATCATATCCTCCTGAAACTATAACATTTCAATCATGCAGGGAAAATGCTCCTTGTTTAAAAGACCTAGGCTACATTACCTGGAGCCAAACAGAACAGGGCTCTGTGGTCTGCCAGCTGCCCTTCATCTGTGACTTTGTTCTATGTGGCTCTGATGCAAAATTTTCACCTTGAAACACAGGTCCACACTAGATCATATGAAGATCAGAGGCTTCACTACACAACTCCATAAAATGCAGCTCAGACCTTTTCTGGCGCACAAGATGATAAGCACCCAATCCATAGCTAATCTCCCTCCCCGGTGAATCTTTTAAGAATGTGGCTACATCACAGACCTAGGTGGCTGAGAATAGCTTTCCATACTTGCAAAAATAAGTCTGACAAATTGCTGGAGATCCCTTGAGTCCCCAGGGAAGTGCAAATATTAGTGGAAATCCTGGCTGATGAGAAATCTTTATTTTACTGTTTTTTGATAATATTACATTGTTGTATTTTTGCTTTTATTTTTACATTTCTTATCTATAGTTTTGTTGTCTTAATTATTTGATACATTTTAAACCATTTTTATTTTTTTCCCATTTTTATTGCATTTTTATGGTGCATTCTTTTATACTTTTGTAGCCAGTGATACATCAAATGAATAGATGGAACAGAATGGAATGGGGTGTATGGAAAACCTAAAGCCCTGTACTGTTCTGTTTCTCTTTAACCCAGGGGTTCCCAAACTTGTCCTGGGGGAACTCCAGCCAATCAGGTTTTCAGAATATCTACAATGAATATGAATGAGCTAGATTTGCATACCAAAGAGGCAATGTATGCAAATGAATTAATCTCATAAATTTCATTGTGGATTTCCTGAAAACCTGACTGGCTGGGGTCCCACAGGACAGGTTTGAGAATCACTGCTTTAATCAGTTTTCTTTAAGGGAGAACTTTCCAATCCAGTTTTGGATTTCAGGGCATGAATGAACTGCTGTGAACTACTTTCCTCGCTAGATCTGGGGAGAGGTTCATAAATCCATCAGATTTAAAGTAGGCTGAACTATGACTGGCTGAGTTTCAAAATGTTAGTAGTAATTTGCATATTTTGAAAGCACATCATGGAATGAGCACAACGTGATCTTTTTTTTATGCATGGTATCAGCAATTCTTTCTACAGACTCCACAGAGGAATTTTACTTTCAGATGCTGACTGAACACATTATAGATTCTGACAGCTTTGGATCTATTTATCATAAATTTTGTGAACAAATGCCACAACATGTTTAGCCATCAGAGGGCAAAGCTATTATTTTGTGTGTAAATTTGAGATTAATGAGCCTCGAAGAAGATGATTGCTAAATAACAGCCTGTTGCATTCATACTCAACTGCCTCCAATTACCTCAAACATAATTATATCGTAGTGCATGATAATGTTTGTCCAACAGTTCTTAGAGCTTTATTATTTCATAGCCCTAGAGCTGAGATGCAAATTGCTTTTCCAGGGCTGCTTAGCTGACACATGAAGCTACATCCCTCCACATTTGACAGATACACCCTTCAAGCAAGTATAAGGGTTGATGGCTTAGAGAAGCTCAACATGCTAACAAATGGAGGGAAGACAAGAACATGGAATGGACATATAAAGGAAAGTAATGCAAGGAGGATAAGAGAATTAGGTGTATGTTTACTAAGAAGAACATAATCGAATGGCGCCGGTGAAATACATGGCCGGCGATGTATTTTGGCGGTGCCGCAAACAGCTGACCAGACCCGTATTTTCAAAAAAGATGGCCGGCCATCTTTTGTTTCGACAATAGGGTTCCGGCCAGCCAAATGCCTTGAATTTGGCTGGGGTTTAAGATGGCCGGCTTCATTTTTTAGCGATAATGGAAAGTTATGTCGGCCATCTCAAACCCCGGCCAAATTCAAGGCATTTGGCCGTGGGAGGAGCCAGCATTTTTAGTGCACTGGCCCCCCTGACATGCCAGGACACCAACCAGCCACCCTAGGAGTCACTGTGGTGGACTTCAGAAAAGCTCCCACGTGCATAGCTCCCTTACTTTGGGAGCTGAGCCCCCCAAACCCACTACCCACAAATGTACTGCATCCACTAAAATTGCTCCAGGGACCTGCATACAGCCTCTAGGACTTATTGCTGCTGTATAACTTTGGCACACCAGTTCACACCTGAAGACTAATCTCTCTGAAAAAGTCCTTTCTTGAAATAAGCACGTTTACTCACAGTTAACTGCAGATCAGAGGTTGTGCCCCACTGGCAAAGAGTCCCCTGGTACTAAGATTAGCAGTAGGTCAGAGCTGGCACAATGGTGTACAATGCCCTCTTTCAGCACCATGCAAGGTAAAAACTACGTTCTCGAACGTGGGCAACACAGGAAAGGGAACTAAAACTGGCTTACAAAAATGGCCACTACCGCATGGACTACAACAGGAAACAAAACAGGGCACACTCTGACCTGGTTGGCAGGGGGGAAAAGCACCATGGGAATACAGCCCAGTACCCTACACCCACCACAATGCATTGGTAATGTGACTCTGCAGGGCACCTAACAGAAAAGGTGTCACACTCACCCGAGAGCCACATCGCAACCAGGGAAAGGCTGTCGGAGGATACAACACATTCTGCTGTCATGGAGGTGGGTACGGCATTTGAGGCTGGCATACAGGCTGGCAAAAAAGGTTTTTAGTTTTATTTTTTTAGTTTGGAAGGGGGTTGGTGACCACTGGGGGAGTGTGGGGAGGTCATCCCCAATTCCCTCCAGTTGTCATTTGGTCAGTTGGGGCACCTTTTTGAGGCTTGGTCATGAAAATAAAAGGACCAAGTAAAGCCGGCGAAATACTGCTTAACACCACTTTTTTTTTCTCATTATCGGCGAAAGCCGGCCATCTGGTAGCCACGCCCATGCCCGCCCATGTCCCGCCTTCGCTAATCTACCGACACGCCCCCTTGAACTTTCGCCGGCGAAGCAATGGGAAAGCGGCGATGCTGTCAAAAATGCCGCTTTCCATTATACCGATTTCGCCGCTTTTCCAAAATCACCGGCCATCTCCCGATTTATGTCGGGAAATGGCCGGCGATAACTTTCGAAAATAAGCTGGTAAGGCACGTTATCGTTTTTAATGTGCCTATAAAGTTAAGGATTGTTAAACACTAATGCGCCAATATATTCCTATAGGCGTGCTAGTGTTTGACGCACATTAGTGTTTCATGCACGTCATAGCCTATAGTGCACTTTTGTAAACACAGGCATTAGGGAATGAGCAGTAGCCGGCCACATCTTGAATGATGAACTATAATCCATGTGTTAGTAATCCCAGTTGAGCCAGGTCAACCCCCAACAGGCTAATCCATTCTGGCTTTTCTCTATTATGTCCCTTAACATAGGAACCAACTCTGTGGGTGCTTGAGCACCCCAAGCTCTTTGACTGTGTCCAAGGAGGTGTAATTTCCATTGGGTTTAACACCCCCAATTATTTTGAAAACTTGGCTCCTTTGTTCCTCAACTAGTGTCCCTGCTCTTCCATAGATATAATGGAGCAAAACCAGATTTGGATTAGCCTTTCAGGGCTACTTGTCAGTCCACTGAAATATGAAGAAACTAGTGGAACCCAGCCCGTTTCCTCAACAATGAAACAGGCCCTAGAAAGGCTCTCTTGTAAGCAATTTTATGTCTCTCCGCTGCCATCCCCTCCCCTCCATGTCCAGCGATTCTTCCCTCCCCTCCCCTCGATGTCCAGCAATTCTTCTCTCCCCTCCCCTCCATGTCCAGCGATTCTCCTCTTCCCTGCCCTCCCATCCATGTCCCGCGGTTCTCTTCTCTCCTGTCCTCTCCTCCCATCCCATCCCATCCAATCCGTGTCCATAGATTCTGCTCTGCTCTGCCCTGCCCTCCCCTCGATGTGCTGCGATTCTCTCTTCCTTTGTACCTCATCGTTTTCTTGCTGGCCTGGCTGGCTTCCCATCCGTTGGTAACATCCTGACGTCAGCTCACCTCCAGTGTTCCCTTCCCTCTCACTGTTCTGCCCTCTGGCATCATTACATTTTGACGTGAGGGTGGGGCAGTGAGGGGGAATGGAATACTGGAGGCTGGCGGACGTCATGAGATGTTACGAACCCAGGAGGCCAGACAGCGATGGAACGTTGGAAGTGCAAATTATTATATAGGATGAGTCAGTAGATAGGATCATGTGACACATTTTTAGTGGTCTAATTTGCTACATTTGTGGCTAAAGTTTGGAGAGATGCAGCTGAATTTGTGATAGTTACATTTGAAATTTGGGTTTTATTGGGTATTGCCTACCAAGTCAACAACTTTTGTTTGCTCAAAGTGCACACACTGCCAGCCTCAGAATGGAATGACAGAGTTTGAATATACAGATTATAGCCCTATGAAAAAGATAAAATTAAGTTTGAGAATGAAATATGATCTTTACTCCAGGGGCAAGCTAAAGATTGAAAGAAATGACTGGAAGAAATATTCTCATCTATTAGTAATTTTACCCTGCTTTTCTTGTTTTTATATTTTGCTCTTCTTAATGATGTTATATGACTGTTAAGTTTTTGAGCATTTTGCCCCAGTGGTAAAAGCTTTCTGCTCTGCTTACATGATAGCCCACTGGAATTCACAGAAATAAAGGCCAGTATTCCTTTGTGAAAATACAAAGATATACTGATAGTATTAACAACCTCTAAAACTGGGTGGAGGAAAGGTATAGTACAGCTGCATTGTGTGGAACATACTGCCTGTTCTCCGCTTTCTTTCTTCTTCCCTACCGATTTCAGATCCCTATCACTAGATGAGCAGGACAAATATTGGGGCCTTGTCTTGACGATATTGGCCCACAACAGACTATTTTGTTCTAATACACGCTGCAAACCCTGGTACCATGGAGGCCTTCATTTGCTAAAGGAACAGTTGAGGAGGGTCAAACGCTTATGGGAAAAATACAGACCATCCAATTTTTCTTCAGAAATGCAAGCAACTATAATTTTCATATGAAAAAAGCCAAGAAGACCTATTTTGAACAAGAAATTAATTTGACACAGAATTCTGCAAGAAAATTATATTCACTTGTCTCTCAGTTCATGAATAGGATGCCATTCTCCCCAGTTCCAATAATACCCTCTGTAGATGCCCTCGCACAATATTTTGATGATGAGGTTATTCAACTTTGTAAGCCTTTTCAGCCAAGGCCAACTCTGCAAGTATCTATTTCTGAGAGTCTGGCTTTACCCCAATGGGGCTCTTACTCTACCGACACTTGGATCTTTGTCTCAGACTCTCCTTTACCAGCCTCTAGATCTTATTGTTTGTGATCATGACCTATCAGAGACATCAGTTTTCGAGATTATCACAGGTCCAGCAGCTGTTGTGTGGTCTCACGCTGTTCCAACAAACATTAGCTGTATATTTTCTGGGACCCATGCTGCTAAATAGCTGCCTGTCTAGATACACATAAATACTTCAAATTTAAATTAATTAACCCCCTCTTTTCCTTTTCCCAGGGTAAGCACATTAGCCTTGGAAAAGTGTGGAGCTTCACTGAGACATAAGAACAGAGAGAACCTGAGAAGAATATGTTTATGCTAGAGAAAGTAATATGACACATAATGCCTTCATTGTCTCTTCATTCCTATCCTCTGTAGGGGAGAGGGGTGGATCACCCCTCAGACCCACCAGGATCTAGAAGAGATGTTTGTGAAGAATGGACTAATGAAGTACTGTCTTAGACGAGGGCCTAAGTTTTCTTTTCTTGATAAGAATAATGTACCCAGGCACAAGTAAATTAATTGAAAGGCATATACTTGTAAACCCATTCCCTGTTATATGGAACTGCTAAAGGGGAAAATATTCCATTCTTTTATTATGGATAGGCTATATTTCGTCAGTCACCATGTGACACTGTGTGCTCTAGTCATTAATTATTCCTTCTGCTACTTCCTCTGAATCCAGCAATCTGAGTTGCTATGTTCCTGCTCTTTGTAACTAATTTGTCCCCTTTTTAAAATTACCAACCAATTCAGGACTTTCAGCACATTGTGTATTTTTCAGAAGTGCCTAGCTTCTAAGTACCAAGCAGACTTTCAGATGAGACTTCCCAGCAGAAGTCATTGATCTTGGAAAGAAGGAAAATTACTTGGTTATCTGCAATATCAGGTTCATATTCATCAATAATACTGTTCTGTTTTGTTCCAGGTTACAAACAGAAAGCAAGCACAATCATTTTGTGATTTGGAAGAAGCTTGCTAATGAGCTTTTCTTTTTGCAGAGCTTACTGCTTCTCTGGAAAGGTGGTGGTGGTGGTTGAGGTGGGGGGGGGGGGGTTAAACATTTAAATTACTAATATACTAACTCTCTTTAATGTTAAAGAGTGTCATGGTTAACGCTAACTTTTAGGTGGCTCCATGAACAACCAATTAATACCCAGTAAATACTATTAGTGTTATACTTTTTAAAGACAGTATTTTTTTTTCCATTGTGGTTTTTTTAAAGTTCACATTGTCTAGCTCAAACAAGTAAACAATTTTTGAAACAACATTTTGAAAACCTTTCTTTAAAAGTGTTATTGTCACAGATCCTGCCAACTACAAACACACAGAGTGGCATTTTTGAAAGGGACGTCCAAGTTTTGATGAGATCTTCCTCGAAAAACATCCCCATCTAGGCCCGTATTTTTGAAACAAGATGGATGTCCATCTTTCGTTTCAATAATATGCTCAGGGACGCCCAAATCCTGAAATTTGGTCGTCCTTAGAGATGGTTGTCCCCAGACTTGGTCATTTCTGATTTTCGGCGATAATGGAAACCAAGGATGTCCATCTCAGAAACGACCAAATGCAAGCCATTTGGTTGTGGGAGGAGCCAGCATTTGTACTGCACTGGTCCCTCTGACATGCCAGGACACCAACCGGGCACCCTAGGGGGCACTGTAGTGGACTTCATAAATTGCTCCCAGGTACATAGCTCCCTTACCTTGTGTGCTGAGCCCCCCAACCACCCCAAAGCCCACTACCCACAATTGTACACCACTACCATAGCCCTTACGGGTGAAGGGGGCACCTAGATGTGGGTACAGTGGGTTTCTGGTGTGTTTTGGAGGGCTCGCAGTTTCCTCCACAAAAGTAACAGGTGGGGGGGATGGGCCTGGGTCTGCCTGCCTGAAGTGCACTGCACCCACTAAAACTACTCCAGGGACCCGTATACTGCTGTGATTGAGCTGAGTATGACATCTGAGGCTGGCAATCAATATTTTTAAAGATGTTTTTGGAGGGTGGGAGGGGGTTAGTGACCACTGGGGGAGTAAGGGGAGGTCATCCTCAATTCTCTACAGTGGTCATCTGGTCATTTTGGGCACCTTTTTGTGCCTTGGTCGTAAGTTGTCCAAGTGTTCATCAGGGACATCCTTATTTCTTTCTATTATGGGTCGAGGACATCCTAGTGATAGGCACGACAAGTACGATACGCCCCCTTGAACTTTGGCCATCCCTGCAACGGAAAGCAGTTGGGGACGTCCAAAATTGGCTTTCAATTATACCAATTTGGACGACCCTGTGAGAAGGACGCCCATCTTCCAATTTATGTCGAAAGATGGGCGTCCTTCTCTTTTGAAAATGAGCCCAACAGTCATTTGTGCCAATGGACAACCCTTTTGACCATTTTAGTTTTTATTTTGCCATGTGTGTGAACACTGGTTTTTGTTATGCTACAGCAAAGAAATAGACCATAGTTCAATATTTTTGCTTTTGCTTATGGTCATAATATCTTTTGCCTTTGTGCATTAACTTTAGGTTTTATGATTTTGTCAACAAACTCATCAAATCATGACTCACTTTTATACCTTACAGTTCAAAAGCGATACCAAAAAGTGCTTACATTTTAAAAACTATGATGCACCTTTTGAAATTCAAATTCCAATCCAATTTCAAAATTATATGCATGAATTTCAAATTTGTTATCATATCCGGGACTTGTGGAACAGATTTGCTATCCTAAACATGTATGTACATACATACGTCCTAAACAAAGGAGGTCATAGGGCACTAGTTTCCTTTCTACATTACTCACTTATGCCTAGTATTATAACAGGTTTAGTTTAGGTACTCAAACCCTTTACACCTGTCTTTCTTAGGAATTATGCAGAGGAAAGAGGTTTCATAACTTTAGACCAGAAACAGAACCACATATTTTCATCTACCACAGACTCTGTATCAAGCTGCCAATTATGTTGAAGGGCAGTATTGAAGTTGTGTGTTGTGTTAATAAAAAATTTATAAATAGATGAAGCTGTGTGCCCAGCTAATACTAGTGTCTGGGCGTTGGCAAATAAAGAAGGCAGCTGAGATGACAATGATGCCAGCTCAACAGATGCCTTCACACTATGAGTTAGTTGCATCCATTGAAAGAACATAGTAGGAGGTAGAGAAAATTTGGATACCACCTCAGAAAAGGACCAAAAACTATTATCAGCATTAACAATATCAGACAGATAGAAGACTCCCTTATCTATCCACTCTTTCCAAAAGAATGGAGCCTTATTTATTAAGATATGCGGATTATACCAAAGTGACTGATGTGATGACTTACTGAGAGGTATTGCTTGAAATTTGTCGAGGTCCAATAAACATTTGACCGTGGAGACTATAATCTGATTAACTCTATGTGATGGAAATGAAGAAGCAATAAGAAGAAGTGAGAGGAGCTACCATGGCCTCCTCCAATTGCAGCCACATGGGCTTGTATTCAGAAGCGCGGAAGAACCATCTGCACCCCTGCTGTGAAATGTAAGATTTATGATAAGTGAGGAAGTCGGGAAATAAAACTCCGCCTTTTTCCCTGGTGCATTTAAGTTTCCTCAAAGCAATCTTTGGAGGCTTATTTGACCATAGAAAGGAAGATAATAATTTGTCAACTTGTGAGTAGAATGGAAGGGGGAAGACGATCGGAAGCATACTGAGGATATAATTAATTTTTGGAGATATCATCATTTTAATAGTTTCAAGCCGGCCCCACCAGGACAAGTGTAGAGGATGCCAGGAATGCAGCAAAGCTTTAAGGGTTTTCAAGATTAAGTTGGAATTATGATGAATAGAATCTATGGAGTTGGCGTGCAATTCTATTCCTAAGTATTTAATTTTTGGGGTGGCCCACACCAAGTTAAAAGACTGAGCTATATTCAGAAGCGCTAATGCGTTGAGAGGAAATAATTCCATCTTCTGCTGATTGATTTTGTAGCCCCAAAATTTGGAAAAGTGAGCGATTAGGTCCAGGAGCGCTGGGATAGACTGGTTTGGATCAGAAATATAAAGTAAGACATCATCTGCATAGGCAGAGTACTTAAATTCTAGATCTTTATAGACAATTCCATGTACACATGCATGAGATCTAATCGCAATTAGAAGCGGCTCTAATGCAATATTGAAGAGGTATGGGGATAATGGACAGCCTTGCCTGGTGCCACGGAACAAAATAATGTTCTCTGACAAAAGGTTATTAGTGATTACCTTGGCTACTGGTTTTGCATAAAGAGACTGAACTTTAAGCACCAATTCAGAAGGGCAGCCGAACCAGGTTAGCACTTCAAAGAGAAAGTTCCATTCAACCCTGTCAAAGGCCTTTTCTGCATCCAATGATAAAGCCACAATTGGTTGGGGCTGGAAAGAGGCTATATGCGATAAATGAAGAAAAAGCCTTGCGTTATCGCTAATAAGTCGTCCAGGCATGAAACCTACTTGACAGGGATGAATAATTTTATGCACAACTTTTTTAAGACGGTTGGCTAGAATTTTAGCGTATAGTTTATAGTCCGCATTGAGTAAGGATATAGGCCGGTAATTAGACACCAAAAGAGGATCTCTATTCGGTTTAGGAATGACCGTTATGACTGCCTCTGCGAATCGACTGGTAGAGGTGGTTTCCGGAGACAGGTCATTGAATAAAAGTAAGAGAAAAGGAATGAGGTCAAATTTAAAGACTTTGTAAAACTCTATAGGGATCCTGTCTGGGCCTGGGGACTTCCCTAGAGGAGAGTCTTGGATGGCCACTCTAATTTCTTTTTCAGTGATGGGCTCCAGAAGGGGGATGACTTCCTGCTCTGTCCATTTAGGACATTGTAGGGGGGTTAAAAAGTTTTCCGTTAAGTGAAGTGATTGAGGGGCTTCTGACTGGTATAGTTCTGAATAAAAATTATGAAAAGCCCTGGAAATATCGGTTTGAGAGGTGACAATGCTATGCTCAGATATTTTAATGGCAGAGATCTGCACCTTGGATCTTTTTCTTTTTAGATAATTAGCTAATAATCTACTGGATTTATCCTTTTCAGCATAATGTTTAGACTGAAAGTCAAAAATCTGCTGGCCGGCTTTAAAGCTTAATAGCTTGTTCATCTCAAATTTTAGGTGACATAGGTTATTAAGGAGGGTAAGATTAGAAGTTTGAAAATAGTTGTTTTCGATTTCTTTAATTTGTGATTCAAGCTTTAAGATTGAAGCCCTCTCTGCCCTAGCTTTATATGCAGCAATCGAAATAAGCTCACCTCTGAGGGAAGCTTTAAAGGCCTCCCAAACTGTGAGCGTGCTACTTGTGAAAGAGGAATTGTCACTAAAGAAGTCTTTAATGAATGCTTTTAACCGCAATGAAATATCGTCATCAGCCAGAAGATTTAGAGGCATTCTCCATAAAGGAGATCACCTACTATTGGTGCCGGACCAATTCAAATCTAATGAGACTGGCGCATGATCGGAGACAGTGATTGGAGAAATAGAGGAAGTAAGAATTGACTCCGTCAGAGTGTTGGAAATTAGAAAATAATCCAGCCTAGAGAAACTCTTATGAGGAGAGGAGTAAAAAGTAAATTCTTTAGCGGTCGGGTTATATAGTCTCCATGGGTCGACAAGATGCATGTGATCAATAAGAGAACACAGAGCGAGAGAAGATTTGGAGGGAGTAACCTTAGCCTGAGAATGTCTATCGAGATGATAATCTAAAGGTAAATTAAAGTCACCTGACAAAATTATGGGAAGGGGATCAAATGCCTGAATTAGCTGAAGGAGGTTAAGGAAAAAACTCAGGAGCATCAGTGTTAGGAGCATATATTAACAAGTAAAATTGAGGCATTATTAATAGATACCTTAACAATTATCCATCTACCTTGGAGATCCACCTTCTGTTCCAAAATAGTTGGATGCAAGTCTTTGTGGAATAAAATTGAAACACCGTGCTTCCTGCCTACTGAGGGAGAGTCTATGGAAGATGAGATCCAGTTACTTTGTTTGAGGTAGAAATAGGTTTAATGTACTTTCATCTCACACTTCTGAGTGTATTTCATATCATATTGTGAATGTTTGTTGGTACCAACACTTGTTTCCGCATTTATATTCACACTTAAACATAATTTCACACTGGTTGTGTTATTTTACTGACAATGTAATATGTTCTACATGATACATTTATTTTAAGTTTTATGCTTGGCTAGTATATTATTATATTTGATATAAAAGATAAGGTTTTCTCCATTTAATGGTTTTACTTACAGTACATATACACCTAGTATAGCAAAGGTTATCTATATCTTATAAGATAGACCAGGTATTACTATTTTGTGTGTCACTTTCATTTGTTTGTATTGTAATAATACATATTAGGCTAAGATACTATATTAAAATAATGGTCACTGTCATTCTGGTGCAAATAAACTATGTAGTTTTTTTTCCGTGAATAAGTTTTTCCTACACTTACATAGTATTGTTAATAGCTTTGCTTGCAATACTCATACACTATTAATATTTTATTGTACCTGTATTGCTAGACGACAGACATGGAAGGGCATAATCGAATGTTGCCGGCTATCTATTGTGGCGGAGGCGCAACAGCTGGCCGGAACCATATTATTGAAAAAGATGGCCGACCATCTTTTTTTTTCGATAATACGGTTTAGCCCGGCCAAATGCCAGAGTTCGCCGGGTTTGAGATCGCCAGTTTTGTTTTTCAGCGATAATGGAAAAAAATGCCGGCCATCTCAAACCCGGCGAAATCCAAGGCATTTGGTCGTGGGAGGAGCCAGCATTTGTAATGCACTGGTCCCCCTCACATGCCAGGGCACCCTAGGGGGCACTTCTAAAAATGTTTTAAAAATACAAAAAAAGCTCCCAGGTGCATAGCTCCCTTACCTTGGGTGCTGAGCCTCCCAAATCCCCCCAAACCCACTCCCCACATCTCTACTCCATTACCATAGCCCTTATGGGTGAAGGGGGGCACTTATATGTGGGTAGAGTGGGTTTTGGGGGGTTTGGAGGGCTCAACACTTAGCACCACAAGTGTAACAGGTAGGGGGGTGGATGGACCTTGGTTTGCCTGCCTGAAGTGCACTGCACCCATTAAAAACTGCTCCAGGGACTTGCATACTGCTGTCAGGGACCTGGGTATGACATTTGAGGCTGGCATACAGGCTGGCAAAAAAGTGATTTATTTTTATTTTTTTTGTGTGGGAGGGGGTTAGTGACCACTGGGGGACTACGGGGAGGTCATCCCCCATTCCCTCTGGTGGTCAGTTGGGGCACCTTTTTGAGGCTTGGTCGTGAAAATTAAAGGACCAAGTAAAGCCAGCGAAATACTGCTTAACACCGCTTTTTTTTTTTCCATTATCCGCGAAAGCCGGCCATCTGGTAGCCACGCCCATGCCCATGCCATGCCCATGCCATGCCCATGCCCGCCCATGTCTCGCCTTCGCTTCGCAGGCGACACACCCCTTTGAACTTTCGCCAGTGAGGCGACGGGAAAGCGGCAATGCTGTCAAAAAAGCAGCTTTCGATTATACCGATTTTGCCGCTTTTCCGAGATCGCCGGCCATCTCCCGATTTATGTCGGAAGATGGCCGGCGATCACTTTCGAAAATAAGCCCGATTATACATTTCCTTTGTTGGTTGTGTATTGCAATATTATGTCATGTAGTATACTTTCCATCCATGGACTCTAAATTGCATGAATTGCCCAAAGAGTTATAAGCCTGAGTGTCTACAGTTACTGTGGCATGGACTTTACAACTCACTCAAAGTAGTGTGTTGTATGCTACACTCAACTTTTGTTACAGTGTTTATCCCATTGTTTCATCATTGATTGCAAGTTTTTAGATGTAATGCCCAGCATGTTAAGGACTACATTCAGTGGACTGTATACACAGCCATACCCCGCCTGCAGCCCATGCTGTGGACATTAAAGGACAATAAAGTGCTATATCAAATACTACTCTCAACACTGTGGCTCATCACTCAGTTGCTGCAATGCTTTGCTACAAAAACACTTGACTTCCATGGATATTTGTTTTTATATTTTTTAGTCACTTACAGGCTCATTTTCAAAAGAGAAAAATGTCTAAAAAGTGGCATAAAGCAACATTTGGACAATTTTCTCACAAAAACATTGAAATCAGTATTTTTGAAACTTTTTTGTAGACGTTTTTCTATGAAGTCCATTAGAAGTACGTCCAAATCTCAAGGAGGCTTTTCAGGGGCGTGTTCACGGCAGAACTTGGGTGTTCCTAAGACTTAGATGTTTTTCAGCCATAATGGAACAAAACAAAAACATCCAGGACTAATACTTAGTCGTTTTGAATTAGACCTGTTTTTATAATGAATAAGGCACATAAAGGTGCCCTAAATAACCAGATGACCACCGGAGGGAATCAGAGGTGATCTCCCCTCATTCCCCCAGTGGCCATTAACCCCCTCCCACCCCCAAAAAAGTGATGAAAAACATTACTTGTCAGCCTTTATGCCAACCTCAGATGTTATACTCAGGTCCATTAGAATAGCATACAGGTCCCTGGAGTAGTCTAGTAGTGGTGCAGTACACTGCAGACAGGTGAACCCAGGCTCCTACCTCCCCCTACCTGTTACACTTGTGTAGGAAACTGTGAGCTCTCCAAAACTCACCAGAAACCCATTGTACCCACATATAGGTACCCCTTCACCTGTAAGGGCTATGGTAGTGGTATACAGTTGGGGGTAGTGGGTTTGGGTGGGTTTTGGGGGGCTCAGCAGACAAGGTAAGTGAGAAATGCTGAGATTTGTACCTGGGAGCTTTTTATGAAGTCCACTGCAGTGCCCCATAGGGTGCCCTATTGCTGTTTTGGGATGTCAGGGGGACCAGTGTACTAAAAATGCTGGCTCCTCCTATATCCCAATGGCTTTATTTTATGCATTTTGCACTTGGGCTTTTTTTTTTTTTTGAAAAATGTCCAAATCACAAAACGTCCTTCTTTCCAATTTAGAGTTAGGACATTTTTTGCAAAACGTCCAAAGTTGGACTTAGACGTCATATTGAAAATGCCCTTCTTAACCATATTTCTTGATGAACATCGTTGCATGCAATTTAATATGCATTTCTTCATTGCATAATCATATGTCCAATAATTCCACATTCACATACTTGGAAGCTTATTACTATTTTAGGCTATTGGTTTAAGCTTAATTACAGTATTGTCTATTACCTATTTGTTGCACATGAGTAAACACACTACTGTTTGTTTAACTAGTGTTTCAAGCTGCTCAGCAGTGAAACAGACAATACTGATAGACAGGCTCAGGTGCTGAAATATACAGACATACTTCAAGCCCGGGTGCTGACAGATGGAAACATCCTTAGATCTTTCAACATAGGAAGAGGTCACTACTACAAACCGGGAATAGCCCCACCAAGAGGCAGGCGACATGAGCTGAAACACAGCTGCTGGTCTTTTGGTGTATTTTCAATAAAAGATCATGCATAATAATTATTATGTCTCTCTTGTGTCCTTTGGAAGAGCCAACCCGTCCTACTCTTTGGTCTGTGTGCACTAGGCTATGCCTTACACTCGCTTGCAGCTCTATTAGAAATGACCATAATACCTGAAGCTGTCATACCGGCTGGTATCCACTGTCACTTTCACTTCTTAGGGGGGGGGTGGGAGGGGTCAGTACACTGGGAGGTGAATGAGGGGTCATGCCTTCATCCCTCCAGTGGTCAGCTGCTCAATCAGGGCACCTTTTTGTACCCCGGATGTGTTTGAAACAGGTCTAGATAAAAACATCTTTAAATTCCTATTGAAGCTCCTTGTAACTCTGTCGCCGCAGGTATTAAATAAGTACCTGTATATAATATGTAAACTGCTTTGATTGTAACCACAAAGAGTTGATATATCAAATCCCATCTCCTTTCCTTTCCTTTTTTGCCTTGGATGTTTCTGCCCATTCCATTATCGCTGAAACATGTCCTCATTATGGGCCAGCCCTAGTCCACCAAAAACACTCTTCCAACATACCTCCTTAAACTGCAGTGTCCAGATTCGGTCTTTTGAAAATCATGTTTTTGGACATTTTCAGCAAATGGACATTTTTGGGCCATTTTTGAGATGTCCCATCTGCTTTGAATATGAGCACCTGCATGAGTCTATTACAGTAATACACATTAAGAGCTAGTTGGGTGCTAAGTGGCATTTGATAATATTAGCATGCAACTCGCTTATTGAATAAATGCACGGGGGTATGCACGGGGGGGGGGGGGAGAGGCACAAGGGCAGGGCATGAGCAGATTTCATATTTACACGAGTAATTTACAGAATACGAAGTTACATGCTAAGTTTGCCTCATTTAGTTGCACGCATTTATGCCTACTATTGGACATACTGTAAGTGAGCTCACCTAAACGATGGCACATCAATGCCAACTTATGCTAATGTTCTATAATGCAATCTGTGCCCAGATATCATTATAGGATTAGCATCTTGACGCCTAATGTTTGGTGACCCTTATTGAATTGCCTCCTAAATAGTGCCTGGAAGAGTTACACCTGAGCATGGGTGGCCCCAATCCTTGTAGGGGGGTTATCCTATAAAGAGGGCACCATTATTTAGGCACCAAGGATGCATATAGATGACCAGAATACCAGTATAGGGTGAGGCAAAAAAAAAAATTCCATAGAGTTTTTGCCATTTTCTCAGCAACTACTTTGAACTTCAAGGAGAAATTTTACGTTCTTAGTTTAATATTACTATTAAACATCATTTAATTATCTTAAGCTGTGTTGATGCTACTAACATTTTAGTGTTACTACCTAGTGATTTTTGCACATTAAAAATATTGGAGCTAAAACACAGTAGAATAAAGTCCTTCAAACGATACATTTTCTTAATTTTGTTCTGAAGGCTACAAGCTGTTAGATTACTCTAACATCCTTTTGAAGACTCCTGATGCAGGCCGGAGGAGCCAAAACATGACTTGTGTTAAGTCTCGGATGTTGATGAATAAAGTTTTAGATCTTTGGAACATTGTCTTTTTATTGTTCGAGTCACCTTCGCTCTACTTGGTGTGTCTCTGTCACTGCAAGGGCTTGGATTGTTCTTTTCCGACATCTACGTCTGAATTATACACACCTATTTGTGCTGCTACATTGTAAAGAGAAACATAGGTGCCTGCTATTTTAAATAAAAATAGGCTCCTAATAGGCACCTTCTATGTGCATAAATATAAGGACCTCTTCACAGAATTGCCCTCCAGGTTCTGAATGGAGTTAAGGCTGATTCTAAAAACAATGCACACCCTTTATAGAATCACACTTAGTGCTAATTTTTTTCAGCTCTGAATTTTGAGCTCCATTTAGTGATTCTAGCCCTATATGTATAGTTAACGTTGATCAGCACTCTATGGATGTATTTAGTAACACTTACTATATATATATATATATATATATATATATATATATATATATATATATATATTGTCACTTCGTTACCAGTCGACACCTCGAGGGGTTGCCCCCTCCTTGCTCCGCTCCGGGAACCACCTCCGCACCGCAAGTATTCCTCCTAGTTGTTATTCAAACACAGATCATGCTTCCTCTGCTAGGTTCACTCTAGCCAGCCGTGAGCCCATTAGTTTCAGGACCGGCTGGCCACTCTAAAAAAATATGGCTCTTTGTGTATCCCCAAGAAACAGTTCCGTCCGCCCGGACTTTCCCCCCCTTCCGGGTGACCCGCCCGGGTTCTGCAGGTCCGGAGTTCTTTTCCTCAGGTTGAGGCCGTCATCTACTTTTGAGCAGATCAAGCATTCACAAGTTTAGGCCAGCCACCGAGCCTATCGGCTCCTTGGCTTCTCTCCAGCCAGGCTACCAAGCAAAAAAGGCCTCCATACTGGTCCTCTTCCTGGCACAGGCACCTTCAGTTCATTTCTCTACCCACTACAGAGCTCTAAAACAAAGTTCAGCTTTCAAGTTCAAATGCTATCCAGTTCCCAACTTTCTCACTGCTGTATGAATTCCCCTAGGTTTAGCAATTTCTTCTCAGCTAAACCTAGAGACCCACCTCCCTCATTTGTCAGCACTCACTCCTGACAACCTCCCGCTCAGGTCTAGAACTCATACAGTGTGTTTTTCCAGGACTTACTTTCCTTCAGTTCCCCTCTGGCCACGAGCAAAAGCTGAGATATCCATCTCCTCTTGCCTCCCCCCCCCCCCTCTTCTCCCACTTGCCAGTCCATATGCTCGGTCCCTCCCTCCCCCAGCAGGTGTTCCTCATTCCCTTCCTCAGACCTCATTTCCCAATCAGCCTCCTCCCCCTGGCTTCTCTGCGAAGGAAAGTCCTCCCCCTCCTGTTTCCTCCTCAACTCAAGCTCCTGGGACTTGTAGTTTCCCCTCTCCCCCCTCCCTCGGCCCTGCTCGGCCTTCTGGGATCGGTAGTTTCTGTAGTCCCCCTCTTTCCCCTTTTCCTCCCTACATGGAAGAAGGGCACCTTTTCTCCCCTGCCGCTTCTGCTTATCAACCCATTCCTCACATAATATATATATATAGTGCAATCCGCTTAAGTGCAAGGGTCTGGGACCAAAGAAATACATGCAGTTAACCGGAGCATGCACTTAACCGTTGTGACCCAAAGAAGCTTGACATCTGATAAATATATGTACAGTACTGTTTATGTACAGTATACAGTCTCCGTTAACTGACGTTAGGCTTACTTGAAGTAATCAGTCATAGTCCTCCGTATACTATTGTGTCTGTGAGTTCCATAGACTACGTCTGCCAGACAGTAAAAACTGTCATAGCACTGACATCCAGTGGCCTCCAGATAGGCCCGCACAGTGTTGAGACTCTCCAGCACTCTTGCAAAAGTGACAGGAGGTTGTTGAATTTCGTCAGCATGTGCCTCGCTGCTCATTTCATTATCAGCTGTTGCCTGCATGTAGGCGCATATCTCGATATCAGTGCTGTCATCAGCTGTTTGTAGAGCGTAATCAACAGCTACGTAGTGATGAAACTCCTCTTTAGTAACACTGGCTGGGATGTCAATAGCCTGTTCATCTGACGCGTTTGCAACAGCTGCATCGGTTTCCTCCCTCTCCAGATCCTTAACAAAGCTTGCCCGTTTATAGCAGTTCACAATGGTTGCCTGTGTAACATGATTCCAGGCTTCTTTCTGCATATGTAGGAAATCCAACAGTGATAAATTACGAGCCAGTTCAACAGCACATTTATCCTTTCCAGTCTGGGCATCCATAACGCTCATCAGATGACGTAGCACAAGAGCCCGATAATTTTGGCTATTATGCTCTGATCCATAGGTTGGATCAGAGAGGTAGTGTTTGGTGGCAGGAAGACCACCTTGGCATTAGACAGCCTGACATCATCCCTGTGTGCAGCACAATTATCACAAAGCAACAAAATCTGACGCTTTTGTGCCCGCATTCTAGTGTCTAATTTCTTTAGCCACTGCTTCCAAATTTCCCCAGTCATCCATGAATTTGCGTTAGCCTCGTATGACACAGGAAGTCGCTTAACATTCTTGAAGCAACGGGGCTGTTTGCTCTTTCCAATGATGAGTGGTTCCAACTTCTCACTCCTATCCATATTGCAGCAAAGGAGGATCATCAGTCGGTCCTTCAACGTTTTACTTCCTGTAGTTTTCGGCTTGTTTGAATGCAAGTGTTCCATCAGGAATCGCTCACCAGTAGAGACCGTTTTCATCAGCATTGAAAATGTCACGAGGTGCAAACTCATTCAAGATGGTAGGAAGAACTGAAACAACCCAATTTTCAGCACCAAAGTCATCAGCATCTTGTTTTTCACCATGCTGTTTCTTGAATTTTATGTTGTTCCTCTCCTTCCATCTTTCCAACCATCCAACAGTGGCTTTGAATTCAGTTAGTCCAAGACTTTCAGCTAGCTGATTAGCTTTCTCCATAAGCAGTGGATCGCTGACAGGAAACTGTCTGCTCCTGACTTGAGAAAACCACCGAAAAGCATCTTCTACATTCTCAGCTTTTCCCGCCCATTTACTTTTCCTGTGTGGATTTGTATTGTTTTGCCAGTCTTCCAGAAGCTGATCTTTCTGCTTCAAGATACATGAAATTTGACTGGGATTGAGACCGTATTCTTTAGCAATAGATGCTTGACTTTGTTTGTTTTCTAATTTTTAAAGAACTTCTATTCGTTCAGCCAGTGTTAAAGTCTTACAATTGCGCTATGACGACGACGACTCCAGTGTACACTCTAACAACTTTCTTTCACTTATTCTGCCTGTGGCAGTTAACCAATGAGATTTCAAATTTATCACCCCTTTGTCACATGCCAATTGGCTTCCATATTCCATGCGTGCACTTATGCGGAGTCTTTCCTGCAGAGGAGCGGTCTTAAACCATGCATATAAGCGAATCTTGCACTTATCAGTGGTGTAGTAAACTGAAGTTTGTCCCCATAGAAATTGATGGCACCAAAAACGGGACCGAAGTACGGCATGCAGTTAAACAGAGCGTGTGCTTATCTGACGTGCACTTAAATGGAGTGCATTGTATATGTAATGTCGCTGAGGGGAGAAGTTACCGATGTGGGCTATCGTTAAGTCATTTTATTTTACTGGTAATCCCAGTTATTAGTAACTAGGTCTCATTGGTCTCATGGACCTCTGTTAAAATAACATGAGTTAGAGGTTAAAAGACACACACATGCACCTTAATGTTGAGAACTCTGCCCCTAAATATATGTATTTTTTAAACACTGCAGTCAATATTTTATATATTTGAGAGTGCTTATTAGATCAGAGTAGACAGTGTATTTCAGGCTAACTTGAAAATACATTTTCTGAAATTGTGGCTTATCTGAAGAACAAAGAAAGGTTATGCATTAGCTTATATAAATGGCTTGCAATAATCAAATTAAATGTCCTGCTGAGATTGCATAATAAACTTAAATAACCTACAGTTGAGATCCCAAAGTGGTGGTTTAAAAATAAAATGAAACGTTCCTTCGTTATTGTAATGCAGTCTACGTAAGGTTTAGTATCTGGAGGCTACAATTAATACAATTGCAACAGATGGGTTGGGCCCATGGTTCCAAGAGTAGGGATCACATTACTCCAATTTTCAAAGAATACACTGGCTAACCTGTTGCTTTGAGAGCTACATTTAAACTTGCTAATGTTAACCTTTAAATGCACTGCATGGATCAGGCTCTGTTTTTTTTTTTTTAAGAACTGGTTATCCCTCTACAGATTCATCTGGTTCCAGATATCAGCTCAAAAGGCTTTCCTTTACAAACACTGAGTTAAAGCAGCAAATCTACATGGACATGAAAGATCCTTTTCATATGTTCCCCCATTCCTCCAGTACTTGGATTTACTACCAAAAGATGCTTCTTGGCTTTAGATGTTTAATAACGCTTTGGCTATTTCTACAGGCTTTTAGATTCTTACATATTTATTTTTTAGTCCTGCATTAGTCCCTCCCCAACCCTGCCCAGACCCCACCCCCTTGCCATAATGCACATTTTAGAGTTTAAGATATGTATATCCTAGCTTTGTAAAATCAGAATTTAGACATTTATGCAATGTTGAAATGCAGGTTTATTCCCATATAAAATGTGGTCTGGTATTCCTGGGGCAGGAACCCTTCTGGCACCACCTATCAAAATGGCACATCTAGCAACAGACTTGCACACCTGTAGTTGCATGAGTTGCAGGAGAACACTGTTAGGGGCACCATTTTGACAGGTGGCACCAGAAGGGCAGGAATAACTAGGGATCGCTCCTGCCCTGGGAACACTAGACCACCAAGGATTTAAGGTATGGGTGCAGAAGTGGGGGGGGGGGGGGGATGTCATTCAAGGTGGGTTGGGAAGTGCTGTAGGGGGTAGAGGGCTTTGTTCAGGGGAGGTGAGAGGCTGGATCAGGGAATGGGGGACTGAATTGGCAGGTCAGAAGCTGTATTTTAGGGGCCTGGGGGCTGGATTGAGCGAGGGGGCTGAATTAGGGGTGGGGGACATGACTGGATCCTGTATACTGCGGCCCAGGAGCATCAGGTCACAGCTTTGTGGTCCGATGCTCCTGAGGTCATATTTTCTTATACAGAAACATGACCGCCTAGCAGTAGTAGCACAAGACTACCACCAGGACCACCATTTTGAAGACAGTGCTGGCCAGGGCAGGAGCAACTGGGAATAACTCCTGTCCAGGGACCTCTGGATCACCAATGAACCTAATGGTAGGCCCTTTTGGAAGATGAAAGGCCTCAATTGTGAGGTTGTGGAGCTTGATTGATGGAATTTGGGGCTGCGATCGGAGGGGTTGGGGATGTGATCGGGGTGGGGCATGTGATTGGGGAGGTAGGATTGTATTTGGGGAAAGATTAGCAGGCTCTGGCTCAGGAGCATCAGGTTGCAGCTTTGAGGCCTGATGCTCCCAGCACAGTACAATAATTCCAGGTTTTTGCTGTGATTAATTTACTGTGATTTTCTACCCATCGTGTGATTTGCGATGTGCACCCAGTGCATACCACAAGTCACATTGTGGTTTTTTCATAGTAATGAACTGCTTTCTATGCTTTTGCATATTTTGCATCTCATTACTATGTAACGGTGACCTAAGCATCATATTAATATAATCAAATCACTGCTCAGCAAATCACCAATTTCACATCCACCACTGAACTTAGTATAAAGTCACGTACATGTGGAAGATTCATTTCTAAACTGTATTATCTATTGGTTCAAGGTGCACATATAGGGCTAATCTTATAACTGGTTGCCTGGATTAAGACAGCAAAATGGTGTCTATTTGCAGCCTATTTTATAAAGAAATAAAAGTGCTTATGTGTCTGTAAAAAATACTAGCAGAAATCCTGCAGAAATACCACCTACAAATTGTCCAGTTTCAACTGGTTCTGGCCAAAATTATTGAATGGACTCTTTTGAGGCAGTTGAATGACTTTTTGACTGAAAGTAATATTTTGATTACATTTCATTATGGGTTTAGGAAAGCTCATAGTACTGAGTCTTCATTGCTGTCCACTATGGATGTGCTTCAGTGGAGTTTAGATCAATCACAACATTTCATAGTTTAGTTTTCAGATATTTCTTCTGATTTTCACACTAATCCCTGGATTCAGTAAATGCAGGCCATTCAGAAACGATTTAGTTAACAAGCCATTAACAATTATTGACATTGATTGGCACTAAGTAGGGTTTGCATTCTATAACACAGCGTACCTACATTGTCTTGAACACAACTCAAAGGAGGACAAGGCCATGGGAGGGGCTTGGTCAGGTCAGGGCATTCCCAAAATTTAGTTGCAGTATTATAGAATGGGGTTGTTTGTGCACTCAACTGCCTTCAGTCGGGTGCAAGGATTTACACCAGGTTTCAGAAAGCGTAAGTCCTCACGCCCAAAGTTGGGTGTCGGAATCAGCTGTAAATGCTTCTTTAAAGGGTGCTAGGAACAGATTGCCCTTTATAGAATATGAGTTTAGCCTGGATCTTTCCAGCATCTAACTTTGGGAGCCATTTATTGAATCCAGTCCTATATGTCATCAAATCTTGGTGAACAGGTTTCAAATGTTGGGGTGTAGGGGGTAGTGCTCGATTAGTTTCAAGCCTGTTTGAGTGGTAGAAGTCAAGAGGTGTGATTGGGTGATAGGACGGCTACTTTTGCTGCTGGAGTTCCACAAGGGTCTTCGTTGTCTGCCATTTTGTTTAATTTATAATTAGTTTCATTATGTTGGCGATTGACAGATTTGAGTGTTCAGGATAGAATAAATGCTGATAATATTCAGTTCTGTTTTGCTTTTGACTCCTTGAATGAAGCAGTGTGTAAGTTGAATGAGGTTTTGGGACAGATTTCTAGTTGGCTACATACTAGGCTTGTGCCAAATTCTACTTGTGATTCTAGATTATTGTAGCCAATTTCTGTTATTCTTCAAGATCAAATTATTCCTGTGTCTCAACAGATTTGGTGTCTTGGTGTAGTGTTGGATTTTGCAGTTTCTTTGAGGCTTCATGTATATACAATACTGAAGGAATGTTTTTTTAGGCTGCAGTTGTTAAGAAAATTAAAACCTACACTATTGAAGGCAGATTTTAGATCTGTGGAGTAGTTTGGTTTTGAAAAAGCTTGATTATTTTAACTCTTTGTTTTTGGACCTCCCACTCTCTATCATTTGGTCTTTGCAAATAATGTAGAATGCAGAAGCTCGCCTGCTCTATGGCACTGCGAAATATGAGCACATTAGACCTGTTTTAAATGAGCTTCATTGGTTGCCTATTCATAAAAGAATATGGTTTAATATATTTTGTTGACACATCAAGTATTTGAAACAACAGGCACCACACTATCTGTTTATAGAGTTGCATACTTATCAGCCAGGGCATCAGTTGAGATCCTCTGAAGCAGACTTTTTAGCAGTTGCATCAGTAAGAGAGTCTAATTATGTGGAGACCAGAAAATATGTTTTGTCGATTGCTGGTCCAGAAAGCTGGAATCGACTTCCTGGGTACCTAAGAATGATGTCAGGCATCTTTACTTTTAAGAGGTAACTGAAGGCCTTTCTGTACATGCAGGCAGGCATATGAAGTGAGTGCCTGATATTGTTTGCTTTCGATTATGTTAAGTGCTTGGTCAGTAGTACTTAATTGGACCAGTTATGGGATGTAGATGTTTTATAATGTTTTGTGTTTTATAATTATGTATGTTTAAATTATACCCCACACAGTTAAAAGCAGATTATCCTATATAATAAAAAGCACCTCCACCGCTCTGAAGCTGACTCTGTAAAAGTGAAGCCTTGAAGCATTCGTGTTCTCTGTAAGCCTGTATCCATCTCCTGAAATGACATCACGTACTGCCGGGTTCGTCACAAACAGCTGTGACCAATCGCTGGAGGTGGATGCTGCAGAGTTGCCAGGCAACGGAATGCCACGTCACACGCATGAGGGTGTTGTGGTCCCTTCCTTCCTCCCTCCCTTCCAGTTCCAGTCCCCCTCCCTCCAAATTTTAAAAGTCATCTTCAATTATCAAGTCGGGTTTATGGCAGCTGGCTGCAGTGGTAAAAGGCGTGCAGGCTCGGCCCTTCTCTCTCTCTCAGCTGTGGTCCCACCCTTGCGGAAACAGGAAATGAGGGCGGGACCAGAGCTGAGAGAGAGAGAAGGTCCGAGCCTGCACGCCTTTTACCACTGCTGACGGCCGCCGTAAGCCCGACTTGGTAAGTGAAAATGACCCTGGAACTGGGAGGGAGGGGGAATCCTGGAACTGGGAGGGAGGGAGGGGGACCCTGAAACTCGGAGGGAGGGGAGAACCTGAAACTTGGAGGGAGAGAGGGAAGGGGGAACCTGAAACTTGGTCCCCTGGAACTCCCAGGGAGGGGTCAACCCTGGAACTCAGAGGGAGGGAGGGGCCGACCCTGGAACTTGGAGGGAGGGAGGGAGGGGCCGACCCTGGAACTCAGACGGAGGGAGGGGGAAGACCCTAGGAACTTGGAGGGAGGGAGGGAGGGAGGGGGGACGACCCTGGAACTTGAAAGGAGGGAGGGAATGACCCTGGAACTTGGAGGGAGGGAGGGAGGGGATGACCCTGGAACTCAGAGGGAGGGAGGGGACGATCCTGGAACTTGGAGGGAGGGGGAGGACGACCCTGGAACTCAGAGGGAGGGAGGGGATGACCCTGGAACTCAGAATGAGGGAGGGGACGACCCTGGAACTCGGAGGGAGGGAGGGGATGGACAACCATGGAACTCGGAAGGAGGGGACGACCCTGGAACTTGGAGGGAGGGGGGATGACCCTGGAACTCGGAGGGAGGGAGAGGGACGACCCTGGAACTTGGAGGGAGGGAGGGGGAGGGGGCCCATGGCACACACTCTCATTCTCACACACGCACTCTCTCACAGACACACTCGCACCCAGTCTCACTCTCTGTCACACACACAAACTCGCACATTCACTCTCTCTCACACAGTCACTCTCACACACACTCTCAAACGTACACACTCCGAGGAAAACCTTGCTAGCGCCCATTTCATTTGTGTCAGAAACGGACCTTTTTTACTAGTATATGTAATAAAAAATAAAGAAGTCATTCACATTGTGATGAGGCAGGCTTACTGATCCCCTGTAAAGGGAGAGTTCCTAAGAAACCCATCTCCAGGGAAAGGGCTCTGGACCATATACAAAGGAGAGAAGGAAAACCTGGGGCACCCACAGAGAGAAAGGAACAGGGTAACCCCTTCAAGAGTAGAGCTGAACTTACCCTTGGTAGTCACTAGGAGGAGCCCTGGGGATGAAGCCCAGTTTCTTGGGTAAAGAAACAAGATGTGATGCCTCCTCTCAGAGGAAATGGAGGGGAGGAACTTTCAGAAGCCCAGCTGAAAAACAGACAGAGCTGAGCCAGGAGGAGGATTGAACAAGGAGGGCGAGGAGCGTCTCCTGACCCTGAGGGTATGGACAGCCTGGAAGCAGTGACTCCCCAGCCCTGTAGTGGAAGGTACAGAACATTGCTGAGATTTGGAACTTTTGAACTAGATACCCCTTGAAGGGATGAATGGAACTCAGCACAGGGCCCCACAGACTCTGAGTAATGATTTTAAATTATTGAACTGTGCATTTTTGCTTTTTTTGTTTGCTGAATCTACTGGAATACTTTGCTGGATGAAATAAAGGGGGGAAATCCAGACCAGATCACTTTACGGCCTTGACCTGAACTTGGGAGAAATACAAGGCTGGGAGTAAGGAGCAACTGTCTGGAGGGCTGACAGAGCCCAGTACCCAGGGTTATCACAACATGCATATATTGGCATATATGGGTGAAAATGACTATTACATCACCTCATACATCACCCTCGGGCACTCCGTTCTGTTGACAAATCTCTCGTCTGTCCCCTTCTCCTCTATTGCTAATTCCAGACTCCGTTCCTTCTATCTCGCTGCACCACACGCCTGGAATAGACTTCCCGAGCATGTACGTCTAACCCCGTCTTTGACCGTTTTCAATTCCAAGCTACAAGCCCACCTGTTTGATGCCGCTTTTGAGTCCTAACCACTGCTCACTTGCCTGTACCTTTTATCCCCTCCTCTTTAATTCCCCTTACCTCTTAGATGTTCTGTCTGTTACCTGTCTTATTTAGATTGTGAGCTCTTTGAGCAGGGACTGTCTTTATGTGTATGGTGTACAGCGCTGCGTATGCCTTGTAGCGCTATAGAAGTGTTAAGTAGTAGTAGTAGTAGTAGTCATGTGCCCTAAATGTATATGAATAGGTGACCCATGACTGGGCCACTTAAATATCTGAAAAAGACATATAAAATGCATTTGCCTGCGGCTGCCTCTGTAAGATAAACTTTGCTTACTGCATTCATTCCAGACTACTTAAAACAAATCAGTTTCGAAAACTCATTAAAGAAAACATAGCCAAGTGAGAATGGCCTTTCATGTGTGGTAGAAGTCTAGAATTTGTAGACTAAGATATACAATACTGCTAGAGATATTACAAAGAGGAACTTCTCATTTAATCCTAGGATTTATTTACTTAATTTGTGGCCTACAAATGTGATGCATTTTTCTAAATTAAAGCTTATCTTGCACTTGATTTCAGCTTCGCAAATTACCTCAGCAAAATATTGGTTCTAGGTACCTTGGCTGAGCAAAGATAAATGGCTTAATAAAAGATAGGAGATTGCAGCTAAAGAAAAGCATATGACCTCACTTCATCAGAACTAGAGGCAGCATATCACTGTATGGAATATATGGACTGCGAGAACGGTAGTAGTATACGGTGATTATACACCTAATTGCTTTAGTACTCAAAGGGTCGTTGCCTCATCATTGGCCAAAAATCTCCTGCATATTGATTTTCATTTTTCTCATGCTGCTGACTTCAAACTTTTTAACTAAATTTTCAAACTCACAGTGGGATATTGTATAAATACGCAGGAGGGTTTTGGCTGAAAGGGATCTCAAAGCAAGAGTTGCATCAGATGACACATTCAAAATATAGTGTACAAAAATGGAACAGGAGAAGATGGAAACGGCTTGAGCATGAACATTGAAGATCACATAAAGCACTGCCCAGATCTGCTTTATGCTGGACACTAGACCAAAAGCATAAAGGGACATTTCAAAAATGAGGAGGAAAATAGAAATTAAAGTTTCCAGGCCTGATTCTGAATGTCATTGCCATGCAGATGCCATTTAGGGCACACAAAAAAATCCCCCTCCGCCCCGATATTCAAATTTAACCAGCCAAGAATGGCACCTGTTCTGTTAAATGGTACTTAGCCAGCTGAGTGCTAATATTCAGTGCGAGATAGCCAGATATCTTGCCTGAATGTTAGCGCTTAGTGGCTAACTGGATGACCAGCTATGTCAAGTGACATAGCCGGTCAGCACCGATATTTTGCATCTGGCCGGCTATGTTTGGTGGCCAAATATGGCTGCATCAATAGGTGGAATATCATTGGCCAGTTTGAACTTAACCATCCAGCACTGAATAATGCCAGTCAAAGGAAACAGACTGGCATTCAATACTTGGGCTCAGCGCTGGGCTAGAGCCTTAAAAAAAGGAAGCTTACAGGCTTATTTTCGAAAGAGAAGGACACCCATCTTTCGACACAAATTGGAAGATGGGCGTCCTTCTCACAGGGTCGTCCAAATCAGTATAATCGAAAGCTGATTTTGGACATCCCCAACTGCTTTCCATTGCAGGGACGGCCAAAGTTCATGGGGGCGTGTCGGAGGTGTAGTGAAGGCGGGACTTGGGCATGCCTAACAGTTGGACATCCTTGACCCATAATGGAAAAAACAAGGACATCCTTGACAAACACTTGGATGACTTTACCTGGTCGTGTTTTTCTTATGACCAAGGCACAAAAAGGTACCCGAAATGACCAGATGACCACCGGAGAGAATCGGGGATGACCTCCCCTTACTCCCCCAGTGGTCACTAACCCCCTCCCACCCTCAAAAGCATCTTTCTTTAAAGATATTGATTGCCAGCCTTTATGCCAGCCTTAGATATCATACTCAGCTCCATCACAGCAGTATGCAGGTCATAGTAACATAGTAACATAGTAGATGACGGCAGAAAAAGTCCCGCACAGTCCATCCAGTCTGCCCAACAAGATAAACTCATATGTGCTAGTATTTTGTGTATACCTTACCTTGATTTGTACCTGTCTTTTTCAGGGCACAGACCGTATAAGTCCGCCCAGTACTATCCCCGCCTCCCAACCACCAGCCCCGCCTCCCACCACCGGCTCTGGCACAGACCGTATAAGTCTACCCAGCACTATCCCTGCCTCCCAACCACCGGCCCTGGCACAGACCGTATAAGTCTGCCCAGCACTAGCCCCGCCTCCCAACCGTCTCTGCCACCCATTCAAGGCTAAGCTCCTGAGGATCCCTTCCTTCTGAACAGGATTCCTTTATGTTTATCCCACGCATGTTTGAATTCCGTTACCGTTTTCATCTCCACTACCTCCCGCGGGAGGGCATTCCAAGCATCCACCACCCTCTCCATGAAAAAATACTTCCTGGCATTTTTCTTAAGTTTGCCCCCCTTCAATCTCATTTCATGCCCTCTCGTTCTACCGCCTTCCCATCTCCGTAAAAAGTTCGTTTGCGGATTAATACCTTTCAAATATTTGAACGTCTGTATCATATCACCCCTGTTTCTCCTTTCCTCCAGGGTATACATGTCCAGGCCAGCAAGTCTCATACGTCTTGTAACGTAAATCCCATACCATCCTCGTAGCTTTTCTTTGCACCGCTTCAATTCTTTTTACATCCTTAGCAAGATACGGCCTCCAAAACTGAACACAATACTCCAGGTGGGGCCTCACCAACGACTTGTACAGGGGCATCAACACCTCTTTTCTTCTGCTGGTCACGCCTCTCCCTATACAGCCTAGCAACCTTCTAGCTACGGCCACCGCCTTGTCACACTGTTTCGTCGCCTTCAGATCCTCAGATACTATCACCCCAAGATCCCTCTCCCCGTCCGTACCTAGCAGACTCTCCCCGCCTAACACATACGCCTCCCGTGGATTTCTACTCCCTAAGTGCATCACTTTGCATTTCTTCGCATTGAATTTTAATTGCCAAACCTTAGACCATTCTTCTAGCTTTTTCAGATCCTTTTTCATGTTTTCCACTCCCTCCGGGGTGTCCACTGTGTTACAAATTTTAGTATCATCTTCAAATAGGCAAACTTTACCTTCTAACCCTTTGGCAATGTCACTCACAAATATATTGAACAGAATCGGCCCCAGCACCGATCCCTGAGGCACTCCACTACTCACCTTTCCCTCCTCCGATCGAACTCCATTCACCACCACCCTCTGGCGCCTGTCCGTCAACCAGTTCCTAATCCAGTTCACCACTTTGGGTCCCATCTTCAGCCCATCCAGTTTATTTAAGAGCCTCCTGTGGGGAACCGTGTCAAAAGCCTTACTGAAATCTAAGTAGATTACGTCTATAGCACGTCCACGGTTCAATTCTCTGGTCACCCAATCAAAGAATTCGATGAGATTTGTTTGGCACGATTTCCCTTTGGTAAAACCATGTTGTCTCGGATCTTGCAACTCATTTTCTTCCAGGAAATTCACTATCCTTTCCTTCAGCATCGCTTCCATTACTTTTCCAATAATAGAAGTGAGGCTTACCGGCCTGTAGTTTCCAGTTTCTTCCCTATCACCACTTTTGTGAAGAGGGACCACGTCCGCCATTCTCCAATCCCTCGGAACCTCTCCCGTTTCTAAGGATTTATTAAACAAATCTTTAAGAGGACCCGCCAGAACCTCTCTGAGCTCCCTCAATATCCTGGGGTGGATCCCATCCGGTCCCATGGCTTTGTCCACCTTTAGCTTTTCAAGTTGTTCATAGACACTCTCTTCTGTGAACGGTGCTATATCCACTCCATTCTCAAATGAACTTTTGCCAGACCATCGCGGTCCTTCTCCCGGATTTTCTTCAGTAAAAACAGAACAAAAGTATCTATTTAGCAAATTTGCCTTTTCTTCATCATTATCTACATAGCGGTTTGCAGTATCTTTTAGTCTCACAATTCCCTTTTTAGTCACTCTCCTTTCACTAATATACCTGAATAAATTTTTGTCACCCCTCCTTACATTTCTAGCCATTTGTTCTTCCGCTTGCGCTTTCGCCAGACGTATCTCTCTCTTGGCTTCTTTCAGTTTCCTCCGATATTCCTCCCCGTGTTCCTCATCTTGAGCTTTTCTGTATTTCTGGAATGCCAACTCTTTAGCCTTTATTTTCTCAGCCACTTGCTTGGAGAACCATATCGGTTTCCTTTTTTTCTTGCTTTTATTTACTTTCCTTACATAAAGGTTTGTGGCCCTATTTATAGCTTCCTTCAGCCTGGACCACTGTCCTTCCACCTCTCGTACGTCCTCCCGGCCCGTCAGCTCCTTCCTTAGATACTCCCCCATTTTGCTAAAGTCAGCACGCTTGAAATCCAGGACTTTGAGTTTTGAGTGGCCGCCCTCCTCTTCAGCCGTCATTTCAAACCAAACCGTTTGATGGTCACTGCCGCCCAGGTCCCTGGAGTAGTTTTAGTGGGTGCTGTGCATTTCAGGCAGGCGGACCCAGGCCCAACCCCTCTACCTGTTACATTTGTGGAGGATACAGCAAGCCCTCCAAAACCCACCAGAAACCCACTATGCCCACATCTAGGTGCCCCCCTTCACCCGTAAGGCCTATGGTAGTCGTGTACAGTTGTGGGTAGTGGGTTTTAGGGGGAGGGTTTGGGGGGCTCAGCACACAAGGTAAGGGAACTATGTACCTGGGAGCAATTTATGAAGTCCACTGCAGTGCCCCCTAGGGTGCCCGCTTGGTTTCCTGGTATGTCAGGGGGACCATTGCAGTACAAATGTTGGTTCCTCCCATGACCAAATGGCTTGCATTTGGTCGTTTCTGAGATGGACGTCCTTGGTTTCCATTATCGCCGAAAATCAGAAACGACCAAGTCTAGGGACGACAATCTCTAAGGACGACCAAATTTCAGGATTTGGGTGTCTCTGACTGTATTATTGAAACAAAAGATGGGCATCCATCTTGTTTCAAAAATACAGGTTTCCCCCACCCCTGGATGGGGACGTTTTGCGAGGATGTCCTCATCAAAACTTGGATGTCCCTTTCGAAAATGCCCCTCCGCGTGTTCTACCGTATTCGAGATTTTCAGGAAAGATTGACCGATCAATTCACAAACATTGGCAGATATTAGAATTATATAGTGAATTTGAATGACCATAAGTGAAATGTTTAAACATCATGGTCAGAAACAGAATCCAGATGGAAAAGCTGAACATCTAAGATGTTCAGTGTGACAATACAATGGAAGTACCAATGTGGCAGGATCCACAGACAGGCAACAAAATCTACACACAACATAACACAACATGTAACTCTAGAAATATTGTATATATTATAGAGTGTATATGTTGATAGGAACAGCCGTCAAGTTAAGGTTCAAGTCAATGAGCATAAATCTAAGACCACTACTGGAAATATAGTAACACCATTAGTTTTACACTGGAAAAGTATGAATCATTCTGTCATGGAGTTGCATTGGTACATCATCGACAGAGTAAGTCGAGGGTGGAAGGGTGGAAATTTGGTTCAATGGTTGAAATACAGGGAAATACTAAGAACCCAAATGGGCTGAATAAAGAAACTGAATGGATGACGTGGATCTAGTCCTATAAGTTGATTGACAGAGTCATGCGACTGAGCCATTTAAAAAAAAAGCCACTGTGGCCATTTTGATGAATGACAAAAGAGGAAGTATATGAATGATCACTCTAAGGTATGGACATTGGAAGACTTATATATCATGATTTTTATATGAAGATGATTTTTTTGAAATCCAGGGGAAGGAGCCTTGCCAGCCATAGCAAAACATGAATATTTCCCCAGAGAAAAAGATAAGTGAAGCACTTTAAAAATTAAATATTAAGTGCACTGAGTTTAAAAATAAAAGAGAATAAATGTATAAAAATTACAAATTAATTACAGTATGGACTGATAATGATATAGAATGATATCTTCTAAAAAAAGGTTTTGAAGAGTCAGTCACTTCTGATGGTCCATCATTATAAGATAGAATTTATTATATTCAAGACATGAGACCATGAGTGTATTGATTTGCATATACTGTATTCTCTTACCACCATCTCATCTATAATTTTATTTCACATAATAAAATCAATTTCAATTTTTAATAACGGCTTTGAGCAGGAGAGTTACTACATTGGCAGATTTTTTTCAACCTTGTGATTATTTTACTTTTTATTGAAGACTTTGATGACCCTTGATGCAGGCAGTTGCCAAAACTTGGCAAAGTTAAGTCCTTCAATAAAATAGTTTCTTGCATATCATTGCTTGTTCTTCCTTCCTTGGACCACCTTTGAGGTTATACCCCTGGATTTTTGCATTGCACATAAATTATACTAACAGAAATAAACCAAGTTATTTTATTTGCATAACTGTTCAAAAGCATTCCTTTGGATTCCAATAGATAAGTGCTGCTGACTGGGATATTCAGTGGCATGGTCTGGATAATGCTGCTCAGTATCCTTACAGACGGACTCAGCTCTACGTAGCTAGTGCTGGGGCAGAGTGTAGGCAGAGATAGTGTCGTTTTGAAACCTATCTAGATAGTGGCAGTATTCAGTCTCCTAGATAATTTACCAGAATAACTTAGGACAGAGTGAACCCAATATTCAGCCAGTGTCAGATGGCAATTTTTGAGGTTGAATCGATCCAGCTTCCTAACCCCCCCCCCCCCCCCCCCCCCCCAATGAACGGAGGATGCCCCTCAGCAATCACTGATCTGCTCTCCACCACCAAAATCCCTACTCCCCTAGATCTTACCCTAGTATGGCTCTGGTAAGCTAGTTGATGGGGCAAGAGTGGTCTCTCTGTGCTCCCCCTCCCCATAGACGTGTTCTCTGGTCCTATAAACAGTCTGATCAATATTCAGCTGGTGGCAGTCTGGGCTTTGACATTGAATCTCTGGGTTTGGAGAGTCAACTAACGCTGTTTAAGTGCAATATTCATCACAAAATCAGCTATAGGTTAATGCATAAAGATAAGACTAACATTTATTTGTCCCTATTTTTGCAGCTAAGCTGGCCAGTTAAGCTATGAATATCGGCACTTAACCAACCAAGTACTGATGGCACCCCTGAAACATCCTCAAAATAGCCATATTTTAGTCTGGTGCTACATAAGTACATAAATGTTGCCATACTGAGACAGACTGAAGGTCCATCAAGCCCAGCATCCTATTTCCAACAGTGGCCAATCCAGGTTACAAGTACCTGGCAAGATCCCAAAACAGACTGGAATATCAAAGAGGCGCTGTCTTTCAACGACAGAAGAGAAAAACAGAAAGCAGGTTCTTTATTTGTACAGACCCAATGTGGCCACTTTTCGTCAATAAGACTGCATCAGAGGTAGTGACAAAAAACAGCTAAACAGGGACAAAGAAAGACTTAGCCCGGATAGCACAACTGATCATCCAAGATGATTTCAGCAGTGGTTCCTTCATAGAGGTGGAGCAGCAGCTTCAATCCTCTGTATGGGGAGTAAAGAAGTGAGTCACGTCTACCTGTTCCACGCCACTCATTATTTTATAGACGTCTATCGTATCTCCACTCAGCCATCTTTTCTCCAAGCTGAAGAGTCCTAGCTGCTTTAGCCTTTCCTCATAAGGAAGTCATCCCATCCCCTTTATCATATTCATCACCTTTCTCTGTACCTCTTCTAATTCTACTATGTTTTTCTTTGAGATGCGGTGCCCAGATCTGCATACAGTATTCTAGATTGAGACCATGTGAAGTAACTGTGTTGTACTCAAAAATACATTGTTGTTGTTCTTTCAGAAGAATGGAATCTATATCTCCCCCATGCCATCTTAATTGGATAGTCTTTAAAACAACAAAATTGCAAATCTTCAAGAGTGTGGTTCTTAGATAACCAATGCTCGGCCAATGGTATTGATGTAACTTTGCATGAGATACAACTCCTGTGTTCAATGATACAAGTTTTCACCATGTGCTTCATTTTTCCAATGAACAAGGACACAGAACCAAGTACGCTACCTGAGCAGTGATGCATGTGCTGGTGAGGTTCAATTTAACAATTTACCTGGTTACTGGATACATGAAAGAAGATATATTCAAACTGTGTCTGCATACTGAGCAATACCCACATGGCAAACGTCCCATATGTATAACATTTTCTTGTGCTCTTGAAGGTAATGTAGAATATACCAATCTCTCTTTAATGTTCTTATTCCTTGAAAAGGGTACAATGAGCCTCTAATTCTTGAAACAATCATGCGTTTCCAAAATGTGCCAATTCCTTAATATGATCTTCTGGATATCTCTAGAAAAAGTTGAAAACCGTAGGGTACAGATTATCTCTTGTTTTGGCCTGATTCCCTGTTGGGTTAAAAGACAATCCCTGCATTGGGCTCTTGCTCTCTCATGATCCCTGGTTATACAGTCTTTAGGATAACGTCGCTGTGCAAAGCAGGCCATCATTGAACTTGCCTGTACATCAAATTCTTCAAAATCTGTACACAATCTTCTTTATCTAAGAAATTGTGAATATAGTAGGCTAGATTTCAAGCTTCTGTTGTGGAAACTGGTGAAATGTAAATAGATATTCTTTTCCATCAGTTTTCTGTATACGGTAGTAACAAACATATATATGGAGGCATATTTTCAAAGCACTTTGGGAGGCTAAGTTCCATAGGTTTCTATGGAACTTTGGGAGGCTAAGTGCTTTGAAAATGAGCCCCATGGTCTTCTTGATTAAGATATCCAAAAAAGGAATCTGTTCTACACCACTCCTACCTCTCCTACCCCTACATCCCCTGCCCATTTCACCTATCTCAACCTATTTCCTAACAACCACATCATACCTCTACTATTGCTAAAGCTGTGTTCTTTCTGTGATACTACGTAATTCCATACTATGTAAGCCACACTGAGCCTGCTACTGAGCGGGAAAGAGCGGGGTATAAATGCAACAAATAATAGTAATAATGATATTGAATCTTGAAATGTAGATTAATATCACATGTATTGATTCACTGATGAAATTCCAGGACATGGTTTTCTGTTCCTTTTCATATTACAAATATGTCATCAATATAGCGTTTCTAGAGTGTAACTTCAGATGCAAATGGATGATTTGCTAGAAATGCTCTTTTGAAAATGGCCACATACAGGTTGGCAACATCTGGTGCCATGGGAGACCCCTTGGCTGTGTCGCGTTCTCGAGGGCCTTGGCATACTGTCAGGTCCTCAAGGCAGCACTGGGAATTGTGAGCCCTTGGGCCCCTGCCGTGGAGCGGCAGAGGCAGGCAAGACTGAGCCTGCTACTGAGCGGGAAAGAGCGGGGTATAAATGCAACAAATAATAGTAATAATGATATTGAATCTTGAAATGTAGATTAATATCACATGTATTGATGAGTCACCACCAGCAGGACAGAAGCAGGAAGTTCCTTGCCTCCAAACAGAGGCTTGACACACAGAGGAAGTGAGCCCACAGGAAGGACAAGCAGGAGCCATCTTGGATACTGGCATAGAGGAGGTGGCAGCCATCTTGGAAGAGGCATAGCCCACACAGGTGAGGTCCAGTAAGGCAATCAGCACACAGAGCCAGAGAGAAACTAAGACAGAGACAGACACAGAGACAAGCAGAAGCCAGCACAGCCACTGACTCCCAGAAACAGGGTAAGTATGAGGGTGGTCACGGCCACAGACGTGACAGGCAGTACCTTTCACCTGCAAAAAGAATTGGTCTTGAAAACAGAAGTAGTTCTGTGTCAGGACTATTGTTGCCAAAGTTAGAATAAAACGATTAGGAATCCGCTGAATGGTGGTTCTTTTTTTGAGTGTTTTTTTCTATAATAGAAATGCCTACAATTGTGGTATGTTGATGTAGAGTGCAACAATGTCAAGCGCTACCAAGAACATATCCTCTAGACCACCATCACAATCTTTGAGCAGTTGAATCTTGAGAGAGGAGTCTCTGATGAAGGATTCTATCGTGGGGCAAAGGGACACAAGAAGAGGTCTACAAACTTGGAGCATGGCTCAAGGATGGATCCATTTCCAGAGATAATAGGATGTCCAGGAGGATGAGCGGGTAGATTTATGTATTTTAGGGAGCATGTAAATGGCATGACTGACCAGATTTTTAACAGTAAGGAAATCTTTTTCATTAATGGTGATGCATCCTGCATCAGCTATTTTTAATAGTTATCCTATCTCAGTTTGTAGCCTTGTGTTCAGATCATGATCTAACTTAATATAATATTGGTCGTCAAAAATCTGTCATTCTATCTGTGCAATATAGTTGATCATTTATCGTTTATTCATTTTACTATACCGTCTCAAATTGTAGTTACAAAACAAAAACGGTTTACATATTAATATAAAATTAGTAATAAAAAACATAAAAGAACTCCAACAAATTGATAGGAAAGCAAACTAAAACAGCCATTCTTAAAAAGATAAAACACCAATTTTGCTAGACAACCATTCTTAACAATTACATGCCAAACATAAAAATTTACTGCATAATCAATTCTACCTAGTGATGCCGTTTTATCACAGATTATTTTCAACTGTTTCCTGGAATAGATACGTTTTCAAAAATTTTCGAAATTGAATGTAGGACTCTTCCAATCTGAGGTGTTTTGGGAGACAATTCCAGAGAGAGGGGGCCAAGAAAAAAAATGCTGAATTTCTAGTGGACTCCCATCTAACCTTCTGTGATGATGGGATAATCAATCTGTTATCTGTAAGTGAGCGAAGAGTTCTCCTAGGCGAATATGGCAGAATAATGTTTGATAGATACGATGGAATTAGAGAATACAGTGCTTTGTGCGTCAATGTAAAGATTTTACATTTTATTCTGGCTTCAACTGGAAGCCAGTGAAGTTGATATAAAAGTGGCATCACTCTGTCGTATTTAGAGGCCCTGCAGATAACACGGGCTGCAGTATTCTGTATCATTTGTAAGCATTTTATATTTATCTTTGTAAGTCCTGCATAGGTACTATTACAATAGTCCAGGCGTGTTGTGATATATGCATGCGTTAGTGTGCATGGTGAAGTATTGTCAATTGAATTTCTAATTGAGCGTAGTTTTCGAAGATGATAGAAAGAGTTCCTGACTACCAGAGATATTTGTTCGTTAAATGATAAAGCTGAGTCAATAATGACTCCTAGATATCTGAACGATTGTACTGTTGGAATTGGTTTATCAAATAAGGTAGGTATAACAGCAGGGATAGTATCATGGCCCGTTATCCACGATGTAACAGTCTTGTCTGGATTTAAGACTAGATTATTTGATTTAAGCCAACTAGCTACTACTTTAAGACCATTCTGAATTTGCGTAAGTTCAATATCTAGCAGCTTAACATAGTGGATCAGGAGAAAGTCATCGGCGTACGAATAAAAACTAATACCCAATGATTGAATAAGTGAAGCAAGAGGACTGACATATATGTTAAACAGAATTGGTGATAAGACTGATCCTTGCGGTACCCCACAGGAAACGGGATATATTTTTGAAGTAGAACAGTTTTGGACTACTTTAAACGATTGATTTGTAAGGAAGGGGGCAAACCAACCATAAATTGTACCTGCAATACCAATTTCTTTTAGCCGATATAATAAGAGATCATGATCTATCAGGTCAAATGCAGCTGATAAGTCCAGTGAAATAACTAAAGCAACATAGCCCTGTTCTAATCTAGCGTGCATTTCACTTAGAAACGAGGTAATAACTGTTCCAGTGCTATGTCCCTTCCTGAAACCTGATTGTCTAGGGTGTAAGATGTTTTTAGATTCAGTATAAGATTGAAGTTGATTAAGTACTACTGTTTCCAGTAGTTTAGATAAAAATGAAAGATTAGAAACCGGTCGATAGTTCCCAGGGGAAGATGAATCCAGGGTAGTTTTTTTCAAGATAGGTTTTACCAGTGCCTCTTTAAGTGTTGTTGGAACTATTCCTTCTGTAAGGCTTTTTATAATGATTAAATATAAGTGCACTTGTAGTTTTACTGAAGCACTTTTCAGCCAGTTAGATTGAATCGGATCTAAAGCACTGTATGTTGGTGAAATATGTGATATCAGCTTTTGAAATGATATTAATGATGGGATCCATTATGACAATTCCACTGCCTTTATTGGCTGGCTTAATAATGATCTCATGGGTACGAGAGAGCATATCAAGTGCTGTCTTCTCTTCTTTCATCAAATTAAAGTAACATTTACATTGATTATTTTTCTCCAGGTTCTCTATTTCCTGCATGACACATCTGTTGAAGACCAAGATTGAAGGATCACATTGGCCAGGTGGTAATCATTTTTGAAGGTTTCTTAGTGACTGAAAAGTCAGTCTGGCATGAATCTTTATCCAAAAACAATGTATAATCTGCAATTTTCTGTTAAAATGAAATAAATCTATGTGAGTTTGAAAGGGTTGATAAGATGTCATTCTGCAGTATCTGGTCCTGAATATCTGTTGAAATTGATGTAGACAAGTTGAAAATCAGTATTTCATTGGCATCTATGGTCAAGTGAATATGCCATATCCCCTCTACCTGCCCCAGGTGGGGTAAAAGGACCGGGGATGTCGCACAAAGTAATTCCAAGGATTTTTTATGCAATGATTCCCCTATAAATATCCCCTGCTGCCTAGGGTACTGGAAGTGTTCTCAAATCTCTAAAAAATCAATATGAGTATTATCCTCAATGGCTACACGAGGAGTGGTTGGTGGACTTGGAAAGGGAGATGTTGGCCGGTCAACCGATTCACTTCTTATTCACTTGCGGCTTCTTGTATTTTTAAAAGAATTTTGTCTAATATTAGAACTTTCTGAGCATGGACTTGTGGGTTTACTGAACTTAGATTGTGAGCATGACTGTCTGGTATTTCTAACAAAAGTCTTCAGTTTGGACCAGGGGTGTATGCTTACTTTCTTATAATCCATAGCATCCCTTTGCATTTCATCAATTTTGACCTTTTTAATAACTTTTCTAAAATTTTCAACTGTTGAACAATCACATCAACAATCACTGTTTCAAAATTCTCATCCTCTTTTTTTAAGATAGTCAATTTGCTCTTCAATAACTGGTTTTAAAGCATCGTTCTTGTCTTAGCTGTTTCAGCTATCATGATCATTAAATCTAATGCACACTTATTTAAAACTGCACACCATTGATTTAAAAAATTAGAATCATCTAAAAACAAACAGGGTTCTTTCATAATTCTTATATTTTCCATATGCCCCTTATTTTTTTATAAAATCTTGAACAATTACACCTGTTTGTTGTTTTGTGCAGCTGTACAGACGTCATTTTATTTAGGAGATTTGCTGTCTCCACATTGTATTTTCAGTTAGAAGATAGGTTAGTTTTTCACTATTCTAATCTATGTAATCCTAATGTGTCATGTTTGCATGATGCGTTTTCCTTATCTACTGTGTTTGTTTTGACATAATTTATCACTATAGCCAGGATCCAGTTCTCCTTCTTGCACCTTATATGCATTCACTTCAATCAATGCCACCTAATCTTTTCCTTCTGTCACAACAGCACTTTTTACATGCACTTCGGGGTCCTGTGGTGGCATCAGAGCATGGATTTGCTGAGCTCCGAGGCCCCTTTTACCGCAGCAAGGGTTTGTTTTTAAAAAAGGAAATGGCACGTGGTCATTTTTTTTTAAGAAAAGGAAATGTCACATGGTCATTTCCTGGGGGAACCCTTATCACCTCCTATTTAGGAAGTGATAAGGGCTCCCATGCTAACCCAGTGGTAACCAGGCAGTGAATGGCACTGCCCGATTACCACCAGGTAAGCTTCTGGCAGTAAAAATTTAAAATATTTCCAGTCACGCCAGAAATGGTGCACAGTGGAGGGGGGGGGGGGGGCCACACTGCCACCGGCTTCTTCAGTGGGCCAATGGTAGTGTCAGATTGACGTGTGCCAACACCGTAGTGGTTCTACAGCAGAATTGAAAAAGGGCCCCTTCATTAGTTCTTAATTTTCTTGAACCCATATGTATCAACTCAGTTGTTGATATTATTATTTGTTCATAAACATCTCTACATGTGCGTGGATGTTATGAATCCTTTGCGTTGTTATTGATACATTGAGGGACATACTCGAACGGGGGCCCAAGTTTTCCTGTGGACGTCCTTGCAGGACGTCCCGGCGAAGGGGCGGGGAAACCCGTATTATCATAACAAGATGGGCGTCCATCTTTCATTTCGATAATACGGTCGAGGACGCCCAAATCTCAACATTTAGAGTGACCTTAGAGATGGTCGTCCCCGATTTTCGGCGATAATGGAAACCGAGGACACCCATCTCAGAAACGACCAAATGCAAGCTCTTTGGTCATGGGAGGAGGCAGCATTCATAGTGCACTGGTCCCCCTCACATGCCAGGACACCAACCGGGCACCCTAGGGGGCACTGCAGTGGACTTCAGAAATTGCTCCCAGGTGCATAGCTCCCTTACCTTGTGTGCTGAGTCCCCCAACTCCCCCCCCCAAACCCACTACCCACAACTGTACAACACTACCATAGCCCTAAGGGGTGAAGGGGGGCACCTACATGTGGGTAAAGTGGGTTTCTGGTGGGTTTAGGAGGGCTCACATTTACCACCACAAGTGTAACAAGTAGGGGGGATGGGCCTGGGTCTGCCTGTCTGAAGTGCACTGCACCCACTAAAACTGCTCCAGAGATCTGCATACTACTGTCAGGGAGCTGGGTATGACATTTGAGGCTGGCATGGAGGCTGGCAAAAAATATTTTTAAAGGTTTTTTTAAAGGGTGGGAGGGGGTTAGTGACCACTGGGGAGTAAGGGGAGGTCATCCCCGATTCCCTCCGGTGGTCATCTGGTCATAGCTTATAAATAGACATACACACATCACGCTTTTGAAGTGTATTGGGAGTTGGGGGGATGGGGTGGAGTCGGAGGGGGGAGAGAGGGGGATGGGCGAGGGGAAGTAGGGGGGCAGTTGAGGGGGGGAGTGTTGAAGGTTATAATCGACTGTTTGGCTGAAGGTATCTGAACTCTGTTATATGCTTTGTTATGAGCCATACAATAAACATGATTTAAACATAAATAGTGGCTTGAGTTTGGAAGTGCCACCTGAGTTCCTGAAAAGTCATCTTCAGGCGTGCAGTCAGAGAAAATTTAAGGGGCATTTGTGAAAAGCCAGAAGATATGGGAGCTTTTCGTTTTGAAGCTATATGAAGTTATTGGACATGGAAAGCACCATCAAAATAAGATAAATTGGCTGTCTAGTCCTTGTTCTTTCCTTTCATAAATGAATTTTAAGTTTAATACTGAAAGACTTTAATTATGGGACCTTAAATACATTATCATGAAGTTCTGGTGTTGGTGTTTTGGAATTGCCCGATGAAAGAAACTAAAGACTCTATTCACCTTGGAAGTGTCCATATTGGATGCTATATGAGTAAAATTTTGGAGTCTAGGGGCATTCCATATTAATTAAAATAACTTTATATTGGACTAGTTAGCCTCTTTGGCATCAGCTATTTACATTAGTCTGTTGGAGTAGTATGTGATGTATGGTGACTAGAGTATCTTGGAGCTTATTAATTTTGGATTTAAATCTATATTCAGCATCAGTAGTACAGATCCACGGATATCGTAAAAATAGAGCAAAGGGGATATTCTGTTTCATATGAGGTGGCTGCATACTAAAAAAACTGCAGCACAGAATTCCTATCTGTAGCTTTAGAGAAGACAATGGTTTCAAATTTAGTAGAATGTGTCCTCACTTGTACATTCAAAAACGTTATAGCAGCCATATCAAACTTCACTTTGAACTTGATGGTAGGATGATATGCATTCAAATACACCTCAATCTATAAACAAAATATATCTATAAAATGAATCAAGCATTTTATGTGAACAAAAATAGAGGAAGAATAAATAAATCTATATACTGTATACTGGAGGAGTCAGAGGAGGTGATCCCCGATTCCCTCCAGTAGTCATCTGGTCAGTTGGGGCACTTTTTTAGGACTTGGACCTGAAAAAAAGGGTCGAAATAAAGCGGACCAAATTCTTGTCCAAAACGCCCTTCTTGTTTCGATTATCAGCTAAAGATGCCCATCTCTCCTCGGCCGATAACCATGCCCCAGTCCCGCCCACCACGCCTCTGACACGCCCCGTCCACTCTGTTCGTTCCTGCGACGGAGTGCAGTTGAAGACGACCAAAATCAGCTTTTGATTATACCGATTTGTTTGCCCACGGGAGAAAGACGCCCATCTCCCGATTTGGGTCGAAATATGGGCGTCTTTCTCTTTCAAAAATAAGCTGGATAGTCATCTGTTTTTTTCAGAAGACCTCAGTTTTACGGAGGCATGGTTTACATAACATTTTTTACACCACTCTCCACTCGTCACTGGCCTTCAAATATAATTTTTCATTTAGATTTTTCTTTTTGTATCTTTTTTTTTAAAGAGTTTCATTCAACCTTCAAATATCAATTTGTTTTATAGCTTTCAAGCATAAACAGTTAATGTAGGTTGGTACTTCAAAAAGCACTTAGCTTAGATTAATCTCTTGTCAAGGGGATCTCTTGTCCGACACAACATCATGTTTCGCCGTATGTCAAGGGAATGTGTAACGTACACTATTCTGTAAGTTACATGTCTAACTGGGAGCCATGCACATGTCCTTCCCATGCTCCGCCCACATTTACACTCCACTTACATTTGTACACTAGACATATATACCCTTATAGAATAGCACTTAGGGCACTAACACTTATAACTGCTACTTTTTGTGCATATATGTGCACAAAGGGGTGCCTAGTTAAAGAATTTCCCTTAGAATTTATAAAATACACTTAAGCATTGATTACCCCCTCCCATTATATCATCCATTTTCCCACCTTGCAAAGATCTACAAGCATTTTAGTGATTGATTTAAAATATATATATTCTGCAATATATTACTGTTCTAAGTGGCTTACAACAGTACATACATGTAATTAAAACAAATAAAAAACAAAACAATTATTGAAGCACACAAAATTATAAGAATACAATCTCTTCATAAAATACCACTCCTACCAATAAAAATAATAACTACCTCAATCAAACAAAAGCATTACTCAAAGGCTTTTAAAAATTGATAAGCTTTTAGATGTTTTCTTTCAAAAAAGGAGACATACAAAATTCAAGAGGTGATGAATTCCATAACAATGGACCAGCCACAGAAGATAATTATGTAGTCTAATCTGAAGGAATGAAGCCACCTTCAAAAGCAGTTTCTCCGCTGATTTCGGTGTGTGAGAAAAAGTATGACAAACTGACACTACCGCTGGGCTAGCACATGCGCCCAGCAGTAATTCTGAGTTCGGAGTATGCCGAATCCTGCAGTAGAAAGTAATTTTCTATTTTCTACCATGGAGGTGTTCCCAGCGGTAATCAGCAGTTGGTGTGCACTGCATGGTTACCGCACGGGTAACATGTGAGCCCTTACCACTAGGTCAATGGGTAGCAGTAAGGGCTCAGGCCGTAAATAGGCGCACACTAGTTTTAATTTTAGCGCATGCCCATTTCCTGGCCTATTTTTAAAAAAAGCCCTTTTTCCCAGCCGTGATAAAAAATGGCCCAGCATGCACTCAAAACACACACCCACACTACCGCAGGCCACTTTTTACCACGGCGTAGTAAAAGGACCCCTCTAAGCATTTTTACTCACAGGGCACTTTTATAAGTGTCAACTTGAGAACATAAAGCACTGTTTTACATTCTCAGATAGCTTATAAAATTACCCCTATAATTATATCCTAGAGCAGTGTTTCCCAAATCTCTTTCCTGCATATTCATTGTGGATATCCTGAAAACCTGACTGGCAAGGGGTACTCCAGGACCAGACTTAGGGAAATCTTTTTGACAGGTATTTGCTTTGCTTACTGAAGTCCACAAAACGATTTAAATCAAAAGAGGTGCCAGTAAACTGCAGACTACACACAGTTAGTTTTGTTTTTTACTATGTGCCTTTTTTTTTATATGACCTTTTGCATTTACCCCAAAATTCTGTATATCGCGCTGAGATTTCCATGCAGAAATTGAAGCGTATTTCATACCAATGTACATAACTTAGTTAACCAGCTAATTAGCACTGATAATTGGATGTTAACAACCAATTATCAGCACTAATTGGCATTAATTAGAATTTACACACACTACTTGTTAAGTGTATTTTGTAACAGGGTATGCATAAAAGTCTCATCGTTGCAAAGCGGGCCTGGTTATGGCAGTGGAATGGGCAGGTCATGGGCATTTCTAAAATCTATATACATTGTTATAGAATACACTCACACCATGCCTAAATTAGGCATCATGATTTATACCGGGTTTTACTTGGCGTAACTGACCACAACTTAATTTAGTTGTGTGGATTGGTGCTCGATGTATTCTATAAACCACGTGGGGCTTATTCTATAAAGTATACCTAAACTAAAGCATACTTTATAGAATAAACCTAAGCGAATTTCATTTTGTTGCCAAATTTTTAGGCGTGATATATAGAATCTAGCCCTTAATGATGTATTATTTATTTATTTATTGATTTGTTGCATTTGTACCCCAAATTTTCCCACCTAATTTATGTATCTATTTACAATTGTTTTATATGTTCTGTTTTAGTTTATCTGATTCTTCAGAGATTTTTGTGTGCTTTCTTTGAACCCTTCAGAATTTGTATGTGACTAAGCTAATTTCCTGTGAGCATGTACCTTTTATATGTACATTATGGAAGATCTTTTTGGATTTGGTTTTATTTATGATTTGTTTATGGGTTATTAATGAATTGATATTGTAGTACCTAAAGTTACCCCTGATGCAGCCCTTCATTTGGATGAAATGTGGTCACATCGGGCTTGTTATGTGTGAGATCTTCTTCCTGAATAAAAGTTTCAAGCCTCCTCGATGTGTGTTCTCCACAAAATGATTGGACATGTGCTACCCTTATACTCACTACAGAATGAGAGAATTCATTTGCACATGTCACATCTCCTAAAAATCCTGACTTAGATGTGATGCCACAGCATATTCTAGAACAGACTTTAAGGGTCTAAGGGGGTCTTTTACAGAGCTGTGCCAGCGTTTTCATCTTATGGTAAAAAACAGCTGGCAGTAAATGCTAAGATGCCCATTATATTCCTATGGGTGTCTCAGCGTTTATTGTCAGTTGATTTTTACTGCAAGCTAAAAACGCTACCGCAACTTTATAAAAGGCCCCCTAAAAAACTAAAAGGAAAATAAGGCCTTTCATGTATTTTTCACAGGCTGACTCAAATACACCTGGGCTTAAATTTATCTTTCATGGAAAAAAGACGACAAGCATAATTATTTCCAAACAAAACCTTCTAAAATGCAATGGCACCATATATTTTAGTTTCTTTGGCAGCATGTTATAAAAGGCTCGAACGTAAAATTGAGTGTGTGGTAACTACCGATTGCTATCCACATGAATAATGTATAGTAAGATACAATTGCTGTTTTCCCTCTGGCTTGCAGCAACATCTTGTTTCCTGAAACCAATAGAAAAAATGGCTGTTAAGTTTATTACTGCATCAAGCTTCTGGCAGATTCTTTCATTCGTCTAAGATTTATTTATTTCCAACATTGCTAATAAACACGGCCAGGGCTGTCATAACAGATGGGCAAGCAGCTTGACTACTAAGGATATATATTCGATAGCACTCATTTGGTTTCTTAGGGGCCCTTTCACTAGCCGCGGTAGGCACTAGCACGTGCCTAAGGTACACCAAAAAGCACTGCTGGGGGGACGCCCCGAGGTGTCTCGCGGTAGTGTGCCAATCAGCGTGTGCTAATTGGCTCTAAAAAACAGTTTCCTTTTTTGGCATGGGAGGAGTGTCTATGGGCAGAGAGTAGGCATGTCAGGTGCTAATCAGGTAACATAGGTACATTGCCATGTGCTGCCCGATTAACGCAGGAGCCCTTACCATCTAGTAAATAGGTGTTGGTAAGTGCTCTCGCGATAATGGCCATATGATAATTGGGAAACTGGCATGTGGCCATTACAGGAAAATATACAAATGCGGCCATTTTACCACCGCACTAAAAGTGGCATCAGTGCACAGTAAACCCACATGCTACAAACAGCGCTGGCCACTTTTGAGCATGGCTTAGTAAAAGGACCCCTCAGTGTGCCATAAAGTTTTAGTGCATGCTAAATTGATATAATGTGCGCTAACCCTTGGATTCTATATATTGTGCCTAGAGTTACGTGTGGTTCAGCACATACATTTAGGCATATTCTTTAACTATGCGCATAGAATAATTGTTTTAACAAGCTGTTAAGTGTTGCTAACAACTCTTAACAAGCACTAATTGGCAAATAGTAGAATTTATGCATGTACATTGCTAAGCGTATTCTGTACTGCGCCTTAATTCTAACATGTGCAGGCAAAAAGGGGCATGTTTAGGGGTGTGGAAATGGGCATTTTGTGGGCATTCCAAAATCTACATGCGTTGTTATAAAATACGAGCCATTGCGTATAAGTCTACATGCAGGGATTTACACCAGCTTTTCGTTGGCGTAAATGTACACATATAGATTTACGTGCATAAACTATGCCTAAGTGTATTCTAAATACTGCATGTAGATTTATGTGCGGTATTTAGAATATGCTTAGGTGTAATTGTTAATTTTAGGTGCCATATCTAGAATCGGGTCCTAAGGGGGTAATTCTATAAGTGAGCAGCCCCTTATAGGTGCCCTCAATAGCACACGGTAAAAACGTATTTTATAATGATATCTGGGCATCCAGATTCCATTATGGAATACCGGCGAAACTGCAGGTACCTAAAATTGGCAAGGGTCCGCATAACTTACAGTATACTATAAGGTACATGTGTAAGTGGCAGCACCGCCCATGCTTCACCCATGCTCTGCCCCCTTGACTTATATGAAGCTTACATGAAATGTAGAAGAGGCTCTGAAGTGAGCCTGACCATGCATGTTCTCATCTGCTACAACTATTGCACACTGTATTATCTTCTCAGCCTGATGCCTGATAAAGGTAAGGATTCATGAGTAGGAGGAGCTGCAGCTAAGAGAGAACATTGGCTTCCAGTGTGCTCAATATTTTGGTGGTATCATAGGACCAGAGGTCCACCAGATTTTTTTTCTGCATTTCATTGCTTTATTATATTGACAGTAAAGTACAAATTTACTGTGGGGTCCTTTTACTAAGCCACTTAAGTGTCTACATGCGCCCAACACACGCCCGACTACCGCGTAGCTCTTGTGGTAATTTCATTTTTTGCACATGTCCAATATGCGAGTCTGAAAAATATTTTTTACTTTCAGGAGTGCATAATGGACGTGTGCCAAGTGACCGCGTGAGTCTTTACCGCTAGGTCAATGGCTGGCGGTAAGCTAGCTTATTTTCAAAATGGATAGGACTCCTATCTTCCGACACAAATCGGGAGATGGGCGTCCTTCTCTCAGGGCCGCCCAAATCGGCATAATCGAAAGCCGATTTTGGGCGCCCCCAACTGCTTCCTGTCGCAGGGATGACCAAAGTTCCCAGGGGCGTGTCGGAGGCGGGACTAGAGCATGCCTAACAGAGGGGCATCCTCAAGCGATAATGGAAAAAAGAAGGGCGTCCCTGACGAACACTTGGCCGACTTTACTTGGTCCTTTTTTTTATGACCAAGCCACAAAAATGTACCCTAAATGACCAGATGACCACCGGAGGGAATCGGGGATGACCTCCCCTGACTCCCCTAGTGGTCACTAACCACCTCCCACCCTGAAAAAAACTTTTGTCTTTTTTTTTTAGAATATTGGTGAAGGACCTCCTTCGCTATAGCTCTATCCCTGCGATGGCAGTTGAGGACATCCTTTGCTATTTATTTATTTATTTAGATTTTGCTCACATCTTTTTCAGTAGTAGCTGAAGGTGAGTTACACTCAAGTACACTGGATATTTCTATGCCTCCGTCCCTGCAACAGCAGTTGAGGACGTCTTTCGATATGCATGCCTCCATCTGTGTGAAGACGTCCAAAATGTGGATGTTTGTGAGAAAGACATCCATGCCTGGATGTTTCTGTGAGAAGGATGTCCATGCTTGCTATGCCTCTGACACCTCCCTTTATTTATTTGGATTTTGGATCACAAGTAGCAGCAGTGGGATTTGAACCAGCCACCGCTGGATTGCAAGACCAGTGCTCTAACCACTAGGCCACTTCTCTTCACTGGCTTGAAATTTGGCCATTCCTGTGGGGAGGGGCAGTATGCAGATCCCTGGGGGGGGGGGGGGAGGTATGTGTGTGTCAGTGGAGGCATAACGAGGGCGTGGACGTCCTTCTTTCAAACATTTTAGACGTCCTCAACTGCCCCCCCAGGGATGGCCAAATTTCAATGGAGTGCAATGGATTGGAGTGGAGTGGAGGAGTGGCCTACTGGTTAGAACACTGGTCTTGCAATCCAGAGACAGCAGGTTCAAATCCCACTGTTGCTACTTGTGATCCAAAATCCAGATAAACAAAGGGGGTGTTAGAGGCATAGCAGCATCCTCAACTGTCATAGCAAAGGACATCTTCAACTGCAATCACAGGGACTGAGGCACAGAAATATCCAGTGTACCTGAATGCAACTCACCTTGAGCTACCACTCAAAAAGGTGTGAGCAAAAAATAAATAGCAAAGGACATCCTTCACCCATACTCTAAAAAAAAAAAGACAAAAATTTTAAAGTTGTTTTTTTCAGGGTGGGAGGTGCCTTTTTCCATTCAGTTAGTGCATCAGTTAGTCCACTGCAGTGCCCCCTAGGGTGCCCGGTTGGTGTCCTGCCATGTCAGGGGGACTAGTGCACTATGAATGCTGGCTCCTCCTATGACCAAATGACTTGGATTTGGTCATTTTTGAGATGGGCATCTTCAGTTTCCATTATCGCCGAAAACCGGGGATGACCATCTCTAAGGTTGACCTAAATGTTGAGATTTGGGCATCCCCGACCGTATTATCAAAACAAAAGATGGACACCCATATTGTTTCGATAATACGGGTTTCCCCGCCCCTTCACTGGGACGTCCTTAGAGATGGGCACCCTTAGAGATGGTCGTCCCCGTTCGATTATGCCCCACAAGGTCTCAGACCCAAAATGGGTGCGCAGCAATTTTGATTTTGCTGTACATCCATTTTCAGCAGGAAAAAAAGGCCTTTTTTACAGGTGCGCTGAAAAATGATTCTGCGCACCCAAAACCTGCACCTACACTACCGCAGGCCAGTTTTCAGCACGCCTTTGTAAAAGGACCCCTGCAATTGTTAAAATATTAGCACTAAAATATTAACACTAATATTACTGTAGTTCTATGACAACAGCCCTATAGATTTTTCTAGAATATGAATGGGTAGGAAGATGAGAGAACTCTGCAAGAATTCTTTTGTTTCCTTTAGTTGTATTTCTAAACTGGATTTTGCGGTCAGCAGGCATGGCTATATTTTGAAGAAAATTTGGTTTCATAAACTACTGTCCATATGAGGATATATTTTAAATGACCTCTTCGTGCATTTACTGCTTTTTGAAGCTTTTGGGTGATAAGAATTCATAAGCTATTCCGGAGTTCCAGTGAGGAGAATGTGAACTCCTTGTTCCATAGAGTCTTATTAAATGGCATAAATGAAGAAACACAGTCAGAGAAAGTCACTGTACTGATTTCCCATCTCCATTTTACATCATCTGAACTTTTTATCCTCTCTACAGATATTGTTGTCTATGGGACCCTTTTGCAAAGCTGCGGCTAAAAGTGGCCTTAGCATGCCCCTTATGCAGGTCTTTCCCAGGTGCTAAGGTCACTTTAAGGTATATTTTCAAAGCACTTTCAAAGTTTCATAGGTTCCATAGTAACTGAAGGTTACTATGGAACTAAGTGGTGCAGCCAGAAAATAGTCTATTTTCCTTTTTCTGATTTAATGGTCACGCACTAATGTTCAAAAATTCAATAAGGGTTTAACCACTGCACTTATTCAAATGATTCAAAAATAACAGCAGGGTTGACATATAATATGGCACTTTGGACTTGGACTTTCTCATCATAGGCTGAAAAAACTTCCAGATATCACAACTTAAACTAAGAACATTAAAGCTTTTCAACTTAGCTTATGCTGTTCTTCAATGGTCTTGATCTTCGCGTTTGTCTATAAGCGTTGGCTGTGATCACAGCCAACGTTCACAGCCAATGATATTCTATTCTTTATTGGCAGCCAGTGTAAATCATGAAGGAGAGGAGTTGCTTTAGCAAAGCACGGTGAGCCACATATAAGACACGCAGCTGTGTTTTGTGCAGTTTGTAGTTTTTTAAGAAGGCCACATTTGATTCCTGCATAGTGGGAATTACAATAGTCAAATTTTATTTATTCTTTCCACTTATGTAGTATTTTTTTCACACACCATGTACTCCCACATATTTTTTTTTATAACTGACAATTTATGTTTATAAGGACTCCTGAGGAAGTTCAGTACATCTTTCATCTTACATCTTTGGTCGGGTTGTGTTACTGAAGCCATGGCAACCCCAAGATGAGGGCTTCACAGATGTCTGGAGGACATATAGAGTGGTGTCCTCCCGGTGGTCACCAATACACAAGCAGCTGCTACAACATCAGGGGCCTTAGACTGACTAAGGTGCCAACTATGTTTTTAGACAACCAAGACTTTTTAGATAAATGCTGTTCTATTTTAAATAAATGTAGGCTTGACTTGATGATTTTAATAGCCAAAATTTCTAAACACAAGAGTAAATCACTTTTCTACATAACCTCATACTGTTTCATTTTAATTATTACATATACATTACATGTAATCGGATGCGAGACTGGGAGAATGGGCGTGCAAGTGGCAGATGAAGTTCAATGTTGACAAGTGCAAAGTGATGCATGTGGGTAAGAGGAACCCGAATTATAGCTACGTCTTGCAAGGTTCCGCGTTAGGAGTTACGGATCAAGAAAGGGATCTGGGTGTCGTCGTCGATGATACGCTGAAACCTTCTGCTCAGTGTGCTGCTGCGGCTAGGAAAGCGAATAGAATGTTGGGTGTTATTAGGAAGGGTATGGAGTCCAGGTGTGCGGATGTTATAATGCCGTTGTATCGCTCCATGGTGCGACCGCACCTGGAGTATTGTGTTCAGTACTGGTCTCCGTATCTCAAAAAAGATATAGTAGAATTGGAAAAGGTACAGCGAAGGGCGACGAAAATGATAGTGGGGATGGGACGACTTTCCTATGAAGAGAGGCTGAGAAGGCTAGGGCTTTTCAGCTTGGAGAAGAGACGGCTGAGGGGAGATATGATAGAAGTGTATAAAATAATGAGTGGAATGGATCGGGTGGATGTGAAGCGACTGTTCACGCTATCCAAAAATACTAGGACTAGAGGGCATGAGTTGAAGCTACAGTGTGGTAAATTTAAAACGAATCGGAGAAACTTTTTCTTCACCCAACGTGTAATTAGACTCTGGAATTCGTTGCCGGAGAACGTGGTACGGGCGGTTAGCTTGACGGAGTTTAAAAAGGGGTTAGATAGATTCCTAAAGGACAAGTCCATAGACCGCTATTAAATGGACTTGGAAAAATTCCGCATTTTTAGGTATAACTTGTCTGGAATGTTGTTACGTTTGGGGAGCGTGCCAGGTGCCCTTGACCTGGATTGGCCACTGTCGGTGACAGGATGCTGGGCTAGATGGACCTTTGGTCTTTCCCAGTATGGCACTACTTATGTACTTATGTACTTATGTACTTATGTACTTATGTACTTATGTCCATCATATTTCTTGCAGGCCATTCTGCATCTTACCATATCAAGACATTTGCTCTCTCTGTTTTACACAGGTCAGTGGTTTTCTTAGTATGTTTTTGCATACTTGTTAGTCTCTCTATAGTACTTCTTTGTTATAATTTATTAAATATATAATTTGTGAAGCTATTATTTTTTTTATATATATTTTATGGTTATTTTCTATTGCATATGTTTTTACTGTTACTTAAAAATGAATATGTGTTTTTAGACTCCTGATGCAGGCCTAGTGGTTGAAACACAATGTTGTGTCAAGTCTTTTTATCAATAAAAGTTTTTACTCAAGGATGAGTGTCTCCAGTCTCTGGTACCCGTGGTCAATCCTCCACCTTATTAACTGCAAATTTAGCCAGATATAAGACTAAAATTACTCTTACCTAGGACTGGCAATGGAAAATAAACCTTGCAGAGTTTGTCTATAGTTCAGTAGTCAAAAGTTAAGAAAATCCAGCAAGAGTTAGAAATTTGAAAGTGCAGAGACAGAGGCAGAAAGGGAGAGAAAAGTGTTTATTTATTTTTTTTTTAGTCTAGGTTAGTAGACAGAGCAGTACACCACAATTTAACTAAACAATTAAAGTCCAGAGAATAGTTAGGTATCTAAACCTCTAGCCAAACAGCTGAGATATTAAAAATAAAAAATCAGAAAACACTTAGAAGTATTGTTATTCTGTCCTTGAAGTAGAGCACATGGCTAGAAATGTTTCAAAATAGCCTGTGTTTCACTATGCAGACACCAGCCCTCCTCCTGCTGAGCCAGGTGATTGGCTCCCACTGATTCAGCCAAGTAACACAATTAAAAATGTTCTCTAGGAGGGGAAAGCAGTAAGATAAAAATAGTTGGCACATATCTTTTATGGATGAGGACTGAGAGTGGAGCAAGTATTTAAAAAAAAAAGCATTTGATAAACCTCAGACTCGGACAGAACAGGGATTGTGAACAATTGAAGACCTGCATAAGTGGCTCAAATGTGTGACAACTACTTTAGCGGGGTGAAGTTGTCAAGCTGTGTAAGAGATTTAAGTTGCGTTATGTGTCCCTTAATGTGATTTAGAGGTCACTAACTCAGCTTCTGCTGCCCTAACATGGTAATATTTAAGTCACTGTGGGTTGCATAGTAATGAGATGCAGAAAATGCAAATGCATGTAAAGCAGCTCATTACTATCTAAATTCTATAATACAACTTCCATTTCAAGTTGCATTATGGCCCTTAAATTATGATAAAATAACTCCAGCTTTATTTTACCGCCTGAGAGCATTGGGCTGCCAAGCCATGGCCTGATGCTTCTGGGCCATCTCTTAAAGGGGCAGCACCTAAGCCCTAGTCCTCAATGTGGGCCCCATCAAGGTGCCCCCAATACCCCCAAATATAACACCCACCCCAAAGTGCACTCCCTCAGATCTAACAAGACTGACTCTACATTCCCCCCCTCTCCCCCATGATCCAGCATCATCTGTGCCTTTACATTTCCATGGTGGTCTAGGGGTTGGGCAGGAGCAATCTCAGTGGATCTTACCCTGCCAGCACTGGAATCCAAAATGGCACCAGAAACCTCTGCTAGTATATTTTCATGGTAGTACTGCTAGGGGGTCATCTTTTCATACAAGGGGAAAAAACAAACAAGTACTCTCTTAAATGACATGACACAAATATTTTCTGGCTACCCATCCCTATATTTTTTTATTATTACATTTGTACCCCACACTTTCCCACTCATGGTAGGCTCAATGCAGCTTACATGGGGCAATGGAGAGTTAAGTGACTTGCCCAGAGTCACAAGGAGCTGCCTTTGCCTGAAGTGGGAATTGAACGCAGTTTCTCAGAACCAAAGTCCTCCACCCTAACTACTAGGCCACTCCTCCACTATCATGGGTCTAATGCATACTATATACATGTGTCAGCACCTTACCTCACTGTATAATACAGAATATTATCTGTTGATTTTAAAAATGACAGCAGGTATGGAAATTACCTGTCACATATATGAAATTTAGGTATCTGTTGAACAGAAAACCTATAATGGATATAATTTCAGACTAAAAGATTGTAAAGAACCCTCTGTCAGACGGAGATGTGATTTATTTGATTTGTTTTTTTCAATATGTCAGAGCTTTCAGAAAAATAGATCTTCAACATTTTAATTCTTTCCAGTGGAAAGCCAGTACAATTAGAAATAATAGGCAGTGTAAACTTAATTTATACTCAGGCACTCTCTGCAAATACTCGTTTTAGCAGTTCATGGTCAATGTGACCCTTTCTCCTGCTAATGGGAGAATCAATTTCCTAGCTTATCATAGCAATTTGTTTTCACTTCCTATATTTTCCTTCCATTTCATGAGTTTAAAAGCACAACAGGTTTTCTCGACCAAGCTTGTGCTAACAGAGGAGGAGAAGCATCCGTCATAAATAATGTTTGGAACAGCTAGCAAAGATATGTCTGTTGTATTACCTGTAGACTATAGTCGGAGCTTTTTTTGTGCCGGTACATGCTGGTACAGCATACCAGCACCTTTTTATTCCTTGCCCACTCATGCCCCCATCTCCTGCATGCCTTCATCACTCTCCATAGCTCCAGCACCTCGCTTTCCCCCTCCACCCTTGGTGTAGCACCTCTCCCCTTTCCTACCCCTTGCACCTTCCCAGTTCCAGTGTCTGTCCCTCTCCCTCCCTCCCCTCAGTCCCTCTTTCTGTTTGCCACTGGTAGCAGCACCACATTAACTAAATCAGCCTGTCTCGGGGCTTCAGGCCTTCTCTATGATGTGTCCAGGCCTCACTGATGCAACTTCCTGTTTCTGCGAGGGTGGGAGTGGGACATATTACAGGGAAGGCAAGAAGCCCTGATGCAGGGAGAGGGATAGATGCACGCTGGAACTGGGAAGGGGGAAGGAAAGAGCAGAGATACTGGAACCGGGAAACGGTGGAAGGAGAAAGGGGATGCATGGGGGGGGGGGGGGGAGGGAAGGAAAAAGGAGAAAAGCTAGAACCAAGGAGGTTTGAAATAGGTAGAGTAGTAATTTGTTATTGTATCATTGGCAGCTTAGGTCTTTCCCCATCTGTTACACCCTCTGCTTGCCATTTCCAGTGCTCCATTAAAAAACAATTGTAGTGTGTCATTTGGAGGGGATGGTTATAGGGACATTCTAGCATGTGTTATATTTGTGCATAGATTTTTTTTCTCCTGGTAAAGGGTCACTAAAATGGACATCATGTTATGAGAATCTGGTGCTCAACATTCAGAGTTTCTATTTATCTATTTACGACAGTTATAGCCCACATTAAACATGAATTAAGTTGAAACCTGGGAGCATTTAACATTTTTTTCCTGTGTTAGATTAAAAGAGAAAGATGGTTTGTGGGAACTTGCTCCTTTTGTTTTGTGGAATACAGTGGTATTTTAAAAAAATGCACTGTTTATTACTACTATTTAAAAGAAAAATATTAAATAATGAGGACAGAGCTACCATCATGCAGAAGCCCGAAGTCAGTCTAAATGTGCCAACATTTTCCAGTTCTGTGATATATATATATATATATATATATATTTATTTATTATTCAAGTCAGTTTTCAACAGCATTTTCTCAGTTATTACCCAAATGCAAACACAATTATAATGCTAATTAATATGTTTTGGATGTTACTGAGTTCTATTGTTCTGTCTCACTGTATTTCCAGTTTTGGCACAGTATAAGTCATCATAAGGACAAAATAAGAAAACCAATGGACTACATTAGGGGCTTATAGCCCATTTAGTTATGTTTAAACAAAAGAGAGATCTGCATGAAAGAAATTTAGAACAAAGTAGTACTCTAACCGATGAAACCAATACTTCCTCTGTGTACATCCGTATGCTACACAAGTTGGCAGCTTTCAAAATTTAGGTGAGGTCCAATAAAAATGCTACCAACAATAAAGAACGACAATGTGGATGACGCAGCTCATAGATTTCTTTATTTTGCTTGAGTAAGGGGATGAGGGGTGCGTGGAAGAGAGGAAAAGGAAGACCAATCTCATGGGCTTCAGCTCTCTCCTACCCGCTTACCTCACGAACACTGCCGAAGGCCCAGATTGAAGAAGGCAGCGGTGCAAGAAGTCGAAAGGGAGAAGGAGAGAGCAGAACAAGTGGTTAGATTGAGAACAGGAGACATCATGACAGCTGAAGCAGGGAGCGGGAGGGAGATGCTAAGGCCACCGTGGGGCCTCTGGAAATGGAAGGCTCTGTGCAACCGCCCCTGTTGCCCCTGCCTAAGACCGGCCCTGCCTTTATGTATGCCATTGAGTGCCAGTCTGGATAATTGGACATATGGATAATTGGCATTGTACTGCATTGTTTTATGGGCACCAGTCTGAGGAACACAGCTGGCTGCCATTAAAGGCTCCAGTCTGATTAGCATAGAAGAGGGAAGGGTAACCCCAGAAATGCGGAAAGGAAATTCCAGCCATTAATCTTGTGTCTGAAGTAAGATAAGACAAGGGGAATTAACTAAGGCCCCAATGCTCAAGCCATTAGCGCCAGACTAGCTCCCGCAGAATACTCAGAGCTGACGAGAATGTGAAATAACGAGCTCATCGGCTCTGGGTGCAATTAGCATGCAAACATATGCTACTAAGGATGTCCCATATTCCTCCCCAATGCTCAGCAGGCAGTGCGCCAAACAAGCACACTCTTCCTGCGGCAAACTCTATGCCAGCTTGGAACTGACATTAGAGTTCTGCCCAGAAGGGGAGGAATAGGAGTGACTGTCACAGCCCTTGTGGTCCAGTGGACCCCAGACACCCCCACCTCCTCACCGCAAAGGCTTCCATCCTTTGCTTTTTAATGTATTTATAAATGACCTAGAGATGGGAATAACTAGTGAGGTAATTAAATTCGCCGATGACACAAAATTATTCAGGGTCGTCAAGTCGCAGGAGGAATGTGAACGATTACAGGAGGACCTTGCGAGACTGGGAGAATGGGCGTGCAAGTGGCAAGTGGCAGATGAAGTTCAATGTTGACAAGTGCAAAGTGATGCATGTGGGTAAGAGGAACCCGAATTATAGCTACGTCTTGCAAGGTTCCGCGTTAGGAGTTACGGATCAAGAAAGGGATCTGGGTGTCGTCGTCGATGATACGCTGAAACCTTCTGCTCAGTGTGCTGCTGCGGCTAGGAAAGCGAATAGAATGTTGGGTGTTATTAAGAAGGGTATGGAGTCCAGGTGTGCGGATGTTATAATGCCGTTGTATCGCTCCATGGTGCGACCGCACCTGGAGTATTGTGTTCAGTACTGGTCTCCGTATCTCAAAAAAGATATAGTAGAATTGGAAAAGGTACAGCGAAGGGCGACGAAAATGATAGTGGGGATGGGACGACTTTCCTATGAAGAGAGGCTGAGAAGGCTAGGGCTTTTCAGCTTGGAGAAGAGACGGCTGAGGGGAGATATGATAGAAGTGTATAAAATAATGAGTGGAATGGATCGGGTGGATGTGAAGCGACTGTTCACGCTATCCAAAAATACTAGGACTAGAGGGCATGAGTTGAAGCTACAGTGTGGTAAATTTAAAACGAATCGGAGAAAATTTTTCTTCACCCAACGTGTAATTAGACTCTGGAATTCATTGCCGGAGAACGTGGTACGGGCGGTTAGCTTGACGGAGTTTAAAAAGGGGTTAGATAGATTCCTAAAGGACAAGTCCATAGACCGCTATTAAATGGACTGGAAAAATTCCTCATTTTTAGGTACAACTTGTCTGGAATGTTTTTACGTTTGGGGAGCGTGCCAGGTGCCCTTGACCTGGATTGGCCACTGTCGGTGACAGGATGCTGGGCTAGATGGACCTTTGGTCTTTCCCAGTATGGCACTACTTATGTACTTATGTACTTATGTACATCCCTGGTGGTCCAGTGGACCCCAGATCCCCCACCCACCCCCACCATAAAGACTTCCATCTCTCCCAGACTCCCCCACTCCCACCAGACTTCCATCTCTGGTGGTCCAGTGGACCCCAGACCCCCATGACCCTGAAAATAAATAAAGCCTGATGATCCAGTGAGACCCCTGACTATGCCCCCCATCCCAAAGGCTAGCCTGGTGGTCTAGCAGCCCAAACCCCTCCTATCTTGATGAGGGAGGAGGGACTATGACTCCCTCCTTCTGCCTGCCAGGTGCCTCCTCAAAATGGCGACACCCTGCCCTGCCTGGGCTGTAACACTATGGCAAAAGGTGGGGTATAAATGTACTGAAATAAAATAAATAAATATAATAATTCTCACCTCCAACATTCTGACTTGCTGCCTGGTACCGTGGTTCATTCTGAGTTGGTCTGCTAGGCTCCGTAGATCAGGCTGACATCACCGTAGCCATTATGATGTCAACTTCAGAACCCGGGGGAAAAAAAACATGCCTCACAGCTGATCCATGTCCAGAGGAGGGTCGCTGGACATGGGTGGCTGGAGGGGGGCAGGGGAAAGAGGAGGGTCACTGGACATGGGTGGCTACAGGGGGAGAGGAGGGTCGCTGGACATGTGTGGCTGCAGGGGAGCCGAGGAAAACCTTGCTAGCGCCCGCCTCATTTGTGTCAGAAATGGGCCTTTTTTACTAGTTACTATATAAGGGAGAAACATGTTTGACAGGAGAGGGCTTTCCATCTACCTGGGCATGTGCTCAAGGTACAATTCCCCTGCAGAACTAGAAATAGCTCCCTAATGCTCAGTGCTGACATCGAGCCTAAATTTGCATGCGATAAGGCTGAGCATTAGGGAGCTGTGTTGCAGTGCTGATTGGTATTTCTCCAGCGCTGTTCTAAACAGCACCAGAGTTTGGAGCATCTGGACATGGCTCCTCTATGGTCTTGGTACTGTAGCCTAATGAATCTGAACTTGGGTGTGCCATGCCTAAAGAAGGGGGTAGTTTGGTCAGAAGGTTGACTAGAAACTGCAGTACCTTTTGGAATTCTTAAGCAGAGTTTGAGACATTTTCTTGTTCTTTTTCTGAGTATAAACTGTAACCCTGGGAGGGAAGTCAGATAAGTTTTTGTGCAGTCTGGTTATAACCTTTATTAATTATTGGAAAATGTATTATATGAAGATGCAACCTGGAAGGTTGAAATGATTCTTTTGTTTTTTAATAAATAATATGTTTTATATTAATTTTTGTATTGTGTCAGTTACAGGCTGTTAAATGTTATTTTGATGAGGCAGCCTTGCATACACTGATTCATTCTTTTCTCATGTCACCTCTTGATTATGCAAAAACAAAAGGGGTTCACAATATCCACAAAAGTTCAACAGCACAAAAGAAAGTGGAAAAGAAACCAATTTCAAGAGATCAGTCCAAACCAAGGGTAAGATGCTCCAATAAACAATTTTATTTGGACCCTACACGGTCCGTGTTTCGGCTTTTAGAAAAGCCTTCATCAGGGGTCGATCAGTGAGTGCACAGTTGTATACTGATTGACAGTAGAGCATATGAATTGATCTCTCAAAATGCAGAGAAAAATACTGTCTCGCACCAACAAATTTGTATTAAAAATTCATATGCTCCACTGTCAATCAGTATACAACTGTGCACTCACTGATCGACCCCTGATGAAGGCTTTTCTAAAAGCCGAAAAATGGACCGTGTAGGGTCCAAATAAAATTGTTTATTGGAGCATCTTACCCTTGGTTTGGACTGATCTCTTGAATTGGTTTCTTTTCCACTTTCTTTTGTGCTGTTGACCTCTTGATTATGGTAATATTGTGTATGCTGCTACAGCAAATATTAGTGTTAAGGGTCTGTAAATGTTACAGAATACAGCTTTGAGAATTCTTGGTAATCTTTGCAAATATGATTATGTAACTCCTCTGTTGATAAAATGTCATTGGTTGCCAATTAGATATCGTGTTTTATTTAAAATGTTAACCCTGGCACATGGGCTTGGGATGGGTGTGTGGGGCCTCCGGGGGAGAGGGAAGTGGTGGATGGCCTGGATGGGCAGACTAGGTGGGCCATGTGGTCTTTGTCTGCCTTCATTTTTCTATATGTGTATTTTTTTTTTTATCTCATTTAATATCACATGCTGTGAATGTATCTCAGAGCAGGAGCAGAAGACACCTTGAGAGTAAAATGTTGTTAGCAATGCTGTTGGATTATTGATTTAATCAAGTATTGACAATTAATGTAACTATGCTGCAACCAAATTTATAAAACCACCCTTCCATGATTGTGTCAAATAGAATTGGTTGGTATCATGGCAAATTGCTGACTGCCCTATTTCTGATGCCAGTATTTGAACAGAGTGGCAGGCCTGCCTCTGATTGCTTTTTTAGGCAGAATGGATGGGCCATGCGGGGCTCTATCTACGGTCATTTACTATGTTACATAAGGCTTATTATGAATACTCTCCATCTTATTTCTGCAGTTAAGCCATCCCATATACTCCAGCATGGACATTATGATTTTTTCAGGATTATAGGATGCTGATGCCACATATTTCTAAAGCCCGTTGGGACTCTACTTGTTCAAGCACTTTTGGCTTGCTCCTGTGTTGTAGAATAATCTTCCTAAATTGATTTGTCAGGAAATGAACTTTAAGAAATTCAAGAGCTTACTGAAAACTGTTTTTCAGTGCCGTAGCGAGGGCAGCTGACACTCGGGGCAGGTTGCTGCTGCGCACCCCCCCCCCCCCAGGTGCAGCACGGCGCACCCCCCATTGGCACACACCCCTCCCCGGAGCGCACCCCCTGCCTCTTTCCTGATATCCTGGTCCCCCTGCCACCCAGGTCCCCCACAGCACCTCCCAGTGCCCGCACCCTCACCCGCCTAGATCTCCGCAGTGCCCACAACCTCTCCTTTTGGCCAGATCCCCGTGCGACCCTGCTGTTCTAGGGTTCCCCGATCCCCACAACACCCCCTCCCTCTTCTGCTCGCTTCCTCAGGTTTTTCATTCTTTCTCAGCGGCGCCGGCTCAGTCCGTGCAGGGGATCAGTCACACCCCTCCCTTGCAGGCTCCTTCATGGTCCTAAACCTTGAAGGTTGAACCACGGCATTACCTGGCTTCCTGATTCATGGGAAAGCGGGGAGCGGGTGGGAGGGCCGATCCGCCCTGACTGCACGTTGCTGGGAGCTGCGTCGGCTCCACTGGTTCCCTGCTCTCTCTGCTCTAGAACAGGAAGTAACCTGTTCCGGGGCAGAGGGAGCAGGGAACCAGTGGAGCCAACACCCCCCCCCCCCCCAGCGGCATGCACCCGGGGCGGACCGCCCCACCCCTCCTTCCTACGCCACTGCTGTTTTTTACAATAGCGTTTGATATTTCTCCCAGAGATGAGAAAAAAATATCAATAGTTTGTGATACATGATATAAATATTGTCAAGTTATGGTGCTATCAATTTCCTTATTCCCCCCAACATATATTTGCAACATGCTTCCCTCTCAGAACAGTAACATAGTTTATTAACTTTTCCTCAACTGAACACAGCCTGAGCTTCCACCGGTCAGTTACCCTTCTCTTACGAGGGAAGGTTCAACATTGGATCTAGTGCTCAGAAATGGAGTGTTTCCAATGTCCATATGGATGCCCACCTGGGTAATAGTGGTCATCTCACAATATGGTTTGATGTATGAGTGGGGGAGTAATTGAACAAGGAGCTGACGGCAGGGGTAGGAATTGGAGAAGTGGAAGCGCAGTGGTCCAAGCTGAAAACTGCTAAAAATATGGCAGCTGATCTTTACGCAAGGAAAGTAAACAAAAACAAGAGAAACAGGAAGCCTATATGGTTCTCCAAACAAGTGGCTGAAAAAATAAGGGCAAAACAGTCTTCATTCAAGAAATACAGAAGAACACAATGAGAGGATCATGGAAAAGATTACGAGATTGAACTTAAAGAAGTGAAGAGGGAAATACAGCTAGCGAAAGCACAAGTGGAAGAAAAAATGACTAAAGATGTAAACAGAGGTGACAAAAGCTTTTTAGATATATTGGGGAAAGGATAAAAAATAAGAATGGAATTGCAAGACTGAAAAATACTGAGCATAGCTATGTGGAGAGCGATGAGGATAAAGCGAACGTTCTAAACAAATACTTCACTTCAGTGTTCATGGAAGAAAATCCTAGAGAAGGACCCTGGTTGGTTGCCAAGGATATATCTGTGAATGGAGTGGATATAGCATCATTCACGGAAGAAAGCATTTATAAATGGATTGAAAATATGATAGGGGATAAAGCTATGGGGCCAGATGGGATATATCCCAGGATAGTGAGGGAGCTCAAAGAAGTCCTGGCAGGACCTCTTTATTTAATAGATCTTTAGAGAAGCGATAAGTTTTGTGGGCTTGGAAATGAGCTGATGTGGTCTTTCCCAGTATGGCAATACTTATGTACATGTGACACCATTATTGATGTCAGAACACTGGCTTCTGATCAATCAAAGAATTACATTTAAAATTTTGACCTTAGTTCATAAGAGTTATCACTTTTTTGCCTGCAGCTACTATTTTTCTCCTGATATGATAGAGGTCTATAAAATACTGAGTGGAGTAGAACGGGCAGACATAAATCACTTGTTTAATCTTTCAAAAATACTAGGACTAGGGTGCACGCAATGAAGCTACTAAATAGTAAAATTAAAACAAACTGGTGAAAATATTTCTTCACTCAATGTGAAATAAAACTCTGGAATTTGTTGCCAGAGAATGTGGTAAAAGCAGTTAACTTAGCAGGGTTTTAAAAATGCTTGGATAATTTCCAAAAAGAAAAGTCCATAAGCCACTCTCATAGCCTGACATTTCCCTGTCCCTCTTTCTCTTCCCTTGGTCCCTTCTGCTCCTGGATCCACTGTCTCCCTCCTTCTCCCCTCTCCACCTCCTGTGTATCTCTCTCCCTCCCTCTCATTTACCTCCATGTCCACCATCTCTCTCCCTCTCCCTGCCTTGTGCCCTGGGTCCAGCTCTCACTTCCCCCCTCCACTGCTATGTTCAAAATTCCTGCCTCTCTCCTTCTGTCCAACATCTCTCTCTGTCCCTCCCTTGTGCCCTGGGTCCAACATCTCCCTCTGTCCCCCCTCCATGCAGTACCTCCTGCTTCCTCCCTTCCATCATCATGTCCAACATTTCTCCCTCTTGCTTCAATAGGTCCCTGGCAGCAGCAGTGATTCTTACACACTGCCTACTGCTATTCAAGAAGCCTCCCCTCTACTGTCTCCCAACCAGACAGAAACAGGAAGTTGCGACAAAGGGGGTGGAATGTGGCAGAGGGGTGGCTTTCAAGTTAGCGGCAGGCAGCATGTGGGAATCACTGCCACTGTTGAGGATCCATTGAAGCGAGAACAATACTTCTTAATATACTGCAGCAGGACATGTTTATCCACTCCTACCCTAGCTGAGGTAATATTTAACCATTTCTCTGACCTCATGTGCAACTTTCTTTAAATCAGTCACCTTACTTTCTAACTCGTCCTAATTTCTTACCTATCTATATGTTACATCTTTGCTTTACCCTTCGCTATCAATTATAATGTTGTATTACGTATTGTGTTGACATTGACATTGTAAATAGTATACCATGCCATGCTTTGTATTGTTTTTGAATATTTTTACTACAGTAATTGTCTATTGCTCATGTTTGATCTATTCTTACTGTACACCACCTTGAGTGAATTCCTTCAAAAAAGGTGGTAAATAAATCCTAATAAATAAATAAAGGGAGGGAGATGCAGGACCGCAGGAGCCCAGCCTGTTCTTTCCACGACGGCACTATCAAGGGTGCACCAAGACCACCCAGACCCACCCATGGCTACTCCCCTTGGAATACACTGTGAAATCCTCTGTTTACTATGCTGTATTTACTGTATAAAACTGATGTATTTTTCCTCTCCTACTTTTATACTGAATGATATATAAATCACTAGTAAAAAAAGGCCCGTTTCTGAAAGATATGAAACGGGCGCTAGCAAGGTTTTCCTCGGAGTGTGTATGTTTGAGAGAGTGTATGTGAGAGTGACTGTGTGAGAGAGCAAGAGAGTGAATATGTGAATGTATGTGTGTGTGTATGTGACAGAGAGAGAGTGAGATTGGGTGCGAGTGTGTCTGTGAGAGAGAGAGAGAGAGAGTATGTGCCACCTCCCTCCCTCCCTCCCTCCCTCCCTCCCTCCCTTCGAGTTCCAGGGTCGTTCCCTCCCTCCCTCCAAGTTCCAGGGTGGTCCCCTCCCTCCCTCCGAGTTCCAGGGTCCCCCTTCCCTCCCTCCCTCCCTCCCTCCCAGTTCCAGGGTCCCTTCTCCCTACCAGTTCCAGGGTGCCCCCTCCCTCCCAGTTCCAGGGTCATCGTCCCTCCCTTCCTCCCTCCCTCCCTTCCAGATCCAGGCCCCCTCCCTATGAAGTTTGACAGTCATCTTCACTTACCAAGTCAGGGTTACGGCGTCCGCCAGCAGCGGTAAAAGGCGTGCAGGCTCAGCTCTTTTCTCTCTCTCAGCTGTGGTCCCGCCCTCATTTCCTGTTTCCGCAAGGGCGGGACCACAGCTGAGAGAGAGAAAAGGGCCTAGGCTGCACACCTTTTACCGCTGCTAGCGGCCGCCGTAACCCTGACTTGGTAAGTGAAGATGGAACGACCGGCACCGATACCTGAGCGGGAAGCGAGAGAGACGTAGGGTTGCGGAGGAGAGCGGCAGTGATGCAGAGTCTGATGACAGTGAGACAGAGGCGACCACAGTAACATCTCCTGATGTCAGGCACGCAGGCTTCTACTGTGGGAGAGTGACGTCAGGAGATGGTTATGAACGCAGGTAGCCTCATTGGAACGTTGGAGGAGCAAATTATTATATTAGACAATGTCAGTTTTGCCTAATAGTGGTTTATCAGGTTTGAATAAACTATAAACTGTAACCTGTAACCATGTTCTGCTTTGGAAATTACCCCACTTTAACTGCTAAGGTACTGCATTAACTGGAAGTACTCATAAATGGCCTGTTTAACAGCTAATACAGTTTATTAAATAGGCCCCCCATGCTTTCACACATTTTTAAATCAACTGAAACTGATTTTTTTCAAAGCATTTTGGCAATGACAAAACAAGCTAAATATAGCAGCACAGATCCAGTATTATGTAGCATTGCTTGAATGAATACCAAAATGCCAATCTGAGTGACAGAAGCAGCTGGCTTGAAAAACAATTCAGAGCACAGTGGTCCATTAATAGCAATACGTTGCTTCGGTTACATCCTCTATGTCATATCAGTGATTCGTTACACTCCCTCTATTATCTCATATCAACAATTTGTTTAAAATAAAACACCAGATATACTCACACAGATGCTATCTATAGATAGTAGATGGCTTTAGATGGAAACAGAAACAGAGAAAATGATGTCAGATGAAGCAGTCTGCGAAATCTATACAAACTTAGTTCTTCAATCCATCCTTCTCCCTTAGAAACCCTTTGTGCTTGTCCCATGCTTTCATAAAGTCAGATACTGTTTTTGTCTCTATCACCCCTGCTGGGAGGCCAGTCCATGCTTCTACTACCATTTCCGTAAAAATATTTCCTTACATTATTCCTTAGTCTATGTTCTTTCAACTCATCCTATTCTCCTCATTTCAAAGCTACATTTCATTTGAAGGGGCCAGTCTCCTATGCAATGATGCCATGAAGGTATTTAAATGTCTCTATCATATCTCCTCTCTCCCGCATTTCTTCTGAAGTATACATATTGAGATCTTTAAGTTTTTCCCCATATGCTTTTTGAGGAAGACCAGTGACCATTTTAGTAACCACCCTCTGAAATGACTCTATGCTATCCTGTTTATACCTTTTTAAAAGGTGTGGAGGGGCATAATCGAACGGAAATGTCTATCTCCATGGGCGTTTATCTCAGAGAACGAGTCCGTGAAGGGGCGGGACTACTACTACTACTACTACTACTACTATTTAGCATTTCTATAGCGCTACAAGGCATACGCAGCGCTGCACAAACATAGAAGAAAGACAGTCCCTGCTCAAAGAGCTTACAATCTAATAGACAAAAAATAAATAAAGTAAGCAAATCAAATCAATTAATGTGGACGGGAAGGAAGAGAGGAGGGTAGGTGGAGGCGAGTGGTTACAAGTGGTTACGAGTCAAAAGCAATGTTAAAGAGGTGGGCTTTCAGTCTAGATTTAAAGGTGGCCAAGGATGGGGCAAGACGTAGGGGCTCAGGAAGTTTATTCCAGGCGTAGGGTGCAGCGAGACAGAAGGCGCGAAGTCTGGAGTTGGCAGTAGTGGAGAAGGGAACAGATAAGAAGGATTTATCCATGGAGCGGAGTGCACGGGAAGGGGTGTAGGGAAGGACGAGTGTGGAGAGATACTGGGGAGCAGCAGAGTGAGTACATTTATAGGTTAGTAGAAGAAGTTTGAACAGGATGCGAAAACGGATAGGGAGCCAGTGAAGGGTCTTGAGGAGAGGGGTAGTATGAGTAAAGCGACCCTGGCGGAAGATGAGACGGGCAGCAGAGTTTTGAACCGAGGGGAGAGGTGACTAAGTGGGAGGCCAGCAAAAAGCAGATTGCATTAGTCTAAACGAGAGGTGACAAGGGTGTGGATGAGGGTTTTGGTAGAGTGCTCGGAAAGAAAGGGGCGGATTTTACGGATGTTGTAAAGAAAGAAACGACAGGTCTTGGCAATCTGCTGGATATGGGCAGAGAAGGAGAGAGAAGAGTCAAAGATGACCCCAAGGTTTCGAGCTGAGGAGACAGGGAGAATGAGAGAGCCATCAACAGAAATAGAAAACGGGGGGAGCGGGGAGGTGGGTTTGGGGGGGGAAATGAGAAGCTCGGTTTTGGTCATATTTAATTTCAGGTGGCGTTGAGACATCCAGACAGCAATGTCAGACAAGCACGCTGAAACTTTGGTTTGGATGCAAGGTGAGATATCAGGGGTAGAAAGGTAGATTTGGGAGTCATCAGCATAGAGATGGTAGGAAAAGCCATGGGATGAGATTAATGAACCAAGGGAAGAAGTGTAGATAGAAAAGAGGAGGGGACCAAGAACAGAACCCTGAGGTACACCGACAGGCAGAGGGATAGAAGTAGAAGAGGGTCCACCAGAATGAACACTAAAGGTGCGGAGGGAGAGGTAGGAAGAGAACCAGGAAAGGACAGAGCCCTGGAATCCAAGTGAGGATAGGGTATCGAGAAGTATGCTGTGATTGACAGTGTCAATAGCAGCGGAAAGATCAAGAAGAATGAGGATGGAATATTGACCTCTGGATTTAGCCAGTAATAGGTCATTGGAGACTTTAGTAAGCGCAGTTTCGGTTGAGTGGAGAGGGCGAAAACCAGATTGTAGTGGGTCAAGAATAGCATGTGAGGAGAGAAAATCAAGGCAGCGGTGGTGAACAGCACGCTCAAGTAATTTGGAGAGAAAAGGAAGGAGGGAGATGGGTCGGTAATTAGAGGGACAAGTAGGGTCGAGTGAAGGCTTCTTAAGGAGAGGTGTGACCACAGCATGTTTAAAGGCAGCAGGGACAGTCGCAGTGGAAAGTGAGAGGTTGAGAATGTGACAGATAAAAGGAATAAGAGCAGGAGAGATGGCATTAAGAAGGTGGGTGGGAATGGGATCAGAGGAACAGGTGGTACATTTTGAGGAAGAAAGGAGAAGTGTAGTTTCCTCAATAGTAACTTCAGGAAAGGAGGAAAGGAATGAGGGGAAGGAGAGAGAGGGGAACGGACTAGTGGAGGGAGAGGTGGTGAGGTAGAGAAAGCAAGGTTTATCTTTTCAACCTTGTTGTGAAAGAATTCAGCAAGGGTCTGAGGAGATAATGAAGGGGGAGTTGGGGGAGGGGGCACCTTGAGGAGAGAGTTCAATGTGGTGAAGAGAAGTCGAGGATTAGAGCCAAGAGAATTGGTCAGTTGGATATAATAATCCTGTTTGGCACGTAAAAGAGCAGATTGGAAGGAGGTCAGCATGAACTTAAAGTGTAAGAAATCAGCAAGGGCCCGAGATTTCCGCCAGAGGCGTTCGGCGGAGCGGGTACAGGAACGTAGGTAGCGGATATTAGAAGTCAGCCAAGGTTGGGGTTTTGTACGCCTTACAGGGCAGGTCATCAAAGGTGCAAGAGTGTCTAAGGCAGAGGATAGAGTATTGTTGTAAGAAGAAACAGCCTCGTTGACAGATGTGGATGGTGCCACAGTAGAGAGGAGGTTTGAAACATGGGAGGATAGAGATAAAGGGTCAATATCTGAAGATTCCTAGATAAATGAGATAAGATAGGACGGGACTGGGAGGGAGGAGATTTAAGTGTGAAAGTTATAAGATGGTGATCAGAGGAGGGAAGATCAGAGGCAAGGAAACTAGAGGGTGAACAGTTGGAGGAGAAGATGAGGTCAAGACAGTGACCATTTTGATGAGTGGGGGAGGTGGAGCATAGTTGGAGATTAAAGGAGGATGTTAAAGCGAGTAACTTGGAAATATAAGAGTTGGAAGGATCATTAGCAGGAATATTAAAGTCACCAAGGATGAGAGAGGGGGAGGAAGGATCATGGAAGAAGGCAAGCCAGGCATCAAAGTCACTGAGAAAGGATGAAAGGGACTTACCAGGGGGACGATAAATGACCGCTATTCGAAGAGGCAGAGGAGAGAAAAGGCGGATAGAGTGGACTTCAAAGGAGGAAAAACAGTGAGATTGAGGTGGAAGAAGGGGTTGAAATCTGGAGGAAGGAGAGAGAAGTAGTCCAACACCGTCCCCAAGGCCAGCAGGGCGAGGAGTATGTGAGAATAGATAACCGCCATGGCACAGGGCTGCGACTGAAGCAGAGTCATCAGGGCAGAGCCAGGTTTCTGTTATGGCGAGCAGATGGAGGTGATGCGAGATAAAGAGGTCATGGATATAGGCGAGTTTGTTACAGATAGAGCGGGCATTCCATAGGGCGCAAGAGAAGGGCAGAGAAGAGGAGGGGAGTAGAGAAATAGAGATGAGGTTAGAGGGGTCGCGGTGAGATCTGTAGAGTTGGGATAATAGTTGGTGAGGGGGGCCAGGATTGGGATTGATGTCACCGGCTGAGAGTAAGAGAAGGAGTAAAAGAGAACGGAGGAGAGTAGGAGAGGTGTGGCCACGAAGGCGTCGAAGGCGAGAGGTATTTAGGTGGAATGGGGAAGGCAAAATGGACGGAAGAAAAAGGCGGAGATTAAAAGCCAAGAGGGAGGAAGAGGGTAGGAGAGAAGGTGAGGTGATGAAGTCGATGGATGGGCAGTGAGTTCCTGTAGCGGGGAGAGGTAGGGGGTGAGGGTAAAGATTAGGAAGGGACAGGGCTAGGAAGAGAATATGAATAGGGGCCATAAATGACTGAGGGACGAACTGTATTTTCGAAAAAATGGACGTTTTTGAGCTGGGCGTTTGTTTTTTTTAGCGATAATGGAAACTAAAAACGCCCAGCTCAAAAACGTCCTAATCCGAGCCATTTGGTCGTGGGAGGGACCACGATTCGTAGTACACTCGCCCCCCTGAAATGCCAGGACACCAACTGGGCACCCTACGTCAGTGCGGTGAACTTCAGAAAAAGCTCACACATGCATAGCTCCCTTACCAAGGGTGCTGAATACCCAACCCCCCTCCCCCAATACCCACAAATGTACAACACTACCATAGCTCTTAGGGGTGAAGGGGGCACCTACATGTGGGTACAGTGGGTTTTGGAGGCCTCCCATTTACCAGCACAAGTGTTACAGGTGGGGGAGGGGATGGGCCTGGGGCCACCTGGCTGAAGTGCACTGCGGTACCCACTAAAAGTGCTCCAGGGAGCTGCATACACGAGGCCTCTAGGACTTGTTGCTGCTATATAACCTTGGCACACCAGTTGACACCTGAAGACTAATCTCTACGAAAACGTCCTTTATTGGAATAACCGCCTTTACTCACAGTTAACTGCAGATCAGAGGTTGTGCCCCACTGGCAACGAGTCTCCCTGGTACTGAGATGAGCAGTAGGTCAGAACTGGTAGAATGCTGTACAATGCCCTCATTCAGCCACATTCAAGGGAAGAACTAAGTTGTCTAACATGGCTAACACAGGAAAGGGAACTAAAACTGGCTTACAAAAATGGTCACTACCGCATGGACTACAACAGGAAACACAACAGGGCACACTCTGACCTAGTAGGCAGGGGGAAAAGCACCATGGGAGAAGAGCCTACCAACTACCAACATTGTGAGACTGTAACACAAGCTAATGAAATCACGGAGCCAAATATCCTACACCCACCACAAAGCAATGCTGATGTGACCCTGTACTGCACCCGAGAGCTACATCTGACCCAGGGAAAGGCTGTGACAGGATCGAACACATTCTGCTGTCATGGAAGTGGGTACGGCATTTGAGGCTGGCATACAGGCTGGGAAAAAAGTTTTTAAAGTGGGGTTTTTTTTGGTGGGAGGGGGTTATTGACCACTGGGGGAGTCCGGGGAGGTCATCCCCGATTGCCTCCAGTGGTCATCTGGGCAGTTGGGGCACTTTTTTGGAACTTGTTCGTGAAAAAAAAGGGTCCAAAAAAAGTGACCCAAAATCATGGTAAAAACGCCTTTTTTTTCGATTATCAGCTAAAGACACCCATCTCTCCTCGGCTGATAACCACGCCCCAGTTCCGCCTCCACCACGCCTCTGACACACCCCCGTCAACTTTATTTGTTTACGCGATGGAGTGCAGTTGGAAATGCCCAAAATCGGCTTTCAATTATACCGATTTGGGCACCTTTGTGAGACAAACGTCTATCTCCCGAGTTAGGTCGCACTATAGGCGTTTTTCTCTTTCGAAAATAAGCTGGATAATCTCCAAAACTGTACAAGATACTCCAAATGAAGTATCACCAGAGACTTATACAGAGGCATTATCATTTCCTTTTTAACTCTGGCCATTCCTCTCAGTATGCATCCAAGCATCCTTCTGGATTTTGCCATTGCCCCCAGTGCTACAAAATAAAACTAATTTTTAGTGTATGACTAGCATGTGAACATGCAAAACCTGCTGCAGGACACCTGAACGTGCCTCATGGTAGTACATTTTAATGTTCAGTAAGCATGTATTAGTGTTTACCACAGCTTGGTAAAAGGGCCCTTTAATGTTTGGGCTGCACAATCCTAGTAAGCGGTTATCCTAAAACTGGAATGGACAACAGGAAAGCAGGGGTAGACTGACCATTCGGGCAACTGGGCAGTGCCCGAAGGCCCAGAGGCTCTAGGGAGCCCATGGTCTCTGCCTGGTTGTCCGCCGCTGCTGCCGACATCACACGTTACAACCCCTCCCCAGTCCTACTTTTTAAAGGGCCCTGGTGGTCTAGTGGCCTCTGCAGGAGCAAGAAAGAAGACCAATCTTTCCTGCCTGCTGCTGCTGCTGCTCTGCCTAGCAGCGCCACCATGTTTTAAAAATGCCTGCCGAGACTTCCTGCAGCAGTCTCGCAAGACTGCTAAGACCCATGAAACTACTGAGTCCATTTTGAAAATACTCTCGGCAGTCATTTGAAAACACGGCAGCACTGGGCACAGTAGCCTTAGCAGGCGGGAAAGAGTGGGGTTCTTTCCTGCCTCCAAAGAAGCCACTAGACCACCAGGGGCCCATTCAAGGTAGGACCAGGGAGGGCCCACTTTGGCTCAGGGGTCTGCAGTGTGTGTGAGGGGGCAGCAACTGCAATGGTAGGGGAGCTGTAGTGTGCAGAAGGGGGGCAGTGGTGCAGCATTAGGGTGGCAAGCAGTGGCCAGGTGGCCCCCAATGACTCTTGCTGCCCGGGGACCCTGACTGCTGTCAGTTCACCCTTGCAGCAAAGAAAGGAACAAGGAAATCAGCTAGATAGGCAGCCTGGTGTGATAAGTCTAATGTATTAGGGTCAGAATATTAAATTTCATCCTGTAGGCTATCGGAAGCCAGTGCTGATGGATTAACAGGGGCTGATGTGGTTTTCCCTGATGGATCGATAGTTTTGACGCTCATGTTTCTTGTGGTAGCATTGAATTACAGCTTTTGTCAATGATCTTCCTTCTTCCATCAAAATGAGATTAGAATGAACCTACATTGACATGTAGAAAAAGAACATAAAGCCAGTGCAGTCATCTGACTGATTGAACATAGTCCACCCTACATTATGATGTTTAAGTTTTAAAATGTCTGCATATGTATTGTCTCATTAGATTTTACAGATATGTGGATTAGTTCAGTTTTACAATTGTGAGGAGAAGTAATACTGTTCTCATTTTCTATCCAGCAGTTCTGTCTTTATGAAAAAACGTGGAGCATTATCATCAAGCCCTTCAAAATCAATCTGTCTAATACATATATAACATATAGTCCCAGAAACGGCTTTTTGTTTCTATTTGCAGACATGCTCAGGAAAGATCCCCCCCCCCCTCCAAAAAAAATAACACAAGAAATAAATGCTCTTAAATGAGTCACAGTACATAAATTTATTTAAGTATTTTAATAGAGCTTAGAATATTCCCTTTAGCTTGCAGATCGTAAGCCTAGCTTCATTTCCTCATCTCTAGCCCTATGTTTCTCATCTCTTGTGTAGTTAATTACAAGAGAAGCAATCAGAAAACAAATCAGTCTAACAGGATGAATGTCACAACAAATTAATCACAAGCCTTAAAAAAAACAATTCATACCAAAGATGTATATGAATTTTTTTATTCTGGCAAAGCACAGTGAGTTCCTTTTTGACTAAGCTGCGTTAAAAAAGAGCCTGCGCTAGCAGTGGTGTCTGTTTTTGCCGCGCGCCAAGGCCCCCTCTACCACAGCGGGCGAAAAGGCCCCAAAAAAGAAATGGCCATGCGGTAAGTTTGCACTTGCCATGTGGCCACTTCGGGAGGCAGAACTTACTGCCACCCGTTGAGGTGGAGGTAAGGGCTTACGTGCTAACCAGGTAGCACGTGGCACTGACCCGATTACCGCTGGGTAACCCCACACTAGAAAAATCAGATGTTATTTTCTGTAGTGCCAGAAATGGCACGCCCAGGGTGCAGAACTATTGCCGGTGCCCGCGTTAGGCCTGCGGTAGTTCCGGTTTGGCACGCGGGAAGCCCGTTGCTGTGCACCAACCCTTCACTAAAAGGGCCCCAATGTTGTCTCTTAAGCAAGGGTTTTTATAATTAAACTCTGGATAAGGACAAAGACTACTACTGCTATTTAGCATTTCTATAGCACTACAAGGCGTACGCAGCGCTGCACAAACAGTGCAGCGACGAAACAGTGTGACAAGGCGGTGGCCGTAGCGAGAAGGTTGCTAGGCTGTATAGAGAGAGGTGTGATCAGCAGAAGAAAGGAAGTGTTGATGCCCCTGTACAAATCGTTGGTGAGGCCCCACCTGGAGTATTGTGTTCAGTTTTGGAGGCCGTACCTTGCGAAGGATGTTAAAAAAATGGAAGCGGTGCAAAGAAAAGCTACGAGAATGGTATGGGATTTGCATTCCAAGATGTATGAGCAGAGACTTGCTGACCTGAACATGTATACCCTGGAGGAAAGGAGGAACAGGGGTGATATGATACAGACGTTCAAATACTTGAAAGGTATTAATCCGCAAAAAAATCTTTTCCGGGGATGGGAAGGCGGTAGAACGAGAGGACATGAAATGAGATTGAAGGGGGGCAGACTCAAAAAAGATGTCAGGAAGTATTTTTTCACGGAGAGGGTGATGGATGCTTGGAATGCCCTCCCGCGGGAGGTGGTGGAGATGAAAACGGTAATGGAATTCAAACATGCATGGGATGTGCATAAAGGAATCCTGTGCAGTAGGAATGGATCCTCAGAAGCTTAGCCAAAATTGGGTGGCGGAGCAGGTAGGGGAAGAGAGGTTGGGAGGCGAGGATAGTGGAGGGCAGACTTATACGGTCTGTGCCAGAGCCGGAGATGGGAGGTGGGACTGGTGGTTGGGAGGCGGGAAATACTGCTGGGCAGACTTGTACGGTCTGTGCCCTGAAAAAGGCAGGTACAAATCAAGGTAAGGTATACACATATGAGTTTATCTTGTTGGGCAGACTGGATGGACCATGCAGGTCTTTTTCTGCCATCATCTACTATGTTACTATGTTACTATATGTTACTATGTTACAAACATAGAAGAAAGACAGTCCCTGCTCAAAGAGCTTACAATCTAATAGGCAAAAAATAAAGTAAGCAAATCAAATCAATTAATGTGTACAGGAAGGAGGAGAGGAGGGTAGGTGGAGGCGAATGGTTACAAGTGGTTACGAGTCAAAAGCAATGTTAAAGAGGTGGGCCTTCAGTCTAGATTTAAAGGTGGCCAAGGATGGGGCAAGTCGTATGGGCTCAGGAAGTTTATTCCAGGTGTAGGGTGCAGCGAGACGGAAGGCGCAAAGTCTGGAGTTGGCAGTAGTGGAGAAGGGAACAGATAAGAAGGATTTATCCTTGGAGCGGAGTGCACGGGAAGGGGTGTAGGGAAGGACGAGTGTGGAGAGGTACTGGGGAGCAGCAGAGTGAATACATTTATAGTTTAGTAGAAGAAGTTTGAACAGGATGCGAAAACGGATAGGGAGCCAGTGAAGGGTCTTGAGGAGAGGGGTAGTATGAGTAAAGCGACCCTGGCGGAAGATGAGACGGGCAGCAGAGGTTTGAACCGACTGGAGAGGGGAGAGGTGACTAAGTGGGAGGCCAGCAAGAAGCAGATTACAGTAGTCTAAACGAGAGGAAAGAGTAGTAAGATTCCAGAATCCCAAAGACTACTACTGTTACTACTTATCATTTATATAGCACTACTAGATGTACGAAACGGTGTATACTTGAACATGAAGAGACAGTCCCTGCTCGACAGAGCTTACAGTCTAATTAGGACAGACAAACAGGACAAATTAGAGATAAGGGAAATATTAAGGTGGGAATGATAGAACATGACCAGCATTATCAGTTAAGAAATAACGTTCCTTAATGACTGCAGTCATTCATCCTTCAATACAAGACAGCCTTTCCTCCAGACATTTTTCATCCCAATGGAAACATGCAGTGATTATACCCATTCCATAATATTGGCATTTGCACCACTTCCTCACTCCAACCTCACACAAACAGTCATTAACTAACCACTTAAATAAAATCAATGCTGTAATCAGCAAGATTAAATGGCACAACCATGGCAGCAGCTTTACTGAACAATGTTACAAGATTAACACTGAAATTAAATCCATTGCACAGAATACAAATTTTCCTACCCAGTCTGGCATTTCCTAATCAACTTTGCCCCCCAGATAGAGCTAGTCAGGGCCAAGTTAGCAACAAATTAACACACACACCTGACCTCACAGCACTTGCATCCTTATATCACACACATCGCTCAAAAGGCCACAATAATTCCAGTGATAATAAGGTTATAATACAGAGGGCTTGGCTTTCTTCTAGGAGATTATTGTTTAGTGAAGTGTACTCTGTTTTTATAAAACACTAGAAATACACCTAGATTGAGGTTAGCTTAGCGGGGTTTAAAAAAGGTCTGCATGGCTTCCTAAAGGAAAAGTCCATATACCATTATTAAATTGACTTGGGGAAAATCCATTGCTATTTCTGGGATAAGCAGCAAAAAATTTATTGAACTTTTTCCGGATCTTGCCAGGTATTTGTGACCTGGATTGGCCACTGCTAGAAACAGGATGCTGGGCTTGATGGACCTTTGGTTTGTCCCAGTGTGGTAATACTTATGTACTTATATGACATTTATGTCTGCTCATGATTAGGAAAGGGATGAGAAGGAAGAAAAGCATCTTGGGTGGGGGGGAGCGAGGAGGTGAGAATGAGGCAAGAGGGTTGGGATAGCGAATGTGAGAAGGGGGAAAAGTTTCTAGAGGAAGAAAAAGGATGCAAATGGGGGAAAGATATTTAGATGGGGCAAAAATGTGGAAGAATGTTTGGAGGGGTGCATACATGATATGAAATATCTGGGGGGTAGAAAAGGATTGAGAAGCCATGTAGTGACAGGAATGTGCAAAGGGTGAGAGAAAATTGAAATGGGTTTGGGGAGAAACTTAAAGAAGAGAGATAGGAAACTTGGCAGGCAATAAAAGAGAGGGGCTGGATATCAGGAGGTATTGCCTAAAAAAGCGGTGGTGAAGGGAAGGAGCTAATGAGGGAATAAGAGTCAGAGGAAGGTGAGTACAGAAAATAGAAGTAAAAAATGAGAAAACTGATGGAAGACAGAGCAGGGCTTGGAAAGGAGAAACAGATAAAGGGTCAGATGATAGTTGAGAGGTGACAAGAGGCAGACCAATGAGGATGATAGAAGTGGAGAATGATTGGTGAATAAAAGGTGAATGAAAGGTGATAGAAAGGGAAATGGGGGGATTAATTGGAGGTGAAAGGGCAGAGGAGAGAAAAGATGAAAGGGAAAGATAAATGGGAAAGACAGGAGGAAAGAGGAAAAAAAAATAGAAAAGTCCCTGAAAAATAATTCAGGAGAAGAGTGATATAAAGGGAAAGTGAATGGGGCTTGATATACAGCCTTTCTGTGGTTTTTGCAACTGCATTCAAGGTGGTTTACGTGGCGGTGCATTTTCGAACGGGGACACCCATCTCTAAGGGTGCCCATCTCTGAAGACGTCGCATGAAAGGGTGGGGCATCCCGTATTATCGAAACAAGATGGGCGTCCATCTTTCGTTTCGATAATATGGTCGGGGACGCCCAAATCTCAACATTTAGGTCGACCTAAGAGATGGCCGACCTAAATGTTGAGATGGTCGACCTTAGAGATGGATGACCTCGGTTTTCGCCGATAATGGAAATCGAGGACGCCCATCTCAAAAATGACCAAATGCAAGCCCTTTGGTCATGGGAGGAGCCAGTATTCGTAGTTCACTGGTCCCCCTCACATGCCAGGACACCAACCGGGCACCCTAGGGGACACTGCAGTGGACTTCACAAATTGCTCCCAGGTGCATAACTCCCCAAACCTCCTCAAAAACCACTACCCACAACTGTACAACACTACCATAGCCCTAAGGGGTGAAGGGGGGCAACTACATGTGGGTACAGTGGGTTTCAAGTAGGGGGGATGGGCCTGGGTCTGCCTGCCTGAAGTGCACTGCACCCACTAAAAACTGCTCCAGGGACCTACATACTGCTGTGATGGAGCTGGGTAGAGGATGAAAAAAAATGTTTTTTAATTTTTTTTGCATGGGAGGAGGTTGGTGACTGCTGGGGGAGTAAGGGGAGGTCATCCCCCATTCCCTTTGGTGGTCATCTGGTCAGTTTGGGCACCTTTTCAAGGCTTGGTCGTGAAAAAAATTGGACCAAGTAAAGTCGGCCAAATGCTCGTTAGGGATGCCCTTCTTTTTTCCATTAACAGCCGAGGACGCCCATCTCTTAACCACGCCCCCGTCCCGCTTTCGGTACACTGCCGACATGCCCCTGTGAACTTTGGTCGTTCCTGCAACAGAAAGCAGTTGAGGACGCCCAAAATCGGCTTTCGATTATGCCGATTTGGGCGACCCTGAGAGAAGGATGCCCATCTCCCAATTTGTGTCGGAAGATGGGCGTCCTTCTCTTTCGATTATGCCGCTGATAGTATATACAGGTACTTATTTATACCTGGGGCAATGGAGGGTTAAGGAACTTGCCTAGAGTCACAAGGAGCTGCAGTGGGAGTTGACCATTAGCCACTATGCTACTCCTCCACTACAGTGGAAAAGAGTGAAAAATTGAAAATGAGATCCAGGGACCAACTGAGTTAGAGAACTACAAAAAAAGGTAAAGAAGACATTTTTTCCTTTTTCTGATTTCAGGGATTTGAATGTCAGCTCTGCGACATCTACATCTGTTCTTTTTGGTGTCTTTCAAATTACAAGAGGTAATGCATTTCTCTTTCTCTCTCTCTCTCTCTCTCTCTCTCTCTCTCTCACTCTCTCTTTTCCAATATTGCATTGCTCATAGAATTTAGCTTCTGGAGGTTTCAAGTTTAATTTAAATTTTATTCACAATGTTTGATTCTAATTTGTGATCTCTTATTCTATCAAGGTTGGTGTTAGAATTGCAAGGGCCCAGAATATAAACTCCAGGACCAGGTTTGGGAACCACTGGAAAACACTTAGCAAGTCTTGCACATAAATTCTAATTAATGCCAATTAGTGTCAGTAATTGCCTTGAAGTGTCAATTATTGGCGCTGATTGGCGGAGTAGGTGGGGGGAAGAGGGGTTGGTGGTTGGGAGGCTAGGATAGGGAAGGGCAGACTTATACGGTCTGTACCAGAGCCGGTGATGGGAGACGGGACTGGTGGTTGGGAGGCGGGAAATACTGCTGGGCAGACTTATACGGTCTGTGCCCTGAAAAAGAGAGGTACAAATTCAAGATATGAGTTTATCTTGGGCAGACTAGATGGACCATGCAGGTCTTTTTCTGCCGTCATCTACTATGTTACTATGTTAAGATTAAATTGTGCACACTAATCAGAATACGACCTGATTTGCACACGCAATTCCAGTCACACTATAGAATCCGGAGCTAAGTGACTAGAATACTGGGTTACAGGCTTATGTGTGCACTTCCACACGTAAATGCCAGTTTCCTTAGCACGAGCAGCAGATGAATCCAGGAACCAGTGGGCTGTGTCCGTCTACCAGCAGGTGGAGATAGAGATCACTGACTTACATCCCAGTGATACAGGATGTCTAGTTCCTCCCCAGTTCTTGTGGCTCCGCCATTGGGTGGCAGATGTGGCCTCCAAGAGATCTGCGCTGAAATCCAAGTGCGTAACTTAATTGGCTTAACAAGCTAATTAGCGTTGATAACAGCAACAAGCGATAATGAGCACTACCTGGCAATAATTAGAATTTACATGCACAACTCACTAAGCATATTCTGTAATGCACTGCACATAATTTCTAATGTGTGCAGACAAAAAAGGGCAAGGTTATGAGCAGGGAAATAGGTGTTTTGTGGGCAATCCGAAATCTACATGTGTAGTTATAGGATATGGCTTCTGTGCCTAAACCTATGTGCTGGGATTTATGCCATGTTTTTGTTGGTGTAAATGGATACGCATAGTTTTAGGCACTGGGATATCAACTACTACTACTACTACTACTTATCATTTCTAAAGCATATTCTATATACCGTGCCTAAATCTATGTGCTGCTTATAATATACACTTAGGAGAAAATGTTTTCCACACAGATTTGTCAGGTGCCATATATAGAATCCCCCACTAAGCACTGACTGTGAATATTCAGCGGGAGATAACTGGTTATTTTCCACTGAATATTCATGGATAGCCAGTTTAAGTGCTATATAACCAGCCAGGAGCCATTCCTGGCTGGTTAAATAGCACTGACTATTGGGGAGACTGTCTTTACATTAATCTGGAAGATGCTGGGCTTGTCCCCAACAGCTAATGCAAAGTCTTTGCAGTTACCATATACTCATTTTTCAAACTCTCAAGTGGTCACAGCACATTCATAGCATATGTTATTAGAAGAAGACCTACGAGTTATGCCTACCAAAAATGAGAGATTTCTTTTTAAATAATCCCTAACATTTCCCCCCCGATTGATTCTTATGCAGAGAGGGCTATAAAAGTGGTTGTAATTTTGTTTTCATAATGAGAGAATGCTTATTGCATTTCCTTTACTCAGTACTAGATGGGATATGTGAAGGAGACTCTGCATATCAGTGAATGACTAATGAGGCTCTTGCATGTTATAATGAAGCGAATCGTGTATTTTGCAATCACGGAGCAAGCTCTCCTAAAAAAGGATTTCAATGGGATTTAACATAGCAAATAAACAATTTTATTTGCCAATGTCAACAAATACATTTTGATCACACATTTGGGTGACTCAAGTACTTAATAATTCCAAGTACAAAAGAATGTATTGTATAAACAGTAACATTTATAGGAGTGAGGTAGTTGTGAAGGAAAATGGTTGCAAATACATTACAAGTTAATTGACTGTAAAGCCCTCTTTAATAAGTTAATGCTTTCATAAGCATTCACTTCTATACCCAGGCAAACATGCTGTCTAGTTATTTTTCAGCTCAGTCACTTATATGCTATAGTGATTTGGTACATTTTCCTCAGTAAGCCATTAGAATATTTACAGTTTGTTTAAATTAGTATGCTCTCCTGAATTAAATTATTAGCCAGCAGTCAGGTGTGTAATCATGGTGAATTGCATTCAAAATAGCCTTTACTATTTTCTAAAATGGTATAGTTTGTCATTCTCTGTGTGCATTTTCTATTGTTGAAATTGTTGCTGATCACTCTGGTAAGCATTATTTATGCAACTGATGACATGGGATAAATTTATGTGTACGGTAGAAACCTTTCCCAGCAAATAAATACGTGCAGTGTGGTGACATAAATAGTGCATTGAATTGCAAATATGTTACACTCTTTCTTTTCAAAGTTAGCTAGAGTTGTTGCTTTTTCTTTGGGATTCTTAATGAATGCTTCACAATCTCTTTTCTGTTATTATTTAAATTTTCAGCAGCATTCCTCATCCCCTTTCCAGGGTTCTTGGACTTTATATGCAGTACCTTATGCCCTCTCTCCTCCTAGGATGTGCACCAGAGTAGATTTTAGTTGATGCTTTTGAGTTTATTTACATTTTTTTCGCATGATGATATGAAAGAGCAACCATTTTTGTTTATTTTCCTTTCCAAATGTCTGTTAGTGATTTCCTTGCTTTGAGCACTGCATTGACTTGCCTCTTAAAGGGCCTTAACTTGTTTTGCAGGAACCGTTAATCATTCAACAAAATAACTTCCAGCAAACAAACAATTGAAGTCTGTCATCAATTGTATTATACATTCATTCAGTTCTTAATTTTTGTGGATCCTCAGAAACATGGTTAGCTGACTGCATATAACTTTATTGAAGTTGCAGCACTATTGTTCGGACCTGTACCCTGACAAAGAAATCGAAACCTGGTCATGTCGGCAGAGGGTCCAGTTTTTAACAGTTTTTGACAGCTAAGTAGCTTACATGATTTTTAATATGAATTGTTCAAGAATCAATTTTATATGCTTTAATAATTGAATGAATGTATAATATAATCAATGACAGACTTCAATTAATTTTGTTGGGAGTTATTTTGTTGACTGCTGTTGAACTCAGCACTTTAGAGCAAACCTGTAGAGAAGAGCATTCTCCTCAATGCTAAAATTAATTTGGTAACCATACCAATGTCCTTCCTTCATCAATGCTAATGTTTCTATCCTATCTTTACTTTACTTTATTGGATTTATACCCCACATACATCCGAGTCGGGGACTCAGTTCTATATGGCTTACATTAAGTTTAGTTGAAATTACAATAGAAATCAGATATACAAATAGAAGTCAGTTGGATTTACAAATAGAAGTCAGATGTATAAACAGAAGTCAGATATTCAATTCAGAGGTCAGGGATGCATGTGAGCGAGAAAAGAGATAAATGGGAGCTAGTGTATTATCATGGTCTAGGTATATTTGTTGTGCTTTCTGTCGATTGATGTTAGGTTGCATCAATCATCAGAAATTTTTTGCACAAAAATGTTTTTAGTTTTTTGAGAAAATGTTCATAGACGATGTCATGTTGTGTGTTTTTTGGCAATATGTTCCACCATCTGGAGGTGTTATATGAAATGTTTGCAATGGGGGCTGCTTTGTACATCACTCCTTTATAGCTGGGATGGTGTATGCTGAGGTAGTTTCTCAGTTTTTCCTTGAGGATAGATTGTGGTAGTTCAACTAGTGACATCATGTAGTTTAGTGTGGTGCCGTATACGATCTGGTACACGAAGGCGCAAATTTTGAAGATAACTCTTGCTCTTATTGTTGCCAGTGTAGGTATTGCAGTAGTGGTGTAGCATGGTCATATTTAGATACTCCGCAGATCAGGCATGCCGAGGTAGTTTGTGCTTTTTGTAGTATTTGAGTATGTACTCTCTGCATCTCACATAGACCACATTGCAATAGTCTATCTGGGTTAAGACAAGGCTTTGGACTAGAATTCGGAAGGCAGTTTTTGAAATGTATGCTCTTATTTTTCGTAATTTCCAGAGGGATCTGAAAAATTTTGATGTTAAAGTGAACGCTTGTGGTTTCAGTGTAAGGTATTGGTCAATCAGTATTCCTAGTACTTTGACATTTGTTTCTAGTGTGTATTCTGTTGGGCCTATTTGAATTTTGTTGTTTGTTATTGGTTTGGAAGTGTTGGTTATCGCCATGAACTTTGTTTTCTCTCTATTGAGTTTCAGTTTGAAAGTTGTGGCCCAGGTTTCCATCAGGTCAAGTGTATGTTTGATTTCTCTTTTTGAATCCATTGTGTCATCTGAGAAGGTGATGCATATGTTTACATCATCCACGTAGATGTATGTTTTAAAGCTGTTTGCTTCTAGTTTGTGGCCCAGGAGGGCCATCAGAATGTTGAAAAGTGATAGATGGGGGAGCCCTGGGGTACTCCACATTCTGGGGTCCATTCTGTGGATAGGGATCCTGGCATCTTCACTTTGTAGGATCTGCTGCTCAGGAATCCTTCGAACCATGATAGGGCCTTGTCACCTATTCCTATGTTGTCTAGCATGTTTAGTAGCAGTCCATGGTCTACCAGGTCAAAAGCTGATGATGTGTTGAATTGGAGAATCATGGCCCTGTGACCTGTGCTAATCACTTTTCTTAGGTCTGACACCAGTGATGTTATTACAGTTTCTATGCTGTGGTTTGGGCAGAATCCTGATTGAGAGCTGTGTACTATGGAAAAGTATGTCATATATTCCATGAGTTGGTTAATGGCTATGCCTTCCATGACCTTGGTGAGTATGGGGATGGATGCTACAGGTCTGTAGTTGGATATAACATCCCGTGTGATTTTGTTATTTTTTTGGGATAGGGATTAGGATGATTCCTCCTTTTTCCTTTGAGAATTTGCCCTGGTTAAGCATGTAAGTGATGTGTTTTGTTAGGCTGTGTATGAATGTACTGGGGCGTTCTTTAGTAGGAAGTTGGGACAGGTGTCAAGTAGGCATTGTGGTTTGGCTTATTGTTTCACAAGATTTTTGATCAAGTCAGTGGAGAAAGGTGTGAAGGTTGTTTATGCTGGTGTTGGGTCATCCATTTTGTTTGTATGTCCAGGTATTAATCTATGTTGTTCGTGGGTGTGGGAAGACCTGTTTTGATTTTGGAGATTTTCTGTTCAAAGTAGTTGGCCAGCTCTTGTACCAAGGGATGTTATCTGTTGTCTGTTGTCAGATCCAGCAGACCATTTACTAGCCCAAAAAGTTTTTTTTTAAATTTAGTTGGTTACCCTCTATTTTGTCTTCCTAATGCTTAACTTGATTTCAGATTCGTATTTTTGGATTTTGTTGCGCCATTGTGCTCTGCTTTCAATGGATCTGTTGCAAATCCATTTCCTTTCAAGGCTTCTGCATGCTTTTTTCATTGTGATAGTTCCTGGTTGAACCATTCTGTAGGCTAGCATGTCTAGTTGGTGTTCTTTATTTTGGGTGATGATGATTGTTGTGTGTTGGAAGTTCCACGTGTCCAGGAAATCCATTAAGTCTTGGGTGTTCATATCATTCTGACATTCCAGGTGTAAGTTGGTGTCTCCCAGTATTACCACGTTGTCATTGTGACTGAAGCTGTTTGAGATAAACTCCATGAAGTTGTCCTGTGCATTTGTCCAGTTTCCAGATGGGCGATAGAATAGGGTAAAGCAGATGTTTCCCTGGAGTGTGTGGTCATTGAGTTTGCAAGTTATGATTTCCAGATAAGGGGTTATGAGGTTAGTTGTGCATTCAAGGTTGAAGAAGGATTTGTATATAATGGCGAGGCCGCTCCCTCTCTTAGTGTCCCAAGTTTGATGTGAGATTTTGTATCCTGGTGGGCATATGTATCTGATAATCGAGTCCTTGAGGGATCTTATCCATGTTTCGCTTATGAAGAGTAGGTCCAGTTGTTCCTCCTCTAGCTAGTCTCTGATGGTTTCTGATTTGTTTACTGTGGACCTTGCGTTGATGCATCCAATGGGTATTGGCAGTGTGGAATCTGTTTTGCACATTCTATTCGGACTAGCTGACATTTGGACCTATTATTGTCATTATCTATTGGACTTTTTCAGTTGGTAGTGGTTGATCTGTGTCTGGTATTAGCAAGTACACCTAACACTGTTTCATGTACTTGGGCAGGCTCTTTGTATTATCAGAATTGGTATGTTTTGTCGCTGTTTGAGGCATCTGTCTGATGATAGATTAGCCAGGTTATTATCAGGTAGTAGGCCAGTCATAGTATATAACCCGTTTCCTTGGTTGTTGAGTGGGGTGATGTAGAGAAGTGGTTCTGTTTGTGTTTGTGGTTGATGATTTGGTTGGTGTTTGTTGAGTATGGTTGGTGTTTGATTGAGTGTAGGAGTGTAGGTAGTTTGTTCAGCAATAATATTGTATTGCTGAACAATAGCAGCTCACCTTTTTCTGCTTGTCTGCTTCCAATGATCCCAAAAGTTGTAGTATATAGCACTCATGTGCCTGAAAGAAAGTTGTCCAGTGGTTCCTATAACCCTCATTTCCTGGATGCCTCTGTCCCTGCTCCTTGGTTTCGTCTTCCCAGAGTCTCTGTTATCTGTACCATCCTCCCTCTCGTGCTGGGTGCTCCCCTTTTCCATGGTCAAGTTGTCAGAAGTTATTTGGGTGGGCTTTGCTCTGCACTGACTCCATATATCGTCTGCCTCAATTGAAGCCCCAAGGATTCTGTGGAGAGCTTCCTGTGGCTGTGCCTTTCTGTTGTTCACAGTTTACAGAGCCTCCTTTGGACCTGCGGTCCGCTATGTGACCGCTTCATTACAGAAGCGCACCTAGAGACTCCTTTGGAATGGGTGCACTGGTCCTTTGGACCGGTTCTCATCTGCTGTGTGACCACTACGGCACTGGGCACACTCCACCGCACGGTGCCAGACATGGAGATGGAGCTTCCTTTTGAGGGAGCAGGTGATCGGATGGGAAACCTTGCACCTTGGGCACAGAGTGAGCACTGCTGCAATCTCCTGTAGGGCAAATATCATTCTCCACACGGTTCTCATGCTCTGCCATGAGGTGCTGATCACCAGCAAGGGGTTCCCTCTGGAGCGGTGATGACTTGATGAGATCTCATGCTTCCTGCAGTGAGTGCTCAGGTATTATGCAGTGACTCTGCTGCACTGGATCTCTGAGGTCCGCGGACAGCCTAATGATGACCTGCTGCTGGGTTGTTCCTGTCTCATGCTCGAGGAGGCTCTTAAACAGATATCATTTTCTTCTGTTTTTCGGTTCTTGCAAGGCCTCTTGGCTGGACTGATGTTGGTTGGGTACTGTCTGGGATCAGATTAGGTCCATCCTTTTCCGATCAAGTTCCGACCAGGCCCCTAGAGCTGGCTGTACCTGTGTCCTCCTAGTCAGCAATCATCCTATCTATATTGACTTTATATTAATCAGAGCGATATACTAAGTACCCTAAAAGCAGTTTACGTTTTCTATACAGGCATATGATGATAGATAGATAGATAGATAGATAGATAGATAGATAGATAGATAGATAGATAGATAGATAGATAGATAGATAGATAGATAGATAGATAGATAGATAGATAGATAGATATAGATATAATCAATAGTTACTGGTATATATCTGATACTCATTGCCCCTGGCTGTTTTTCTCTATCTTATGTTATCTGCATTATGTAAGGCTCTACCAAATACAATATTATAGCTGACAAAGCTCTAGACAATATTGTATTAAGTTTTGACTTTTCTGAATTTTATTTACGGTTTTTCATATGCATATTTATTTTCATTTTAACATTTATGTCGCTGTCAGGATGAATCATAGGGTGGAGACATTCAGATAATGGGGATAAGAGGTAAAACCATTCAAAGCTGCTTAGATGCAGTGGCAGATTGGATCAAAAATCATCACTTGATTTTAAATGCTTCAAAATCTATGGCTTGCTGGATTACAGGTCATCAGAAGTATTCCTCTCAGAGTCTTAGCTTTCATGGTACATGGATCACTCTTTTGGACACATTCCATTATCCGGGAATGTTAATTGACTATAGATTATCTTTAACAGAACAGGTATCTTCTGTACTATAAAAGGGATTTTGGGTGCTACATCAGATACAGTCTCTGAAATAACATCATTACATACTTTAATATATGATTTATTAATTTTGCCCATTGATTAAAGGAATTTTACCTATGCTGGGATCTCTACTAGCTACATCAAGTGCCTGCAAACACTACAGAATGCAGCCATTAGAGTGCTAGGAAGTTTACAGAAATATGGTCATATCACCCCTCTTTAAAAGATTTCATTGGTTACCTATTTGTTTTCGAATAGAATTCAAAATTTTAATTTTGGCCCATAAAGCTTATTATGAACCATATTTGAGCTCTCTAGCCATAGTTTGGTTATCTCACCAGTTTCCAAGGCCCCAATATTGTGGAATAAGCTTTCCCAATTGATTAGAGCAGAGGGGAACATTTTTTTCACTCAGGATTTTGACGATAAGCCAGATGTAATGGGTGGGATTCAATGATATGTTCCGCAGAATACAACATGTGGTGTATGTGTACACTGTTACGATTGTATTAGGTCTTTCTGTCTTTTAACGGGAGTTACTTTTTCACTAAAGTTTCTCTTATTTTGATGTATATTGTAAACTGCTGAGATCTGAATAAGCAAAGCAGTGTATCAAATTTATAAAACTATAAGAAAGGGACTGGAGGTAGAGAGGGGTTGAAAGGCAGAGGCAGATGAAGTGGAGGGATGAGTACAGAAGATGGGTACTAGAAAGGAAAGGGAGTGTGTGCCTGGAAAGGAAAGGAAGGAAGGAAGAGGGAACAATGACAGGAGGGGTGAGGGTAGGGGGTAAGATATAGAGAGAATGCTGGAAGGGGGAAGAGGGGAAAAAAGTGCCCGAGAAGGTGAAAGAGACAGAGACAGAGAGAAGTGAAGGGGTGGGGGAAATGAGAGACAGCATCTGGGAAGTGATAGGGAGGGCAGAGAGGGAAGGGAAGAAGGGGGGAAATGTGCCAGAAGGAGGAGTGCCAGGAAGGGGGAGGACAGAAAAGAGAGAGAATGCCAGGAAGGCGGAGAAGTGGGGAGGAGAGTGTGTGTGCCAGGAGGGATGAAAGGGTGAGAGAAAGAGTGCTGGGCAGATATAGGGGAAGAGAATGTTCCCATATATATTTCAACAATTCTACCATTCATGTTATATAATTCCACTTAACTGATTCGCTGTGTATTAATCTTTCTAACTTTTTTTTCATTCAAGTTCACGAAAAAGGAGGGTTGTCGAGTTGAGGCTAAATCCAAATAGTCAATGGTTATAGCAATGTGCTCCACCTCATTTGCTATCACTGCTTATCTCAATAATATTCAGGACAACAGTTAGAACTGCAGCAGTCTTGTAAAAGTCCCCCCCCCCCTCCACCACCACCACCCCAGTCACAATGTCACAGCAGATCTTGAATTTCTCAAAGGTTGCAGAAAAATTAACTTTGCCCATATGTATACCTAATCATTCTCCCAGTTGTTTCAGTACCTGCTCCTTAATATATTTCCATTGGTGCTCCAACTCTTCTTTAAGAGATATGTTAAATGTAATATGAAGCAGTGAGTTGATTGAAAAAGATTAGGAAGATTAATAGACTGTGATTTGGTTAAGTGAAATTATATAGTGTGAATGGGTAGAGTTAGTGAAATTTATGTGAGAATAATAAGAAAGTCAAGTCCTATAAACTTTTCTCGTAGCAGTTAATTCTTTTACATTTATAGGTTATTGGATATTTTTTATTTCATTTTGTACCCTTGGGGAAAAGTCTGTGCCTGGAGGAGGAAGAGAATGTATTACTACTACTACTACTACTACTTATCATTTCTATAGCGCTAGTAGACGTACGCAGCGCTGTACACTAAATATGCCAGAGACAGACCCTGCTCGACAGAGCTTACAATCTAATCAAGACAGACAAACAGGACAAATAAGGGATAAGGAAATTACTTGGGAATGATTTAACAGACATGGGTATTGAACAAGTGAAGTTAGGAGTTAAAAGCAGCCTCAAAAAGGTGAGTTTTTAGCCTAGATGAAGGCGGCCAGAGATAGAACTTGACGTACTAACTCCAGAAGTCTATTCCTGGCATACGGTGCAGCAAGATAAAAGGAAGAGTCTGGAGTTGGCAGTGGAGGAGAAGGATACAGATAAGAAATTTATCCAATGAACGGAGTTCCCGGGAAGTAGGGAGAGATAAGAGTGAAGAGGTACTGAGGGGCTTCAGAGTGAAGGCACTTGTAAGTTAATAAGAGGAGTTTGAACTGTATGTGGAAACAGATAGGGAGCCAATGAAGTGACTTGAGGAGAGGGCTAAAATGAGTGTAGCGACACTGGTGGAATAAGTCGTGCAGCAGGATTTTGAATGGATTGAAGAGCAGACAGATGGATCAGTGGGAGACCTGTGAGAAGCAAGTTGCAGAAGTCTAAGTGTAAGGTGATAAGAGTGTGGATAAGGGTTTTCGTAGTGTGCTCAGAAAGGAAAGGATGAATGTGCTGAGGAGGGGGACGATAAGATTTGGGAGAAAGGAAGAAGAACACAAGAAGGTGGAGGAAAAAGATGGGAAGAGGCCAGAAGAGAGGAAGGACAACAAAGAAGGAAAAGGACGCAGATAAGAGGGGAAGAACTGCTGATACAACCGTGGGGAGATGAATGGAAAGGAGCAGAAGAAAGGAGAAATAAGTTGGTGAGGTAAGAGGAGAAAGGAAGGAGGGATGATGCAAGAGAATGGAACGAGGTGAAGAATTATGGAGAGGTGGAGAAGATTGTGTGACTGGGGGGGAGGGGAATGTGTGTGAAGAGGTGAGGGTCTGTGAGAGAACAGAAGGGAAGGGATATGGGAATAGAAGACTATAAGGCAGATAAATTTGTAAAAATAAAGAAAAAGGGAGAACAAAAGAAATGGAACCTGTAGCCATAGATGTTGGGGAGGCTAAGTCTTCCCAGCCCCAACTGTGTTCTTCCCTTCTCTCCTGTTGCCAGGCCCTCTGACTTCCTGCAAAAGCAGTAGTGGCAGCAGTAATAAAAACATAAAAACATGTGGACCATTTTCCTGCATGTACCATTACCACTGCTAGCTCTGCATCTCACACCTCCTCTGATTTAAACTTTCTGTACCAGAGGGATGAGACTGGCAAAGCTAGTAGTGGCACGAGCAGGAAAATGGTCCTGCATGCTTCATGTTACTTTACCACAGATACCACTGCCTTTGATCTGGGAAGGCTGCAAGAGAGTGAAAGGGGAAGAGACAGACAGACAGAGAGAGACAGAGAGAGGAGTAATTCTGGATGAAAAGGGCTTATTATTATTATTTTACAAGAGGTCTTTATTAAACTGTGTGAAGCAGTTAACATCTATGTAGCACGTCTGGGGCAGGTCTTTCTGTAACTGGGTGTTGCGTACAGATTTTATGCTGATGACATACAGGGTTTTTTTTCCAGTTGCTGGGTTGGGAGTGTGGCATTTGTCTGAGCGATTGAAGATATATTTGGATAGAGCAATGGTTCTCAAACCTGGTCCTGGAGACACCCCAGCCAGTCAGATTTTCAGGATACCCACAATGAATATTCATGAGAGATATTTCTATGCAGTGGAGATAGTGCTTTCACATTTCTCTCATGAATATTCATTGTGGGTATCCCGAAAGCCTGACTGGCTGGGGTGTCTCCAGGAGCAGGTTTGGGAATCACTGGAATAGTGTGTGTGTGTGTGTGTGTGATGGCGTAAAAGGTACATGACTTGAATAAGCTGAGAAACAATTTTTTAGGCTACAGCTGAATGGCTATACGGCAGAACCCTTAGCATTACATCAAGTTGGAGGGGGGGGGGGGGGGAACCCATGCATTAAAGCAGTGTATCTATGTGTGTGCCTGCAGGTGTGAATTCACATACCATCTGTAACTTCTGTGACAGCATGGTTGCTTTGAGTTTAGGCATTGCACATTCATACAGCTCAACATCAAGATTTGCTAAAATGTGCTCCTGCATTACCATGTGCTAATTATTTATCGCAAGTCACATTTGATACAATGGGACCTGTTTACAAAGAAAATGCATTAACAACATTAGTACACACTTAGGAGCATAGTTATTAACACTGGTTACTGTTAAGCCGTGTTAATTTATACTATCTCATGCTATTTTAGCAAGTCTCATTTCACACAGTGCGAGCAAGATACTAAGGGCCATGTTTACTAAGCCATGCTAGACATGAACTAGTGTTTTTAGCATGCACTAGGATTAGCACGCACAAACCGTGTAGATGCTCACAATATTCCTAGTAAACAGGGCCCTAACAGTAAAATAATACATCTTAACAGAATCCCACATTGAGCACGCTTTAGTGAGCCACCCATTCTACATGTATATAGTGATAGGTTTAAGTGTGTGAGATGTTTAAAAGGCTGAGGCAAATAATTCCTTGATTTTGTGAAAGATCTTAAGCAGCCTTTTTTACAAAACTGTGGCAAAAAGGGTTATGGGGTCCTTTTACTAAGATGCGCTAGAAAATGGCCTGCGGTAGTGTAGGCGTGGGTTTTGGGCGTGCACCTGTAAAAAAAGGCCTTTTAACAAATTTTTTCCAAAAATGAACATGCGGCAAAATCAAAATTGCCACGCATCCATTTTGGGTCTGAGACCTTACCGCCAGCCATGGACCTAGCGGTAAAGTCTCATGCGGTAACAACGTATGCACGCCAAATGCCACTGGGTACTCATCCGATATTTGATATGTGTGGTAGAAAATAAAAATTATTTTTCGGCTGCGCGTATTGGACGCACGCCAAAAATGAAATTACCACAAGAGCCACACGGTAGCTGTGCGGTAACTCCATTTTGGCACACGTTGGGTGCGCATAGATTCTTACTCAGCTTAGTAAAAGGGCCCCTCAGTATGCCCTTATGAGAGTCTTTCCCCCACACTAAGGCCAGCTTTTGTTGCAGTTGGCAAATGACTGATTTTCTAATTTTGGCATTAATAGCCAAGTGCTAATGTTGCCATTAGCACATGGCCCCTATCACCACCTATTTTGTTAGCGGTAAGAGTTCATGTGTAATTATGCCCTGATTAGCCCAGATACAACCATTCTCCACCCCAGATGTGCCCCCTCAGCTAAAAAATAAACTTTATTTTTTAGCACGTCGGTAGCACATGCATTTCGGGATTTTACCGTGGGTGCCTTAAGCTGCGTGTTTCTATTTGGCAGAACTGAAATATGTATTGTAGGAATGGGCATTTATTCATGTGCATTCAGTTGTTTTGGGTGCCTTAAAAATTTTAGTGCATACAAAATTGATTATATGCATGTAACCCTATGAAATTCTAAAGTGGGCACAAAAAAGCTAGAAAATGAATCCATGAAATGAATCAAAAAGACATGCAAACATCAGGAACATTTTGGAAAAATCCAAATACAAACTAGAATTTTTTTGTCCATGCACATCAGTAATTTCTTGTTATTTTGGCCTCCAACAGTAAAACAGCTTTTAGGTGAAATGAGCAATATGTTTGTTTCATTCTTACTGCAACATAATTTGGGAAATTGCTAAGAAAAATAATGACATCAATGTGCAGATAGATGATATATTACCCTTTTTTTAAATTACTTTTCTGTTGTAAGAGTGCAATGTGGTCTATCAAGGTCATGAGACAAATCAAACTCTGAACAATGTTTTCTTTGATTTAATTTTGTATGATGTAATTGTACTTAGGGCAGTTGCAACTCATCAGCACCAGAATTCAGTCCAGACATTGTACACACATGAACTTACCTCCAATAAGACGATAAATTGATTTGGAGGCGCTGTATAATATGATAGTTCTAATGAAAGCAAACAAGTCAGAAAATTCAGAGTTATAGCCACTGCAACAGCAATAACTCAACAGCATTTTGCATGACCAGGACACCACATGATATTATTAATATTTTTTTATAATGTTAGCCATCAATTCTGTAAAATACAGGTTCATATCTGTATATCTAGAAATACAAGAAATTAAGGGGTCCTTTTACTAAGCCACATAAATGTCTATATGTGTACCCTATGTGCGCCAAAATGGAGTTACCGCCTGACTATCGTGTGACTTTTGTGGTAATTTCATTTTTGACGCACGTCCAATACGTGCATCTGAAAAATATTTTTTATTTTCGGACTTGCAGAACGGATGCATGCCAAGTGGCATTTGACTCGCGTATTAGATTGTAAGCTCTTTGAGCAGGGACTGTCTTTCTTCTATGTTTGTGCAGCGCTGCGTATGCCTTGTAGCGCTATAGAAATGCTAAATAGTAGTAGTAGTAGTAGGTCATTACCACTCGGATTCTTTACCACTAGGCCAATGGCTGGCGGTAAGGCCTCAGACCCAAAATGGACGTGCGGCAATTTGGATTTTGCCGCACGTCCATTTTTGGCCAAAAAAGGCCTTTTTCACAGGCGCGCTGAAAAATGGAACGAAGCGCACCCAAAACCCATGCCTACACTACCGCAAGCCATTTTTCAGCATGCCTTTGTAAAAGGACCCCCAAAAGATTCTAGAACTCGCTGCTCCTCTCCCCTCTATTAATCTCCCATGTGCCTGTTCTTTTCTCTTATAGATTTTCCCTCATGTCTCTTTTCTTCTGATCCATCCCACCTTGTTTCACTTTTAACTCAAGACCTCTTCTTGTTCCTCCTTGTGCTTTGCAGCCTGACATGCACCATTTCTGATCTCTCCTTCACAATTTATGGTACCATAGCATAAAAACAGAGACCCTGATATTGAGCCAGCATGGTCACTGTATTAAGCGTGAACACTGACACTGAACCTAGAGACACTTGATTGTAAACCACTATGATCTGCTAGAATACTGAAGTTCCTTTGGGCCTTATTCTATAAAGGTTACCCTCCTAAATTTATGCTCCTAAATTAGGAGTGTAATCTATTTTGGAGCATAGATTAGGCTTGTTATTTAGAAGCATAAATTTAGGAGCATACATTTTAAGAGTGTAAATTTAGGAGCATAACCTTTATAGAATAAGGCCCATAATCTATGAATTGGCACATGTTTAACCGCACAAGCATGTTAAAAGCTTTGGAGTTAGTTTTACAATTAGCAGGCGTTAATTCATGCATTAAGGGCATTTTGAATTAGGAGGTGTAACTAGACAGGGCATGGGTGGAGAACGGGCTTGGAGCTTATATTGCAGTTAGTGTAATAGAAGGTTTAAATGCATCCATGCTAACCACGACCAGGGTACTGCACATGCAGCCTTCAAAAGAAATGCTGAACACCCCCCCCCCACCCCCTCCCAATAAATGCGATGTTAAATTTTCACTTACTGCAAATTGATTCCTGCATTAAAGTACAGTAACTGCAAAATTTTAATGCACTTTAATAAAAGGACCCCTCTGCATCACCATCTATATAAGTCATGGGCTGACGATATATATTCAGTGGTGAGCGTGTCGGCACTATCATAAGAACATAAGTGTTACCATACAGGACATACTGAAGGTCCATCAAGATCAGTATCCTGTTTCCAACAGTGGTCAATCCAGGTCACAAGTACTTGGCAAGATCCCAGAACAGTAAAACAGATTTTAAGCTGCTTATCCTAGAAATAAGCAGTGAATTTTCCCTAAATCCATCTGAATAATGGCTTATGGACATTTTTTTGGAAATTATCCAAACCTTTTTTTAAACCCTGCTAAGCTAACTGCTCTTACCACTTTCTCTGGCAACAAATTCCAGAATTTAATTCAGTTTCAATGACCTTCCATTTAGAGGGCAACTCTATAGCATGGTGCCTGGTAGGAGTCTATTTTTTAAAGAAACATATGTGCCTACTTTCCTTATGAAATCATACACACAGGGTCAGAATTGCACATTCAACAAGAAGCGATCTCAAGCACTCATATACATTGTAACTGTAAATATGAAGTTAAAGCTTTATTTCAAGGAATTATTTATAGTACTGTGCTCCACTTCTCATGAGTCATAATCATTTAAACTCAGACTAGAACTGTGTATAATGTATGACTCCTTGAGGCAATGTATTCCAAATATAAAACCTGTGATTTATAACACTACTCCTGGTTTAGTCAAGATCCCATGACTCAATAAAGAAGGAAATATTACCCGACTTACAGGACAATAATTCACATTAACTGGCAACAGTCAGTGCAGATGATGGCAAATACATTTTTTGGAAGAAAAAAGTGTGTTACGACTTCTGTCCGATAAAAGCAAAATATTAAACTCCTGGATAGAACAGTGACCTCAAGAAATAACACTGTCACCTCCCTCTGGAGAACACACACACACACATTCTGACTGGTTAAATCGTTTATTCAGGGCTATCCACTAATTTTCAGCAGCACTTAGGTGTCCTTTTAGAAAGGCATGTAAGGGCCGACGCGCATCTAGCATGCACCAAATTGGCATTACCACCCGGCTCATGCGTGTCCCGAGAGGTAACTCTGAAATTGGCGTGTGCCAAAAACACGTGACAGAAAATATTTTCTTTTTCCACCATGTAGCGCTTACCCGGCAGTAAACAGCAGTGGGCACACGCTGCATGCCTACCGCCCGGGTAGCGTGTGAGACCTTATCAATAACTCAATGTGTGGCAGCAAGCTCTCAGGCCAAATATGGATGTGCACTGGTTTTTATTTTGCCACATGTCCATTTACGGGACCCTTATAAAAAGAGGCCCTTTTTCCAGGACACGGTAAAAACTGGTCCGGTGTGCACCCAAAAGACATGCTTGCACTCCCTCAGGCCACTTTTTGCAGCAGTTTAATAAAAGGGCCCCTTAACTGGTTATCACTGCTCATAATTAGCAATTAGTACCTAAATGAAAACCAGCTATTATGGGGGCCTTCCCAGGGTAGAGTCGGCACTTGACCAGTTAAGTGCAGATATTCAGCACTTAACCAACCAGGGTAACCGCATAAATGGGACCTTAAAAAGGTCAGTCCTATCTTAATACAGCAACCTATGGCCGGTTAAGTTCATTTTTGTTTTGTTCCATTATGGCAGAAAAACGTCCAAGTTTTGGGAATGCCCAAATCCTGCCCCCAACGTGCCCCCTTGTGATTTGGATGCACTGCTTATGAACAGCATAAAAAACACTTAAAAATTGGTTTCTAAAATAGCAATTTGGACATTCTGGAAAACAAAACGTCCATCCAGTGGCGTACCAAGTGGGGGGGGGGGGCGGTGGGGGCCGTCCGCCCCGGGTGCACACCTCTGGGGGGTGCCGTGCGCCTGTTGGCCGAGTCCGCTCATTCCCTCCCTGCTGCTCCCACTGCGCGGAACAGGTTACTTCCTGTTCTGGGGCAGAGGGAGAGGCAGGAAACGAGCGGACTTGTAGCCAACAGGCGCATGGCACCCCCCCCCCAGCAGGTAAAAATGCACCCAGGGGGGAGTCGCGCTGCACCCGGGGGGGGGGGTGTAATTTCGCCGGGGGGGGGGCACATCGGCGATCCGCCCCGGGTGTCAGCCAGCCTAGGAACGCCACTGCGTCCATCTGTAACTTTTTGATGCTTTTTGACGTTCTGTTTTGAAAATGAGCCCTGTAATGTTTGTAGAGGACTTGAAGCTCCAGTGACCAACAATTAGCAGAACATCTCCATGAGGTGAAAAGCTTTTCAGATGACACCAAGATGACTTTTGGTCTGGACAAATGTGCAAAGCAACCTTTCTTAGAGGAAAATTAAAACATTCTTCTGACTGATAGCTGTGAGATAAAGGATCAATATCAATTTATAATCCTGTCAGATTCTTTACTGAAGAGTGCATTAGTATCATGGATTAAGATAAAAGTTATTAATCAGCAGGCAATTCTCGCACACTTATACAGCTTTGAATTATAGTCTGGCCTCTTAAAAGTCTTGAAAATCGGGAAATATAAACAAAAGAACTACATGCCCAAGAGGTTCTTTACAAGAATTAATATATGCCAAGGAGGAATGTGTCTCATAGAAATAGATTATACCTACATCAGACCTAAATATGAAAAGGTATTGCAGTATATGAAAGTGTGAATGTGAAGAATCTGTTTCCATCGTTAAACTTGGACAAGCGGTCCGATGAGTAGCACGAATGAGTGAGAATCAAAACATAGAAACAGAGAAACATGATGGCAGATAAGGGCCAAATGGCCCATCCAGTCTGCCCTTCCACAATAACCACTAACTCTTCTTTTTCCTAAGGGATCCCACATGTCTGTCCCATTATGCCTTAAATTCTGACACAGTCTTCGTCTGCATTATCTCCATCAGAAGGCCATTCCACACATCCACCACCCTTACCAAGAAAGAGTATTTTCTTAGATTCTTCCTAACTCTATTTCCTCTTAACAGTGGCGTTCCTAGGGGGGGCTGACACCCGGGGCGGATCGCCGATGCGCCCCGCCCCCCGGGTGCAGCACCCCCCGGATGCAGCGCGGACCCCCCCCCCCGGCGAAAAGGACACCCCCCCCCCGCGAAGGACACCCCCCCGGGTGCAAGCCTCTGGGGGGGGGGGGGGTGCCACGCACGCCTGTCCTCTGTTGTTCCATGCTTCTTCTCTGCCCTGGAACAGGAATCTGTTCCGGGGCAGAGAAGAAGCATGGAACAACGGAGGACAGGCGCGCGTGGCACCCCCCCCCCAGCGGTGTACACCCAGGGCGGACCGCACTCACCGCCCCCCCCCCAGGAACACCACTGCCTCTTAACTTCATCCTATGCCTTCTCATTCCAGAGTTTTCCTTCATTTAAAAAAGGCTCATCTCCTGTACATTAATGCCACTGAGGTATTTAAATGTCTCTATCATATCTCCTCTCCCAACTCTCTTCCAGCGTATACATGTTGAGGTTCATGAACTTATCACTATATATTTTATGACCGAGACCGCTAACAATTTGGTAGCTGTCCTCTGGACCAACTCCATCCTGTTTATATCTTTCCGTAGGTGCGGTCTCCAGAATTGCACGCAGTACTCTGAATGGGGCCTCACCAGAGACTTATACAAGGGCATTATCACCTCTTTTTTCCTGCTGGTCATCCCTCTCCTTATGCACCCAAACATCCTTCTGGCTTTGACTATCGTCTTTTCTACCTCTTTGGCCACCATAAGGTCATCAGACACAATCACCCCAAAGTCCCGCTTTTCTTTTGTACAAAGGAGCACTTCAGCCCCTATATTGTACCGCTCTCCTGGATTCATGTAAACCAAATGCATGACCCTGCATTTCTTAGCATTAAATCTTAGTTGCCAATTTTCAGACCATTCTTCAAGCTTCGCTAGATCCTTCTTCATGCAATCCACTCCCTCCGAGGTGTCCACCCTATTGCAGAGTTTGGTATCATCCACAAAGAGGCAAACCTTACCAGACAGCCCTTCCGCAATCTCACTCACAAAGATGTTAAAAAGAGCCAGCCCTAGGACCGATCCCTGTGGTACACTACTGATAACATCCCTTTCCTTGGAGAAAGCTTCATTTACCACTACCCTCTGTCTCCTCTCATTTAACCCGTTTTTAACCCAATCAGTCACTTTAGGCCCCATACTGAGGGCATTCAGTTTATTAATCAGTCGCCTGTGCGGAACCGTGTCAAAGGCTTTGCTAAAATCTAAGTACACCACATCTAGCTCCCCTTCCACATCCAATTGTTTGGTCACCCAGTCAAAGAAGCCAATCAGATTCGTCTGACATGATCTGCCTCTACTGAAGCCATGCTGCCTCGGGTCCTGCAGGCCATTCAGTTCGAGAAACCTCATGATCCTCTTCTTTAGAAGCATTTCCATTAATTTTTTCATCACCGAGATGAGACTGACAGGTCTGTAATTCTCAACCTCCTCCTTACTTCCGCTCTTGTGCAGAGGAACAACATCTGCCCTCCTCCAGTCCTCCAGGACCACTTCAGATTCTAAGGAAGCACTGAAGAGGTCTGACAGTGGAGCCGCCAAAACATCTTCGAGTTCCTTGAGCACCCTCGGATGTATCACATCAGACCCCATTGCTATGTCTAATTTTAGTTTCGCTAGCTGCTTACGAACACAGTCTTCTGAAAATCAGTCCCAGTCTACCACACATCCATCCGCATTAGCATTTGTTTTCTGTGGTCCTACCCCAGGCCTTTCATCCGTGAACACAGAACAAGAGTAATTGTTAAGCAGTTGAGCTTTATCCTTATCAGCTTCTACATATTCCTCCCCCTCAACTTTCAGCCTCACAATGATATTGTGGCACTTCCTCTTGTCACTTATATATCTGAACAAAAAACGCAACACTGGGCCTTCAAGACTGGGACAATTGAGATTCTTTAATGATGACCCGACAGGGGCCGTGTTTCGGCGCAAAACAGCGCCTGCCTCAGGGGTCAAGACAGGACACAATTAGATGTACTCGAAGTGAGTTCAATGCCCCAGCATATGGTATAAAGATCGCCGTTCGCCGCAGTGTTACACATATAACTGAAAAATGTTTTCCCCCCAATTTTACCATGTTGGCTATTTTTTCTTCCATTTGCCTCTTCGCTTTCCTGACAGATTTTCCTGCTTTTCTTAGTTTTTCTAGGTATCTCTGCCTGTCTTCCTCTTTCTGAGTCCTCTTGTAATGTATGAAGGCTAATCTTCTTTCCCTTACCTTTTCAGCTACTATGCTGGAGAACCAGAGTGGTCTTCTTTTCCTCTTAGTTTTATGTAGTTTACTAACATAAAGGTTTGTTGCCTTTAACATGGCTCCTTTCAGTATCGCCCACTGCTGTTCTACTTCCTTCAGCTGTTCCCAACCAACTAACTCTTTCTTGAGAAATTTCCCCATCTCAGCAAAGTTAGTTATTTTGAAATCTAGGACCTTCAATCTCGAATAAGCCCTCTCCTCCTTTGTCTTTATATTGAGCCACACCATTCGGTGATCACTAGATGCCAAATGATCTCCCACCGTAACATCAGAAACATTGTCTCCGTTTGTAAGCACTAGGTCTAGAAAAACTCCATCCCACGTCGGTTCCGTTACTCACTGCTGAAACAATTCTTCCTGTAGAGAATCCAAGATCCCTTTGCTTGTAGACGATCACGCAGCGGGGACACCCCAATCGACGTCCAACATATTAAAATCACCAATCAGTAGTACTTCCCCTTTCCTAGCTATTTTGTGGATGTCTTTGATTACATCTCTGTCCAATTCTTCTGACTGTGAAGGTGACCTGTATATTGCACCAATGAAAATATGTTTTCCTTTTCCTCTTACCAGTTTAACCCACAGTGCTTCTTCCTTACCCCATATGTCCTGCAGTCTATCACATTAATATTAATCTTAACATATAATATCACTCCCCCACCCTGTTTTCCTACCCTGTCCTACCTGAGTAGATTATAGCCAGGTATAACTATATCCCAGTCATGGTTCTCCATGATCCGCATCTCCGTGACAGTCACTAAATCCAAGTCAGCTTCTATTATTGAAGTCTCTGGATCTAGACATTTGTCCATACTATGGGCATCGGTATATAAGGCTCTCCAGACATTACTCTTTTTTACCGTGAGGGTTTTTCATGACTTTGGGACTTTTCTCAACCATCCCCAGCAAATGTAGTTTAAAGCCCTCTTATTACAGTGCCATACCTGATAGCTAATAAGCATAGTTAGGATCACTTTTTATATGGTCTAACATGCCTGATAAGTTATGCAGGCACTCACACTGAATACTTTTGGTACCCACATAACTCCTGGCTCTGCCCCCATTCCACCCCCAGACTGCCCTGCAACTAACCAGAGAGTGCTGCAGGGGTCAGAGCAGATATGTCTGATTAAATGCCACTGAATATCTGTTCTTGGACTGGCCACCATGATTTTAACTGGGCAGAAGGCTCTCCTTCCCAGTTAATAATTATGTTTATTATTATTATAAAAATTGAATATACTACCTAGCTTACTCAGGTCATAGCGGTTATCAAATTCGTAATAATACAAATTAAAAAGAAAAGAACGCCATTTCATATGATAGAAAAGACCTCATCACAATCTCTCAAGAAACCCACGTTCAATATCAACCCACAGCAACTTCATAAGAATAGAATTACAATGGTACAAATTTAGTAATATTATTATTATTTATTGCATTTGTATCCCACATTTCCCACGTATTTGCAGGCTCAATGTGGCTTACATAGTTTAGTAATGATATTGTCATTCCAGGATATCAGATACAATTAGTAATATGTAGAGATTAAGTAAAGGGAAGAAGAAGGAAGTGATTGGGCGGGTAAGTATAGAAGGTTTAGAATATTACTGTTTGTTGTATGTATTTTTTTTAACTATAACTTACAAGGAGGCTAAAGTTTTAATATTTTAGAAAAACAGATAGAAGAACATTGAATAAGACACAGCAGTCTAATTTCTCCCCACTGCTGCAACTGCCATGTGAGCACATTTATACCTATAATTTATGTGCACTGCAAAAGCATAACAAATGGGGCATCGTTATCAAGAGTGGCAAAGGAGAAAATATTATTATAATGAAAAGCTTGACCCTACTTCAAGGACTGCAGTGGGGAAACAGGCAGCATTGGGCTATGTGCACAGTTGGCAATATCAATATGGTTAATACTTTATCATGCAAATGAAAATCACATTGTTAATTAGAATCCATGATAAGTGTTGTGCTTGAGGCAAATGAGGAAGGAAGTGAGAATCCATTGGGATCACATAGCCAGACAGGAGACCAACATCTGCTGCAGTTAAAGACATCAAGCCAGGCTTACAACAGCAGGTACAGCTGCAAAAGACAAGCACTTACCAAAGAAGGATGGCCATTGCCAAGCAATGTTCTCAGAAGTACATCTTTCAGTCAAATTCCTAAGGTGGGAGAAGAAAATCCTGTTTTCAGTTCATACAATTTATCATCTCAGAAATGGAAACTGAAAACCTGCAACATATGTTTTGTTCCTGTTGACACAGTAAGCAGAGGTTTGCGGTAGTCGTTGACATTTTTCATGAGGTTTATACCACAGCAATGATGTATATATCTTAATAAGCAATGGATAAGAAAGTGAGGACTGCGCAAAAGGGGTCTATTGGATCTCTTGTGTTGTGGCTAATAGCTTAACCAAGATGGGTATAGCTGTGTGGCTTCCGTGTATTAAAAAAGCTCTGTGCTGAAGAACGCCGTGGTGGCGAAACTCATCTGTGAAATGATGTCACAGATGAGTTTTGCCGCCACGGCATTCTTCAGCACAGAGCTTTTGAATACACGGAAGCCACACAGCTATACCCCCCTTGGTTAAGCTATTAGCCACAACACAAGAGATCCAATAGACCCCTGATGCAGACCTATGTGCCAAAACACGGCCGTGTCTGGTTGTTTTTTAGCTGTTGATATTAACGACTTCCTGAGATCCTTTTTACGCAGTCCTCACTTTCTTATCCATTGCTTTTGTTGCACATGAGGGGTTTTCCTCCTCCGTTTCTCCTGTTATATCTTAGTAAGCCCATGTAGAACTAGATTCTATATATGGTGCCTGAAAAATCGGAACCAAAACTATTTTTGTCTACGCATATTCTGTAAACTGCACCTAGATTTAGGCGTGGTTGATAGAATATACCTAGCGGCCATGCCTGCACCTAACTCTAGGCGCATCCATTTATGCCAAGTAAAACCTGGTATAAATACTGGTGCCTACGTTAAGCACAGAGTAGGTGTATTTTATAACCGTGTATGTAGATTTTTGGAATGTCCATTCCACACCCATGGCTACACCCCCTTTTTGGCAGTATGCATTAGAATTTACAGGCACCACTATACAGAATATACCTAGCAAGTCGTGCACATAAATTCTAATTAATGCCAATTAGTGTCAATAATTGCTTGTTAAGTGGCAATTAGCAGCACTGATTGGCTTGTATTAAATTGTGCATGCAAATCCAGAATGTGATTGGATTTGCACGCACAATTTTGGTCGTGCTATATAGAATCTGGGGGACGAGGGGTAATTTTATAAGTCAAGCAAAACCTATAGTCAGCCACAAGAAGTGGACAAAGAAGAACTGCTTATTGATGAACCCTGTGTTTCAGCAAGGTTGCCTGCATCAGAGAATGAACCAAATCATGCTATAAAAATACACATCCCTAGCAGGTGCTTTTTCTGAGATTACACTTAAGTACCCTATACCTAGCAAAGGAGCCCTTTGACTAAGCTGCGGTAAAAAGTGGCATTAATGGTCATATGCTAATTTTTCCATTAGCACATGAGCACTTAACTACACCTATTAGCTCAGATTCTATATATGGCACCTAAAAAATCCACATGACTAAGCAAATTCTATAACCGGTACCTAGATTTAGGCATGGTATAAAGAATATGCTTAGTTGATATCCCAGCACCTAAAACTATGCGCCTCCATTTACACCAATGAAAACATGGCATAAATCCCTGTGTGTAGATTTAGGTGCAGAGAGCCATATTCTATAACTACACATATAAATTTCAGAACACTCACAAAATGCCCATTTCCCCACCCACCACATGGCCCCTTTTTGCTGCATGCTTTAGAAGTTAGGCACACTGCATTACAGAATATACTTACTGAATTGTGCACGTAATTTCTAATTATTCCCATTAGTACTCATCATTGCTTGTTAAGTACTGTTATCAGTGCTAATTAGCTTGTTAAGCCAATTAAGTCAGGCGCCTTGTTATAGAATACACCTGGATTTCGGAGCAGATCTCTAGGCATGCTATATAGAATCTGGGGGATAGTGTAGGCAATAAGGTCTCACATGCTAACCATGTGCTAAACACCTCCTGCCCCGCCCCAGTGCTAAAAAATAAAGCTTATTTTTTAGCATGTGGGAAGCACACGCACATGCAAACATTTTCACAGGAAAGATGAGTGTGCTTATGCCCCCTTTTTAGGTTTGTGTGTAAAAATTTATGTGCATGTCTTTAAAGAATGGCGACTATAAAGATGTGCGTAAATTCAAATTGTTGGTGTTAATTGGCTCGTTATCTAATTAAATTACAAGCACAAATTGGGTACGCACCCAAATTTGAGTGCATAATTTTGAGCACCATATATAGAATTAGAGGATTAATATCCAGGTCAGATTCAGACAGGGGTAGTCAATGCCTTTAAAACGCTGACTGCTGCCGGCTGACTAATGTGGGGTTAGAATTTATTTAAAAACATTTATATCCTGCTAATCACTAGCAGTTCTAAGCAGTATTATAAAAAACATAAAATGAATTCATAGTAAAAAGGAGACAGAGGGTAAGTAAAATAAACAAATGATAACAAAACCAATTGAAATCCACACATAATCCTATAAAGCATCAAAATGGTTAATCTAATCACAAATCTCAGTAAGACATAACCAAGATGTATTTCCTGCAAAAGCCTGAGCAAAAAATAAGCCTTTAACATCTTTCTAAAATTTACTTCCATTGGAAAGATGTGAGCTAAATCCAAATATTTTGAAACTTGCTGTCAGGCATCTGTAACAGTACTGTAGGACATTGAGTATGGCTTGAAAACCCCATGGTACAAAACAAGAAGCAAATGACATTAATAGTGGCATGAAGACTCAAAGACCCCACTAGAAGAGCAAAGTGGCACAACCTGTGTAATAAAGACCCCAAAGGATACTGGAAGATGGACAATGCATCACCAGCACTGGAAGGAAGACCCCATGGCACCAGGAGAGGGGCAAAAACATTGTCAGAAAGACCCTCAAAACACTGAAGAAGGCTAAATAGACACCAGTCTTGGCAGTGCTCTTTTCAGTGTATGTTTGGGGGGGGGGGGGGGGGGGTTGTATATTTTATTTATAACATCAGAACAAAGCTCAATAGTACAAGTATGAAGGCAGAAAAAAATGATTCAATCCCAAATCAAATTTTCCTGAGGATAAGTACATTTTGGTTGTCATCTCAACCTTCTAAATTCAGATCTTTTATACCAATAATACATTTCTCACTTTTTTGTTTTAACTCCTCCCCCAACTCTTCATCCATCCACACTTTAAATTTGACAAGCAATATACATAGATGTCTTGATCTAACTGTTCCAAAACATATAGCATATAATAACTCCAACTCTTAGATCACTCTAACGGGCATTTGCACTGAGTGCAGTCTGAACAACCTTTTAGCCCATAACATACACACCCTCAGAAGTAAGTGCTTTCCACATCTCACATGTATAACATTTTATCAATTTATCTTCTCTCAAATTTCTCACTGTGGAGTCTGTCTGCTTTGCGTCATAGATCCTGATGTTTCTGTGACACGCAAACACAGTCACTGCCTAGCAACTCTGTACTTGAGCCCTGTGTGCTTTCTCTCTGGTTCTAGGCCTTTTAAGGGCCCTTTTACTAAATCACGCAGGCACCTACATGCACCCAACATGCATCAGTTTGGAGTTACCGTGTGGCCCTTGCAGTAATTTCATTTTTGACGCGCATCTGCTACGCGTGCAGGAAAAATATTTTTTATTTTCTGGCGCAACAGTTAAGTGGCCCCTGCTCATTCCCAAGTTGATGTTAGTCCTCTGTGGATTGAACCCATCACCCTCACAGGCAAAAGCTAGAGAATTACAGCTAAAACAACAGGAGCTACACAGCTGAGAAAGAAATCAGTGAACAGTGATCCTCTAACTAAAAGAGAGCAAGAAGTGGCCCCAGAGAACCCCATTGTACCAGCTGAGTAAAAGACCTCTAGGGGCTTTGCTTCCCTTCAGTTGCTCAGAGGATAGCAATTTCCAATATGTGTGGGATAAACATAAAGCAATCCTGCAATTTCCAACATGCTTGGGATAAACATAAAGGAATCCTGTTCAGAAGGAATGGATCGTCGGAAGCTTAGCAGAGATTGGGTGGCAGCGCCGGTGGTTGGGAGGTGGGGCTAGTGATTGGGAGGCGGAGCTAGTGCTGGGCAGACAGGTCTGTGCCCTGAAAATAGCAGATACAAATCAAGGTCAGGTATACATATAAAGTAGCACATATGAGTTTATCTTGTTGAGCAGACTGGATGGGCCATACAGGTCTTTTTCTGCAGTCATCTACTATGTTATATGTTACTAAGGCAAAAGTGGCATGCCTGTGGCTTCAGCTGTAAGTCTGACAACCTTTCCCCCCTCCCACCTTAAGGGTCATATGTTTGACCAATCAACCAAAATGGAGTGCTCTTTCTCTATCCTTAGAGGCACTGCAAACTAATGAAATTTTTAGAGGTTCTTTATCTATTTTGGTTGTATATTGTTGGCTGTCTCTCAGACTTGCAGTCCTGAGTGATATTAGATAAAATAAATTGGAAACATGTGCCCTGGACAGAACTTTCTTTTAGAATTTTTTAAATAAATTGCTTCAAGCTATAAAATCATCTGATAAGGAGGTGGTCACTGGTTTTAAACATATGTGGATTAATCTCAACATTTTGGGAACACCTTGGATCGTTTTTGGATAATTATTCTGGTAACATGGATTCAATGTTAGATGTTTGGAATTTTGGGGTGACCAAGGTGCTATTGGATGTGTCAGAGTTGAAGCAAAAACAGATTACATAGTGTAATAATCATTGGTATTCTGAGTCTTTGGGTTTATTAAAGAGTTTGTCAAACAGCTGAGAGATTGTGGAGGAAGATTAGGGAGCAGTCTTCTTGTGTGCTTTGGCATTCTAATATTAGGAAGAATAAGACTGGTTTGTCAGTTGCAAAAGTTGAATATTATGAGCATAAGATAATGCATCTTTAGACTGCTAGTTCAATCCTTGGTTTTAACTCAGTTCGATTACTGCAGTTAGGAGTTACAGACCAAGAAAGGGATCTGGGTGTTGTCGTCGATAATACGCTGAAACCTTCTGCTCAGTGTGCTGCTGCGACTAGGAAAGCGAATAGAATGTTGGGTATTATTAGGAAAGGTATGGAAAACAGGTGTGAGGATGTTATAATGCCGTTGTATCGCTCCATGGTGCGACCGCACCTTGAGTATTGTGTTCAATTCTGGTCGCCGCATCTCAAGAAAGATATAGTAGAATTGGAAAAGGTGCAGCGAAGGGCGACTAAAATGATAGCGGGGATGGGACGACTTCCCTATGAAGAAAGATTAAGGAGGCTAGGGCTATTCAGCTTGGAGAAGAGACGGCTGAGGGGAGACATGATAGAGGTATATAAAATAATGAGTGGAGTGGAACAGGTGGATGTGAAGCGTCTGTTCACGCTTTCCAAAAATACTAGGACTAGGGGGAATGCGATGAAACTACAGTGTAGTAAATTTAAAACAAATCGGAGAAAAGTTTTCTTCACCCAACGTATAATTAAACTCTGGAATTCGTTGCCGGAGAAAGTGGTGAAGGCGGTTAGCTTAGCAGAGTTTAAAAAGGGGTTGGACGGTTTCCTAAAGGACAAGTCCATAAACCGCTACTAAATGGACTTGGGAAACGTCCACAATTCCAGGAATAACATGTATAGAATGTTTGTATGTTTGGGAAGCTTGCCAGGTGCCCTTGGCCTGGATTGGCCGCTGTCGTGGACAGGATGCTGGTCTCGATGGACCCTTGGTCTTTTCCCAGTATGGCATTACTTATGTACTTATGTATGCTGGATATAAGGAGGGTGTCCTAAAACGGCTGCAAATGGCCAAAAATACACCACCTAGGCTTGTCCTCAAGGTAACAAATTTTGATAGAGCCACTCCATTATTTCACAAGCTGCACTGGCTGCCCATTAAAGCCAGAATTATTTTTAAATTATGTGTTTTTCTCTTTCAAATATTATATGGCATGACACCGGATTACACGCAGCCCTCAATACCTATTCCCCTACGCAATATAACCTCTAGTTCTAGGGATTACCTTAGACTTCATCTTCAATAAGAACATAACATAAGAACATAAGTGTTGTCATAATGGGATAGACCAAAGGCCCATCAAGCCCAGCATCCTGTTTCCAACAGTGGCCAATCCAGGTTACAAGTACCTGGCATGACTGCGAGAGACTGCGCTAAAAGTCGCTTCACTCCGTAGACTTTAGATACCAAGGTGCTAAGTGCTGAAACTCACTGCCAATGGCAAACAAAGGGTTACTTGGTATATAGCAAAAGACTGAAAACTTTCCTCTTTGAGAGGTTCCTACCCATTGATGGAGTGTGTCAGATTATAACTAGCCATAAATGGTTTATTATTTAGTTTTTATTTAGTTTATTATTTAGTTTTTATTTGTATCTTATTTGTGCTACACTGTTCTTATTTGATATTTTGTTTATAGTATTGTAAACCTTGCCTGTCATTTTATTTATTGTAGGCCACATTGAGCTGGAGTATTTTTGGGATAATGTGGGGTATAAATGTCAAAATAAATAAATAAAGTAAATAAATGCAATCTGTCAATTCTTCTAAAGAGTTATTTAAATTATTAAATAATTTAATTAGTACAGATATTATTGTTTCTATTCCATCTCGTTTGCAGCCTTCTGCGAATAGTTTAGCCAATTTCTTTCAAACTAAAGTGCAGAAAATCAGACAAAATTTTATTTTGAGAACAGAGGATTGTGCTGAACACTGTCTTGTGGCATATGCTGAGGTAGATTATATTCCTGGAGATAGATTTTTGGATAGCTTTTTTAAAGATTCTTTTGAAGCTATTAATTTACTCTTAAGCTCTCTAAGAAATCCTGTATTTTAGTATTTGACCTTCTTATTTGTTACAAACAGTACCTGAGAATACAGGGCCCCTTTTACCAAACTGCGGCAAAAGGGGGCCTGCACTAGCGTCGGTGTGTATTTTTCACGTATGCCGAGGCCCCCTTTTATTGCAGCAGGTAAAAGGGAAGTCTCTTTTTCCTGCAGGAAATGGTCATGTGGCAAGTAAGGATTGCTGAATACAGAACGTTTTGTGGGAAAAGTTTAAGGATGTGCAGGTGTACATCACATACAGTGGGGTAACCATTTTAAAAGTAAATAAAAACTAAAATAAAAATAAATACTTAAAAGCAGTGGTACACATAAGTGTAAGTGCTAGCAAATAGACCTGTAAGAGACACATTTTACAAAAATAGACATACATCAGCCGATATTCAGGCGTTTTTTAAAATGCTGACCATCGTCGGCTGAACTAAACTCGGATATTCAGTGCAGGGTGATGTCCTGGCACCAGCACTGAGTATCCGGAGCTAATGCCCAGTGGCTTGGCTGCTGGAGCTTATGTGGGTCCTGGCCAGGGCCTGCAAAAGACAGTTGAATTTTCCTAACTTGGCTGGTTAGCTATGCTGTCCTAGCATAGAATATTGTCGGCACCCGCATAACCGCTGGTTAATCCTCAAAGCTGTCAACTGTACTGCCCCTGACCTGTTCATTTTTTAAAAATGACCGGTCAGAACCGATATTCAGTGGCAACTCCCAATTAAATACCGCTGAATATCGGGGAGTTGGCGGACAGGAGGGATTTGAGCAGGCCGGAGCCTCTTTTAAATTGCTTTGAATATTGGCCCCACAAGTGCCATAATGGCCAAATAAGAACCCAAGTTATAAACTTCAGATTTTTGGATTTTTAGGTGTTTTTTAAGACCAGGGAAATACAATTTTCCACTCACTCACTCTTGAAATCCCCAGGTACAAAGAAGCAGTTAGCTCACACTAATTCATAGAAGGTGTGTAAATGTGGACAGGGAAACTTTTCAAAATGCACACATGTTCCTCTTGTAAAATGGGATGTATGCATCTATTTTTAAAGTTTGCCCATACCACTCCTCCTGAAATCAGTACATGCTGCACATATAAGTTGGCAACTGGCAGCTTTTCTAACATTACTGCTTGCAGATGTATGGTCATTTACACTTGGGAGGAGAGGGAGTTATGAATGTGGGCTACTGCTAAAACATGTTATTTTACTGTTAATCCAGGTAATTAGTAACTAGAGGGCACTTTTAATAAAGGGCATTAAGGGCCCTTTTACTAAGCTGCAGTAAAAGGGGCCCTGCACTAGTGGCGGTGACTGTTTTTTGCCACACACCAGGGCCCATTTTACCTCAGCGGGTGAAAATAACCAAAAAATGAAATGGCTGTGTGGTAGTTCACACTTTGCTGTGTGGCCATTTCAGAGAGAGCACTTACCACCACCCACTGAGATGGTGGTAAGGGCTCCTGTGCTAACCTGGTGGTAATCGGGCAGCTCACCACGCTGCCTGATTACCACTGAGTAACCCCCTGCTAGTTCCGGAAATGGCGCATGCTGGGAGTGGAACTACCACTGGCACTCGCAATGGGCCGGCAGGAGTTCCAGGTTGCTGCATAACAAGACTGTTGCAGCATGGCAACACTTTAGTAAAAGGGCCCCCCTAGCGCAGTTTTTCTGTGTAGAAACAGGCAACCACATGGCCATATTAAGAAGTTTTGCCTGTTTCCGTATGTTAAACCGTATATTGCCAAATGTTTCAGACTTTGCCTGTTGGTGGGCAAGGCGTTGATAGAGATTGAACGTGGAAGCAGATAGCCAGCTAGCTTCTTACACTTACCGTGCATTAACTGGCTAACACAGTTTCTTCATGTTCAATTGTAAAGCGCTGCGTACGACTGGTAGCGCTATAGAAGTGATTTATAGTAGTAGTAGTAATCATGGGACCACTTACCACCTCTTAAATAAGAGATACTAAGTGCGTCCACATTAATTAGGAGCAGGTACTGCACATTTATCTGAATATATGACCTGCAATGCCCCTTCTTTATGTAGCATGGGCTTGCTGCACATTCAAATTCTGCGTTATAGTGTGTTAAGCCCCAAACTGAATGTATTTTAGAAGAAGGGGTCTCTAAAATTGGACCTGTGCTAAAATAGCATGAGTTAGTAGTAGAATAAAATGTCATAACAGTAGCCCACATTGATTACTGTGCCCCTTGTCAACTAGTCTTTTACATGTGTAAATGCCAGGTAATCCTTTGAAAGTAATCTCCAGTTCAGGCAATTAATATAACACAGTAGCACAGTGAATGATGGCAGATAAAAACCTGCATGCTTCATCCAGTCTGCCCAACAAAACAGCAAAAGCCACACCTACAACACTGTGCAGGTTGTAGTCATTCATACTTAAACACGCTGGCACTTTGCCATCATGCCAACCACATATAAGCAGTTACATATAATGCATTCTTGGAACAATATACCCCTAATTCTATAAAAGTTGCTAAACACTGCACATGCAAATTTGGGGTTTGCATCCAATTTAATTGAATAATGAGCTAATTAGCGTCAATTGGCTTGTTAACCAATTATTGGCACTAATTAGATTTAATTGGAATATATATGTGTGTAAATTTAGGCATGAGTTCAAAAAGGGCGTGCAGAAATGGGAGAGTCATGGGCAGAATGGGGGCATTCCAAACATTTATAGACATTGTTACATTTATATACATTTATATACATTGTTATAGAATGAGGGGGATACAAGCCTAATTTAGGTGCATACATTTGCGTCACATTTCAGCTGGTGCAAATGACTGCACGTAAAGTTAGGAATCAAACAGTGGAGGAAAACGAGTCGTGCCAGGTCCCCTTTGCTTTTATTGAAGACTGTTGTTAATAAAGATTTTTCCTGGACACCATCTGCGAGAGGTCCTTCTTCTTTTATCTTCCACTGTTTGATTCCTGGTGTTTTCCTTCAGTGGAGTTTTTCTTCTGTTTGTGCTTGACTGCACCTAAAGTTAGTCATGATTCCTGGGCGTAAGCGCTATTCTATAAACCGTGCCAGCATGACTTATAGAACAGCGCTTTTTTGGTGCTGATTTTTTTGGCGCCATACATAGACTTCACCTCTATATGTTTAAACCAAAAGTATTGATAACTGAATTTAGATTAACTGTATTAATCTAAGATGTCTTCCCCTCCCCCTCGAGATCTACGGCACCCTCAATCATAGCATATGATATTAAAGTGATACTCAATATACAGACTTGATCTTCATCTATCTTTTGTCATTTGTGGGACACAAACTGTAGAATTCTGCCCGGCACTGGGAGTGCCTAATTATAGGTTCACGGGGCTCACAGCTATAGAATTCCCTCATTCATATATTATATATATATCCACAGTGCATTGCACCACTTTTGCTATTGATTGCCTAATGATCCTTTTAACAACGTAACCTTGCTACGTCTGAGTGATTTACAACTACGACATTCTGAAATTCAATTTTAGAATCACTTTTTAAATGTCAATCTGGATATAATATGCCAAGGAACTAAAAATGTTAACACCTCAGAAATTATTCCATGCCCTTTTAGTAAACATGCTGCTTTAGAGGCTCATTTTCCAAGCAGATAGACTTATAAAGTTACACAGGTTACTATGTGCTTTGAAAATGAACACCTTAATGTCCTAGGCCACTTTTGTGTTATGAATTGATGACCTAGAATCACTGGTATCAAATGAAACTTCAGCTGTAGAAGTGAACGTTACAGATAGGGCTCATTACTAGTATTTAATTAATTTAATATCAACATTTCTCCACCATTTCAGTCTAAAAATATTCAGGGTGGATTCCAGTCTGGGCTCTTTTTACTCAGTTATGCTTCAGACTGGAGATGTAGGAATTGTAGGACTTTTGCTTTTCACTCTTTGTACATTTGGAAAAGGAAAACAAGTTAATATACAAAACCGAGCACCTTCCCCTCTCTTTCATGGCATTTGGTACTAAGCCCCTCTGCTTATGCTCTAAATGGTAGCAGCTGGAAATATTTGAGAGTTAATGTTTCATTGGCTCCTACAAAATCCCAGGGAAGAAATTCAAAATAACTGAAGTTTCTCAAACTGATGGCTCCTCAACAGTACAACAGAATTTCTCAAAACATATCATAAAAGGAAATCCTACCTTATTTTTATGATCTGACTGTTTAAAATCATATTTCAGTTTGCTTTAGAAAAGAGTCATAAGTACATAAGTACATAAGTATTGCCATACTGGGAAAGACCAAAGGTCCATCAAGCCCAGCATCCTGTTTCCAACTGTGGCCAATCCAGGTCACAAATACCTGGCAATATCCCAAAAAAGTACAAAACATTTTATACTGCTTATCCCAGAAATAGTGGATTTTCCCCAAGCCCATTTAATAATGATCTATGGACTTTTCCGTTAGGAAGCCACTCAAACCTTTTTTAAACTCCGCTAAGCTAATCGCCTTTACCATTCTCAAACCTGCCATTTTTCCTTGGCTCCCTTAGCAACAGAAATTAAGGTATAGTAGGCAAGGACATAGAACCAAGGAATGGCCTAATGGTTAGAATAGAGGTCTGGGAACTAGAAGGGCCCATGTTTAAATCCCACTGCAGCTCCTTGTGGACTTGAGCAAGTCACTTAAACTTCCATGCCTCTGGAGAAGGCAATGCCAATGCCCTCCACCCTTGCCTTTATCAGGCCAAGAAAATCACAAAAGGGGATCCCCCATTGTGTGGTCATCAAGCATAAAATCCGGAGGTGAGGGTATAAACCAATGCAATCTGGTTGATGTTTAGGTGGAGGAAGCAGTAATTAAAGGGTAGCTGGAATTTTAAATCTCCTACCAGTGAGAAAACATACATTTCCTGTTAGGTGTACATCTAGGTGCCTGGGAGAGGGCTAGTGGGTGCACTTCAGGCATACACCTCCAGAAATGGAAGAGAAAGTGACCAAAATGATTGTGCACCTATGAGAGCTTGGATTCTCAAAGCCTCAGCAACGTAGCAGAAGCCCCTAGCCCAGAGCATTTGGGCAGCCTACCAAAAGGAGTGGACTGCCCTGGGGCAGTTTGCATAAGACAGATAGAAAGATCAAGACCATTGCACAGTTAGCAGAATTCATCACTTGGGTCAGAATGCAGGGAATATCCAGGTCCCAGACTAGGCCTGATTTAGCCAGAATTCTATTCTTCTTCTTCTTTATTTTTTTAAAGCTAACATCGCCAAAGCATTTTATTTTCAGAAGACGATGGAGAGATGGGGACAATAATTTTCAAGGCTCGACACCAGACACTTGGTAACCTTATCCATCACCCCAGCAGTGTAAGATGCACTGAACACAAGATTAAGAGACGATCTGTAGGATAGTCTTTTTGATGATGTTTAAAGGAACATTCCACATTAGTAAAGTAATAGACTGTATATAAGAGGCATGGAGTAGTCAGGGCTGCTGGGACATGGGTGTAGTAACATTGAGACAGATCCATCAAAGACAGATCCATCAGGGATGGTCAGTAATATAAAGCAGGATGGAAGTGAGGTCTATATGCTTGGCAGCCACTTTAAAGGCTTAAGTTGAAGTCAGGACCTCCACAAAAGGAATACTATTTAGACATTAAGACAGTAGCTGCCTTTCCAAGTTCCAGGTTTGGAAAGTGTGGCTATTGGGCTTGCCTGGGGCAGGGACAGAAGGAAGCAGTCTATTACCCCATCCCTTCAGAATAGAGGCAGCTTCCCTCAACCACAAGAAAGGGCTGTAAGGAGATAGGCAGATGGAAATTGGATGGAGACAAGATACAAGAGCTGTAGAAGGCAACAAGTGGTTTAAGCAACCATGGGCTTTTGGAGGTAACAACATTTATGTCATTACAGGGGAAACCATGATTAGAGTTTGGACCATTGGACACTCATATTTACTGAGCCAGGAAGTGGACAGTAGCACATCCAGCAAACATGCAACTGGGATTCTAATTCAGGAACAGTATCAATAAAATGATTAGGAAAACAAGAAACGCATTGGAACCAGTTCATGCTAGTCTTATGAGCCCATATGACTACTATTCAGTACTAAACTTGTGTGTGTGTGTGGGGGGGGGGGGGGGGGGAGGCAATGACCTGGTATGCAGAAAAAGCACTATTCAGGCAGTGGCGATCAGCATTTCTTTAAATGCTGAATTAGATGTGGATATTCAGTGTAGCTCCTGTTTGTGTGCGGGTATTGAATATTGAATATCTGGGCACAAGACAGCTGCCAGCACTTGCTGATATTCAGTGGCAGTACCTGGTTAGCTACTACTACTCATTTCTATAGTGCTACTAGTCATACGCAGCACTGTACACATTATGGGGGAATTCTATATGGTGATTAAAGCTGCGCATGCAAACTAATTGTTCAACAAGTCAATCAGTGCTGATAATTGGCCACTAACAGGCAGTTATCACTACTAATTAGAATTAAACGCATAACTTGCTAAGCATATTCTGTGAAGTGTTGCACGTAAATTCTACCGTACAGATCTTATGGCCATGGAAGGGACATGGGCGGGTTGTGGGCATTCCTACAAGTTATGCACATTGTTGTAGAATATGCCTGATCCATGCCAAAGTTAGGGGTGGATATTTAGACCAGATTTTAGTTAGCATAAATGACCACACCTAAATTATAGTTGTGGGGACGGCGCTATGTATATTGTATAAACTGTGCCTAATTATAGAACTAAGCGCTTTTTTTTTTGCACCAATTTTTTTTAGTGCCGTATATAGAATTCCCCCCTTGATATAAGTACTTCTTCTGTCCCTAGTGGCCTCATAATCTAAGTTTTGTGCCTGGGGCAGTGGAGGGTTGTGTCTTCCCAAGGGTCAAATGGAGATGCAGTGGGAATTGAACCTTACTCCCCAGTACCTTAGTCTACTGTACTAATCATTAAGCTACTCGTCCACAGTTGGATAGTTATCTGGACACTGCTACTAAATATATGCAGTGCCTAGGTAATTCCCAGCTCAGCCCCCAGATGTTTTGGCACTAACTGGACAGTGCTGTGGCAGCCTGCTGGGATTTTCAGTGGTAAAATCTGGTTCAGCAGCACTATCCGGAGGTGGGAAGGACTCTGGGCTCCGCACTCAATATCTGAGTCAGTGGCAGTACCAGGAAGTTATGCGAATATGTCTGTTATTCACTGTTGTACCTGATATTTCAGTGATCCCACGTGCCCGATTAGCTATGTGGGCACTGGCGCAGGCCAGTTCCAGGCAGACTTCTATGGTCTGTACCCCGAAAACGGTAACAGCAAATCAAGATCAAGCATACATATGTAGTGTCATATCATACCTTATATTGAGTTTATCTTGTTGGGCAGACTGGATAGACTGTACAGTTCTTTATCTGCTGTCATCTACTATGTAATATCAGCGCTACCTCTATAACTTCCCGCTCCTTCCTTGCCAAACCTGTCCTGGTGAATCCAGAACCAGTTGAATGCTCAGGATAGCCATAGTGAATAGGCATGAAATATATTTGCATGCATTTGCTCTCCAGGACAAGCCTGGGAAGACGTACACTAAGGCTCAAGCATAAATGCTAAAGGAATTCCCTAACAGCATATCCTTGATATGTACAAGTAAATAAAAAAATGTTACATGCAAATTAGGTTTGGCAGGTGCATAGGAACAACTGTGGCATACTCTCCTCCATTTGCTGTTCAGTAAGCAGCCCTTAAGGCTTAACATTTAACAGCTGCTCCAGACCAGGTGCTAATTTTGTAGTGGGGACTGCTCAGCTAGCAAACTTCATTAAGGATAACTTTGCAGGAGATGGGCCCCACAAACAGGAGATATTCTGGGAAATGTGAAATAGAAAAGAGGGTGGAAATGCCAGAGAGGGAGAAAGAGTAAGAGTAGGAGATCAGAGAGGAGAAAAAATGCATTTCCCCAAAAATTCTACATTTATTCTGACAAGAAATATTTAAAAATCCAGAGAGGTCAATATTCAAAGTGATTTAACTGGCCAGGAGAGGCTCCAGGCTGGTTAAAATCGCTCGTGCTGGACTATCTGATGAATATTCATAACATAACATAGCATTACAATGTGACTTGAATTCTGCTAATACCTCTCAGTTCAAAGCGGATTCCAGTAAAAAGAAGCTAGTCATTTACAGGAATTACAGACTACGGATTACAAATATACACATTTCATTCTTTAAAAAAAAACAACCCCCCTAATTTTCTAAATAATATGTTTTAATATGTTGTGAAATTGAGAATAACTTGAAATAGTCGACAGAGATATTTGAATGTCTTTACTATGATGAGCTGCTTGATTTGAAGAAAGATGATCTATTAACCTAATTCTTTTCATGGCTTTTAAAGAAGGACAGGGGAAAAAAGGGTTGATCTAGTAACACTAGATTTATGGAAAAAAACAAACAAACCCAAAATGAGTTCACCGATACAATGGGGCCAACCCATAAAGTACTTTGTAAATAAAGCAGTAGAATTTAAGCAAAACTCTGGCACAAACTGGAAGCCAATGACTCTTTATAAAATACTTAGATACACTATCATACTTTTTCAAAGAGTATATGAAACGACGTGCCGTATTCTGTATTGACTGCAACCGCTTTAGTAATTCTTTAGGGGATCCCAGGTATTTAATGTTACAATAATCCAATATATTCAGGATCAGTGAATGTACTATCAAACCAAAACGGTCTTGATTGAAATATTTACGTACCTGCTGGAGATTGCACATAAGAAAAAAAGCTCCAGTAAGTGTATTTACCTGAGATTCAAAGGAGAACTTAGAATCTAATAATATATCTGGTTGGTGCCACTGAATATCAGCACAAACTGTTAAAGTTGTAGCCATCTATTTTGGGGGCGGTCCAGGAGCAGAGTCGGCACTTTTGTGGTCGATATTCAGCACTTAACCACCTAAGGAGATATTTTACAGAGTGGCGGTAAGTACAACAGGGGTTTACTGCTCACTAATCTGGAACTAGTTCTGGATGGAGCACGTGCCATATCTGTCGCTCCAGAAATTTTTTATTTCTGTAGAGTGGCACTAACCCGGCAGTAATCGGGCATCGCTGTGTGCTGCCTGGCTACCACTGGGTTACTGCGTGAGCCCTTACCGCCACCTCAATGGGTAGCGGTAAGTGCTTCCCGCCGGATGGCCAAGTGGCAAGTTATCTTATCGCGTGGCCATTTTGTTTTTGGGGGGGGGGGGGCATTTTATCCACTGTGGTAAAAAGGGCCTTGGCATATGGGAAAAATGGCCCCTACTACTACCGCAGGACCATTTTCCCCGCAGCTTAGTAAAAGGATCCCTAAGTTAACTGGACAAATCAGAAATATAAAACTCAGTCCCATCTTTATCTGCTTTCACTTAGGTGGTTGCACACTGAATATTACACTTAACTGCATAAGGGTTAGCTGGCTCATATTACTGGATATTCAATGCCGGTGCCTAGATATGACCTGGCATTGAATATCTGGGCATAGCTTTTGCATCATCCCCAAAAACGCTGACCATTGCCAGTTGAATATTTATCCCAGGGTTTACAAACCACAGCTCTATAAGCCACAAAGTTATGACTATTGCAATTAAAGCTGAGAACTAGCCAGGTGCTTTTGGTCTGGATTGGCCACTGTTGGAAACAATATATTGGGCTTGATGGTCTTATCCAATATGGCAGTTCTTATGCTTTTATGTTCCAACTAAATACATTAATGGTACTGAAATTATTTGATTTGGTTTATTTATTAATTTGATATAGACCATAAATTTAAAATAAAATATCAAGTGGTGTACAATACTAAATAAATATTGAAAAAAATAATAAAGATAAAATCTTCAAACCCCAATCCTTCCCTCCAGTGAACTCCTCAACTCTAAACTGTTTCACATAAGAACATAAGTTTGCCATACTGGGACTGACCGAAGGTCCATCACTCCCAGCATCCTGTTTCCAACAGTGGCCAGTCCAAGTCACAAGTATCTGACAAAATCCAGGAACATTATCTGCTCCAAATATCTGCTCATATTTTTGGTTTCTACTCAGTCCTTGGGGTACACCGGGCTACTTGGGTTTTCAGGATATTCACAAAGAATGTGCACGAGAAAGATTTGCATACACTGCCTCTTTGGTAGGCAAAAGTATCTCATGCATATTCATCGTGGACATCCTGAAAATCTGACTGGCTGCGTGCGCCACAAGAGTTGGGTTGTGAACCCCTATACTGAACCACTCTAACCAACTAGCATGTGTGCTAGCATACAGTAGCTCTTAGTGCAAACCCTTGCTAACAGCTATCGCATGCTAAACCTGTCAATGCTGTAAAAATCCCACATTTGCTGCTCTTGTTGATGTAGACTTGAGAAATATTTATTACTTTATCTTTTTGTTGGATATGTCATTTTCCTTATTGTTCTATAAATTCTTTATTTCATTTGAAACTATAAATAAAGACTTAAAAAAAATAATCCAGCATTAGCTGCTTAACGCCAAAAGAGGCAGGATCCAGGCAGGTCATGGGTGGAGAGGTGCCATTAAGTGAAGCCTCACAAACAGCAGTCCAATAGACCAAGGAAAACAATACCTCTGATCCACCCTCCCTCCAATCATATTATTGATGAATGAAACTCTCCTCACCTCTGTAAGACATTTTGCTGTCCTAACTGTAGGGACTTAACTCGTGATCAGACTGATTTGCTAACTGGTTAAGTGCTGACTCAGCCCAAGCTCGACCCCCCCTGGACCGCACCAGCACTAAACTAGACACTGCTATGGCAGTCACAGGCAATATTCAGTGGCACTACCCGCTTAAGTGCCACTAAATATTGGTGGAGTCCAGCTCAGTGAGGTTTAACTGGGCAGGAGAAGCTCCTACCTGATTAAACCCTATTGGGTTCTTAGAATATTGACCCTTCAATTGTATTAAGGGGCTCATTTTCGAAAGAGAAAAACAGCCAAAAAGTGTCATAAAGCAGCATTTGGATGAATTTCTTCACAAAACATCAAAATCGATATTTTCAAAACCTATTTTGCAGACGTTTTTCTATGCAATTCATCTGCAGTGGATCCAGACCTCAAGGGGGCATTTCAGGGGTGGGCTTAGGGCATTTCTAACACTTGGACATTTCACAGCCATAATGGAACAAAACAAAAATGTCTAGGGCTGTTTTTAGAATAAATAAGGCACAAAAAGGTGCTCTAAATGACCAGATGACCACTGGATGGAATCAGAGATTACCCTCCCTTACTCTCTCAGTGGTCACTTACCCCCACCCCTAATGATGTGAGTAAAAAAAATTACATACCAGCCTCTATGACTGCTGCAGTAGTAGAGTGGTCAGTGCACCTGTTATACTTATGGTGGAAAGTGTGAGCCCTCCCACATTCCCCCTACTGAACCCACATATAGGTGACACCTGCAGCCATAAAGGCTATTGTAGTGGTGTACAGTTGGGTACAGTAGGTTTTTGGTGGGTCTTGGAGGGCTCCCAATACAATATAAGGGGGTAACAGTGTATCTGGAAGCTTTTATGTGAAGTCCACTGCAGTGCCCCCTAAGATGCCTGTCACGAACTGTATAGCCATAACTGGGGTTAACCTGTGGCCACCTAGAGGGTCTATCCGCAGCACAGCTCAGGTCCACCTGCACCTGCCATCTGTGCTCTACACTAGCACCCTCCTCCCACTGACAGGGTCCCAACCACCTCTGGCAAGTCTCCCACTCTCAAATTACCCCTAAAGATTTCTAAGTTACTGGAGCCACACTTCCAGTGGTCCCACAGTTTCCAGAAAGCACTCACAGATCCAACACACAAACCACCAGGATTCTTTATGAGTCCAGACAGGCAGACAATAAATTGTATATTGTTTTAAAAATTGAACAATGAACAAAAAATGTGCAATCAGCAAACAATAGCAGGTAACTGAAATATGGATCAATTATTTCACTAACGAAACATTTGTTTACTTTCTAAAAAGTACCTGGGAAGATCAGAACATATAATTCACCAAGCCTCAGCAAAGATATCCAGCTCTTTTTTCTTCCTGATTAAGATTGTAGCAAAAAGCCAGTACTCCTGGGTAATTTCAGACTTCAGGCCAATCAGAGCCCAGAACAACAACATTTGAAAATAGCTGGATACATCACTGCAGGCACTTCCTATTATCTGTGTACTAACTAAGGGTCCCTTTTACTAAGCCGTGTAGGCGCCTACGTGCACCCAACGTGCACCAAAATGGACTTACCGCCCGACTACTGTATGGCTCTTGCGATAATTTCATTTTTTGCGAAAAATAATTTTTATTTTTGAATGCGCATAGTGGACACACACCAAGTGGCATCTGACACGCATAGGTCCTTACCACCCAAATTCTTTACCACTATGGCTGGCAGTAAGATCAGAGACCCAAAATGGACGCATGGCAATTTTGATTTTGCTGCATGGCCATTTTCGGGGGGGGGGGGGGGGGGGAGGCCTTTTTTACAGGCACACTGAAAAATGATTCTGCGTGCGCCCAAAACCCATGCCTACACTACTGCAAGCCACTTTTCAGTGCGCCTTTGTAAAAGGACCCGTAAAAGAAGGAACGGTCATTTCTCTTAAACAGTTTTAAACATAAACGTGCACCACCTGCTGGCTGAACTAGAGAAATACATTTCGAGGATTAATGAATACAAGTTATAGGCTTAAAAACACACTGCTTTGTCACAGTGCTCCACTGCTCTCGTGAGATATCTGAGTGGCCAGTCTACTGAGAATGCTGGCTCCTTCTACATCCCAATGGCTTGATTTTGTACATTTTTCACTTGGACCTTTTTTTTTTTCCAAAAATGGCCCAAAAGATAAATGCACACAGCACAAAAACATCTAGCAAGTGGCCATTTTTGAAAAAGACGTTTTGCTGTTTAGAAAATGGTCATATTTCCTATTCAGATTTGGGACGCTTAGTGCAAAATGTACAAAGTTTGACTAAGACGTCATATCGAAAATGCCCCTCATAATAACTCACATTAATGCATGTTAATGTGCTTTACTGCAAAAGAGTAAATCTATTCCTTAGATTGTAGATCTTCTAGGAAAGGGAAATATCTATTATGAAATTGTAACTCACCTTGGGCTTAAGTTTGGAAAGATGAGCCTTAAAATTGAAAGTCCAAATCCAACAATATCACATTCCATCACACATTTGCTTCCCCATAAATACTGAAATGCTAAGGCATGTTGCAAACAGTCAAGTGAGTTCTCTATACCAAGCTTTCTTACAGATGACGGAATGTAGATATTGTATGACATACTCTTTTATCTTGTAAACTGTGTTGCATGGCAAGAAATACTACAATGAAGAAAACTAGGGAAGGAGATTAATTTTATGCTCTTAAATTGAATATTGATATGCTGTGACTGAACAGTTGTGTATCACTAACAGTATCAAATAAGGCTATGCATATATACCAGAGGCGTATCTGGACTTCGGCGGGAGGGGGGCCAGAGCCAGAGTGAGGGGGCACATTTTAGACCCCCCCCCCCCGCCATTGCCGGATCCCCCTGCCGCCAACTTTGACCCCCCCCCCCGCCGACGACCCTCTCCACCCCCTCCCGCCGCCAACCCTCCCCCACCGCCGCCGCCTACCTTTGCTGGTGGGGGACCCCAACCCCCACCAGCTGAGGTCCTTCCGTTGCCAAGCTGGTGGGTACCCCAACCCCGCCAGCCGAGGTCCTCTCTTCTTCCGTTGCAAAGCTGGCGGGGGACCCCACCCCCCGCCAGCCGAAGTCCTCTCTTCCATTGCAGCAAAGCTTCCTTCAGTTTCAAATTCTGAGTCTGACGTCCTGAACGTTGTACGTGCAGGACGTCAGACTCAGAACAGGAAGCTTTGCTGCAACGGAAGAGAGGACCTCGGCTGGCGGGGGTTGGGGTCCCCCGCCAGCTTTGCAACGGAAGGGCCTCAGCTGGCGGGGGTTGTGTTCCCCCATCAGCAAAGATAGGCGATGGTGAGGGCGGGTTGGCGGCGGGAGGGGGGTAGAGAGGGTCATCGGCAGGGGGATCCAGGGCCAAATCTACGGGGGCCCAGGCCCCCTTGGCCCCACGCAGATATGCCCCTGATATATACATATATTTAAATAACATACTTTGGAAAGATAACATAATTTGGACCTAGTAATAATACCGTATTTACAAATTTGTTTTATATTGTCTATTGCACACATTTCTAAAACTAGAAAAATTCAGCACTTTATAGTCTTCAACCATGATCAATCAAGTAGGTGATTCCCTTTGCGGGAGTCTGGATGCTCGTTTCTAGCTCCGCCCCCGTGATTTACCCATTGGAGGATTAGGTCTGAGCGTCTGACATCAGGCTATATATACATCTAGATGAGGTTGCGAGCAGTTAACAGATGGAAGGAACTGCAGCACTAAATGTGAGGAAACTGTTTAAATGAAGTCTCTGCGGATTAGATGTGTGATGTAACAGTATCATGTTATGGTATATTTTCAGAAACTACAGCTTTGGATACAGTCGGTTGGTCCACGGGCCCTGAGGCAGTCTACAAAACTCGGGCCGAAGTCGGGCCGTGACCGGTGAATTACGACTACAGCTGTTGAGATAAGTGCATTCTATACCTTAGAACCTTTAAGATACCAATCAGGTTCAAGTGTAAGACTATTTACAACGAGGTTTTTCAGCCTATGATGAATGAAAGGTTGCTCCCTTATGTTGGGTGACTAACAAAGGAGCTTTCCTTAGCGTTTGAGGCTTTTCCTCGTGTAAACCATAACAGGATATACACACCAAGCTATTGGATATTTTGGTGAGCTTTACCATGGATAGACTGTGAGAATTATCCAAGCCCTGATTCGAAATTTAGAGTACTCCCATAATTCCGTCATCTCATTGGTACGCTATGGAACGCACTACCGAAAGCCATAAAAACAACGCAAGACCTAAATATCTTCCGAAGGCTACTAAAAACAGATCTGTTCAAGAAGGCATACCATAAACATCCATCTTAAATACTAAATAATAAGACTATACACGACCTAGACACAACCGAAATCTTATCACTTGACTGATTAACCTCTTTGATATTAGTGAACAAGCACTATCACCTCAATCCTCATGTCGAATATGGTCTCTCCATAGTCGATGACCTAATGTATGTTATAATCCAATTACCACTCAGGAACCTCATGCAATACCATAATATATTCTTCTTTATCATGTATGTATGCACATGGTATATATATATATATACCATGAACTGTTCTATGTATGTTATGTTCCATCTCTGTTACCATGTATGTATGCACCTTAACGCAACACCATGTATAAATCTGTTACCTGAAAATGGCAACCGCCATCACGACAAATGTAAGCCACATTGAGCCGGCAAATTGGTCGGAAAATGTGGGATACAAATGCTAAAAATAAATAAAAACAAAATTAAATGGACTCTGTGCATTTTTTGATACAATCCATCTTAAATTTTGCCTATAAAAAAGTTGCTTTTTTTTCAGTAGACACTCTTAAAATATGGCTGTATGAATTTTAACCCAGCTTACTAAAGTAAAAATAGGGTTTAAGTATTCAGCTTGGTTTAGAAGTTTGTGGGTTGATCTCAGATGTTCTTATTTCATCATAAACCCTGTCGTTGAGGTCTGAAGTAATTATGTATGAGATGCATCTGCATGTACTGCCTTCATTCTATGCAAATGGATCCCACACATATTCATTGAGTGGGTTGTGGCACTTAAAGACCAAGGTTGGGGGTCCTTGGTATAGTGAAAAATCCATGTCTATGTGAATAAGGATGGTTGATCCCTTGTGTATTGAAGAATGTTTTTCAGACCGTTTATTATTACTTAAAAAAAGGTCTACAGTACATGTAGCTTCTGTTTTCTGTCAGACAGATGATTGATTAGATTGGATAGCTTGCCCCAAAACAGTTATCTGATTGCTTATATAAATAAAGAACAGTCAAAAACCAGATGGCCTGTGTTCAAGTAATTGGATTTCTTCTAATAAACATTACTCATGATACAGAAAATGCTAATGCTGGTCTCTTGGAGGACAATGTGGCTGCTGCATTTCTTCTTCCAAATGAAACCTGTAATTCTGTTCAAAACACAGATGAGCAGTTTCCATGTTCAGATAAATCAAATAAAGTCAGGGAGTCTAATGGCTTATCCTTTTCTTAACAGAAAAACAGAAAGCTTTATTTTAACATTTTTTTTCAGAGGAAGGGGGGATTGAGAGAGAGGTTTAGAAGTGCCCAAAAATGGTGAATAAAATTAATATGCTATATGAATAGAATAAGGCTTTTTATTTGGTTTCTCTTTTATTGTACTATAACAGATGTTTCTTATCTGTTTTGTCTAAAAAAAGAAAGTCTGAAGGATGTCATCAAAATGCTACAGGCTGCTTCATAAATCCTATACAATGAGCCGGGCCCCTGGGTCCATGGCCCAACCAATATTTTGCCCAATACAGAATCAGCAATGGGGAGCTTTGGGAAGGGGCTTAGTTTGTGTGGTCCATCCGACCAAAAATGTGTCTTGCTTCCCCTGTCTTTTAGGAGAAATAGAGGATGGAAATAATATGCGAGAGACATTCAAATACTTCTAACACAGAACTCTAACTAAGAGAGGGAGAGCAGGATAGCTTACCAGGCCGCAAAGCCTTAGAACCGTCACTGGCAGCACCAGAAACTACCCACACCAAATGCAGGCCTCCAAGTGCTGGTGCAGTTGAAGCAGAAGAGCACAGGGAGTGGACAGAATTGCAGATGCCAGAAGCAGCGGCACTATGGAGGAGGTGTGTGGTCTGCAGGAAAATGAATGGCTCTGGTTCACAGAAAATACCAGGAAATAGGATATTTTGACAAGACCTGTCATGACTGAAGGAACCCTGTGGAATATATTGTTGCAATGAAGATCCTGATAGACGGTATCTGGAAAAGAGACATATGAAGGGGAGGGCCATATGAAATGATGTTGTAGTGTTTGCCAGGAGTAGTTTTTGAATGGAAGAAACAGGAAATTACTTGATAAAGGTAAGGAAGTAGAGCCGATTTAAAGATATTGGTGCCCATAGGCAGAACCAAAGAGATGTGGTGGTGGTGGTGGTGGTGGGATTATCTCCCAGAGATCATAGAGCATAGTCCTAAAGCAGGCTTCGGTTTTCCCCAGGTATTTTGTGCCTTCAGAGTCTGGCACCCCAAGCAGTAGTCTGGTTGCTTTGTGCCTAAATCCAGGGCCTGAGAATAGTAGGATTTTACAGACCTATGACCAATCCAATCTTAAATAACCTTCAGCCAAGAATATGTGACAAGTTTCCACAGGCCACCTTCATAACTGCAACTGAAAAGTAAGAGTTTTTGGGTTTCTTTTTCTGACTTGTTCATACATTTGTTTTTAAAATATGGGTAAAGATAAGCTGTGCCATATTTAGGATGCAGTATAAATGTGTTTACTGTGAGTGCTAAACATAGGACTGCTCATTAAGGCCCTGTTATGGGGCCCACCTGGCAATTTTCACAGCACATGTGTTAAATGGCAACATTAAGAAGAATAAAAATATGTGCTAATTTACTTTATTTAATTCCACAGAAGTAAATAATCACCAAAATGATACAGACCTAGTAACTGCTTCTTTCTTGACATTACAGTATTAGGGGCCTTTTTTTTATAATTATAGATAGAGATTGTTGGGCAATGATGAAATATAATGGTGACTTGGTGAACCCACCATGGGGTCAGTGAGCTACTGGAATATATTTTGAGCTCCCCTTATTCCTTTCTTAAATGCTTCAAAACAGATCAATTCTATGTATGTATTTGTGAAATTAATCTGTATGATAAATTCTATATAATAATTCCATATAGTTTTGTTAATTAAATGATAACATATCAGATTTGCATAGTGTAAAAAGCACATTAATAATTATTCAAGATTTTAATTGTTTATTGGCCATACAGGAGCTGAAAAACATGGTTACTAGGATCACAGACTTGTAGCTATCTCCCCTTCATCTTCACCAGTACCAGCTCTGTTCCTCCTCTTTGGCGAGTCAGTGCAGAAAGCCCCATGTTAGTCATTGATAACAATTATCCATGGGATGGATTATTCGGTGAGCATGCAAATTCAGAACCTAAGAATATAAGCGTTGCCATGCTGGGACATACCGAAGGTCCATCAAGCCCAGTATCCTGTTTCCAACTGTGGTCAATCCAGGTCTCAAGTACCTGGCAAGATCCCAAAAGAGTAAAACAGCTTTTTATGCTGCTTATCCTAGATATAAGCAGTAGATTTTCCCAAGACCATCTTAATAATAGCTTATGGACTTTTCTTTTAGAAAATTATCCAAACCTTTTTTAAACCCTGCTAAGCTAACTGCTTTTAACACATTTTCTGGCAACAAATTCCAGATGAAGTTCAATGTTGACAAGTGCAAAGTGATGCATGTGGGTAAGAGGAACCCGAATTATAGCTACGTCTTGCAAGGTTCCGCGTTAGGAGTTACGGATCAAGAAAGGGATCTGGGTGTCGTCGTCGATGATACGCTGAAACCTTCTGCTCAGTGTGCTGCTGCGGCTAGGAAAGCGAATAGAATGTTGGGTGTTATTAGGAAGGGTATGGAGTCCAGGTGTGCGGATGTTATAATGCCGTTGTATCGCTCCATGGTGCGACCGCACCTGGAGTATTGTGTTCAGTACTGGTCTCCGTATCTCAAAAAAGATATAGTAGAATTGGAAAAGGTACAGCGAAGGGCGACGAAAATGATAGTGGGGATGGGACGACTTTCCTATGAAGAGAGGCTGAGAAGGCTAGGGCTTTTCAGCTTGGAGAAGAGACGGCTGAGGGGAGATATGATAGAAGTGTATAAAATAATGAGTGGAATGGATCGGGTGGATGTGAAGCGACTGTTCACGCTATCCAAAAATACTAGGACTAGAGGGCATGAGTTGAAGCTACAGTGTGGTAAATTTAAAACGAATCGGAGAAAATTTTTCTTCACCCAACGTGTAATTAGACTCTGGAATTCGTTGCCGGAGAACGTGGTACGGGCGGTTAGCTTGACGGAGTTTAAAAAGGGGTTAGATAAATTCCTAAAGGACAAGTCCATAGACCGCTATTAAATGGACTTGGAAAAATTCCGCATTTTTAGGTATAACTTGTCTGGAATGTTTTTACGTTTGGGGAGCGTGCCAGGTGCCCTTGACCTGGATTGGCCACTGTCGGTGACAGGATGCTGGGCTAGATGGACCTTTGGTCTTTCCCAGTATGGCACTACTTATGTACTTATGTACTTATGTACTTATGTACACATTCAGTAAAGAAATATTTCTCTGGTTTGTTTTAAATTTTACTTCTTAGTAGCTTTATTGCATGCCCCCTAGTCCTAGTATTTTTGGAAAGGGCAAGCCAGTGATTCACGTCTACCCGTTCCACTCCACTCAGTATTTTATAGCCCTCTATCATATCTTTCCTCAGTTGTCTCTTCTCCCAGCTGAAGAGCACTACCCACTTTAGCCTTTCCTGATAGGGAAGTTGTCCCATCCCCTTTATCATTTTCATCGCCCTTCTTTGTACCCTTTCTAATTATACCTATTAACACCACTTAAAGGCTATTATTGATACTTAAGGTCAATTGGTGCCTAATTTAACAATTAAGTTAGGCATGCAACTGGCACTACTCTGGCACAACCAAAGCCGCCGCCCACCAAATTTGCATCTAAGAATTCAAGAGACCATTTACCTACGAACTTCTGTTACTAAAATGTCAAATGAGACATGGCAAACGATGATGGAGGAAGCGTTGCTCTACCTCTAGCCACTGTCAATTTCAGCCCCTCGCTATGTCTTACAAAGGGATCCTATATTCTCAATTCCAGTGCTCGGAAATAGCTCTGTATTGAAATTCCGAGTTTAATGCCAATGCTGAGACCTGCCAATTGAATATCAGGCACTTAGGGTCCAAAATTCAGCACTATTTAACCAGATAGGAGAGGCTCCTACTTAGCTAAACAGCGTTGACTGGGTCCCCAGCTAACAACTAAATAGTGTCAGGGTGGTCCGGGGTGGAGTCTGGGTAGACCAGGAAGTTATCCAGGCAGTACTAATAGTCAGTACCAGTGCCCCAAAAAATAACCAGGCAAATAAGATAGCATAAAAAGCTGTATGAACTTGCCCAACATTATCAGAGTACTGCCACTGGATATCAGCAGCATCTGGGAGCCTGACAAAGACTTGGGTATTCAGCGCCAGTAGCTGGATATGGTCTGGCACTGAATATCTACTCCTAAATCTACCCTCCGTGAACAGCCCTTCAGAAATATCACTAAGAAAGCACATAGTATCCCAGTGTCCTGCCTCATTTATTTTGCTGAGTTCCTACCCTAGGAGGGCTGACCTGTAACATAACATTTCTGCAGCTTACTCATGAAGTAGTCCTTTTACCAAGCTGCGGTAAGCACTAACGTGTGCTTACTGCAGCAAAGAAATGGTGTAGTGCAGGGAGTGCTGAGGCATACGGTAGTTTCAGGATGTGTATGCTCTTCCCACATGCTAAAAAATAAAATGTATTTTTTTGTGCATGGGGCAGAGAGTGGGAGTGTTCTGCATTAAGTGGTTGGTGCAGGTACATTGCTGTGAACCAACTGATTAGCATGTGCTTAGCTCATGAGCTCGTGTGGTAAGGGCTCATGTGCATGTTTTAATGGCCACGTGCTAATGACAAAATTAGCATGTGACCATTAATAGAAAAAAAATAGGAAATTCATCCATTTTACCCTAGTGGTAAAAATGGCTTTTGTGCTCAGGAAAGACCTGGGTGAAGGCGCAGTAAGGACACTTTTTATAGCTGTTTGGCAAAAGGACCTGAAGTGATTTGTGTGGATCTAGATATTTTTCTACTCTGAAATTTGGGCGGCAAATATTCAAAGGCTCTTATGCAGAGATGGTGCTGCCAAACCTATAACTGCTTTTTTTTTTTTTACTAAACATCTGGGATATTTCTATATATAACTTCAATCAGTTTATTCACAAAATGGCCAGTTCTTCATATTATAAAGAGGGAGTGATTTTGGACAGAGCAAGAGCAGGTGAAAAGCAACATTCATATGAATGTATGAATATGAAACTTTTACATTCAAGTGTCAACGCGTAAATAGCAGATATAACTTTTAACTGACAATACATTTGTTTAAAGTGTAACTGAGTTTTCAGTGGCAGGCTTTATATGTTTCATGCTACAGAAAATACATTAAACTTAAAAGGATTCCTTATCCTTTTAAAGTAATATGACTGCCCCCACCACTGAAATCTGACCTCTGTATTTCTATGGAGATTTAACTGTGAATATTTACAGAATGTTTGCAATGTTTCTTCTGCTTTTTATATTGTTGTGTTTAGTTTGGACTTCGGTAAAATATACTTTCTGATTTGCAACAACATGCAACATGGGAAGAATTTTTATTGAGATACTGAGTGGGTGATTCCCAGTAATTTTCACTATTTTTGAAATGGGAGCCACACTGGCAAAAACACTTCAACATGAGAGCCAGGACCGATGACTGATAATGTAGATGGTGCCTAGATCCCTGGGTGAGGGGGAGGGGAAGGCTCGGGCACAATCATAATAATATTCTATATAATAATTTGTACCTCCAACGTTCTCTGGCTGGCTGGCTGGATTCGTAACAGCGTTCCCTTCCCTCTCACTGTCCCGCCCTCGCGTAAACACATAATGATGTCAGAGGAGGACGGAACATTGAGAGGGAAGGGAACGCTGGAGGCGAGCTGACGTCAGGAGATGTTACGAACACAACGGAAGCCAGCCAGTCAGAGAACGTTCAGGTACAAATCGCTGGACATGGAGGGGAGGAGAGAATCGTGGGTCATCGAGGGGAGGGCAGGGCAGAGGAGAATCGATGGACATGGATGGGATGGGAGGAGAGAATCATGGGACATGGATGGGAGAGCAGGGAAGAGGAGAATTGCTGGACATGGAGGGCACGGGATGGGATGGGAGGAGAGGGAAGAATCGCTGGACATGGAGGGGAGGGCAGGGGAAGAGAGAAAAAAAAACGCTTACACAAGAGCCTTCATAGGGCCCGTCTCATTGTTGATAACATGGTCTTGGTTCCACTAATGTATAAATAAAATGAAATTTTATTCTCCAGACTCTGTTACTCAGCCCATCTTGTCTCTCCCAACTCACATTTCCCTTAAAACTCTCACACTGTCCCCCCAACCCTATACCAATAAGTTTAAACTCTCACCAACCACTCCTCCTAATCAAGTGCCAACATTGTCTCCCTAATCCTTCCAAGTTGGATCTCTCCCTAATTTGTTAATGCCCCCTGACCTTTCCAAGAGTCTTGCCACAGGCATTGCCTCGGCGCGGCTGCTCTGTTTTCTATCAACTTGATGTGACGCTCAGTTGGCTTGATTTACAAAAACAGCATGCTGTATAACTCAAACTCACTGAGAGCTGCACAATCCTAAAGGAAAACAGTACTGCCCCTGGACAAGGTTGGGGGAATATACATTGAGAGAGGGGAGTTAGGGAGACATTCCTGGGGTCACTGGGGGGCTATCACCAGCTCCTGGGCATTGCAGTGAAGAACTATGGAGGGGTACAAAAATTGCTCCCAGCCCACTGTCTCCTCTCATTGGTCATGACAAAATGGGCAAGGTGCGGAGATGCCAGTGGGCAAGTTGCACATGACTCAACTATAGTTTGATACACTCCTACCTCTATGTTCCAGACACTGCAATGAGTTTCCAGTACTGTGCAGCCTCTGAGGGTGTCTCCATTGGTTTGTAGGGAGTGCCCTGAAAAAAGGAGGTTAATCCTGCAACAAATCCATCACCCCCATATCTCACCAACAAGCTTTCTAACATTCAAAACAGTTACCACAACTGCAAGACTGTTTGAACATCTGAAAACCCGTGTTCCGGTGGCTTTGTTGGATGGTACCTGACTATTATCAATATGCTGGCACTGACTGAGCTGATATCTGGGGATGCTTAGCCTGATGGTTTACACCTGTGGTGAAGCCTGCAGTGTCGCTAGGCTGCATTTTATTTTTTCATGCTTTGTTTCCTCATTACCATCATTGCCTTGGCTTCTGGTCTCAGGTGACTGAAAGGTAAGCTGTTTGCAATATTACAATCTCACAAGGCTATTCCTGATATTCTCTTTTATATCCATTTCAGGCATGCAAAAATATTATGGAGTCCTTTTACTAAGCTGCCATAGAAAGTGTCCTTAGGGCACCATTATGCAGGTCGTTCCCGAGAGAGAGAGTGAATGTGCAAATGTGTGTGTGTGAAAGAGAGAGAGTGAGACTGCTGGGTGCGAGTGTGTCTCCTCTGTCCCCCCTCCAGCCACCCAGCGATTCTCCTCTCTCCCCTGCTCCCCCTCCAGCCACCCAGCGATTCTACTTTTTCCCTTGGTCCCCTCCAGCCACCCACCGATGCTCTTCTCTCCCCTGCCACCCTCCATCCACCCAATTCTCCTTTTCCCTTGCCCCCACTCCAGCCACCCAGCAAATCTCCTCTCCCTTGCCCCCTCCAGCCACCCAGCGATTCTCCTATCTCCCCTGCCCCCCTCCAGCCACCTAGCAATTCTCCTGTGTCCCCTGCCCACCCTCCAGCCACCCAGCGATTCTCTTCTCTCCCCTGCCCCCCTCTCCAGCCACCCAGCGATTCTTCTCTCTCCCCTGCCCCCCTCTCCAGCCACCCAGCGATTCTTCTATGTCCCCTGCCCTCCGTAGCCACCCAGCAATTCTCCTATCTCCCCTGCCCTGCCCCCCTCCAGTCACCCAGCAATTCTCCTGTGTCCCCTGCCCACCCTCCAGCCACCCAGCGATTCCCCTTTCTTCCCTGCCCCCCCTCCAGCCACCCAGCGAGTGTCCTATCTCCCCTGCCCCCCTCCAGCCACTCCTCCACTTTAATCAGCATGTATTAAACTCCCCCCATGTGCTACAGAAAAGCACCGAGCACAACCTATATAATAAAACGCTCCTCCAACGTTCTGAAGCTGTAGTTCCAGAACGTTGCAGCAATGCTTCAAGGCTTGAAGGCTTCACTTTCTCGGCTTCAGAACATTGGAGGTGCATTTTATTATATAGGATATACTAGTGGAACCCAGCCCGTTTCCTCAACAATAAAACAGGCCCTAGGAAGGCTCTCTTGTAAGCGATTTTTTGTCTCTCCCCTGCCTTCCCCTCCCCTCCATGTCCAGCGATTCTTCCCTTCCCTCCCCTCCCCTCCATGTCCAGCGATTCTCCTCTTCCCTGCCCTCCCATTCATGTCCCGCAAGTCTCTTCTCTTCTCTCCTATCCTCTCCTCCCATCCCATCCATGTCCATTGATTCTGCTCTGCCTTGCCCTCCCCTCAATGTGCCGTGATTCTCTCTTCCTTTGTACCTCATCGTTTTCTTGCTGGCCTGGCTGGCTTCCCTTCCGTTGGTAACATCCAGACGTCAGCTCGCCTCCAGCGTTCCCTTCCCTCTCACTGTTCTGCCCTCTGACGTCATTACGTTTTGACGCGAGGGCAAGGTAGTGAGGGGGAATGGATCGCTGGAGGCTGGCTGATGTCATGAGATGTTATGAACCCAGGCAGCCAGACAGCGATGGAATGTTGGAGGTGCAAATTTTTATATAGGATATATATATGTTGATGCTGAACATGGAATTATAAAAACGTACATACTCAAAACTATTTATAACATAATACGTATATAATAATTCTAAAGCATACGAAATTATCCAGTAAATAAAATATAATAACCAGAGTGTGAATTCTTATTGTGTGGATCAGAAAACTTGATAAATCTATGCTAGACTCTGAAAAAATATTAAAATCCAAAGGTTTAAATTAAGAAATAGTGACAAATAAAACGAGAAACCAAAAATAAAAAGTAATGAATAAAAAGGACCCTAAAGAACCAAGACATGGACTAACCTTTTTTACATGATCATATGTGAAAATCTTCAGTGTTGAATACTCCTTGGTAATCATACAATGGGTTGGTCTACAAAACATACATCAAATTGTAACTGAAAAACACGAAAATGGTGCGGCAAACACGTAGGTTGTCTGGATGGGAAAAGCGGATCCGAGAGACATATAATGCGAACGTATGAATCTCCCCACAACAGATGTGAAGATGTCGTAAAAACCGAGGGTGGGGGGGTGAGTACTAAGTGGGAATTAAAAGACAATATGTCAGTCCCAATGGTAAGGCTAAAAAACATTAAAGAAAAGTACGAGTCTGACTGTAAACCTACAAACAGGGTGAATACAACAAATCCCTATGAGCGTGTTAAATATTGCTACCTGATTCGCAATCGGAGGTAGAAAACAATGGATAGTGAAGGGGTGAACACATGATTGAAACAGTGAAAGATTGATTGCAGAAACGTTATAGCGGTAAAGAACAATTCAGTCAAGCAGTGATTAAGGGTGAAACAGTGACTGAACAAGCAGACCAGTGAAATTTGGAGATAAATCAATCCAAACACTTCATGGATTAAAGAACCATAAAGATAAAAATTGGACTAAAATAGACTTATACCAGTGATGCATGACATATAAGTACTGAACGGTGATGTGCGGGAGACAATCAAAGGAGTAAGGTAAAGGGCCTGAATTCAAAGTGATCTAAGACCCTAAAGATAATCCTGGGTGGTTATAAAACACTTATGCTAGTGATACATGCCATATGAGTGCTAGATGCTGATGACAATCTGAAGTGTGAAACAAAGGATTAAGTGAAGAGTCTGAGTTCAAACGATCGAGAATATTAAAAATGCTGGGGTAATAGTGACGTGTAGTGAAAACCCTCCTAGCCCTAGGCATTAATATCACATGATTTGCACATGTAGATTGGGATCTTACCGCAGAATGCCTGAAAACGTCCCACAGTGCGTCCTTTTAAACTGCAGTATGCACATGCTAGCGCTTACCACAGGTTAGTAAAAGGACCCTTAAGTTTGTTTGTAGATGTTTGGGATTTTTTCTGGATTTTTTGCATATTTATTCTCAGTTTGTTTCACACATTTGTCCTAACAAAACTTTTGTTTACACTAGCTCATTGACATAGCTTATTTTACACTGATTTACTGCACACTAAAGATTTTAAGGCTCACTAACTACCCAAATGCACATGCTCACTGAATTCTGGTTTATTATAGGTTTGTACCACCTTTACTGGTAAGGCACTACAGTCACATTCTGGCCGATATTTAAAAGTATTTAACTGGCCAGGAGCCATTTCTGGCCGGTTAAATAGCCTTAAGCCAGCTAAACACTAATATTCAGCATGAGATAAATATTAGTGCCTAGAGGCTAACCCGGTGCAACATAGCCGGTTACAATGGTGTTCCTTGGTCAGCTGCCACCTGGGGTGGATCGCAACTGCACCCCCCAGGTGCAGCTTTCCCCCCCTCCCCGTGCAGAGTCACCCCCCCCCCAGTGCAACATCATCCCTCCACCCTGGTGCAGCATCAACACTCCTGGGTGCAGCGTGTCGCCCCCCCCCCCCCCCAGTGCATCACCTCCTACCCCCCCTCCCGGGTACATTGCTGTTACCTCCTGGGGTGCCTGGAGCTGCCATGTGGCTGTCGGTTCTGTCGGTTCCCTCTTCCCTCTGCCCCCGAACAGGAAGTAACATCAGAGGGAGCAGCGTGCATCCGGGGCGGACCGACCGCACCGCCCCGCCCTCGGCACACCACTGGCTGGTTAGCTCCAACATTCATTGGCTGACCAGCTAAGTTTAGCAGCCAGATAGACTCACGTAAGTAACCGGTCGGCCGTTGAATATCAACTTCACCGGCTATGTTTTTAGCAGTCAACCCCCCCCCCCCCCCCCCCCCCAAGAAATTCAATGCTGGTCACATATGGCATAGCATTGAATTTCCGGGTTCACCACTGTCCGCAGGAGTTATCCAGGCTCCCTCCTGAAATCTGAATATCGGCCCCATTGTATTTGCTCATTTTATCATGACCCCCTTCTCCTTGAAAGTAAGTACTTCAATCAGCAGGCGTGCTTCAGCCGCCAATGCCAGCTCTTTCATGCATGCTCAGTCCTGTGACCGAGTGCCAACTTCTTCGGCTGGTGGGATTTGGCACCATGCTTTAATGTGATGGGAGAGGGAGAGAATACCTGGCTCCCTCAGGCCATCTTTGGGCTCCTCTCCCCCAAAATAGACATTCCCACCTCCATGGTATGTAGATTAGCATTTTTATCATCTACATCCATACTTGTGAACTCTAGTTTATTTGTACTTGATAAACTGCTGTTTGGAAACCTGTCACAGCAGTTCACAACTGTTATATTAAGAGTAAAGGAGATTTAAAAAAAATACAGTTAGATCTTCAAGAGCAAGTAGAATAAAAAGGCAAAGGAGTTATGATGTTGAGGTCTCCGCCCCAGATACTGCAGGACATCTCACTGCTGCTTTATGCCAGAGCATTAAGTACCAAATGCATCCTGGAATAATAAGTGTTTTCAGAAACTTAAATATAAGGGGTCTAAACGCAAAATAAGGTGGTAACTGGTTCCAGAGAAAGGGATCTACAATACTAAAGATTGAGTCTCTTGTTCAGTCCAAATGAATATGGTGAGAAAAGGACACCACAAAAAGACTTCTGTTGAAATGATCTACTTGGCAAGTACGAAATAAGATATCGAGCCAGTGAACTTGGCCCATACTCTACCTTCCCAAACTCTGTCACTGTACTGGTCTACCAGCAAAGTGCATGCCATGTGATGGAGTATATTTTTACACCAGGTTGGTATTTTATAAGATGCCATTGGCCACATGTGTCTGTAAATGACTTTATGAAATGGCCTTTCAAATGCTGCTTTATACACACACACACCATGAAATTTCTATCACAAAATATGATACTGTTTGACAAATTTCCAACCAGTTCTGCAATCCTTTTGTACACAAAAGGAAGGCATCGAGCATTCATTTGTAAAGAACAATAAGACTGCCCTTCCCTTTCTCCTCTCTGTATTTGGCTACTCCACCTGCTCGTTATAATTGTACATGTGTACCGTCACACCGCAGGCAACCTATATATGACAACACAGCATGAGCTGGCTTAATATTGCTATGGCAGCTTCTTAATGCAAATTTCCTTTTCTGCGTAGCTTCTGTTTTCTAAATTAATATATTTGAGAGTTTATGTGAATCTAAAAGGCAGGGGAAATTCTCTCATGGTTGAAACTGAATTTCCACAAGAGTGGAAGTAAGGAGGAGGTTGGGAATTACAGACCTGTCAGTCTGGCCTTGGTGGTGAGTAAGCTAATGGAAACGCTTCTAAAAAGGAGGATTGTGACATTTCTTGAACTACATGGAATGCAAGACCCGAGGCAGCATGGCTTCACTAGTAGCAGGTCGTGTCAGACGAATCTGACTGTCTTCTTCGACTGGGTGACCAAACTGTTGGATGTGGGAGGGGCGCTTGATGTGGTATACTTGAATTTCAGCAAAGCCTTTGACATGGTTCCGCACAGGCGACTGATAAATAAATTGAGTGCCCTCGGTGCAGGACCTAGAGTAACTGATTGGGTAAAAAATTTGATGAATGGTAAGAGACAGAGGGTGGAGGTAAATGGAGCTTGCTCTGAGGAAAAGGAGGTCATCAGTGGAGTACCGCAGGGATCGGACTTAGGGCCGGCTCTTTTTAACGTCTTTGTGAGCGATATTGCGGAAGGGCTGCCTGGTAAGGTTTGTCTCTTTGCAGATGATACTAAACTCTGCAAAAGGGTGGACACCCTGGAGGGTGTGAATGACATGAGGAAGGACCTAATGAAGCTAGAGGAATGGACCGATATTTGGCAACTAAGGTTTAATCCCAAAAAATGCAGGGTCATGCACTTGAGTCACAAAAATCCGAGGGAACAGTACAGTATAGGGGGTGTAGTGCTTCAGTGTGCGAAGGAAGAGCGGGACTTTGGGGTGATTGTGTCTGATGACCTTTAAGCTTTCAAACAGGTAGAAAAAGCGACGGCCAAAGCCAGAAGGATGCTTGGATGCATAAAGAGAGGCATGACCAGCAGGAAAAAGGAGGTGATATTGCCATTGTATAAATCTCTGGTGAGGCCTCATTTGGAGCACTGCAGTTCTGGGGACCGTACCTATGGAAAGATATAAACAGGATGGAGTCGGTCCAGAGGGTGGCTACGAAATTAGTAAGCGTTCTTGAATGCAAAAATTATAGGGACAGGCTTATGAACCTCAACATGTATACGCTAGAAGAGAGGAGGGAGAGAGGAGACATGATAGAAACGTTTAAATATTTCAAGGGCATTTATGTACAGGAAGAGAGCCTTTTTCAAATGAAGGAGAGCTCTGGAATGAGGGGGCATATGACAAAGTTAAGAGGGAATAGGCTTAGGAGTAAACTAAGGAAGTACTATTTCACAGAAAGGGTGGTGGTGGCATGGAATGGCCTCCCGGTGGAGGTGGTGGAGTCTAGGACTGTTCCAGAATTTTAAAAGGCATGGGATAAGCATGTGGGATCACTTAGGAACAGGAAGAATTAGGGGTTACAGAGGATGGGCAGACTGGATGGGTCATATGTCCTTTATCTGCCGTCATGTTTCTATGTTTCTATACTAATATTACCTTTGATTCAACATCCCCAACATAGTAAGGTTCAGTGTATGCACCATCAGCATTTTTTTTTTTAATTTTAGGGGTAGATTTTCAGCCGGCGGCACTCAGCATTTAGCTGACCACCACCAGTGTTATGGCTAGAAATTCAGCATGAAACCTCCAGATTTGCAAAGCTGGCTACGTGATAGTCAGTTAAGTGTGATAGAAGCTGCTGAAAATGTACCTTTTTGAACAAGTGTTTTCCATTAGTAATTCAGCTGTTTAGCCATCCTAATTGCTGCTAACATTTTATCCTTATTCTACTGCTAAATTCATGTGTTGTATCTTTTAACTTTTGTAATTCATGGAAGCCACATTGTGTCTGCATTTGTGGGAAAATGTGGGGTAGAAATGAACCGTAAATAAATAATAAATAAATAAATATTCAGCACTTAACCAGCTATGAGGCACTTCATAATGATAGGGCTGACTTTTATGTAGTCTTATTAATGTGGTTACCTTGGCCAGTTAACTCCTGTCTAAGTGCTGACTCCACCTCCAAAATAGCCGGTTTTGAGAGAGGCATTAACGAACATTTTCAGCAGCAGTAACCGGTTAAGTGCCGCTGAAAATGACTAGTAAGCCTAGAACAAGCGATTTAACAGGCCAGAAGCCATTTCTGGTCTGTTAAATCACTTTGAATATTGACCCATTCATTTCTAACATGAGCTCTGATAGTATACACCAAATATACTATGGGTATAGGAAGTCTACATTCCCAAGGAAATTGGGCCATGCATTAGGTGCACTACATTTCTGTACTATAACCAAAGTGGTTTATATATTATATACAGGTTCTTTTCTAAGTTTTTTTTATACCTGGGGCAATGGAGGGTTAAATAACTTGCCCAGGGTCAAAGGGAGCCACAGTGGGAATGAAACCCAGATCCCCTGACTCTTAGCCCACTGTACTAACCATTATGCCATTCCTTTACAACCTGGATTCCAGTCACTGTCTTTAACTGCATATCCTGAGAAAAGTTAAAATGAGGTATGCACAGGGCACCCTACTCAAGCTGAGTAACTTTCAACCTTTTTCATCAAGGGTTTTCCCTTGTGCTGTTAACCCTTACACTCCTGGCCTCCATTTTGTTTGTGTCAGAATAGTAAGCTAGTGGCAATATTCTTGATTTCCGGTTTCTATTCTATTTTATTTGATGAATGGTGATAGCTGTGGCTGTGTGTTAACACTTTTCTTTAGTCCTTTACCTTACCCTTTTTGCTATTTGGAGTTCCTTTTAGCAATAGGTGCAGAGATATAGAATCTTGTGAAATCTTTTCATTGAGGAGCAAAGAATCAGTTATATTTTTGATCACATTGCTAGACAGAATGAGTCCCCGCGGAGGTTTCAGCAAGCCATAAAATTTATTTCAGTTAAATTACTACATGCTGTTTTTACTCACCTGAGACATTCACCAGCAATATGACGAAGGCTTTTAAGCCATAATTACACTGGCACTGCTATTTGCAAGAGTGGCTTGTAACATCTAATAACTGGTAAGAAGCATTTTCAGTCTAACTAAAGTTTAGAAACTGTGTAGGCCAATGTTCTCAACCAGGGTCTCGGGGGCTTCTAAGATATCCAAAATGAATGTGAATACATGCAAATGTGTTTTCATACATGTTGAATATGATAATTTGAAAACCAAACTGGCAGGTAGTTTCTTAGGTCTTGGTTGAGAAACACTGCCCTGGAGATTGTCCTTTTCCCTCTTGTTAAATTCCAAACCAGCTGTTCCATGAAGCAGTCATTTATGGCATCTAGATACTTTACCTCCCTAGCGTGTCCTAATGAAACATTACCAAAAATCAATATTTGGGGCCCGATATTCAGTTAGCGGTGATCAGTTTTTTGCTGACTTCTGTTGGCATTAAACCCAGAAATTCAATGCTGAATCATATCTGGGCATCAGCATTGAATTTCCAGGTTTGTGGAACCAGCTAGCACATAGAGGGGCATTTTCAAAAGAAACATCCAAGTTGCGATTTGGACATCTCGGCAAAATGTCCAAATCCAGGGGCAGGGAAACCCGTATTTTCGAAAAAAGATGGACGTCCGTTTCAAAACCAAGGACGTCCATGTCAAAAACATCCTAATGCAAGCCATTTGGTCATGGGAGGAGCCAGCATTTGCAGTGCACTGGTCCCTCTGACATGCCAGGACACCAACCAGGCACCCTAGGGGGCACTGCAGTGGACTTCATAAAATGCTCCCAGGAACATAGCTCCTTTACCTTGTGTGCTGAGCCCCCAAAATCCACTACCCACAACTGTACACCACTACCATAGCCCTTACGGGTGAAGGGGGCACCTATATGTGGGCACAGTGGGTTTGTGGTGGGTTTTGGAGAGCTTGCTGTTTCCTCCACAAATGTAACAGGTAGAGTGGGTATGGGCCTGGGTCCGCCTGTTGAAGTGCACTGCAGTACCCACTAAAACTGCTCCAGGGACCTGCATGTGCTGTAATAGACCTGAGTATGACATCTGAGGCTGGCACGACATATTTTTAAAGATGTTTTTTGAGGGTGGAAGGGGGTTAGTGACCACTGGGGGAGTAACTGGAGGTCATCCCCAATTCCCTCCGGTGGTCATCTGGTCATTTTGGGCACCTTTTTGTGCCATATTTGTAAAAAAAATACGTATGGGTGAAAACATCCAAGTGTTCCTCAGGGACGTCCTTGGTTTTTTCGATTATGGGTCAAAGATGTCCAAGTGTTAGACATGCCCAAGTCCCGCCTTTGCTATGCCTCTGACATGCCCCCTTGAAATTTGGACGTCCTTGCGACTGACTGCAGTTGGAGACTTCCAAAATCGGGTTTCGATTATACTGATTTGGACGTTTCTGTGAGAAGGACGTCCATCTTCCGATTTGTGTCGAAAGATGGATGTCCTTCTCTCTCGAATATTGAGCACTTAACTGGTATGGGTTACCACATAAAAGATAGGACTGGCTTTTATGTGGTTAACCTGGCCAGTTAAGTGCTGAATATCAGCACTTAACTGGCCAAATGCTGACTCTGCCCTTGGAACGCCCCCAAAATAGCTGGTTTTCAGTTATTTTCAGTGGCACTAACCAGTTAAGTGCCACAGATTCTATAAAGATTTGCCCAAATTTGGACACCCAAATTTGGGTGTGATCCAGAGATGCTTGTGCTACTAAATTAGTTAATGAGCCATTAACACTCATTAATTGGCTGCCACCAATCAATTACTTGTGTTAATTGACACAAATTTGGAGTTGCATGTGCAAGTAACTATGTTCTATTCTAAAAAGAATCACGCCTAAATCTTGTGAACAATGCAAAAGGGGTGTGGCCATGGGAGGGTTAGGAGTATTCCAAAAAGTTACATGCGGTGTTACTGAATTTGAGGGATGCATTGCCAACTTGTGTACCCAGATTTACACCAGGTTTCAGTTGGTGTAAGTCCTCATGCCCAAAGTTGGATGCAGGAATCTGTACTAAGAGCTATTCCATAACGAGCGCTCAGCCAGAACTGCTCTTTATAAAATAGCGCTGAGTGCTGGTTTTTCCTACTGACTATTTTTCATCACCATTTACTGAATCTGGACCTAAGTATAAAGTTGGGTTCCAAATTTATAAAATTAAGGGGTCACTGGACAATTAAAAAAACTTCCCTATGTGGTAACTTATTGAGAACATATTGGGAAAACCCCCAGTAGTTAGCACACAGGCTTGGCACTTACCATGCAGTAATTTGGGCACATAAAGCGCTTATGCACATAGGAACTGGTATTCTAGACATGTATGTGTTCAAGTGGCATATAAACATAGGCACCTAGATTATGCCTATGTTTATATGCCACTTGAACACATACATGTCTAGAATACCAGTTCCTATGTGCATAAGTGCACACTTACCTGTGAAAGTGCCAGCAGGGCAAATAAACATTATCTGTAATGGTGTACATAAGAGACGCCATCTGTAATGGCATACATGCTCCACCCATAAATATGCAAGGTGGGCATATTTATGGGTGGAAAATGGGCAGGACATGAGTGGGGATTCCAGTTATATGTGCAACTTGCAGAATAATGCATGTGTCCCTGCTTTATTTATGCACCCACATTTATACCAGGTCTATGGCTGGTGTTACTGCAGGCATATAATTGTTAGGTGTACCGATACTGGGTATGCTGATATTCTATAATAGAACTTGGTTGCTCAAGTGCTATTCTAGAATAGACTATGCATCCTTGGAGCACTAAATGGAGGCATCCAGTTATAGAACTACCCTCTTAATGGGTTAATTCTATAAAGTAGGTAATAACATTTACACAACAGTTGTGCACATAAATGTTGAGAATGCTAGCATACACGAAAATACCAAAGAGAACTCTGTCTCCCTGATTACTGGTTAAGTCAAAAGTGACAAAAGGAAGGGTAGTTTCTTTAAGAAAAGAAAAGGGAGAGATATTACAACTCCCAGAAAGCCTGGGCAAGAGCCAGGACTTCAAGAGCCCAGAAAGGGGAGGGCTAGGTAGAAAAGTTCTGGCCCCAGCTGGAAATAAATGGGAGGTGTGTTCTGGAATAGTTGGGGCATGGAATCCTGAAATCCCAACAAAAGCGGTGCTCAAATTTGGAGAGTCTAGGAGGGACTAGAACAATTGTCCTAATGGGGAAGAGAAGTACCTAAGCACCCAGAGAGGTGGAATTCTAATAAGCAGGGAGGGATTTGGAGATTAGAGGCCTTTAAAGAGAGCTCCTTAGAGAGAGGGAAGGAGACAGTGAGGAGAGGAAGATTCCAAAGCCTGAGGAAAAGGAATAGCTGGCTTAAGAAACTCCATCCAGATGGGCAGAGGAAAAGGTACTTACCTTGGGGACTGGGATAAGGTTCCCTTGTAATTTTCTTTATACTTTTGTTTTGAACTGAAATTAACAGCTAGGGGTGGAGAACAGGACATTAATGTCACATTGAAATTTGTCCTGTCCATGGTGTGCAGGCTAGTTAACTGAGTTCCTACTAATTATTCAAAAGGGCACAGTCTCAGCGTTTTGTGAATTAATAAAGAAGCATTTTTGAATCGAAAAATACCCCCCATAAAGCTGGTTAGAAGAGTATATGAGAGCTTATTTACATAAGGCTTGAATGTGGCAAGGGCCTAATTTGCTTACATCCAGGACTCTAACATGGACTGTGTTCTTTTTTTTAAGTATAGGAGCTAGGAGGCTCTGGAATTAACTGGCCTGGTTTGGGACTGACAGAAAGAAGATATTCAAGGTGATTGTGATGGAAAAGAGGTATGTTGAAAAATCACCCTGAGTACACAGGTTACCAAGAATAGGGCATATGTTTTTGATTCCTGTTTATTGGAGAGAAAGTCCTATCTATTGCATGGAAGGGTTAGTGACCAGCCTTTTCTCCCAAGAATCCAAAAGGAAGCAGGATCCAAAATTGCCCTGATGTTCTGGGGACCTGTGGCCTCATCACAATGTATATGAGTGCACATAAATATGTAAGTACCAATAGTTCACCTAAGAGTTATTCTGTAACCATGCATATCTTACATGTGCATATATTACAGAGGGGTGGAGCACAGGCAGACTTCCCATTTATGTGTATAACTTACAGCATACTGTAAGTTACACAGATAATCACCAGAACTTAGGTACACACACTTACATCAGTATTACGGCTGGTGTAACAGTTTGTGCCACACTGCATATGCACATATATACCCAGTTAAGTTAGTATTCTACAAAAGAAAGTAGATGCTTATGTTTCTTTATAGAATAGGCTCCTAGCAGGTACACAATTTTAGATTTGCCCTCTTACTAGGTTGTAAGTTCAAAAGTTTATCACACTGTAATAAAAGGGCTTCTACATGTGTGTAGTATTTCACTGTCTGTCTTTTTACCCTGTCCAGGTGGATGGTAGTATAACCCCACCAGAATACTGCATATTATTTCCTGCAGGACTCATCTTTTTTTTTACATTTTGCAATCCCCTTTGGGAAGCATGCACATTGTTAATGACGTTGCTCTTAAAATAAAAAAGTAAAAACCAAAAAAAGTGAAAATTTCCATAAACATGAGATGCTAAACAAAACAATAATTTTTAGGCTTCATACCTCTAATTTATACATGTAGATGCTTCTAAAATGACCTTCATAGTGCACAATAAATTGAATAAATGTGTGTTAACTTGGAATTAGCATGTGTTATGTCAATTAGAATTTATTAAAAAGTTTTAATGCTAGTTAAATCATTATGAAAGCTAATGTGTAACATGAACCAAAAAGTTTCCTAAAATTGGGAATAAAAAGCCGAATGAAACAAAAATATTTTTCCTTGTGCATATTCCTATTTTATCTGGGTTTTTATATGTAGCTTATATGCTTCTTTCTTTTACTTGTTATTGTAACTTATCTTTTGATCTGTTTATTTAATTATATTAGTCTTTGAAAACCACCTCATTATATCTTTAGCTGGAATGGCAGTCAATGTAATGCCCTGGAAAAAAGGGATTATAACCTATCTCCCCCTACCCCTCCTTCTGTCCCATAATGAATATTCATGAGAGAGATTTGCTTACAGTGGAGGCAGTGCATGCAAATCTCTCTTATGAATATTTATTGTGGATATCCTGAAAAACTGACTGGCTGGGGTGCCTCCAGGACCAGGTTTGGGAATCATTACCATAAGGGTACGGAGACCAGGAAGAGACATTCAACAGTGGAGAGACTGGAAAGAGCCAAGGTAGCTGCAGGGACAATGTTATTAACATTGTTTTGGCAGAAAGGAGGTCAAGGACATTCTTTTAATACATTTATAGTGTGGTAGGAGGGACTGCAGTGTAGTGGGAAGGCAGAGAGAAAAGCTCAAACTTTTTTTTTCCAAAATTAGGAGAGAGGGTAGTTGGTTTGATTTAGGTCTGTTATTCAAAATCAGTGCTAGCTGCCCAATTTTCTCTCCCCCCCCCCCCCCCCCCCCCACTACCTAAAAAAACCTAGTCCCTCTCCCAAGCTCATCAGAATCTGGCCCATTCTTTTTATCTACCTATTGAAATGTAAGGTACTAAACTGAACTGATTAAGCCAGTCAATTTTCAGAAGCTTTGATCTATCCAGCTAGGTCCTTACTTGGCCAGCTACATCACTTTGACCAAGGACCTCCATAGTCTGACTCATTTGGCTTTATCTGTAGGTTGTTCAGAATGTTGTGTTCATTATATTTTTTTTCTTCCTGAGCAGCAGCCGTGATATCTTTACTGGGAAGAGGCAGGGGTGGAGGGAGAAGAGGTATCATCCGTGTTAATTAGGATGAACAATAGAGGAGACAGACATCAGCAGCAGCTGTGGAACAGAAACTGCTGACATTCCTGAGAGAAGCAGATCAATGGGCTAGACGAACCTTCAATTTGACCCAGTATAGCAATTCTTATGTTTTATGTTCTTGGTTACGTAGTTTACAATATAATGTATGACTGCTAGAGAGCTATGTAATGAGTTGGGAAGTAACTGATTGCTGTTCTAGCAATGTGCTACTAAGCATCAGGCATAATATTCAATGAAGTGTATATAGATTCATATCTGTAAGCTGGCAAGAGTGCTAATCCCCATCTAGGAGTTCTGATTTATGAGATTCATAAATTCATTATTGCCATATATGTCAAGGTTAAAAGAAAAAGAACTTTCTCTTATATAATGAACTTGTAACATTCTCAACAATCCTGGATGAAATTGCTTTTTGTCTTTCGACGTGCAGGAAACTACTACAGTGGAAAATGTTCATAATGGACTCTCATCTTGGCAATCATCTGAACAGCTTCTAATTTAATTAAAAATGGAAGACAATATGAACACTTCTTTTTTTTAAACATTAAATGTATATGTTAACATGCACATTACTTAACTGGTTCAGGGAATTAAGGATCACTAGTGTGACAAGTTCAGTATTTAGTCAGGTTTTTTGACAATGGAATGGCTTCCATCAATGGTCAGTATTCTATAGCACATGCGCAAATTTTTGGAACACCCTGACAAGCCTATGCTCTTCCCGTAGCCACACCCATTTTGGGATATGCGCTATGGGAGTTAGGCACCCTGCCCTATAGAAAGCACACAACCAGATGCATGTGCAAATACCTAAAAATGCCACCAGCAAGATCAATGACCTCACAAACTATAGACCGGTGACCTCAATACCACTACTGACAAAACGATGGAGGTACTAGTAGGAAACCAACTAATGCACTACCTGATACAGTTCTCACTCCTCTGTAACTCACAGTCAGGTTCCAGACCACCATACAGCACTGAAATAGTTATAACTATGCTGAAAACAAAATTCGGAAGAGCAATATACCAAGAACACAACATACTACTACTACAGTAGACCACACAACATTGATGACCCTACTCGACAATATGGAAATCAGCAGACCAGTGGCAACCTAGTTCAATGGCTTCTTAAGAACTAGATCCTGCACTGTAAAGATGTTCAACCAACTCTCAGCCTCCTGGATACCAGAATGTGGGGTCCCATAGGGCTCTCCAATATCACCTATACTGTTTAATGTAATGATGGCCCTACTTAGCAAAAAAGTGGAACAAATGGGATTCAACCCATTCATACATGCTGACGACATATCACCACCTACATACCTATCACAGAAGTACTGGATAAGATCAAAAAAGGTCTGGATACTATGGAAGAATGGGCCACAACCTTCAAACTTCAACTAAATAGAGAAAGAACCAAATTCCTAGTTCTAATTAGTTCACACAACCCCACTTCATACCAAAACTTCACAATCGATCAACAAACATATCAAATCAAACTATGACTAAAAATACTAGATATTATTCTCAATAAACACCTGACACTAGAAAGCCAAGTATCAGCAATCCCAACAAAGTGGTTCAGAAAACTATGAAAACTGAGACAGATTAGAGACTTCTTTCCCAGACAATCATTTCACCTAATAACACAATCACTGATACTGTCCCAACTATACTACTGCAATGCAGCATATGTAGGGTGCAAAGAAAACATACTAACATCGTTGCAGACTGTCCCAAACACAGCAGCAAGACTGATATTCAAAAAGTCGAAATATGAAAAAGCAACACCACTACTCTACACTACTCCCAATCAAGGCAAGACTATTCTTCAAAGCAAGCACTCTTTTTTTCAAAATACTATTCGGCATGTCCCCAGATTACATGCTAGACCTGATAGAATTGTCCCCAAGAAATGTACACCCAGGAACCAGAAGTTACCTACTAGTTCATCTTCCAAACTGCAGAAATATAACATACAAATCCATCTACACAGCTGGATGTAGCTATCTGGGATCTAAATGGTGGAACTCAAAACCCAAGATCAAAAGAAGCATCATGAACTATTTCCAGTTCAGAAAAGGTCTACAGATATACTTTTTCAAGAAATTCTATGGATAACCACACACGTGACCAATGCTCTACACCACTTGTAACCATAACGCACCAATGTAACACTGAATAACTAAAAATTATGTACCCCCACACCACCTTGTAATCATAGCACACCATTTGTAACATTGTACAACTGAACATTATAAACCATACACATCAATGTAATTTCAATACCCACATACTGTAAGCCACTTTGAACCAAAACTTGCTTTTGGATAATAGTAGGATACAAGAATGAATGATTAAATAAATAATTGGTTATTAGCATCTGATTATTGATGTCATTGAGCTTGTTAAAAGCAACACTGGGCCCTCAAGACTGAGACAACAGGAGTATTTTATTAATAAAGGACCCGGCATGGGCCATGTTTCAGCGTTAAGCAACGCCTGCCTCAGGTCAGGGTTTGAATGTAAATAGAGTAAAATTTTGCAAAATACAAGGCTAAGAACAGGAGTTTCTACCTACATTGTGGCTGTCATTTCTGAGAGACACACTCGGCTTTAGGATTTTTTCTAAATTCTGAAGTATTGGATACATATACATTTTACTCTATTTACATTCAAACCCTGACCCCTGAGGCAGGTGTTGCTTAACGCCGAAACATGATCCGGGTCGAGTCCTATATTAATAAAATACTCCTGTTGTCTCAGTCTCCTTAAGAAGCCTTCACTCGACCCTACTTGTCCCTCTAATTACCGACCCATCTCCCTCCTTCCTTTTCTCTCCAAATTACTTGAGCGTGCTGTTCACCGCCGCTGCCTTGATTTTCTCTCCTCACATGCTATTCTTGACCCACTACAATCTGGTTTTCGCCCTCTCCACTCAACCGAAACTGCGCTTACTAAAGTCTCCAATGACCTATTACTGGCTAAATCCAGAGGTCAATATTCCATCCTCATTCTTCTTGCTCTTTCCGCTGCTTTTGACACTGTCGATCACTGCATACTTCTCGATACCCTGTCCTCACTTGGATTCCAGGGCTCTGTCCTTTCCTGGTTCTCTTCCTACCTCTCCCTCCGCACCTTTAGTGTTCACACTGGTGGATCCTCTTCTACTTCTATCCCTCTGCCTGTCGGAGTACTCAGGGTTCTGTTCTTGGTCCCCTCCTCTTTTCTATCTACACTTCTTCCCTTGGTTCATTAATCTCATCCCATGGCTTTTCCTACCATCTCTATGCTGATGACTCCCAAATCTTCCTTTCTACCCCTGATATCTCACCTTGCATCCAAACCAAAGTTTCAGCGTGCTTGTCTGACATTGCTGTCTGAATGTCTCAACGTCACCTGAAATTAAATATGACCAAAACCGAGCTTCTCATTTTCCCCCCCTAAACCCACCTCCCCGCATCCCCCCCGTTTTCTATTTCTGTTGATGGCTCTCTCATTCTCCCCGTCTCCTCAGCTCGAAACCTTGGGGTCATCTTTGACTCTTCTCTCTCCTTCTCTGCTCATATCCAGCAGACTGCCAAGACCTGTCGTTTCTTTCTTTACAACATCCGTAAAATCCGCCCCTTTCTTTCCGAGCACTCTACCAAAACCCTCATCCACACCCTTGTCACCTCTCGTTTAGACTACTGCAATCTGCTTCTTGCTGGCCTCCCACTTAGTCACCTCTCCCCTCTCCAGTCGGTTCAAAACTCTGCTGCCCGTCTCGCCTTCCGCCAGGGTCGCTTTACTCGTACTACCCCTCTCCTCAAGACCCTTCACTGGCTCCCTATCCATTTTCGCATCCTGTTCAAACTTCTTCTACTAACCTATAAATGTACTCACTCTGCTGCTCCTCAGTATCTCTCCACACTCGTCCTTCCCTACACCCCTTCCCGTGCACTCCGCTCCATGGATAAATCCTTCTTATCTGTTCCCTTCTCCACTACTGCCAACTCCAGACTTCGCGCCTTCTGTCTCGCTGCACCCTACGCCTGGAATAAACTTCCTGAGCCCCTACGTCTTGTCCCATCCTTGGCCACCTTTAAATCTAGACTGAAAGCCCACCTCTTTAACATTGCTTTTGACTCGTAACCACTTGTAACCACTCGCCTCCACCTACCCTCCTCTCTTCCTTCCCGTTCACATTAATTGATTTGATTTGCTTACTTTATTTATTTTTTGTCTATTAGATTGTAAGCTCTTTGAGCAGGGACTGTCTTTCTTCTATGTTTGTGCAGTGCTGCGTACGCCTTGTAGCGCTATAGAAATGCTAAATAGTAGTAGTAGTAGTAGTAGTCTTGAAGGCCCAGTGTTGCTTTTCTTGTCTGTGTAATTTTTATGTATGCTGGTTACCCTCTCTGTTTGTATTGAGCTTGTTAAGCAATTAATTTGTGCATGCATCTTGGGTGTGCACACAAATTTGGTCACGCAAATCTGGGTGCTATATATATAATTTGGTCCTATATGGGCAATTCTATAACTGAGTGCCTCCATTTAGGTACCCCGAGGCCATGAAGTAGGAATATATTCTATAAAACAGCCATTCCCAACCCAGTGCTCAGGGCACAGGATAGCCACAATGAATATTTATGAGTTAGTTTTGCTTGCACTGCCTCAGCTGCGTGCTCTCATGCATATTCATTGTGGATGTCCTGAAAACCTAATGGGACCAGGCATGCCCCGAGGACTGGGTTGGGAATAGCTGCAATAAAGGTGCCTAGGTTCCATTGTAGAATACTACCATAACCCAGTATCAGTGGTTTACAGAAATGTAACACTCAGTACATAACACATCATCAAATTGATAGCCTAAAATGACCAGTAATTAGATAAAGCATCTTTGAATAACCCAAAGATTACCTTTCCTATGCTCTCTACCATTCATCATACACTCCTGGACACATGTTATTATTTTTAATATTGTGATGGATCTCCATCAATGTAGCTACCACAGATCTTGAAGACAATGTGGACTTCTGCACAGTGTGGAAAAATTATCCTCAAAGCTGTGTTCACACTTTCCTTATAATATTTGTAGTCTGTCCTAGCATAGGATGCTTTGCTCCTTCGCTTTCTCTCCAAATGTCCACAATTATAGAACAGTTTGAGAAAAGTGCTGCTTGTTTCATAAAGAGTGAAGATAATTGTTGCAAATGTGACAGAGTTTGCGCTAAGTATTGCTTCTTAAAAGAAAGAAGATCATTGCTGCAAATGTATGATATGTATGACAATCTAGAGTTTTTTTGCAATAATCACGGTAGTGGTGTAAGAGTAGAGGCACTAGTATGAGCAATATGTTGTAATTTGATATATAGAAAAAATATAAAAAGATGAAAATTGTTCATGTGATATGTAAATTATCATATGATAAACAGGTTAGTGTTTTAGGTAAGAAATTCTTTTTTAGACTATGTCAATTACAGGCAATAAGATACAACACGCAGATTTCAGGGTTTTGTTTCAGACAATTCTTGATTACTGTAATTCTTTAAATTGTCAAATCTCTAATAACCCATGTAATTGTTTACAGTTATTGCAGAACACCGCTGCTAGGTTAATATCTGGATTAGGTTATTTTGATAGTATCTCGTCTTTTATGAAAAATCTTCATTGGCTAAAAGGTACATCAGTGAATATGATTTAAAATTGTCTGCCTGGTTTTTAAAACAACTTTTGGTTTGAAGTCAGGAGGACTTGTTAACTTGTTAAACTGCTTGAGATTCCTTCTTCTGGTAATCAATAGAAATCAAACAAAATAAAACATGGAAAAGAAAATAAGATGATACCTTTTTTATTGGACATGACTTAATACATTTCTTGATTAGCTTTCGAAGGTTGCCCTTCTTCCTCAGATCGGAAATAAGCAAATGTGCTAGCTGACAGTGTATATAAGTGAAAACATTCAAGCATTACTATGACAGTCTGACAGGGTGGGAGGAGGGGGTGGGTAGGAAGTATGCATGGGGACATCAAAGCATATCATTGATATTCTAACAGGATGGGTGTGGATAGGTGAGGGGAGGGTGATCAACAGAGATATACAGCTTTATGGTTTATAATGGGCTAGGAACCCGAGATCCTTGTTAAGTCCTTTCTGTTGGGTGTTAAAATATTCAATCATTCTGACTTCAAAGGTCTTACGTTCTTGTATGGTTTTAAAGTTACCTTTCAGGATTCTCACTGTGAAGTCACTGGTACAGTGTCCTGGTCCTCCACAACTCCAGCTTCCATCCTTCACATACAAAAAGATCCATCATTTACAGCCAAGCCACAAGATACCACCGTATCTGCTCTGACCCAGGGGACAGAGACAGACACCTTAAAAGCCTGACTGAATCCTTCAAACAGAAAGGCTACAACCCCAAAATAATCTCCAAGAATATTGCCTCCTCCCTCAAAACACCCAGGGAGAATCTGCTACAGTACAAAAAGAAAAAATCCACAGACAGAATCCCGCTTGTAGTGACATACAATCCAGAGCTGGAAAAAATGAGGAAAATCATAAGAGATCTACAACCTATACTCCAGGAGGATGAATTACTGAAAGAGATATTCCCATCCCCACCAGTACTGGCCTTCCGACAGCCACCCAATTTAAAACACAAGCTAATCAGAAGTAAACTTCCATCACAGACTGAAAAGGAACAGAAGGGCACACTTCCCTGTAATTTATCCAGTTGCAAACTATGCCAAAATATTTCATAGGACCCCAAAGTCATCCACAAAGGAAAGATATTCAACATAAAGGGATCTTTCACTTGCTCATCTTCCAATGTGGTATATATCATTCAGTGTAAAAAATGTAACCAAGGATGCTATATTGGAGAAACAGGCCAGATGCTTAAGACAAGATTCAATTTACATAGACATCATATGAACAATACTGGTGCCAGCAGGGTTCCCATGCCTGTTGGTCAACATTTTACAGGACCAGGACACTGTACCAGTGACTTCACAGTGAGAATCCTGAAAGGTAACTTTAAAACCATACAAGAACGTAAGACCTTTGAAGTCAGAATGATTGAATATTTTAACACCCAACAGAAAGGACTTAACAAGGATCTGGGGTTCCTAGCCCATTATAAACCATAAAGCTGTATATCTCTGTTGATCACCCTCCCCTCACCTATCCACACCCATCCTGTTAGAATATCAATGATATGCTTTGATGTCCCCATGCATACTTCCTACCCATCCCCCTCCTCCCACCCTGTCAGACTGTCATAGTAATGCTTGAATGTTTTCACTTATATACACTGTCAGCTAGCACATTTGCTTATTTCCGATCTGAGGAAGAAGGGCAATCTTCGAAAGCTAATCAAGAAATGTATTAAGTTATGTCCAATAAAAAAGGTATCATCTTATTTTCTTTTCCATGTTTTATTTTGTTTGATTTCTATTGATAACCTTAAGAGTGGACTAACACGGCTACCACACTCCTCTTCTTCTGGTAGAAATTTGTGCTTCTATCGAACGTTAAATTTACACTATCCAAATATAAAGATGTTCGGCTTAGATCAATTTTGGAGGGTTCTTTTCCTTTTCAAAGGGCCCGACTTTGGAATAAGCTATCTAAGACTTTGAAGGGTTTGCCATCCTATGCCCTTTTTAGAAAGGTTTTAAAAAAATTTTATGTGATAAATAAGTTGAGAATTGGATGTTTTAGATAGCAGATGTTAGGTTGTGTTAGATATTTTTGTAAATTTCCTTTTGTGTGGAAAATTCTCTTCTTTTCTGTAAACCTCCATGAAACCTATTTGGGGAAAAAAGAGCGGTATATAATAACCGAGATAGAATAGAATAGAATAAACTGGGAGTTTTTTTTTTTTGACCCAAGATTACAAAGGGACCTTTTAAGCTGACTTATATAAGCTTGACCGGCATTGGTGTCATTGCTATTGGCCATATGAGGTCCTTTTCTCATTATAATGAAGAATATCTAGGGTTTTAGTTCCACTCATTGTTATAATGTGTTACACTTGGGCTTTATGTAGTTGACTGTTTCCACCTGGTTGTTGTTGCATGATTTGCACATTTATAGAACAAGACTCTTCCAGGTCTGTCTGTTAGTCTAGTTGGGTTGTGGGAACATTCAATTATTGATGTCACTGCCACATAGGAAATAGCAATAGGCATAGTGCAGGTAGTAGTGCTAGAGTGATGATACAAACCTGTAGATGTGTATGAAATAGGTAGCACTATATCTGTCTGCTGATTCTGCCACTGATGTTGCCATTGCATACACTGGGTACTGTTCTAAGAAAATTGTGTGTGGACATAATGAACTATAAGACTAGCAGGCAATGGATACATCTGTGTGATGTGAGTTGACAGATGTTATGAATGTGATATACTATGGTTACTTGATACTATTACTGGCCATACTAATTTATCCTTGCTGCTGCTGCTGCATTATATTTAAAAACAGCAAAGGTGCTAGTGGTAGATAAGAACAGCCAAACTGTGTCAGACAGATGGTCCATCTAGCCCAGTATTCTGCTTCTAACAGTGGCCAATCCAGGTCACAAGTACCTGGCAGAATCCCCAAAAGTAGCAAACCTCCATGCTACTGACCTCCAGGGATAAGCAGTGGTTTCCTCGTGTCTATCTTAATAGCAGTTTATGGATTTTTCCTCCAGGAACTTGTCCAAACCAAATTAAACCCAAATATGCTAAGTGCTGTTACCACATCTCCAGCAATACGTTCTAGAGCTTAACTCTTCATTGAATAAAAACAAATATTTTCTACTGTTTGTTTTGAAAGTATTTCCATGTAACTTCATGGAGTGTCCCCTTATCTTTAAACTTTTTTCAAAGATTAAACAATCCACATTTATCTGTTCTATACCACCATGTCCCTTCATAGCCATCTCCTTTCCAACCTGAACAGCCCTAACCTCTTAAGTCTTTTCTCATATGAGAGGAGTTCATCCCCTTAATCATTTTGGTTGCCTTTCTTTGAACCTTTTCTAATTTTGCTGCATCTTTTTCAGATATACCGACCAAAATTGCACACAATACTCAAGATGAGATTGCACCATGGCATGTTAAAGAGGCATTTTAATGTTCTCTGCTTTATTTTCTATCCTTTTCTTAAAAATTCCTAATATTCTATTTGCTTTTTTTTTGTCCCCCGCTACCCCATACTGTGCAGATTTAAATGTATTGTTCACGATGACACTTGGATCTTTTTCTTGGGTGGTGACTCCTAATATGAAACCTTTTAGTATGAAATAGCTATGATATGAATTATTCTTCCCAAAGTGCATCACTTTGAATTTGTCCACATTGCATATCATCTGCCATTTGTATGCTTAGTCTTCCAGTTTCCTAAGGTCCTCCTGTAATTTTTCACAGTCTGCTTGAGATTTAACAATTTTCAGTAGTTTTCTGTCATCTTCAAATTTAATAATTTCACTCATTGTTCCCATACAGATCCCTGGGGTACTCCACTACATTCCTCCATTGAGAGAAAAAGGCCATTTAACCCTACCCTCTGTTTTCTATTTTTTAACCAGTTCCCAGTCCACATTATTTATTTATTTATTTATTACATTTGTACCCGCATTTTCCCACCTATTTGCAGGGCTCAATGTGGCTTACATAGTACCGTAGAGGCGTTTGCCAATTCGGTTGATAACAGATACAAAGTTATACATCAGGACATTGCCTCCTATCTCATGGCTTTTTAATTTTCCCAGGAGCCTCTTATAAGGGACCTTATACCAGTGGCAATCCTTGGTCGGCTGCCACCCAGGGTGGATCACCACTTTGCAGCCCCCCCCCCCCCCCCCCACTGGGTGCAGCGGTGTCCGTCCCTCCCCGGGTTCAGGACGACACCCCCCCCCCCACCCGGCGCATCGACACCCCCCCCCCAGGTGCATTCTCACCTGCTGGGAGCAGCCGCGTGGCTGTCAGTTCCGCAGGTTCCCTGCTCCCTCTGCACTGGAACAGGAAGTAACCCGGGGCAGACCGCCCCCACCGCTCCACCCTCGGTACACCAGTGCCTTATAGGTTAATCAATGTATTAAGGCATGAACTTTCCAAGACATCATTCAAAACTGCCAAAAGGTTTTTATTTAAACATGTTAGGCAGAAATAAAAAATGGGAGATTAAGAAGATTTACTTCTTTATCCCTTGCATTAAGCATTGGATGAAACAAGCACTTTTTAAAACTTTATGCACATCTCTGAGGTGGTGCAGAGCTCAGTGTGGAAATTTGTTTGCATATATGTGGATACTGCCTTTCTGTGAAACAACCAAAGTGGTTTACATATTACATATGGGTTCCCATTGTATGATGGAAAATACACGTATAAACGTTTGGCCTGCCCAAACCGCATCCAAAAGATGTTTCCTGGGCTTCTCTGTGTTCCAAACATGTCTATATGTAAACGGTGACTTCTAAAACTGCCATTTATACATGTAGCCTATGTAAATGCTGTTATTTACATGTGAAATGCTTTTAAAATGACCACCTTTGAGGCACCTTGGGTGATATCAGCAGTTCCTAAAGTTACACTAGAAAACACATACTACATTCCCCAACAGTAGCAGGGCTGTAGGGATCGGGAAACTGTGCCACCAAACTCTGGGGTCCATTTACTAACCTATGGTAAAAATAGGCCTTTGTGAGCCCTTATGTGGGTCTTTCCCACAGGCTAAGACTGTAATACCTCAGTTTTCTATTTATTCCCTTAATGCCCATGTGCTAGTGCCATTAGCACAAACCCATTTAAAAAAATTACCTCAAGAGAACTTATTGCCTCCTACTTTGTAGGTGGTAAGGGCTTCTGCATTATGTGTGCATTAACTAGTAATGTGGATGTACTAACTGGTTAGTGCAGGAATGTCTCTGTCCGCACCTGATACACTCCCTCAGAAAATAAAATACAAAACATTAGTTAGCACACAGTTAGTACATGCACATTCAAAAACTACCATGTGATTATGCAGCATGTCCCACAGCAGGGGCATAGATACGGGGGCCACGGAGGCCTGGGTCCCCGCAAATTTTGTCCAGGCCCCTGGTTTGGCTGGCAGGGGTTCCCAACCCCCGCCAGTCGAAGCCTTCTTCAGTGCAGTCTCCGGCACAACTGCATTCGCTGCCTGCCCCCTGCTTTTCTTTCTTCTTGCTCCTGTTGTGCACGCTGAAGAAAGAAGAACAGGGGGCAGGCAGCGAACGCAGTTGCGCTGGAGACCGCGCTGAAGAAGGCTTCGGCTGGCGGGGGTTGGGGACCCCCGCCAGCAAAGGTATTTGTTTGTGAGGGGGCAAGGCGAGGCGGTGGGAGGGGCGAGGTGAGGCAAGGCAAGGCAATGGAGGGGCGAGGAGGCGAGGTGTGGCGTGGTGTGGCGGTGCGAGGCGGCACTCAAAATGTGCCCCCAACCTCGGGCTGTGGCCCCCTCCCACCATGAGGTCTGGCTACTCCCCTGTCCCACAGTGGTCCATTTGTTGCAGCGTTAAGTGTGTATAAGTGCTAGGTAGGCGTGCTCAGTGCTAGTTTATAAATGACGCACTCAACTCACTTACATGCAAATGCAAGAGGGTATTCTCAGGGGAGGAGCATGGGCGGGGCCAACATTTATCAGCCTAACTTGCAAGTTACACATTAAAGTAACACATTTAGGAGTGTGCTGAGGACATGGGGGCCCTTTTACAAAGCAGCAGTAAGCCCAACATGGGCGCCGGCAGTAGTTCTAGCTCCAGCGTGTGTCAACTCTTGCGCTACAGAAATTCAGACCTGGGCAGTGGTAATTGCTCCCCCCTCCCTCATTACCATGCGGTAAAAACAATCATACCACATGGCCATGTGTTTTTGCAGTCTTTTTACCCGCTGCGGTAAAAGGGGCCACAGCATGCGGCAAACATGGCCGCAGCCGCTACCGCAGGGACCTTTTTACTGCAGCTTGGTAAAAGGGCCCCATGGTTTAAGTGGGTGTTCCTAAAAGTAGGAGTGCTGATGCTAATTTATGTTAGTATTTTTTTTAACCAAATCTTGGTGCCAGATGCGGTTATAGAATCATCATTCAGCACACAGTATCTAGATGCCTAAATTGTGTCCGGTTACAGAATTTCCCCCAAACTGGAAAACAAAAAATGTCCTTTAATTTTACTTGGTTTCTTCCCTCTTTTTTCATGTTCCCTGCCTGTCTCTTCTAGCTCCTAACTAAACCCCACAAACATTTCATGGAGGCTGCCTCGTCTGCAATCTCTATGACAAATTCAGTGACAACATCTGCCAGATCTTTTCTTTTGAGTCACAGCTTCCCCATAGGTTCATCCAGTCAAAGGTTTTGACATATTTATGATCAGGTTTTCAAATCTGACAATGTTTTTTGCTGAATTTTCCAGCTGATTAATAAAAGATTCACTTATCCCCAGTTGTTTACTACACAATTTTCCTAACAGCAAGCAATCAAACCTGCTTCCTCTTAGGTCACCTGTAAAACATACAGTAAATACTGTATATATAGTCTTAAAATTGAAAGTAAAGGCTCCTGTTTAATAAAATATGGTATGTTTTTGTACTGACCACTCCTTAAGTGCAAAACAAAGTGCAGTGAATGCAGGGCATGTGGCTACCATTTGTCCTCCATTTGCCATGCGGGATAAACACTGCGTTGTCCCATATCTCATACCTAAGAAGATAGCATAGGTGCACCAGTACTATCTGCCAAGGCATGAAATGTGAGCCCAGACACAAAAAAAAAGAAAAGAAAAACAGCTACCACAGTGACACATCCCAATCTCTCCGCCCTTCCCCCCCCCCCCCCCCCACCCCCCCCCCCCCCCCCCCCCCCCCCCCCCCCCCAAACAGAATGCACCCTGGACAGCATTTCCTCCCAACCCTGTCTCCCCGGCATTATCCCACCAGAGGTCTTCCTCAAGCAGAAGACCCCCTCAACAGGAAATCCATCACCTCCAACCACCAAGACTTACTGGGGGTCTCCCTGGTAGTCTAGGGCATGGTGCAGAAATAATTTCCTCTCTGCTTCAGTGTTATAGTAGCTCTGGATTAAAAATGGCCACTACAACCCCTAATGGTAATCTCAGTGGAAAATCTGCTGTATACAGTGGGGGAAATAAGTATTTGATCCCTTGCTGATTTTGTAAGTTTGCCCACTGACAAAGACATGAGCAGCCCATAATTGAAGGGTAGGTTATTGGTAACAGTGAGAGATAGCACATCACAAATTAAATCCGGAAAATCACATTGTGGAAAGTATATGAATTTATTTGCATTCTGCAGAGGGAAATAAGTATTTGATCCCCCACCAACCAGTAAGAGATCTGGCCCCTACAGACCAGGTAGATGCTCCAAATCAACTCGTTACCTGCATGACAGACAGCTGTCGGCAATGGTCACCTGTATGAAAGACACCTGTCCACAGACTCAGTGAATCAGTCAGACTCTAACCTCTACAAAATGGCCAAGAGCAAGGAGCTGTCTAAGGATGTCAGGGACAAGATCATACACCTGCACAAGGCTGGAATGGGCTACAAAACCATCAGTAAGACGCTGGGCGAGAAGGAGACAACTGTTGGTGCCATAGTAAGAAAATGGAAGAAGTACAAAATGACTGTCAATCGACAAAGATCTGGGGCTCCACGCAAAATCTCACCTCGTGGGGTATCCTTGATCATGAGGAAGGTTAGAAATCAGCCTACAACTACAAGGGGGGAACTTGTCAATGATCTCAAGGCAGCTGGGACCACTGTCACCACGAAAACCATTGGTAACACATTACGACATAACGGATTGCAATCCTGCAGTGCCCGCAAGGTCCCCCTGCTCCGGAAGGCACATGTGACGGCCCGTCTGAAGTTTGCCAGTGAACACCTGGATGATGCCGAGAGTGATTGGGAGAAGGTGCTGTGGTCAGATGAGACAAAAATTGAGCTCTTTGGCATGAACTCAACTCGCCGTGTTTGGAGGAAGAGAAATGCTGCCTATGACCCAAAGAACACCGTCCCCACTGTCAAGCATGGAGGTGGAAATGTTATGTTTTGGGGGTGTTTCTCTGCTAAGGGCACAGGACTACTTCACCGCATCAATGGGAGAATGGATGGGGCCATGTACCGTACAATTCTGAGTGACAACCTCCTTCCCTCCGCCAGGGCCTTAAAAATGGGTCGTGGCTGGGTCTTCCAGCACGACAATGACCCAAAACATACAGCCAAGGCAACAAAGGAGTGGCTCAGGAAGAAGCACATTAGGGTCATGGAGTGGCCTAGCCAGTCACCAGACCTTTATCCCATTGAAAACTTATGGAGGGAGCTGAAGCTGCGAGTTGCCAAGCGACAGCCCAGAACTCTTAATGATTTAGAGATGATCTGCAAAGAGGAGTGGACCAAAATTCCTCCTGACATGTGTGCAAACCTCATCATCAACTACAGAAGACGTCTGACCGCTGTGCTTGCCAACAAGGGTTTTGCCACCAAGTATAGGTCTTGTTTGCCAGAGGGATCAAATACTTATTTCCCTCTGCAGAATGCAAATAAATTCATATACTTTCCAAAATGTGATTTTCCGGATTTAATTTGTGATGTGCTATCTCTCACTGTTACCAATAACCTACCCTTCAATTATGGGCTGCTCATGTCTTTGTCAGTGGGCAAACTTACAAAATCAGCAAGGGATCAAATACTTATTTCCCCCACTGTAAGTGCAATCACTCCTTATATAGAAGAAGCTATGGGGCAGAGGTGGAGGAGCGGATCCACTCCTGCTCCATCCACTAGAATACCTGGAAGACCTCAGTTCTGGGAGGGGTCAGGTGTTGGGGAGTGCAACTAGGGTGCTTTTCAGCTCAGAGGAGTTCTTTGAGGGGGGATGCTGTGAAGTGAGGGTCTTCTGGTTGGGAGATTTGATGGGATCCTGATAGAGAGGGGATCAGATTTGGGTGCCTGATTGGGCAGAGGGAAGGGCATGCATCAAGGGAGGGGTATGCATCAGACTAGTTAATTGTTTCAGGGAGTAGGGCTGCCATTTATTTGTTGATCTGTGCCCACTCTACCTGGTTGCCAGTAGTGTGTCTGCGCTTATCGTCATGTCTTGAAATGGCATTAAGTGCATCCTGCTATCGGCAGTTATGACAGCTAGCATACAGTAACATTCTGAATGCTACTAGCTGTAGTGCCAGCCACAACTCCAGGGGAATTATATATATGGTGCCTAACTTCTGTGCCAAGTTTTCGGGCAGAAGAGCGTTCTAACAGATGGAGGGTGCTAAAACAGGGCAGAAAGAGCAGATCCATACACACCCATTTATACAATAGAACCTAAGTGTTTCCATGCAAATCTACAAAGGAGGCATAACGATGGAAGGGACATGGGCAGGTCAGGGGCGTTCCCTTAATGTCAGGCTTCACATGGAAGCACAGGGTTTGTGAGCAAACCACCCCCAACCAGAGGCAAGGCAGAACAGGACTGGAACTCTGGACTGGAGTTGCAGCAGAGGCAAACAAGCTGGGACAGGCAGAGCAGGAACAGCTAGACTTTAATTGCACTTGACCGCCGTTCCCCAGGAGTTGAGCCCCTGGGTGCAGGCGGCCGGCAGGACTTACAGGACAGGGCAGGAACTGGATACCAACAGGAAATACACAACAGAGTCAAGACTAAAAGCTGCCAGGCAGCCACTAAGACAGAAACACAGACAGGTGAGAGTCAGGACTGAAAGCTGCCAAGCAACCACTAAAAAGGAACACAGACACAAGACAAGGAAATGCAGACCAGAAACTAGGAACTAAGCAATAAAACCAAAGCTAACTACACACAAACAAACTAGAACCAGGCAAGAAACTCAGACTAGAACTGGACTAGGCAGAAGTGCACAGAGCACACCCACATACCAGGGACCTTAGACGATGCAAAGGCAAACACAAAAGTTTCCAGGTGGCTAATAAAGCCCATCAGCAGTTGAAGTTCAGCTGCAGGAATCACAAGGCAACGACGGGTGCTGTTCAAGCACAAACAAGAAAAGCAAGTCTGGCAGCCTAGAAGATCCGGACTGGACTGGGCTGAAGTCTGACGTGTGACATTTCATAGCAGCCACTGGTTCAGGCCACCAGAGGGTGAGGTGAGCACAGACAAGGAAACAGTCACCACCATGACACTTAAAATGTGTGCAGAGCTATAGAATAGTGTGCAGGGATTTATACCTGGTTTCAGTTGGTGTAACTCCTAATGCCAAAGTTGAGCGTGGATCCCAGCTATGCTGTAAAGGGCACCCATCCTGGAAGAATAACTTATATTCTCTAAGATGGGTCAGTAAGTGGAGTAAAGAAGTGGTCTAGTGGTTTGTGCCTGGTTCAAATCCCAGTGCTGCTCCTTGTGATCTTGGGCAAGTCACTTAACCCTGTATTGCCCTCCAAGGACAGGGAAGTACCCAGTACACGTGAATATGACTCACTGCCAAGGTGAAGGACCCCTTGCATTTGTGCTATACTACTTAAATACACCCTTACAGAATAGTTGCTTTACCTCCCTTAACTGTACACTTTCCAGTAAAAGTGCTGGTATTCGGTACATTTCTGCATGCAAGTGCCATGTAAATGGGGCACCCAAGTTATAAAATTAACCTTCACATGAGCAGTGCTGAATATACATAGAGACACTAACAGGCACTGGCTATACAGATGGTGATGACATGCAGCCCCCTAATTTAGACCACATGGCTATTTGGATAAAGGTAAAGATAGTCCCCATTATGCAAGTACCAAGTCAAACAACTTATGGGCTAGCTATTTGTGGGACAGTTTCTTGGCCGACTATTAGCAGGGTGGCTTGCCGTTGCCATCCATGACCCCTAACTAAGGCTGGGCGCTCATTTACTGTCAAAAAGTGGATGGATGACTGAGGTTGACCAGATGCCATCCACCTTGCAGAAATCCATGCTAGTGCAGGATTTGAACTAGGTATAAGCTGTGGGCTTAGTGGGCAAGTGACATACTGATTGCATTACAAAGCTATATGGATAGTAGATAACTATTTGCTAGTTGTAGAATTAGAGGAAACACCCATGCTCTGCTCCAGTTCTATCCCTCTAATTCAACTTGCATGCACAATCTTCCGAATATCACTGAAGACCCATCTTTTTAATAAGGCATACCACACAGAACAACAAATATATATGCATGCATCTCCTTTACCTTACACAGACCTATTTTTACAATATCTGTTTGTTCTAAACTTCTACTATGTTACTCAAGTTCTCTATGTAACAACATGTAATTATTTTATAATCTCTGCTTGTTTTAAACTTCTACCATGTTACTCAAAATTTCAATGTAACAATAATTGATTATGTTCTAATCCATTACCACCAAATACGATACATTGTAAGCCACATTGAGCCTGCAAAAAGGTGGGATAATGTGGGATACAAATGCAATAAATAAAATAAATAAATAAATCTGACGTTTAGCTCCAGATTCTAAATAGGTCACCCAAATTTGGGCGCGGATCCCAGATGTATACACAAACTTTAGTCAATTAGGTGTTAACAATCAATTATTGGAGTTAATTGGCACTAATTAGAGCTTATGTGTGGATCTGTCTAAATGCTTTTCTTACATTTCATAGCATGCAACTCAAAAGAGCGCGTGGTCATGGGAGGGGCATGGATGGATATCTGCACCCATCTACCATCAGTTGAGTGCGAGGATTTATACCAGCTTTTGAAAGGTGTAAGTCCTCATGTACAAAGTTGGGCATGGGAATCCATGCAAAGCGCTATTCTATAAAGGGTACTTAATGCTAAGCGACCGCTATAGAATTGGTGCTTAGCATGGATTGTAATAGTGCCTAACTTTGGGCATCATTTGCTAATTAAAGCCCTAAGTGTGCAATGTTGCACACACAAGTTATAACAATACTATCAGTTACACATGTAACTTAATTTAATAATTAGCTGCTAATTGGTGTTAAACAAGTATTGGCTATAACTGGTTTGAACTGGTGCTAATTGTCACTAATCAGCAATTACATGTGTGACTGCCAGTAGGATTCTACAAATTGTGTACACAAAGGGGTGAATTCTTCATATAGCACAACAAAAAAACCTGGCACACAAAAAGACGCTATTCTATAAACCATGCTTCAGTTAGGCGCAGTTTATAGAATAGCGTTTATGCCTGGGAATCGCGGCTAACTTTAAGCGCAGCCATTTGCAGCAACCGAACCATGGTGCAAATGTGCACACCTAAATTAGGCGTGTATCCCCCTCATTGTATAACACACATAAATGTTAGGAACACTCCCTTTCCGCCCATGACCCCCCATTTCTTCACCCTATTTTTAAAGTCATGCATAAAATTTAGACGCAGATCCCACACCTAAATTTGCACACCTATATTTCAATTAAATCTATTTAGTACCAATAATATGCAGGATACAAATTCAATAAATAAATAAATAGCTCTTTATTCAATTAAATTGCGTATGCACCCAAATTTGCAAACGCAATTTTTAGCAACTTTTACAGAATTTGGGGGCAAATCCATAGCTCACAACTACATGGAGGGCATGGACCTGGGAATTACATGAGCCAGTCAGAGGTGTGCTTAGCACTAATGCACAGGTTTAGAATACTATCAGCAGTTAAGCGCAAGCATTTTACACCAGCCTGTCTTTGTGTATGGTGCACAGCGCTGCGTATGCCTTGTAGCAGTATAGAAATAATAAGTAGTAGTAGTAGATAGTGTAAGTGCTCACAACTAAAGGGGCCGTTTTACAGAGCTGCAGTAAAAAATGGCCTGCGGTAGTTTGGACACATGAAATTGGCGCATGCTGGGCCATTTTTTACCGTGTCTGGGAAAAAGGCTTTTTTTATTGGGGCAGTAAATGGCCTTGCACTAAAATCAAAGTAGTGTGTGGCTATTTACTGCCTGAGCCCTTAACATCACTCATTGACCTAGTGTAGATGCACTGCAGATTACTGTCGGGATCTTGCCAGGTACTTGTGACCTGGATTGGCCACTGCTGGAAACAGGATGCTGGGCTTGATGGACCTTTGGCCTGTCCCAGTATGGCAATACTTACGTACTTATGCCCCCCTCCCCAACAGTAGAAATTAGAAAAAATATTTTCTACGGTGGGAAACAGCGCGCAGTAAGTTTGAAATTACCGCTGGGCACCTGCGCTAGCCTGGGTGGTAGTGTCTATTTGGCATTTGCTACCCACACCTTAGCCCTACCGCTGCTTAGTTAGGTGCATAACTTTAGACTGAGGCTAGTATTCTATAAAGGCAATTATGCATGCAATTGCCAATATAGAATTCCCACTTTGAACGCATCATCCCTGCGCTTAACGTTAGACGACCTTTTGAGAATTACCCCATATCCAGATAGTAACAGGGCAGTTTGTAAGAACTCACAGTAACACTATTTGTATAGTGCCACTGAAACTTCATGGAATGGGCTGCCGCAATGTACTTTTGAATATTGGGCCCGTAGGTGTCTGTAATGTCACAACTTTGATCAGGAGTATGTCAATTTATGCCAAGACAAAGGTATAAATGCCAACTGGAGCATGTAAAACGCTGTTCTACATACTCAAGTTGCTTAAAAAATTACTCCATTAGGCAAATATATATACCCAAAGCCTTTGTGTTAGTAGAGATTGCTGGTACCAAATGATAATGGATATAACTCATATGCAAAACCTTTCCTATTGTCTGCTCTCTTCAACTAAATCACATTAATGTTGGGGTAATATGAATTAATTCCATGCTCCAGCTCCAGCATATGGGGTTGTTAGATGATAAAACCACAGTAAATGTCCATGGCTCAATTTATTTTTCTCTGCCCTTGTCTGTTTCTTTTGTGCTATTGCTACAAGCTGCCATTGTTGTCACAGATGGCAAAAACAACAAAAAAAATGGAAAGGCTTTCATGCAGTAAGTTTAATATCCATATCATTACTGCTGGTACAAACCCCAGAAAGAGTGACAGCACTTGGAAATACTGAATAGGCCAGATGCATATTAATGTCAGTGTCAATGATATGAGAATATATTAGCTGGAAACATACCAATCACATGGACACTAGGAAAAGAAAGGCTAGGGAAATACTTTCCTGATCAACCATACAAAAGAACAATTTTGTGAGGTTATGGAAAACTGTAATCCCGTAAAGCCAATTTTGTCGAGCCAGCATATCTGTCTTTAGAAGAAATCATTCAGATTTTCTTCGGTTTTTCAATTTTCTATTTGATTAATTTCTGAATCACAAAATTCTTCTTACAGATTACTATTTACAAATGGGAACCAGATCAGACTCGCCTGTATACGGATCATCTCTACAAATCACATTTCTAGGGTTCAGCAAATGCAAATTTTGCCTTACCAATTTATTAGAGCTTTTGAAGGTGCAAACAAGTGGATAATGCTGATAAAGTACTGTATATTTAGAAATTCATTGGGCAGGAGGCCGTGACATTTTGTGGATTGCGATGAGGCTAAGTGATAGGAAACAGAGAATAGGAATAGTTATCCATATGAAAACTATATATATATATAGGACTGGCCCAGGAGGCTGTACTGGGCCCTGCGCTGTTTAACATATTCATATATTGTCTGAAGACAGAAGTGGTGACTGAGGTGATCAAATTTGTGAATGATACAAAATTATTCAAGGAGACTGGGCATCTGAATGCCAGATAAAATTTAATTTGAAGACATAGTAACAGTAAATGACAGCAGATAAAGATCAGCTTGGCCCATTCAGTCTGTCCAGAAAGGGTGGCTGGGGTTGTATCTGTGACTTTATATTAAGGTTGGAACTGATGCCAATGCAGTCTACCCCCTCCACCTCTCGTATACATCTTTTTTTTATTATTATTCTTTAAAGTGTGAAAGTTATTTACCCTTCTCTATGCCTCTTTTTAATTTTTTTAAAGTATGAAAATTATTTAAGTTATACAGTGATGAGTTACTCTGTAAGTTATTCCATTTTCATGCCACATAAGGAACCTCTATGTTTATTCCACGCTTTTTTGAATTGTTTTCACTGTTTTTGATCCCACTACTTCCTGTGGAAGAGCATTCCAGGAATGCACCAACCTTTCTGTGAAAAAGTATTTCCTGATGTTGCTTCTAATTTTCCCTCTTTGTAACTTCATTCATGACCCCTAGTTCTATAGTCTCTCTGTTTTTAGGAAAGGTTGTTTTGTTCCTTATTCTTTTAAGAATTTAAATATCTCTATTGTATTTACTTATAACTCACTGCTTCCTCTCCTCAGGGCATACATATTCAAGGCTAAAAACGTATTCTCATATGTCTTCAGGAGCAGACTCTATAGGATTTTGGCCACTTTTCTCTGAATGGTTTTGAGCCTTTTTATGTCCTTGGCAAGACATAGACTCCAAAACTGAACACAGAATTCCAAACATGGTCTCACCAATGTACAGGGGCATTATCACCTCATTTTTTCTGCTCACTATGCTCCTCTCAATGCAGCCAAGCATTCTTCTGATCTTGGCCAACAACTTGTCACATTGTTGCGCCACCTCGAGATCCTTGGACATTATAACCCAGACGTCTCTTTCCTGGTTCATGCATGTCAGCCTCTCACCTATTTTATATATGTCCTTTGGATTTCTGCCCCCCAAATGCATCACTCTATAATTCTTCACATTAAAACTTAACTGGCAAGCATTAGTCCAAACTTTTCATTTTTGTAGATCACTTCTCATGCATTCCACTCCCTCAGGAGTTTCCACTCTGTTGACAATTTTTTTGTCATCTGTAAAAAGGCATATTTTCCTCTCAAACCCTTGGGCAATGTTGCTCACAAATATTTTGAACAGAATCGGCCCCAGGACATAAGAACATAAGCATTGATATACTGGGACAGAACAATAGTCCATCAAGCCTAGTATCCTGTTTCCATTCCAACAATGGCCAAACCAGGTCACAAATACCTGGCAAGATCCCAAAAGAGTAAAACAGATTTTATAATGCTTATTCCAGAAATAAGCAATGGATTTTCCTAAATTCATCTTAATAATGGCTTATAGACTTTTGTTTTAGGAACTCGTCCAAACATTTTTTTTTAAATCCTGCTCAGCTAACTGCTTGTACCATATTTTCTGACAACAAACTCCAGAGTTTAATTACATATTGGGTGAAGAAATATTTTCTTTAAAGTGTTTTAAATTTTACTACTTAGTAGCTCCATGGTGTGTCCTCTGGTCCTTGTATTTTTTTGGGGGAAAAAACAAGCAATTCACGTCTACCCATTCCACTCCACTCAGTATTATCCCTAAGGCACTCCCTAACTCACATTTCTTTCTTTTGAGTGAATTCCATTTGCCACCACCCTTGTTATTTATCAATCAACCAATTTCTGACCAAGTTTACCACCTTGTGTCCCATCATTCAGCCATTCCGTTTATTTCTGAGCTCCTATGAAAAATAGAATCAAAGGGCTTGTTGAAATCTAAGTAGACCACATCTATCTCATGCACTTGATTTAGTTCTTTTGTTACAGTCAACAAAATCAGATTCATAAAAAAAAAAATCAGATTCATTTGACACGTCCTGACTTTGGTTAAGCCGTGTTGCCTTGGATATTGTTACTTCTACTTCAGGAAGCAGGTAAAAGGCTGGCTCTCTCCCAAGCCTTTAATACAAAGGGGTAACTGACTACACACCCATTTTGCACCTGGACTAGCTTGCTACACACACAGTGACTTGGACCAGTTCCCTATATCTTGAGTAACTGTACAAAGAACTTGCTTTTCGTTTAGCTAACCATCTAATTATCCCAACTGACTGTACCATGCATCTTGTCCCCATCTATATATCTGCATTTGGCCTCTCAACTATAAGGTAAGGCACATTATAGAAACATATTAGTATCATAGCAATGTTATTTGAATGTTCTAATTGTGTGATTATTAGATATTCCATCACTATTATGCTTACATTGTATTATATCGCTGTTATTTGAATTTCAGTGCTGTTAAATGTGTATATTTTTGATCATCTTTCATAGTAGTCTTGTTAATAGGTTTCAATTTGCTGTTTTCAAGTTTTCCTCTTTCATTGTATTTATATTTGTTTATACACATTTTACTATTGTTATGCTGTTAAACAAAATTGTAAGTTTGATGATATACTGTACCTACTGAACACCGCCTTGGGTGAATCTCTTCATAAAGGCGGTTAATAAATCCCAATAATAAATAAATTGTAACTCATTGGATTGTAGATGATGCTGCATGTTCAGAAATCATAGCTATAAGTATAGACAGGTATTCCAATATTATCACATGCATACACCAGAACAGGTATCCATACAAACATTGAAAAAGTAAACACTTCTATAGAGTACATCAAAATGTAATTTTTATTTTCTAATCTCCATCTTCCAAAATTCCAGACAGCAGATGTACAGATCAGCAGGACTTAAAGCAGTCCAAAACAAATAACGTAAAAACAACAAACAACACAGTTTATACCTAATTGTTCAAACACCCTTAGGATTCACCTTTGGGTTTAAAAAGCAAAACTATGTGCATGTAAGGACTGGATAAATGAAATAAAACAAAGTTTACAGCAAATTCCCTTAATATGTAATACTTGGTATCAATAATGAAACAGTGATGGAATATTCACATAGCAAGCAGCCTGAGCCAACAAATTTATTTTCCATTGAACATAATTAACTTTGTATGAAATTGGCGGCTAATAGTGTTCTGAGCTGGACAGTGTTGGCACAAGACTGCCTATGGACAGAACTTCTGCATGAAGGAAGCCCCTACCTCATTATTCAATACATATCTGTGAAATAGTAGTAATTAAAAAAAGCAAGTGCATTTTTATAATATAGAACTGCATTCCACAAAACAAAAAGGAGCAAGTTCCCATATGCCATCTTTTTCTTTTAATGTAGGCACAGGGAAAAATATGTTAAATGCTCCCAGTTTTAACCTAATTCAAATGTTTTTTTTTTAATTGTACTTATAAATAGTAAGTCTGATTATTAAGTACCTGATTCCCATAACATCATGTCTGTTTTGGTGGCCCTGTACTAGGTGAAAACATCACTGCATGAATACAGGGAATGCCTATAGCCAGCCCCTCCAAATGACACAATGATTTAAAATATAGAACAAATACATTAAAATGTAGAACACACACAAATGTAGAACCAATACTTCCTCTGTGTACATCTGTATGCTGCACAAGCCAGCATGTTTGAAAATATAAGTGAGATTGAAAAATGCTACTAACAATAATGAACAACAACAAGGATGCAGTAGCTCATAGGTTTGCTTGCTTTTTTGTGAGTGTACTAGATGATGGCTGTAAAAGGAAGAGGAAACAAAGGCTAACCTAAGTGGCTTCAACTTTTTGACTTCATCCCATCTCCTGTTTTCTTCAACCTCCTTAGACATAGCCCTGCTGTCAAAGAATATGGGATGCCAGTGCTGGAGGGGAAAGGAGGACTTTTGTCCAGCCGCCCAAAATTCTTGCGGCCTTAAATTCTGTGCCATCTTGGTCACACTGAAATGGCAATACCAAAATAGCTATGCCAAAAGCTCTCGTATCCAGTTTAAACACCTGTTCACATACTGATTGAATTTTTCAGTTAGGATTATTTTGCCTAACACAGAAAAATGAGGTCCATCATTACAGTACAGCCTCTTGTTCTTCCATCTATGGTCCCAGACATCTATGTATCTAAAATCTTTTGTTTACAACAGATTTGGAACAAAATGTCAAAGCTGGTTGTGTGTCACACCCTCTCATCTACCTTAGCATAAACAGGTGGAATTTCTGAAAATGCTACAGTATTGACTTTAGACATATTTCTCCCCTAAAATTTGGAAGTTTCTCAGTATTACAGAGATACTATTTCCAGCCAAGTCATTTGTTCCAAGATGAACAATAACTAACATCAGTTTTGTAATCTTGACTTTCTTCTCTGATCTTATAGTTGGATTTGTGTTCTGCTAGCTGAGAATCCTGGGAGGCATTTAACCTTTTTTCTGTCCCTTGAACCGTGATCCCAAATTAATTCTTCTAATAATAACATCTCTGATCAATACCAGCTTTTTATTTATTTAGGGGGTCTTTTACTAAGCGGCGGTAAGCCCAATGCAGGCTTACTGTTCGCTAAACTGGAAGTACCATCGGGCTACCTCAGCAGCCCAGTGGTAATTCCCACCCCCAGCGCATGCCATTTCTAGTGCTACAAAAATATAGAATTTTTATTCTTGTAGCACCGGTGTTTACCCAGCAGAAATAAGGCAGTGCTGCCCAGTTACCGCTGGATTAGCACAGGAGCCCTTACCGCCACCTCAGTGGGTGGTGGTAAGTGTTACCCACCCGATATAGCTGTGTAGCAAGTGCTTCACTTGCCACATGGCCATTTCTATTAAAAAATTCAACCTTTTACCCGCTGCGGTAAAAGGGAGCCTCGGCGTGCGTCAAAGGTATACACTGACACCCGCGCAGGCCCCATTTTGCTGCAGCTTACTAAAAGGACCTCTTAGTTATTTTGCAGTTTATAACCTGTACAATCTGCCATACTTCGTGGGGAACAACAAACCATATATAATAAAATATATACAAACAAATCAATATACAAGATAAGACAAACATGATAACAATACTTTCAACAGACTAGAAAACACAAAAATGAAATAATCCAATTTACAGATCCTGTTCTTGTATCATAACTGCCCACAACAGGCTTTCAAAAAATATAATAATTCCAAATGATAGCCAAAAGCATGCTGAGAAAGAAAGGTGTTGAAAGAAGTTTTAAAGTTTCAATTCTCCTAACTGCCCTGGACTGTGGTAGCAATGAGTTCCATAGTTTCAGCCCAACAATATAAAAAATAAAGGACCTATATTCTTCCAGTTTAACAGTATGAAGTGATAGGGAAATCTAAAAGGTCCCTAAAGGCAGACCTCAATACAGGGCCGCTGAGAGGGAGGAGGCAGTGGAGACAAAATTCCCCAGGCCTGGGCCTCCAAGGGGGGGGCCTGGTGCCGGGGTCTCTCTCCTTCTCCTGCTCCCAGGCTGCCGGCACTGCAGACACTGACTCACCTGCCTGTCCTCGGCTCCGTTGATAACCCCCCTCCGTCCGCCACCGTGACCGGGCCCCTTGCATTCAAATCTGCAGCGCCCTTCGGGCCCTCCCTCGCTGTGCCCACTGCGTCCTTGCTCAGTCTCTCAGTGGCCGTGCCTCAATGGCCTTGATGGCTGATACATACATACATTTGCAGCAATAACAGCAAACACATGATTATTTTTCAGCTCTTTTGAAATAGTCTTAGGGATTTCTTGTAAACTGGGAACCTTCTTTGAGTGACTTTTTAAAATGCTGGCTCTGTGTAAGGCATCTAGTAGATATTACCAAGATAAATCCAAACTATTGATATTCTCCACTTTAGGAAAAAGAACAGCCCTCATATTATTAACTCATACCATTTTCCAAAATCTCAGTATTCTTCCTAAGGGAGACATTATCTCGTACTAATGAGAAACATAAGACTTGTTGACCCAGTTATTTACCTGCCATTTCCTCCAGCTTACTCAGTCATTGCAGAATTTTCTTGCTTTTAAACATGTACTCCAACTTTTTCATCTAATCTTACAAAGCCATCTACTTTTCCAGTTATTGCATGTTCTAACAAAGTCATTATCCTCCACAGTGTTTCTAAGGGGTCCTTTTACTAAGATGCAGTAAGCACTAGTGTGCTTACAGCAGCTTAAAATGGCATACCGTGGGACGCGCTGAGGTCTCTCGCAGTAATTTTTGAATGTGTATGCATAAAACATGCCCTAAAGTATTATTTCAATATTTTTGCAGAGGTGGTGTGTCTGGTGGGCAGAGAGTGCGTCTGCCTATTAATACAAAAAATAGAAAATGCGGCTATTTTACGGTTGCAGTAAATATGGCCTTAGCACGCAGGAAAGACCACAGAGGTCCTTTTCAAAGCCACAGTAAAAAGTGACCTGCGGTAGTGTGGGTGTTTCTATTTAAGCATCTTTAACAATTCAGCTTGTTCAGTTTCCCAATAGGCGTATTGATGTTCTAGGTCCAACAGCAATAAAAGATCTCCAGCCATTTTTGTCGACTCTGCTGCTGTTTATTGCTTGTAATTTTATAAGCTCTATTTTGTGTGCACATCCATAAACACTCATGTATAAACGAAGGGTGGGGGGGGGGGGTTGACTCAAATATAAACTGAGGGTTTATATTCTTTCCTCTCCCATGGTGTCCGACATTTTTCTCCTTCTCTCCCTCTACCCTGTCAGCTGCTGCTGACACAAAAATCATCATGGTCAGCTGGTGTGGGGCCTTGAACATCTGTACATGCTCAAGGCCTGTCAACTCCTGCCCTCTCTGAAACTTTGAGCAGGAAATTTTGGAGGTAGTAGAAACAGCAGGCCTTGAGTTTACACAGATGCTCAAAGTCTTGTGCTGGGTGATTATGTTAACGTTTTTGTCAGTGTCAGCCGACCCAAGAGAAAGAGTTCAGAACAGAAATACTGGACACCACGGTGGAGAGGAGAAGGGTTTTTAGGGTGTCTTTATTGACAAAAGAAATCTTACCACCCAATATTCAAACAAAAATGACCACTAAAATGGCACTTAAGCAGCTATCCGACGATATTCTGTACTGGATAGCTGGCTATTCGGCACTGAATATCGTTGCTTAGCAGCTTAAAGACAGCCAGTTAGATCAGGCGATATTTTTAAAGTGAGAGTGACCAAGCTTGGCAGCCATAGTTGGCCACCACAATAGGTGTAATAACTTTAGTCGGTCTCACTTTAAGCGGCCAGCGCTGAATATCAGCATGGCCGGTTAAAATTGGACCGGCCAAAGTTAACCCGGATATTCAATGCCAGTTACCGGAAATGGACCGGCATTGAATATCCAGGTTTAGCGCCGACTGTGAGAGACAGCCCGGCTATCTCCCACGGTCTGAATATCAAGGCCTTAGTGTATATTGGAATAAATTCAGTACTAGAATATGCATGAGAAAATGTCTTCATAAAATTACCCTGTAAGGTGTAACTGGCATGGTCAAAGGATGCAGGATAGTAATGTTACATTCTGCTTATTCACTTATCTCTATCCTGACTGAAAATACGTAAAAGATATGGAAAAGATAAACAATACAGTTAATAAATAAAACACATTTACATAGCAATAAAACATATTATATCTTATAGAATGGGTGGCAGAGCTGGTGGTTGGGAGGCGGGGCTAGTGCTGGGCAGACATATACAGTCTGTGCTGGGGCTGGTGGTTGGGAGGCGGGACTAGTGCTGGGCAGACTTATACAGTCTGTGCCGGGGCTGGTGGTTGGGCGGCAGGGATAGTGCTGGGCAGACTTATAGGGTCTGTGCCAGAGCTGGTGGTTGGGAGGCGGGGTTGGTGGTTGGGAGGCGGGAATAGGGCTGGCCAGACGTATACGGTCTGTGCACTGAAGAGGACAGTACAAATAAAAAAGTAGCACATATGAATTTATCTTCTTGGGCAGACTGGATGGACCGTGCAGGTCTTTTTCTGCCGTCATCTACTATGTTACTATGTTACTATATGTAGAAAAAAATACAAAAACAAAATCAGTGATGTTAAAAAACCAAATTCTTTGTTGATTCATGTGGAGGGGCAATTTTGATATGGCATTTAAATCCAATTTTGGACGTTTTATTCAAAATGTTCAGAATTCAAGTGGTGAATATAGTGATTTTCAAAACAGTAAAATGTTTATTTTTTTGTTTCAAAAATGCCCATTTCCTAGACGTTGCTGTACTCAGTGCGTCTATCTTTTGGATCATTAAAAAAAAACCATCCAAGTGAAAAATGCTCAAAATCAAGCCATTGGGATGTATAGGGGGGGGGGGGGCAATATTCTTAGTAAACTGGCCACACAGACATCCCAGTAGAGCAGTGGGGCACCCTAGGGGGCAATGCAGTGGATTTCACATAAAAGGTTCCATGTACAAGTCTCAGCCTTACCTCCTTATATTGTATTGTGAGTCCTTCAAAACCCACCAAAAACCTACTGTCCCCAACTGAGAGGGGGGAGGCAGGGGGACAAAATTCCCCAGGCCTGGGTCTCTAAGGGGGGCCTGGTGCCGGGATCTCTCTCCTTCTCCTGCTCCCAGACCACCGGTGCTGCAGACCCGGTCTCACCTGCCCACTCTCCAAATGTTACAAAATATAAAATATGGCCCCCAATACAAAAAAGTTGGACAAGCCTGCACTAGAGTCATGTACAGTGGCAAGAATGTACATGACTCTAGTGCAGGCTTGTCCAATGTTTTTGTATTGGGGGCCACATTTTATATTTTGTAACATTTGGAGGCCAAAACATGCACCATCATATTTTGCCACATGTTTTGTGAAATTGTGGTAAAATATAAAGGTGTGCTGCCCCCCTCAAGCCTTCATCCACTCTCTCATCTACCCTCCCCCCCCCCCCCAAGTCTTCACCCAGTTTCCTTCTCCTCACCTGGCTTCAGCTACAGAAGAAGCAGTGAGATTCCTGCTTCCCAACCCAAGCTTCAGCCATGTGGTACCAGAAGTTTGGGTTGGTCTCACCACAGTTTGAAGTCGCACAAAATTTGAAACTGCAAGATAGATCTGAACTTCCAGTACCACATGGCTCAAACTTGCAGAGAGCCAAATAATGGTGAAGAAGCAGAATCCTGCTGTAAGCACCACAAGAATTGCCATGCTTCTGAGGGCCAGAGCTTGGGTGGAGTTAGAATGTATGATTGTATGTTATAAAATACGTGCAGTTCATGTTTACTTTATGTGCAAATATTCACACTTCCTCCAGAGCATACGCAAATTTCTGTACCTTCATTTTAGCCATGATTTCTGCAGTTTTTCATGGATAATTTTATAAAGAAATATAAGTGCTTATGTGCCTTCTTAAAATGGGCCCACAACAGGTGCCCGCTTGCCCTCTCAATCTGATGAAGACAAAAATGGCCTTTCTAGTGTGCCAATGAGGTAGTTTGTAACTTCTGCTCCATGCAGGCTGCCTCTCTATTGAAAGCGCAATAAAGGCACTGATTTGCAGGTTTGAGCTGAAGTACTTTTCTGCAGGTGTGTTTCAGTATTCTTCTATAAAATCTCCTGAAGGAGAAGGTAGCAGTTTTTAGTTTAATTGCTAACCAGTATTTCAACCTTCCCCACTCCATGTACTAAGGAAGAGCCTTGCTAATTAGTATAAGATTATTATGATACTGGATTAAAAATTCCTTCATCATGTACTACTGCTGACTCATTTTCTCACATATGGAAAACATCTTCAATCCTGTATAATCTCCAAGGAACAATGCTGCTTTTCTTTTTTCATTTTATCGGTTTCAAAATTGCCCATAACTACCATAATTGTTTATCTACTTTGCTTATGTTCACATAAATTAGATGATTAGTTTTGCTGCTTGGGCTTTGCCAACACTAAGGAAATGAGTTCTTTATAATGCCTCAAATACCTGTTGAGATGTTGTTCAGACAAAATATTTGTGTCTCTTTCCCTCCCATAATCACTGTTAAAAAAAATGTGAATTACAGCTATTATTATCAACACACTGCATATTATTTTTGAAAGTAGGCTAATGCAGTCCTGGGTTTAACCCCACTGCTTCTCCTGTTTTTCTTAAGGAAATTACAACTAAAAGCTCATATATGCTAAAAGATAAAATCAAGTTTAAACTTTCTCTTTATTTGATATTCCACCCCGTAGTTGAGTCATCTAGGTGGTTTACAATATAATTAAAAGAATAGAACGGGAGAGAAAAGAAATAAAAATGAGCTAAAATGTATATATATAGGAAAGAGAAGGAAAAGAATTACTTTATTGCTGATCTTACAAAGGTCTGCCCTTCCAGGCTGCAAATCCTTAGAAGCTAAACATGGGCAGAGGGGAAGGAAAGTCAAGTCTCAAATGCTTTTATCTGAGACCACTCAAGATGTAGAAACAGAAACTGAAAAAAATGGAGGCAGATGAAGACCACATGGCCTATCCAGTCTGCTCATCCATGCCATCTGCTCTCCCTTTCACTCCCTTAGAGATCCTATGTACTTGTCCCAAGCTTTCTTGAATTCAGATACAGTTTCCATTTCCACCAGGAGGCCGTTCCACAACTTCACCACTCTTTCCATGAAGAACTATTTCCTCAGGTTACTTCTGAGTCTGTCCCCTTTCATCTTCATCCTATCCCTCCTCGCAGGGCCGCTGAGAGGGGGAGAGCGGGGGGCAAAATTCCTTGGGCCTGGGTCTCCATTGGGGGCACAGCACCGGGGTCTCTCTCTCTTTCCTGCTCCTGATGGAACCGAGTTATTGCATCCTGACAGGATCAGGAGAGAGAAAACTCTGGCGCCGGGCCCCCCTTGAAGGCTGGGGAGGACCTGGAGCTTCCTCCAGCGCTACTCTGCTGAGCGGCTGCTTTTCCTCTCAGGCGCACATGCTCGGTTTTGAAACCGAGCATCTCTGAGAGGAAAAGCAGCTGCAGGGGCAGGCAGTCAGTGCTGGAGGAAAACGTCTTCTGCTGGGGGGCCTCAGGATCCATGCCAGCCAAAGTATTTCCTGTTGCTGTAGCAATGGGGGGGGGGGGGGGGCAGAAGTGATGGGGTGGGCGGCAGCGATTGGGTGGAGGGGTGGCAGCAGCAGCACTGATTGGGGGGGGGGGCAGGAACAGATGACAATTGTGTGGGGGGGGGGGGAGGCAGCAGCAGCCCTGCCCCGGGCCCAGTTCAGTCTCTCGGCGGTCCTGCCTCCTCATTCCAGAGCTTCCTTTCAATTGAAAGAGACTCGCCTCCTGGGCGTTTATGCTATGTAGGTATTTAAACATATCTATAATATCTCACCTCTCCTGCCTTTCTTCCCCCTACACTTTATGATGAAGACCACTGACCATTTTAGTAGCCACCGCCTGGAATGACTCCATCCTGTTTATATCATTTTGAAGGTGTGGTCTCCAGAATTATACACAAAATTCTAAATGAGGTCTCACCAGAGTCTGTTATACAGGGGCATCATCACCTCCTTTTTCTTACTGGCCATTCCTCTCCCTATGCACCCAAGCATCCTTCTAGTTTTCACTACATACAATCATACTCAAGTCCCACTCCTCTTTCATGCACAAAAGTTATTCACCCCCTAAACTGTAGTATTCCCTTGGGTTTTTGCAGCCTAAATGCATGACCCTGCATTTTTTAGCATCAAATCTAAGCTGCCAAATTCCAGACCATTCCTCTAGCTTCACTAAGTCTTGTTATCCATACCATCAGGGGTGTCTACTCTATTGCAGGTGCTGGTATTATCTACAAAGAGGCAAACTTTATCAGACAGCTCTTCATCAATATTGCTTTCAAAACTGTTTAAAAAGAACCATCCCAAGAACCAAAATGTGTGGCTCCATGTACCACTACCTTCTGTCGCCTTCTACCTGTGGCGTACCTAGGGTATTTGACACCCGGGGCCGGTCATTTTTTAACACCCCCTCCAAAATCCAGTACTAGGCATACAAAAAATACAAAACACTCAGGACCTTTAGAGCAATTCTACTATACTATAAGCAGTAACAAGGGTGTACCCAGGAAAAGGAAGCATCTTAAACACTGCAGTGAGCACTAGAACATCAATTCACCTATTGTAAAACAAAGATTGTTGACCCTGCACAGTCAATGCCAACTGAAAGCCATGTCGTTTTCACTGACACAGATATACCCTAACCCACTATAGTATAAGTAACCATAAACTTTCTATTTAGACAAAAATTAAACTGAACTCCCAAGAAGCTAGACTCTGCATCCAATGCAACACCACAGAAACAGAAAATGTCCCCTAGTACTGTGCAAAATATAAAGATAGCAGATGCAAATTTCACCACTTTACAAATTAACAAATAGAAATAAAACAAATATAGAAAATAAAATAATACCATTTTATTGGACTAATACATTTAGCTTTCAGAGGCCAAAACCTTCTTCCTCAGGTCATTACAGTATACTGTTGTTACAGTATCCTATCCTGACCTGAGGAGAAGGTTTTGCTCTCTGAAAATTAGTCAAAATGTATTAAAAGTAGTCCAATAATAAGATTACCTTATTTCCATGTTCTATTTATAAACATTTATTAACACAGCTACAATACCACTTTATCCTAAAGCAAAAAAAAAAAAAAAAGAAAAGAAAAATAATTACTTATAGTTTGTTGTCTCTGGTTTCTGCTTTCCTCATCTTCTCTTCACTCTCTCCCTTCCATCCAGCATCTGCCTTCTCTCTCTTCCTGCCATCCAGTGTCTGCCTTATCTTTCTCCCTGCCCCTGCCATCCAGTGTCTGCCCTCTCTCTCCTGTCCACTCCATCCACCGTCTTCCCTCTCTCTCCCTTCCATCCATCTGCCCGCTCTCGCCCTCTGCCCCTTCCAACCACTATCTGCCCTCTCTCTCCCTTCCATCTAGCGTCTGCCCTTTATCTCTGCCCCTTCCATCCACCATCTGCCCCTATCTGCCCTCTCTCTCTCCCCCCCTTCCAACCACTGTCTGCTCTCTCTCTCCCTTCCATCCACTGTCTGCCCCTTCTCTCTGCCCCTTCCATCCACCATTTGTCCTCCCTCTCCCATCCATCCAGGTTCTGCCCTCCCTCTCTCTCCTTTCCATCCTGTATCTGTCCTCTCTTTCTCTCTCTGAGCCCCCAGTTCCAGACCCATTATCCCATTATCGGAGGAGGGCGGAACACAGCGAAGGAAGGACCGAGGCGATCTGCTTCTTTCACAGGCGGACGCGAGGTGCTGCACTGCTGATTCAGATGTTTTTAAAATGCATTGCAGGGGGCCGGGTGGCAGAGAGAAGGGGGCTGTCGAGGGAGCTGAGGGTAGGCAGGTGGAGACTGGAACTGCGGCGCCAGCAGCATGAATACAAAAACAGGACAGGGTGTGAGCGGAGCACTCCCCTTTATATTTACACCTGGGGCGGATTGCCCCCACTGCCCCGCCCTTGGTAAGCCACTGCCTTCCACTTAACCAGCTCCTAACCCAGTTAGTCACTTTAGAGCCCATAGCGAGGGAACTTGGTTTGTTTATTAGTCATCTATGCCGAACCATGTCAAAGGCTTTGCTAAAATCTAAATACAGCACATCCAGCAGCGCACTCCCTTAATCTAACTCTGGTCACCCAGTCAAAGAAATTAATCAGATTTACCAGACAAGATTTCCCTCTAGTGAAGCCTTGGGTTCTGTAATTCACTGGATTCCAAAAACTTTACTATTGTCTGTTTTTAAAGTGTTCCTATTAATTTATTTACCACTTCTGATCGCAGAGAAACATTGAAAAGGTTAGCCAGCGGACCAGCCAGAACTTCCTTAAGTTCTTTCAGTTCCCTTGGATGTATTCCATGAAGGAATATTATTCCATAATGTTGGGCCTATTACACTGAACCTAGAGGGGCTCATTTTCAAAGCACATGGATGTCTCAAAATGGCAACAAAAAAAAAAGTCCAGCTGCCAAAAGCATCCAAATTGCAATTTTGGACCAGCAGAATTTGGACATCCTACACGGTCGGTCATCCAAATAGCAAGGGGACGTGTTATTATTTGTAGCATTTATACCCCGCTCTTTCCCGCTCAATAGCAGGTTCAGTGCGGCTTACAGAGTATGGTACAAAGTATCACAGTGTTGTGAGGGTGTCTTGAATGGGACTACGGAGGGCCCATATTTGGGGCATCCAACAGCAAAACAGGAAGAAATGCCCAAGTCTAAAAAGAATGCTTTTATTTAGACCTGGTTCAGTCACACCTAGGGTACAAAAATGAGCTCTGATTGAGCAGCAGACCACTGGAGGGATTAAGGCATGCCCCCTCATGAATAGCTCAGTGGTCGCTGGCCCCCTCCATCTCCCCTGAAAGTGAAACCAGAAAGGCTGTATAACAGTATCGGGTATTATAGGCATTCTGAACAAAGCAGAAAGCAGATTTGAGGAGTAGCCTAGTGGTCAGTGCAGTGAACTGTAAACCAGGGGACCCAGGTTTAAGTCCCACTACGGGTCTTTTTTTTTCCTTTAAATTGTGAACCATCCAGAACCAAAGATATACCTACTGTACCTAAATATTTATGACACCTGCAAGCCTGAAGGCTACTGCGATGGTGTACAGTCAAGTTCAGTAGGTATTGATTTTTATTTTGAAAAACTTGATATACTGCCATTCACAAAATAGTAGCAAGGCGATGTATAAAAACAAGACCTCAGAAGGGAGCCAAAAAAAAAAGGAAAAGAAAACCTAGAATAAGGTCTTAAGTATTGAATACTTGTTGGAAAAGCCAGGTTTTAAGAATTTTTTTTGAAGGTAGAATACAAGGGTTCAAACCTTAATTCCAGAGGTAATGTATTCCAGAGTTTTGGTGTGGCATACGAAAATGTTGTCTCTCTAGTAATGTTCAAAATGTATAGCAAAGGGAGGAGGGTGTGCTTTTTGAGAAGAATAATGGGTACAAAATGGATGGTAGACCTGTGGTAAATCTGAAATATAATAATTAGGGGCATGGGATTGAAGGCCTTTGTATACTAATGTTAACAGTTTAATGTGAATGCGCGCAGAAAAAGGTAACCAGTGTTCAGTTTTCAGGAGAGGTGTCACTTGGTCAAGTCTATGTGAGTTATGTAGGAGTTTGTTCCTGGAGAGCTCAGCATTTCAAATAACAGGGTTGTGGGGGAATGTGAACCTGGATACCCTGGTTTGCAGTCTGCTTCACTGATCACTAGGTTGCCCCTCTGCTCTGCAAGGATATCTGTGTAGCTATTTCTGTAAAAATGCTGCAAGACAGACGTCCTTGTTCCTGGAGGTTTGGCGTTCATAATTTGGACGTTTCAGGTTGTAAAATAGCCGTTCATTGTGGATGTTCTCATGTATTTTTGAACAGGAAATCCTAATGTATTTTCTATTCAAAAACAACTTTGAGATGGGCGGGTGTTTTGGGGTGTTAAGAGCAGGACGTCCCAATTATTACTTGGAAATCCATTCAAAATGCCCCTCAGCATCTTGAAATGTGTCCAGGAATACTTGATGAAATGATGGAATGACTAAGAGGTTTTATTGGGATGAATGAAGAGTGCATGAAGTAGAATATGGGATTAGGTGAGGTGATAGAAATAGTAGTAGCTCTGTGTGTTAGATGTTGTGGATTAATATTAGAATTTTGTACTTCAAATGATTTTGAATGGGTAGCCAATGTTCTGCTTTCAAAAGTGTACTGACATGATCACATTTTTTTGAGACCTATGAACAAGACAATATAGTAGTCTAGTGGAGAGGTTTTCAACCCAGTTTTTCGGGACACACAGCCAGTTGGGATTTTCAGGATATCCCCATTGAATTCAATGTGCAGGCATCAGCACTGAATATCTGGGGCTAATTGCACTTGTGCTGGTAGCCAGAGTTTATGTGAGTCCCAACCAAATTTCAACTGAGGCTCTCATAAGACAGTTATGCAGGCAATGGATCAATATTGGCTGGGACCTGCATTTAAAAAATGTCCTGTGCTCCTCTTGATCCCCCTCACATGCACCACCCATTGCAAGAGTAGCACACCCATTGCACGCCCCCTCCCTGTGTGAGTAGCCTCCCAACACCTCCCTAAGGATAGCCACCCGCCTCCTGACACCCTGCCACTCAGGATAGGCCTTCCCCAACCTAGTTGAAGTCCATGGTGGTCCAGTGGGATGATGGGGTAGCAGCAAGGCCCACTGACTCCTTCCCCTAGCGACATTGACTCCAAAATGGCTGCCACAACCTCTCACGGCAACCTCGTGGTACTATCAAAGTAGAGGTTGTGGCAGCCATTTTGGAGTCACAGCTGCTACAGGCAGGAGCATGTGGGCTTCCTGTCACCTCACTGGACCACCAGGTACTTCAGGTAGGCTGGGGGGGCCTATCCCAAGTGGCAGGGGGTCAGGATAGGGGTCAAGAATTGCAGGGGGCTAGATATTGACAAGAGATTATTATTGCAAGGATGTCTGGGTGTCAGAAGGGGGCTACTCTTGCAAGGGGGATTCAGGAAGAGCACACTCTCATGGAGGAACCTTATCAGTATGCTGAGTCTGAGGCACTTCTACCATCCTTTCTGCTTCCTGTGGTCCTCTGAAGGTACTGTTCAAAAGACCCTTTTGTAAAAGCATCATGTCTTGGTTGTTACTATTACAGCTGTGTTATCTAAGGTTGTGATGGGTGGAAAATTGGAAATTGTGGGGGAGTTAGTAGGTTTATCAATACCTGTAATACAATCAGGTTACAAATGAATATACCACAGAAATACAGTAAGTAGAGATTTGGGTAGTTTGGTAGATTGTATGCCATCATGTGTACGGTTCCCAGAAATGGTAGGGGGTGTTAGACCTATTCATGATAATGTTAGGGAGAAAAGATACACCTACCCTTGTCTCTCATACCCTTCAGTTATTTCCAGGGTTCCTCCTGAAGAGGATTATGGGTCAATTGACTGCTTGAATTTAAATGCACACTCAGTCTGTAATAAGACAATTTTAATTCATGACCTGATTAATGATACCAACCGTTCACTTGTCTATTAGATTGTAAGCTCTTTGAGCAGGGACTGTATCTCTTTGTTAAATTGTACAGCGCTGCATAACCCTAGTAGCGCTCTAGAAATGTTAAGTAGTAGTAGTAGTAGTAGATCCTAATTCTCCCCATGTGTTAGAACTTTGTCCTACAGATTATCGGATATTACATAATCCTAGACAAGACGGGAAGGGAGGTGGGTGGGCTAATATTTGTAAAGATTCTTTTACCATCAAAAAGGTAGAAAACATTATGGAGATGGGTTTAGAAGTGATGGTTTGCCAATTTACTGATTTTATGAAGAAGGAGAAACTGGGGATAATTTTATCCTATAGGCCACCCGGATCTTGGAATAACATTAGTGAGCGAATACTTGAAATCATAGCTCGATTTACGCTTGTTTTTAAGGAATTAATTATTTTAGGAGCTATGAATATCCACTTGGAAAATTATAGAGATGTTTCAGTACAGCAGGTTTTAGATTTTTTGTTGCAATTGGATCTTAGGATTGATACTGATCAAGCGACACATAAGGATGGTCATACTCTTGATTTTTTGGATTTCACTAAAAGGAATGACTCAGAGACACTAATAGGACATCAGAAGTGGGATGCTGTTCCTCGGATGGATCATTTTGTTATGAATATTTTTCTAAGACTATTTAAGAACTTTCAATCCAGGTCTAAGATTAATACATGGCAAAATCATTTTGATTATCGGAAGATAGTGTATAGATTAATTAGCTGAGAATAAATATCAGCAGTTGAAGAAAATATAGAGGCTGCATCATGGCATAACAAGTGTACACTCAGGGATCCTTTTACCAAGCTGCAGTAAAAAGGGCCCTTTGGTAGTGGCAGGGGCCATTTTTACCACGTGCCAAGGCCCTTTTTACAGCTGGTAAAAAAAAAACCCTTAAAAAGAAACATGGCCACGTGGTAAGATTATTCTTACCATGTGGTCATGAGGGGGGAGCACTTACCGCCACCCATTGAGGTGGTGGTAAGGGCTCCTATGGTTACTTGGCGGTAACTGGGCAGGGTATAGTGCTGCCTGATTACTGCTGGGTTAGTGCTGCGCTAGAAATGATGGAATTATTTTCTCTAGCACCGGAAATGGAATGCGCTTGAGGTGGAACAACCACTGTTGGCTGTGTTGGGCTAGCAGTAGTTCCAGGTTGCACGTGGCAACCGTTTAGTAAGAGGACCCCTCAGGGTATACATGAAAGAGTGCACAAAGGAGTACAACCTGCTCCTTATGTGCACTCCTGAGGCATGGGCCCACAGCATATGCTGCAGAAAAAATATTAGATTTAAATTCCTGGAGTTGTGACATCACCTACATTTCTGTTTTTGAGTGGGTCTAAAATGCCACATTCATGGCTACTCATTACAGGGACACAGTTCAGAGGGAACAGATCAAGCAAGACGCAGCAAAGAGAACACGAAGCCCAAGTCAAAATCAGGGCTGGCCCAACTTTTACTCTAAAACAATCCCAAATGGTAGCCTTAATTGAAGAGTGTGTTTTTATCCAAAAGCTCGTTGTGAGGGCTAAAAAATTCTTCTCAATGTACAGAGAAACTATATATATCCAGTTATTTCCTTATGAAGAACTTTCTTAAATTTTGGCCCAACTTTCTAAATGATGCTGAAATTAGCAATATTTAGGTACAAGAAGTCCCTTCCCCAAGAACCCTACAAGTTATGTAAGTACATGGAGTAATCAGAGAAGAATTGACTTATCTAAGGTCCATAGAGGAAGTGAGATTCAAACCCTTGCGTCCATAACTCTGTCTGTTGCTCTAACCTTTAAGCCAGCCTCTATGATCTATGCCCACCTCATATTAATTTTCCACAAATGGATTTAACACTGTTTCTATGATTCTAAACATTTTTTCCTCCAGAGGAGAAAGTAATTGTGTAGCCACAACAAAAATTATTGACATTAGAGTGGAGCATTTGGTAAAACAGTTCTGTTGAATTTGAGACCTTGGTTTGAGACCCCTCTCCATGTCTCACAATTAACTAAACGTTGTTAGAAACCCTAAACAATTGGGTTTCTAATTTAATGTAGCAAGAACATCATAGATGACATTTATTTTATCTTCTACAGTGTATACTGATAGCCTTGACTAATGCTAGCTTATTGGAACAGAAGAAACCCAGCACTTCAAACACTTTCAATATAACATATTTCAATGCAGTGTTTTAAAATGACCTTATATCTATCAAATAGCTTTGTCTTTTTTTCTTTTCTTGTTTTCTTAGAAAAGGATTATAAGGGCTTTTTTTATATAAAGATTTCTCTCTATATGAAAAGGACCTTGGTGGCACTAGACGTGCGGCAACGGTTCATTTATCAAGAGGTAAACACACTCTTAACTCTCTTAACTCGCCATTGCCTCTTCATAGGTCCAAATTATTTATCAAATGTACTCTCTCACACATTCTTTATTTATATATATTCCCTCTAAATGCATCATAAAGCTAAAAGCTTATTGCTTAAAAATAGTAAACTTAGCTTTTTAGAATTAATTGTGACTAAGCTATTTAATGGATATAAGGTCATTTTAAAACACTGCCTTGAAATATGTTATATTGAAAGTGTTTGAGGTGCTGAGTTTCTTCTGTTCTAATAGATGGTTTAATATTGCACCCTACTATCTCTTTGTGAGCGTCTAAAGGGATCTCTCTCACTCCGATAACTATATCACAAATCCCTTATCACTGCATATAGTATACAAGAGGAAAAGCCTCAACAGTCTCCTAGATACAGCTATCCAGATAATAGGAAAGGATATGAGAGAACTTTAAACTGCTAATGATGATTTCTCTTTGGAGGGAAATTCCAAATTCTTATGTTAGGAGAGATAAGAAGAAGGTTAAAAACACTCATAAGGCATTGAAAATATCTCGAGGCAAAAAATTCTCACATATCTCATATTTTGAGCCTGTGACTAATAATCGTTGATTTTGCTCTTACATGGTGCCAAAGATACCACATGACCTATTATCATACAGCAATTTTATTCTGTGTAATATTAAATGAGAGGCTGTCAGGCTATTCAGTGACTATACTGATCCTGTATAAAAACCTTGCTCTGCATCAGGTTGTTAAAATGAGCTTCAATATGTGCTGATTATAGAAACGCAGAAGATGTGTTCAGAAGGAGACCATTTAGATATCCCTGCCTGTCCATTTGTGCCTGCCTACTGTACTATCAAAGGCTTTATTTCTCCCTCCTTCTTCTTCTAACATTGTTATGGGGATATTTTCAAAACTGAAGTGTGAATGTACTCCTGCTTTCAAAATGACTTCAGGGAATTTATCTACAATCACTTACATCTGCACTTGCAAAATTGCAAACCCTTCCTAAACCTAGCATATTAAACATGCAATTGTATAAATCTCTGTTTCCATACCTATAGCACTGCTTTACATGCAGAAATGGCTCTTAAAATAGTGCTTTCTGGGGTTAATTTTACGAAAAGGCACCTATGTGTACACAATTCTCAAGCTGCAGTCACTATCCCCCGGATTCTATAAATTGGGTGCGATCCTGAGATGTGTGCTCAAATTAAGAGATTAACAAGCCATTAACAGTCAATAATTGGATGCTAGCAATCAATTATTGATGTTAATTGGCTCTAATTAAGATTTGTGCCTGCATCTGGCTGTACACTATTCTCCAACAGAGAGTGCCCAAATCACGCAACCCAAAAGCAGGCATGACCATGGAAGGGGCATAAGCAGGTCAGGGGCATTCTAGAAAGTTGAGGTCAGTGCTGTGGAATTCCAGGGATGTGCGCCAGAATTTACCCCATGTTTCAGCTGGCGTAAATCCTCACACCCAAAGTTAGGTGCGGGAATCGGCGCTACGTGCTATTTTATAAAAAGTGATCATCCTGGAGCATCCTTTATAGAATAGCGCTGAGCACCGTTTACTGAATCCAGTCCTATATATATGCCATACATATTTGAAATATTTTCAGGTTTCAAAGTTTATTGAAATTTACTAATCTGCCTGCCAAAATACCATTTAGGCGGCTTAAGATAGCATTTAGAAAGGAGTGAGTGAGTGGAAAAGGAAGGAAATCCAGTTTTCTGAGAGAAAAGTAGGGAAAGGAGCAAACAGTAGGGGTGTTCTTAGTTATTCATAAATACGGAGGTGGGTGCTTGGCTGAGGGGTGAGAGCTAACAATAGGCATCTTGGAAGAGAAATGGCTTAAATTCAGCCTTAAATATTGGTAAGGACGTAAGGAGTTTGGCAAAAGGTTCCAAAGCTGTGGACCTTAGACCAAAAAGATTGAGGTGCAAGCATGTTCGTGATGGATTTGTTTGTAATTTGGGACGATAAGTAGTTTTTGGTCTTGGGAGCATAAAGAATGTAAAGGGGTATATGGAAGTAGAAGATGATATAGATATAGCAGTTCCTTTGTGGTTAAAGTTTTAAAGACTGTGAGAAGTAATTCGATGAGCCACAAGAAGCCAATAGGAATTCATTAAAAGCAGTGTGATATCAAATTTCTTGGCCTTATGGAGCAGCCAAATTGCAGTATTTTGTACCAGTTGAAGACAACTTAAATCTTTGAGCCGGCCTTTATAGAGTGAGTTACAATAATCAATTTGTGTGACGATGAGTGAATGTACGAGAATGGTTATTGAACGAATGAGGCATAGGCAAAACAGTGATCATTTGACTACTTGCCCTATTTCTGGTTGAAACGTGAAGGCTGTATCTATTAGAACTCTGAGAATACGAAAAACTGAATGTTATGTAACTGGAGTGTTGGAAAGACAGATAACTGTTTATTGGGATTAAATTGGTTTGTAAAAAATAGAACTTCAGGCTTTGCTGGATTTAGAATGAGGTGATTCTCGTGCAACCAATTTATTACTTTGGAAAGCTTCTCATTTATATCTGAGAACACTGTGGGTTTATTTTTTATTTATTTATTTGTAGCCCACATTTTTCCAACAATTTGCAGGCTCAATGTGGCTTACATTTGCCATAATGGCGGTTGCCATTTCCGGGTAACAGAATTACAAATGGTAATGTGTTAGGTTGCATACATACATGGTAACATACATGTAAAACATACGTGAACAGATCATGGTACAGATATATATCATGTGCATATATATGTTAAGGAAGTATAAATTATGGTAATACATGAAAGTTCCTGAGTAAGAAATTGGAAGAATAAATTATAGTAATACATGAACGTTCAGGAGTACGAAATTGGGTTGTATCATTCTTTAGGTCATCGACTATGGAGAGACCATATGCGACACAGAGATTGAAGTGGTTATGCTTATTCATTAGTGGTAAGGAGGTTGATCAGTCAAGTGATAAGATTTCAATTATGTCTATGTCGTGTAAAGTCTTATTTTTTGGTATTTAAGATGGGTGTTTATGGTATGCCTTCTTGAACAGATTTGTTTTCAGTAGCCTTTGGAAGATAGTTAGGTCTTGCGTTATTTTTATGGCCTTCGGTAGTGCGTTCCATAGCTGCATGCAGATGTATGAGAAACTGGTTGCGTATGTGGATTTATATTTTAGTCCTTTGCAGTTAGGGTAATGGAGATTGAGGAATGTGCGTGCTGATCTCTTTGCATTCCTGGTAGGTAAGTCTATAAGGTCTGACATATAGATCGGGGCTTCCCCGTGAACGATTTTGTGGACCAGGGTGCAAACTTTGAACGCAATTTGTTCTTTTAGTGGGAGCCAGTGTAGTTTCTCTCTTAGGGGTTTGGCGCTTTCGTATTTCGCTTTTCCAAATATGAGTCTGGCTGCTGTATTTTGAGCGGTTTGAAGCTTCTTAATGATTTGTTCTTTACATCCAGCATAAATGGCATTGCAGTAGTCTAGATGGCTTAGCACCATTGATTGTACTAGGCTGCGGAATACTTCCCTTGGGAAGAAAGGTTTGATTCTTTTAAGTTTCCACATTGAGTAGAACATTTTTTTGCTGTATTTTTCGCATGATCTTCAAGTGTGAGATTTCGGTCGATTGTGACTCCCAGAATTTTTAAGCTGTCTGAGACCGAGAGGGTGTAGTCCGGTGTGTTTATGGTATTGGGTTTGATTGTATTATATTGTGAAGACAAGATGAGGCATTGTGTTTTTTCTGCGTTCAGCTTTAGTTGGAATGCGTCCGTCCATGAGTTCATTATTTGCAGACTGTGTGTGATTTCATTTGTGATTTCGGCTATATCTTGTTTGAACGGAATGTATATCGTAACATCATCTGCCGGTAGTGTAGCCTCTGTTTTCCCTCCTTGCCATTCATTGACCGCTTTTTGCACAGGATTGCGCATCCTCATCTGGTCTTGCTGGTGGCACCATATTGGCCTCACAGACCTTGGTATATAGATCTGCTGTTCCTCTGATGGAGGACCCACTTCCACTACCCACGATTGTGTGTTTGAATCCTGGTGCAGGAAACAGTCCTTATCTCTCTGGAGGGAATCAAGATCCTGTTGTTTTGGGTTTTCTGCAGCAGGGACTGGAACAGGGGCTGGCCTTGAGCTCCCTGGGAGTCATGGGTGCTGCATTGTTCAGCTTTTGGTGGAAGTGAAGTGCATCTCTCTGGCTTTGTATAGAGAGATACCCCAGTTTCTGAAAGGGATGGTACACCTGCGATCCCTTTTCATCTTTCCTTTGCTTCTTGGGACCTCGATCTGTTCAAGGCTCTGTTTGAGCCCCTGCATTTGTCTTCCATCAATGATCTTACCTCTCAAGACGATGTTGTTGGTGGCCATCACCTCTATTAGGAGGGTTTCAGAATTGCAGGCTCTGTTGTGTTGGGATCCCTGTCTCTCCTTCTCAGAGGATTCTGAATCCTTGCACATGGTACCATCCTTTCTTCTGAAGGTGACATCTCTCTTCCATGTGAATCAGGAATTGTCAGGGATTGTCACCAGAGGATCGGAGGCTTCACAAGCAGGAACTCTGGAGGGCATTGCCCATGTACCTCGAGATGAACAAGTTTCATCTCTCGGACCATCTCTTTGGTCTTTTCCATGGTCCTCACAAGGGCCATATGGCCTCGAGAGCCTCCATTGTAAAGTGGATTAAGGTGGCTATTGAGTTCACCTACTTCAGCAAGAGCCTTTGGTGCCTCAGGGGCTCAAAACCCACTCACCTAGGGCTCAGGCTGCTTTTTCTTGGTGGAGGCCCAGGTGGCCTGAGGAGATCTGCAGGGTGGTGACTTGGTCGTTGCTTTATTCCTTTGCTAAGCACTACAGATACTGCTTGGACTTTAGCAATGCCATCATTTGTGTATTGGTGAGGGGGCGACTTTGTCTTCTTCTGCCCATAGATCTGCTTCAGTACATCCCACTGGTTCAAAACAGTGGAGCTGATGCTAAGAAAAGAGAGATTACATCTTACCTGGTAATTTTCTTTTTTTTAGTCAATGACACTCTTTTGAAGTCCCGCCCTTGGAAGACCTCAGCCCATGTTCTGGGTGTGCTCTATGCTTCCTTTTTAATGCTTCAAAAAAAAGAAAGGCAAAATTCATTATGGATTGGCAGGCATACAGGTCCCCGTGATATGGTTATATCCTGGTATATGCAAGGTAGCAAGTGCCGCTCTGTGGTATTTTGCTCACTTGATTATCATTGCAGCTGCAGTGGTTGATTGGGCCTGGATGCGTTACAAAGGGACCATCTGCTGCTTGGGTAGATGCATACTGGATTGTTTCAGGGAACACCTCAGCTTATACTGGTGATGTCACTGGCAGAATTTAGTTTTCTCTATCTCCACCTGCTGGTAGGAAGGGATAACACATATTTGTGTAGAAAGGTGCCGCTGACTAAAGAAATGAAAAATATCCAGTAAGACACAATTTGGAAAAAATGTGACTAGTTTACGAGGTCTGTGCCATTATGTGTTTAGCAATGTTATTCATCAACTTGCCAAGTGCCTGCTTCAGGAGTCTTACTGGTTGTCCTTTCTTTCTTTGAAGTGCATCACAGTCTTTTCAAGACTCCTGCATTGTCATCTTATGATTTTCTGTGTACATATGTCTAGAGATATTTGTTAAGATTCCTGAAGTAGGCACTTGGCCGAAGCACGGCGCCCATGTCAAGTCTGAATCTATAGAATAAAGATTGTTTTCTTCTATGGACAGTCTGACTACATCATTGTCTTTCATTGTGTTTAGAATTGTCTTGTTGCATACACTACTCCTTTTGACTTTTCTTTACATTTGTAGTGTTTTTGTTTTCCCACTTCAGTGGGAGTCCTCATTAGCTGGATGCAGCATCTAAGGGAAGTACAAAATCAGTGGGCAATACTGAAACAATGTATTCTAAGAGCAATGAACCTCTTTGTAAGGAATGTAAATAAAAGTAAGAGGAAAACAGATTGCTATGGTTCTCAACAGAAGTAGCTAAAAAGATTTTAAAAAAAGGTTAGCCTTTATAAATGACAAGAGATTGCAGAAAGAGGAAGACGGGCAACAACATCTGGAAAAGCTAAGAGAATCTAGGAATGTTGTCAAGAAAGCAAAGAAAAAAAATAGCCAATATAGTAAAATGGGGGGAGGCAGTGGCGTAGCAAGGGCGGGGCGGTGGGGGCGGTCCTCCCCGGGTGTCAACGGGTGGGGGGTGCTCCGTCCACCCCCCCTGGCATGGAACGGCACCCCCCCCTGGCGTGGACCCCCTGGCGCAACGCCTCTCACTCCCCCACATCTGACAGTCCCCACTTGCCTACCAGCTGAGCTCCATGCACCCGGCACCTCGAATCAGCAGCGCTGCTGACTGTAAAAGAAGAAAACCGTCTCGTCGTTGGCCCTTCACTCACTGAGTCCCGCCCTCTGATGTAACTTCCTATTTCCTCAAGGGCGGGACACAGTGAGTGAAGGGCCAACGACGAGACGGTTTTCTTCTTTTACAGTCAGCACTCCAGCGCTGCAGATTTGAGGTGCCGGTTGCACGAAGCTCAGCTGATAGGCAAGTGGGGACTGTCGGATGGGGGGGGAGTGAGAGGTGCTGCGCCGGGGGGTCCACGCCAGGGGGGATGCAGTTCCACACCGGGGGGGGGGTGCCGTGTTGCACTGCACCCGGGGGGGGGGGGTGCGCGCAGTGGTGATCTGCCCCGGGTGTCAGCCAAGCACGGAATGTCACTGGGGGGAGGGGAGGGAATTTATTATAGATTTGTTAGAGACAAGAATAAATGCAAAAATGGTATTTTGACTGACTTAAGGATGAAGGTGAGGAATATCATCCTTCAGTTTTGATTCTTAGAAGTAGATAATCTCCAAACCATCTGTGACAAGACACAAATAGGGTAAGGAGCAAGGAGGTTAGAGCAGATATGATTCCCTGAAAGATTAGCCAAGGGAACTCCTTCTTCCATTCAGTTTTATAATGGTGTGGATTGTAGGTAGCACAGGGGCTCAGTCAGCATGACATGGTTGGTTTCTAATAAGGGCTTTAACAATAGAATAATGTTCCCCTTTATTCAATTCAGGATCTATGTTGCTACCTGAAGAGTAAAAAAAAAAAAAATAAAATCACTGGATTGCAAAACATACATCTATCATTATATAGGCAGCTGAGTTTTTGATCACAGGGTTTGTTTGTTTTGTTTTGTTTTCATGACATTTTATTAGTTTCAATAAAGTATTGACAAGACAACTTGATGAAAAGGGAAAAACAAAAAAACATATCAATACATATCAAACTGTTAAATAACAGGAGGAGTGTGCCAGATAATCTAAATAGAAGAACCAAAGACTCACGCAAGATGGCGGACGCTGCTCGCTGACGCTCATCAAGGCTCTGCGGACTTTAGTTCCTATATTCCTTAAATTATCTTTAAAAATTTGCTATGCCTCATACAAAAAGGAAGGGGTTGGTTAGGGGCTTACCGGCTGCACCAAGAGCCTCCCCTATGGTCCAGCGGACCCTTGACGGGTTTGCGACGAGCACTCCACGGAACAATGAGGCGAGGAGCCCTGCTGTGGAAGCCGGCGGAGGAGCGGCGGCTTCCCTGGGGCTGGAGACGACACTTTCCTCGCCTGAATTGAACCCGCCTCCATGCCCAGCTGAACTCCGTCGGGAGGCGGAACCTTCAGAGGCGTCCGAAGTTGGCGTCGAGGAAGGTTTTGCGGTCGGAGCCACCCCCGGAAAAGCTGCTGAAATCCATCTGGAGCCAGGAGCCCGCGTGGAGGTTACCTTGGAAGGCATTTGGGCAACGCTGCAGAGTCTACAAAGAACAACTTCGAAAGCAGCCTTGGACACAGCTTCTTTAGTGACTAAGGTAGATGCTTTACATGATTCTTTTGAAAAATTCAAAATAGACTCTGATAAGCAAAAGACTTTGTTTCAACAGGAAATTACCTCATTAAAGAATACAACAGAAAGTTTGATTAAGGATAAATTTAACATACATAACAAACTAGATCAAATTGAAAATTTTAACAGACGCCTCAATTTAAGGATATTAAATTTTCCAATTATGACAGAGTTGGGCCCAATGGAACTATTTAAAAAATATCTAAGTGAAGTTCTCTGCTATTCCTCTGACTGTATTCCTCCGATAAATAAAATTTATTATCTCCCAATTCCACGGAAAAACGAGGAACAGCGAAGAACAAAGGCTCAACCGGATTTACAACCTTTAGGGTTACAGGACTTGACTGCATTTCTTGAAAATTCGTTGACTGAGATCCAATCCCGTGCTACCCTATTGGTATCATTTATTTTTGAACCAGATGTTAACTCTATTATGAAATTATTCTTTAAGAATTCTCAAAAATTATTTTATGGCGCTCGAATATGGATCTTTCCGGATGTTATAAAATCTACTCAAGAAAAGAGACGAAAGTTTTTGTTATTGAGAGAGGAAGTTAAAAAATTAGGAGCCAGTTTTTTACTGGCTTATCCTTGTAAATGTCTTATAAAATATCAGGATAATAAGTATACCTTTTTCGAGCCGGAACAATTGAGAAGTTTTGTTGAACTAAAGAAGTTTGCAAAATGACTTTCTAAGATAAAGGTTTAAATATTAATGTTTAATGTATCCGTGGTTAGGTCCATGCCTAAATTTCCTTAAATGTGTATGTATTAAATATCTCCTCAATTATTCTGACCCCCCTCCCTTTTTTCCCTTAAAGTAGTGGTCTAAGAAAGGGAGAATTATTATCTTAGTTATCATCTAATTGATGTTATATGATTTATTTCTTTTCCCTGTATTACCTAGCAAGGATATCTTGTATATTATTGTCTGAAATTATAAATAAATAAATAAATAAAAAAGAAGAACCAAAGACTAAGGCAATTATATATATTCAAATACCATCGTCAAAAGAGGCTAAATAAGTAGCAATTGGAGACCAAATTATATTTGGCAACGAATTCCAGAGTTTAATGACACGTTGAGTGAAGAAATATTTTCTCCAATTTGTTTTAAATTTACTACATTGTAGCTTCATCGCATGCCCCCTAGTCCTAGTATTTTTGGAAAGCGTAAACAGATGCTTCACATCTATTCGTTCCACTCCACTCATTATTTTATAGACCTCTATCATATTTCCCCTCAGCCGCCTGTTCTCCAAGCTGAAGAGCCCTAGCTGTTTTAGCCTTTCCTCATAGGGAAGTCGTCCCATCCCCTTTATCATTTTGTCGACCTTCTCTGCACCTTTTCTAATTCCACTATTTCTTTTTTGAGATACGGCGACCAGAATTGAACACAATATTCGAGGTACGGTTGCACCATGGAGCGATACAAAGGCATTATAACATCCTCATTTGATATTCTTAATGTTCCTGTTAATGAAGATCTTTTAGTTTTTCAGATAAATGGAGTTAAATCAGGGTGGCCCAAGGATATCAAATGCCCTAGGTGAACCTTCAGCTGCGCCCCTCCTCTTCCTCTCTCTACCCCCTCCCCACCCATGGCCAGTATCTCCCCTTCCTCTCTAAACCCCCTCCCCCAGTTAACCTGTTTTTCATCTCCCCTTACCTACTCCTTCTCCACATCCAGCATCTCACCCTTTCCCTTCTTGCTGCTGACTCTGCATTGTAAGCACTGTTTTGTCTGACCCCCTCTGAGGAAGACTTCTTGTCAGAGGGTGGGGAGACAAAGCAGTGTTCAGTGCAGACCTGTGCACAGTGATAGTGCTTCTATAATTTTCCAGCTAGCCCAGGGCCAGGAGGAAGAAGCATGGTGGCAATGGAGATAGGTGCGGCAGTTAAATGAGGGAAGGTTGTTTCTCAAATTCTGTGACCCTAGGCAGTTGCCTAGTCCATTTTGTGACTAGGCCAATCCTGGTTAAGATGGTCTGCTACCCATATTGTTAAGGGAGATTTTATTATACAGACACAAAGCTGAAAGCTGACATTTCCTAATTACAGCATCATTGTAGAACTGGTAACAGCCTGACCCTTGCTGCTTTCAAAGTGCACTTCGAAGATGCCCATTCTATGGTGCTGGCAATTTGTTCAAAACTTAGGTAATCTAGAAAACAAACAAACAAAAAAAATCTGAAGCTGTGTTTTTATCTCTGGTTTCTCAAAATGAATTTCCTCTTGCCACCCACTGGCTAATCTTCTGTAACTTGTAACTGTAACTTGTTTTTGAGACTCCAGCCCACAAGATAAAAATCATTTTTTTGTATTTGTATCTCCTGAACTAATTTGGCTTAACTTGACTGCTGCCAACAACAGTGAACATATGAAGTGCCAAATCAGGTCAGACAAAAAAAGATTTATCTAGTCCTTTATCCTGTCTCGATAAGATGCCAACCGAGGCAGCTACTAGAAACATTTAGCATTGATCTTTCATTAAACATGATAATCCCACTTTCTTTTTCATCTGAAACAGTTTCTTTCCTACAGATCTCAATAACAATGATTAGAATATTTCACTATGCCTACACGTTATAACAGATAAGAGGATATTTTAGAAATGTTAGGCAGATGTACATCCATAAATGAGTACGCACATAACAATTTTAGAGAGGCACTACATACACATGGATATCTGCAGTATGCACAGCTATCAAGGGGGCATGTTCCGGGCATGGTGTGAGCAGATGTTTAAAATATATATGAACTTCCCATTTTACAAGAAGAATACATATGTATTTCAAATCATTTCTCCCATTGGCATTTATATCCTCTCTGAATTACAAATAAGTGTGAGTCAACTGCACATATGGACCTGGTCTCAAGGAGCGAGTGAGTGGGGGCAATTGTGCTTATCTCTCTGGGCTTAAAAAGCAACTCAAAGCCACAAATGTGAAGGGTAGAAGTTGACTTCCTACTTGGCTCCTCTTTTCATTTTCCCAACTTGGGCATTTTCATATGAATTTGCAGGCTCTAACACAGAAAAGCTGCAAAACTAAGCACTTAACACATGTGAGTACTATGTCTTATCTGTGTAACATCCCAAGTGAAGCCCGCTCTTTTTTTTTTGTATGTTGTTTTGTAAAATGGTTGCTCTTGCCATTTACACTGGCCAATATACATGGTGGAGGAGGAGTAGCCTAATGGTTAATGCACTAGCCTGTGAACCATGGAAACCAGGTTCAATTCCCACTGCAGCTCCCTATGACTGTAGGCAAGCTACTCAGCCCTCCCTTGCCCCAGATTGTAACCACAGAAAGGCAGTATATCAAGTTCCCTCCACCCCCACCTCACTCCTGCACACTCATGCAGGTATTTCAGAAAAGACTCTGTGTTCAGCAAGACCTTTATAAAATATCCAGATTGTAAGCAACTTGACATGGAGATTCATTTCTGACTCTTGGAGGGGCATAATCAAAAGAGACATCCAAGTTTTGTTGAGAACGTCCTCGCAAAACATCCCAATTTTTTTTTTTTTTTTTTTTTGGGGGGGGGGGGGGGGTGAAACCCGTATTATCAATACAAGATGGACATCCATCTTTCATTTATATAATACGGTCAGGGACGTCCAAATCTTGAAGTTTTGGTCGTCCTTAGAGATGATCGTCCCTAGACTTGGTCATTTCTGATTTTCGGCGATAATGGAAACCAAGGACATCTATCTCAGAAATGACCAAATGCAAGCCCTTTGGTCCTGGGAGGAGCCAGCATTTGTAGTGCACTGGTCCCCCTGACATGCCAGGACACCAACCGGGCACCCTAGGGGGCATTGCAGTGGATTTCAGAAATTGCTCCCAGGAACATATCTCCCTTACCTTGTGTGCTGAGATACCCAAACCCTCCCTAAAACCTACTACCCACAACTTTACACCACTACCATAGCCCTCACTGGTGAAGGGGCACCTAGGTGTGGGTACAGAGGGTTTCTGGTGGGTTTTGGAGGGCTCGCTGTTTCCTCCACCAACATAACAGGTGTGGGGGATGGGCCTGGGTCCACCTGTTTGAAGTCCACTGCACCCACTAAAACTGCTCCAGGGACCTGCATACTGCTGTGATGGACCCGAGTATGAGGCTGGCATAGAGGCTGGCAAAAAATATTTGAAAGACATTTTTGAGGGTGGGAGGGGTTTAGTGACCACTGAGGGAGTAAGGGGAGGTCATCCCCGATTCTTTCCAGTGGTCATCTGGTCATTTCTGGCACCTTTTTGTGCCTTAGTCGTAAGAAAAACATGACCAGGTAAGTCGTCCAAGTGCTCGTCAAGGACACCCTTTTTTCCATTATAGGTCGAGGGCGTCCATGTGTTAGGCATGCCCAAGTCCCACCTTCGCTACACCTCCAACACACCCCTTGAACTTTGGCCGTCCCTGCAACAGAAAGCAGTTGGGGACGTCCAAAATCGGCTTTCAATTATACCAATTTGGACGACCCTGTGAGAAGGACGTCCATCTTCCGATTTGTGTCGAAAGCTGGGCGTCCTTCTCTTTCAAAATGAGCCCAATAGTAACATAGTAGATGATGGCAGATAAATACCTGTACAGTCCATCCAGTCTGCCCAACAAGATAAACTCTTATGTGCTACTTTATATGTATACCTGACCTTGATTTATCCTTGCAATTTTCGGGGCATAGACCATAGATGTCTGCCCAGTACCTGCCCCGCCTCCCAGCCACCGGTGCTGCCACCCAAGCTCTTCTAAGCTTCTGAGGATCCATTCCTTCTGAACAGGATTCCTTTATGTTTATCCCATGCATTTTTGAATTCCATTACCATCTTCATCTCCACCACCTCCCGCGGGAGGGCATTCCAAGTTAGTTGCTGTTGAGACTTGGAAGGAGGAGGAAGTGCTGCCAGAGGCTCTGCAGGCTTCCAGGGGGAAGGGAGTGAGGCCTAGCTCCTTCCCCAGAAATGAGGAAGGTCCCTGGGGAGCGGTCCTCAGGAAAGCCCCAGGCCAGGGGTCTCCTGGGGCCAGGGACCAGAAGGCCAGGAGAAGTAGTTCCCTCTCTGGCAGGGCTCCAGAGAGGAGGGAAAGGAGCCCTGTGGATCGAAGAGTGCAGGCTTCCACGGGAGGAACCCAGACCGGTACCCCCCTCACAGTGGCACGCCATCTAGCAGGTGAGGGGGGGAGAGAGCTGGGGGAGGCCCCAGAGAACAGCAGATTGGAGAAGGAGAGGGAGGAGAGAGCAGAGGTAATGGAGATCTGCCGGGAGGCCCTACCGGTTTCAGAGGAGGAGGACAGTGACTCCTCAGAGGAGGAAGATTTCACAGACTATTGTCAGGATCCAGAGGACCCGACCAGTGGCCTGATTCAAATGGTGAGAAAGATAAAAAACACAGAAAAAGAGGTGGTGGAGTTGGGGAAACGGGTTAAAATGGCAAAAGCTCTGTGCAAACTAGCCCCAGTGGAGCACCGCCTGACTTATACAAAGGAGGTAACCCGTTTGCTCAAGCTTCTTCAAAAGAAAGAACATTTGCTGGGGGCATTGAAAAAGGGCCCTGGGAACCCTCTGAGAGAAGTTTACATTAACAGAGAAAGAATGGCCTTGGGGGGAAAGGCCCTGACAACCTTCAAACAGTCACAACAGCAAACAGAGAAGGAGAGTAGGAGCTCAGACCTTGGACCCCCGAACACCCAGGGGCCAGAGGAGCTTCCTGGGCCCAGTACCCAAAAGACATTACAGTATATGCAGTACCTTGCTAGTCAGTCTGGGTCCCTTCTGGCAGCTTCTGGAGCAAGCAGGGCTGGAGAGGCATCCTCATTAAGGGAACCTGAGGTTGGAAAAACTGAACAGGAAAAAAGTTTTAAAACCCAGACTTTTCCTCTTGTAGAAACAGGGGCTGGAAGTTCAGGAGAGAGACTCTTTTCTACACCAGTGATGGTGGAAGCAGAACTGAAAAACTTACTTGAGCAAGAAGCAAGAGGTCAGCAGAGGCAGTTGCAGCCACAGGTTTTGTGCCCATTGCCTGCAGCAGGAGTTGAGAGCAGCAAACAAACACTGACTCCATTGCAGCTGGGGAGGCCCCGCCCACGCAGCACTGAGGGGCTGGAGGTCACGGCCAGGCAGGCTGCAGCACTGCCAAAGACTGAGAATGCTGAGGTTTTAGCAGAGGAAAACCTGGTGACAGAGAATGCTGCAGCTGGACAAACAGCAGGTGAAAAGGAGGGGTTCTCGATAAAGAAGGCACAGGAGGATCAGGAGTGTTTGCAACAAACCGGCCTGGCAGCAGAGCAAGAGGCTCCAGCCAATCGGGCTGTGGGAGCAGGAAAGACTGCAGAACAGCTACAAAGGCTGGCAGGAGAAATAGCTGCAGCGCCAGAAGATTCCCCATGTGTGAGAGGGCAGGCACTTCTGGAGTGTGGGAAGCCTCGTCTGCTTGGTGAAACAGCGGGGCTGGAGGATCCGACGGAGCAGAACGTTGGGGGAAAAAGGGACCCGGTCCAGAGAGCAGGTTTTGGGCAGGAGGGAGGGGTGCTTGCCTTGCCATGCACACCAGAAGTAAACTTAACTGGTGGTACTAGGGATTCTGATTCTGGCCAGGCAGCGGGGTGGTTGGTTCTGGGGGGAGGGGTTGATTCGACGGGAGGGGGAGGGGGGCAGGGGCACCGGGAGGGGACCGGTTATATAGGGGAACCTGCTCTCAAAGTTCCTACGGACCAAATCGATGGGGAGACTGGCAGGGTTTCTGTTGCAGGAGGCATTGAACTGATGGACACTGTGACTGCAGGGGATACGAGTGCTCAGGGGGTGAGGGGTGCAGGGGACCAAGGTTTGCTGGTTGAAGGGGTACAAGGCATGTTGGGGGGAGGGATAGGGAGGGAGGCTGAGAAACGGGGAAGGCAAGAGAAAGAGGATATGGTGCATCAGGAGCGGGGAGGTCCCCGCGCTGGAGAAGGGGGGGGACGGTGGGGGGGCGGTCCGTCCTTTGCGGCGGTGGTGGGTGGAGGAGGCGGGGCGCAGGGGAACTAGGGGGGTAGGGGGCAGCGGGGAAGGATGGGGAGGGGGGTGGGGGGGAGGCCAGGTTCCCAAAAGGAGGAATGTGGTACAATTGAGATGGGTGGGGGAGGGGGGGATGCCAAGCAGGGATGTGGTCCTGAGATTGGTCCTTGGTCTAGGATTCCTCCCAGAGGACCTCTATGCCTGTATTCATCCGGTGAATATACCAGAATACGATATCAGCTTTCTAACCCAGAGAGGCATGGAGGTCTTCTGGGAGAGATACGAAGGGGTACGGGGGAGAGGGGACTGGAAGAACTACCGGGCCGTACCGATCAGCAGACCCGACCTGGTGCAGGTAACCCTTCTGGTTCGAAATGAGTCTCTATCAGGGGCGGACCTGGCCTTCTGGCTACAACGGTACGCAGAATTGCGTACCCCCTTGTCCAAACTCCCGGACCCCAGTAGGGTGTGGGCTGGAGGTTGGGGTGCGCAGGTTAGGCTGAGGCAGGCAGGGCATGTCACCCAGCACATTCCCTCCTCGGCGTTCATCGGCAGGGATCGGATTCTCTGCTTTTATAAGGGGCAGCCTCGGCAGTGTCACAAGTGCGGGTCGTTAGACATTTTAGTATGTCATGCCCGGTTGTGCAGTGTGGAAAGTGCGGGTCTAAGGAGCATCCCACGAGTCCTGTATGTCTATTCGGTGCAACTTGTGTGGGGGTCTGGGGCATGCATTTCGAGCCTGCCCTTGGGCCTCCCATAATGGGGGTGAGGAGGAGATAGATAGGGATGGTTCAGGTCAGGGGAGGGGGGAGGGGAAGCAGACCATGATCAGGTTCCCGGGGCGGGGGGGAAAGGGTCCAGGGAAGGACAGGTAGAGGGGGGGGGGCTTGGGGGAGGGTTGGAAGCGGCAGGAAGGGGAGGATGAGGGCTGGACGCGGGTGTCCAAGAAACAGCGGAGAGGAAAGGGGGGAAGGGGGGTGGGAATGGGGATAGAAGTAGGGAATAGATTCAGGGGTTTGGAAGAGGAGGGAGGGTTGAGGAACTGGCTGGTGAGGAGGTAGAGGATGGGGGTAGCCGGCAGGACGGGTTGGGAGGTAGGGGAGAAGGAGTGAGGGGAACAGCGGGTAAGAGGAAAGAGAAACGGGGGGGGGGAGGGTTTTGAGGGACAAAGAAGGGGGAAGGGTAGGGGGGGGGTGGGTGGATCGGGGGAGGTGATGGCGGATGCAGGGAGGGCGGGAAAGGAAAGGAAGGTAAGAAAGGATGTAGTAATGCAGGCCCGTGAGGGGAGGGAGGAAGGGTCGGAGGCGGGATTGATGGGAAGGGTGGAAGAAGAGGAGGTAGTAGGGGTGGAAGAGGGGGGAGAGGAGGGGGGCAGGTCGGTTGATGATCCCCAGGGAGGGAGGGAGGTGGGTGAAGACAAAAAGAAGATAGGGAGGAAGAAAGCAAGGGTGGGGGAAGGGATGTTTAAGCTAGGGGTCCGGGATTGGGCGGAGGAGGAAGAAGAGGGTGGAGGGGAAGGGACCATGGATGATGGTGTGGAGAGAAGGGAAGGCAGCCAGGAAGGCGGGGGGGTGTGGTAGCGAGGACTGATGGCGGGACTGCTATTGGTGTTCGCCACACTTAATGTGGCTAGTGTCGCCTCCCAGAGGGCAAGAAGCTTGGCATTTGATGGCCTCTCTGCTGTGGAGGCGGATTGTTTCCTCCTCCAGGAGACCCGGTTGCAGACGCTGGAGGACATCCGGCGGGCAAAGAGGGCCTGGAGATGGGGACCCTCTATCTGGGGTCTGGCCGGGGAGAGGTATGGGGGGATAGGCATCCTCTTTAAAACCAATAAAGTAGAGATTCAGAGGGTGGTGGAGCTGGGTATTGGTAGGTGTTTGGTGTTGGACGTAATATTGCGGGGGGTGGCCTTGCGGGTGATTAATGTGTATGGACCACAAAGCAAACAGGGAAGGTCTGCATTGTTCAACAAAATTAAGCCTTACCTATACACTTCAAGGCAGTTGGTGTGGGGAGGAGACTTCAACACTATCTTACGGAAAGAGGATAGTGGGGGGGGCGGGCAACACAAGTACGTTATGATGGGGTTCGACTAGCGGGGATTATGAAAGGAGCAGGGCTGGTGGATGTACATATTGCACTTGGTGGTGGGAATCAGGGTTTCACCTTTTCACGGGGCACCTGTAGGAGCAGAATTGACCGGTTTATAGTTCGGGAAGGGGCATGTAGGCAGGCACCTAGGGTGGTGGAAGTAGATTTCTCTGACCACAGGATGGTGATGATAGAGTTGGGGGGGAGGGGGGGCGTGCAAGCTAGGGAAAGGGTTGTGGAGATTGAATCTCAAATGGTTGAAGGAGGGGGTGTTGCACCAGGAGTACCTGGAATTCCTAGCAGACCAGGTGTCCATTCAGGGTGTCTTCCCTTCCCTCAGGGACTGGTGGGAAGTACTGAAACACCGCACCAGAGGGTTTTTTCTCCGTCAGGCAAGGCGGGAGGGAAGGGAGGCCACCCGGTTGGGGATCGCCCTGAGGAAGCGACGGGATAATCTAATTTCCCAGGGGGGGGAGGAGGGAGGATATTGAGGTACTACAGCAGGAGGTTGAAAGAGTACAGTACAACCGCTACTCTTCCCTCGTCTACGAGCGGGACTTCGGGAAGCTGCTTGGTCCGGACCCGTATGACTGCTGCAAGGAACGAAGGGAGAGGAGGGTGGTGGTGGGGTTTAGGGATGGGGGGGGTGCTCCAAGAGTCCAGGGAAGGTATTTTGCGGGTGGTGGGAACGCATTTTGGGCGGGTTTTCTCGGACCTACAGTTGGGGACAGAGGCCATGGGAAGATATATTGAGGGGACCCCGGGGGTGGGTAACTGGGGGCCCCATCTTCAGGTCTTAACGCAGCCGTGGAGGCTGGGTGAGGTGGAGGAGGCCATTGGGGCCTTGCGGCGCAGAACAGCGCCGGGGCCGGATGGACTTCCGGCGGAGTTTTACCAACGGTTCAGGGACCAGCTGGCGCCGCTCTTGCTGGAACTCTGGGAGGAGGCGCGAACAGGAGGATCCTTGCCGGAGTCTATGGGAGGATCAGCATTGGTCCTCCTTGGCAAAGGCAAGGATCCTCAAGACGTGGCGAACTGGCGACCAATAGCACTATTGAACAGCGACCGGAAGATCTTCGCCCACATGCTTCATGCTCGCATGAGGAAGGTCTCCGGTGAAGTGCTAGCAGTCTCGCAGAGGTGTGGGGTCCCAGGAAGGGGGGTGCTGGAGGCAGTAGCCTGGGTGAGGGAGGGCTTGGAACATAGCCGGGTGGGAGATGGTAGGTTGGTCGTGGCCTTGGACCAGGACAAGGCTTTCGACCGAGTGCAGTGGGAGTTCTTGTGGAAGGTCCTGGATCACTATGGCTTCCCGGGGGAGTGGATCGCACAACTGCAACTGTTGTATGCTGGGGCGCGATTTTTTCCCCTGGTGAATGGATGGAGGGGGGCGGAGGTGGGGGTCACGGCAGGGGTACGGCAGGGGTGCCCATTGAGCCCCCTGCTGTACGCTTTTGCCATAGATCCCCTGGTGCGGAGGCTAGGAGGAGGGGGGGAGGGAGGGCTCAGAGGGGTAGAGGTTGGCAAAGGGAACGTATTGAGAGTCATCGCTTATGCAGACGATGTCACCGTTTGGGTGGCAGACCAGAGGGAGGGGAGGATGCTGCGGGAGACCCTTGAAGAATATTCCAAGGCATCGGGGTCACGGGTAAACCTGGGTAAGTGTACTAGCTTGTGGGTGGGGTCCAGAGGAACGGCGATTTAACCTAGGGGGCGGATTTCCTGCAGGGGATTGAAAGAATGCGGGTGTTGGGAGTGTATTTTGGGGGGGGGGGATTACGGGCGGGAGAGTTGGGAGCAAAAGATATCGGAGGCAAGGGAAAAGGTGGATCGTTGGAAGGGGTGGCGGATGTCCATGGCAGACAGGGTCCGGTTGTTGAAGACCCAGATAGTCCCCATGTTTCTCTTCTTGAGTTACATCTGCCTTTTGCCGGAATGCTGTTTCACTTTATTGTACAGCGTGTTTTTTCAACTTTTGTGGGGCAACAGGATGAACCCGGTAAAACGCAATATTACTTACCGGTCGCGGGAGGAAGGGGGGTGGGGATGGTAAACCCTGTCTTGCTATTCTCCTCCCTGTTCATCCAGTTTAACCTTGGGCGGGGGGGAGGGCCGGAGGCCCCAGGGTGGGCACGAAGTGTTGTGCAGTGGTGGGAGGGATTTTGGGGCCCTTGGTGGGGAGGGGGGAAGGTGGGGAGGTTGCGGAAGGGTTTCCCAGAGGGGGTAGGCTACTACAAATCCTTAGTAAAGCTGGTCCGGTTGTGGGACATTACATGGGAGGAAATAAGGGCGGGGCAGAGGGCGAGCTGGGTGGAGCGGGTTCGCTCCCAGCATTTCTCATCTCCCCTGACTCTTAGGGATGCTCCAGGGCCCGTGCTGAGGCAGGGCCTGGGCTTTATTTCATCTAGACGACTCCCGAACAAGTACAGGGACATTGCCTGGCTGTCCCTTCACGGTAAATTATATGTTAGGGCAAATATGCACCGAAGCATGCAGGACCGAAACTGCCCGAGGGGGGAGTGTGCTGGTCAGCTGGAGACGATGGACCACTTCCTTATGGAGTGTCCATTCTCCAGAGCAGTTTGTGGAAGAGTGGCCGCCTTGTTGGCCATCCCCAGCTTCACGTCCTACACCTATGCAGACTGGGTGTACGGGAGGTAGCAGGGGACGGGGCGGCTGGAGCCAGGTACCGCCTTACCTCATATCAGTTATTATCAGGTACTGCCTGTGGGTGGCCCGATGCGGGGTGTCTATGCGCCAGGAGTGCAGGTCGGCTGAGCAGGTTTCCTGGGACGTTGTCCGAGCCGTCCAGGAATTGGCACGCTGGGAAACGGTGGCGGGGGGGGGGGGTACATAATTTTGGGGTTTGGTGGAAGCATGTACGCTTGAAGTTGATTTGATTGTATGGTGTGGGGGGGTTTGGGGGGGACGGGTTTTATCGGGTTTGTATTTTTTGTATAAAAGTGTAGTGGGGCTGGTTTTACAACGGCATGATGTAATGTCTTGAATATTGGTTTTTTCCGTTTTATTTAATAAAGGAATTCTCCAAATATCCACCACTCTCTCTGTGAAAAAAATATTTCCTGACATTTTTCTTGAGTCTGCCCTCCTTCAACCTCATTTCATGTCCTCTAATTCTACCACCTTCCCATCTCCAGAAAAAGATTTGTTTGTGGATTAATAACTTTCAAATATTTGGGCCCTTTTACTAAAGACTTGGCACACGGCAATAGGCTTGTCGTATGCCAATCCGGAACTACTGCTGGGTTACCACAGCAGCAACCAAGTGGCAATTCCACCCCCAGAGTGCACCATTTCTGGTGCTATGGAAATTTTGTTACCATATTTTTATGGTTGGGTTAGCGTGGGAGCCCTTACTGCCACCTCAATGGGTGACGGTAACTGCCCCCCCCCCCAAAAAAATGGCCACACAAGTGTGAACTTACCACATGGCCATTTGTTTTCAGCCTTTTTATCCTCTGTGGTAAAAGGGGCCTCGGCACGTGGCAAAAACATGTGTTGCCGCTAGCACAGTGCCCCTTTACCACAGCTTGGTAAAAGGGCCCCTTAGATATCTGATGCAAAATGGGGTTTTACATTATTAGCACCTGTTTTATACTGTTTTGGGTGAACCTCTTCACAAAGGCAGTTAATAATATTAATAAATTAATAACAATAAAAATGTGATCAATCAAACTCTATAATAGCAAAGGTGAAAACAGACCAATGAAATACAAAGGCATTGGGGGTAAGAATAGGGCCAGTTAAAGGTGACAGTAGGCATGTTGTAGCAAGATGCCATCTCAGTGTACTACTAGACCCAACGGTTCCAGTTTCAGGTTGGAAAAACAAGACTAAATGAGTGAGTTTTGAGAGCAACCTTAAAGATCGTCCAAGTAGGTTCAGCACGAAGGGACGTAGGTTCCATAATGTAACCACCAAGAAGAAAAATGCAGTATGTTGTGTATAAGACAACTTAGAAGGGTGAGGAATTGTTTGCAGCAAAAACAGTTTAGATTGGTAATCTAGTCGTTAATTGTTAGTCAGTTGGATAATTGCAAAATGTTATATGCAGGTTGTTCATGCATGGTTTTGAAGAGACTATTGTCAATATAGAACACAGCAGTGAGACTGATTTATCATGCTAGAAAAATTGACACGGTAACCCCTTTTTTAGTTAAGGCTCACTGGTTATCTATACAAGCACAAATAATTTATAAGGTTTGTACTGTGGTATTCAAGATTTTATAAGGCCAAGTCCCACAATGTATGGCATCGCTAATTTCTCTCCCATCTTTAAAAAAAATATTATATGGTTAAGAGATAGAATGATACTATATTTTCCACACAGAAAAGGGGTATAAGAAGATTTTTATGTTCTCATTTCCCTTTTTAGCCACAAAGATGTGGAATGATCTTCCTTTAGATCTTAGACAATCTTCTGGTTATTTATCATTCCACAAGCATCTCAAAATATGGCTGGTTCAGAAATAAGAATCATTATAATAACTGGTGAATAATTGATGTTTACATGATGCATCTTCTGTAGGTATCCCTAGACATTTTTGATTGTGATCTGCATTGAACTTGTTAAGGCATATATGGGCTATACGTGTTATATCGATAATATTATATTGATAGTGAGCCTGCAACAATGAGGGGAAGGGCAAGAAGCAAATCATTTGAACTGAGGTAGCAGGTTGGTTTATAGGGGACCAGTAAAAAGGATAGATACAGGGGGAGCCCTTGGTAGATAGCATCATGGGTTAACATAAGAATCGTGAAAAGAGTACAGAAAAAGATAAGCAAGTCAACGGTGTTTCTGAAGTAGAGGTGAAATGGTCGCATACTATTTCAGATTATCTATGGTTCTACAGTAGAGCACCATTAGCACGTGCACCTTTAAAGCAACTGATTGTTTTATACGCGATAATAACCTGCTTCCTCACAAAATCATAAAATTAATGTGCGGTACTCAATAATACACGATAGGCTGTGACCTGGTAGTATCTACAACAAACTTTCTTGGCTTGGAAATGAAGCAAAGCAACGTCTTTGACACTATTTATTTCATTTTTGTTCCAGTAATAAGTGCATCAATAGTACGCGGTTATATAGTCATGCCTCCCGAACACCTCATACTAATGGTTTCTAAGACATTGTTTGGCTTTTCCTTTCACCTGCTTAACCAATTAACTCTTCATCTTCCCATTTTCAGAAACGTGACTTTCTTGAAAGTGGATTAAACTATATTTTCAGTTGTTGGAGTTTCATTATGGAACTTCCTTCTTTTATCGGGATTGAACAAAAGTACCTGAAGTTCGGAAAAAAGCTAGATGTATTTCTTTGATCAAACACAATCTCCATGTAGTTGATTTGAAGTGTTGCTGAGCTTTCTTGTATGCTAATCAACTGCTATTGTAATTTTTTGCAGATAGATTCCTTCATTTTTGTACACCGCCATGGAACTCTATCCAGAGGAAGTAGTGGTCTTTAAGTTACACTGACACCGATATTGACATAGTGACATTGACATGACACATTAACTATATTCACGTGCAACTTTAAAACACCACCTGATTTTATATAACAAGATTTTGAGACATAGGATAGGGAGTATGCACACAAAACAATTGTTTCATTTCATGCATATTTTAGACTGTATATGCTTCATTTCATTTTGGTTTTAATCCATAATTCTGTTTAAGTGCATGCAAATTAAATATGTAAAATGCACTAGAAAATGAAATTTTGTCAATTTACGTTTCATTTAGAAAACGGCACCCTGATTGCCAGTCCCTAATATGTAATACAGAATTAAACATCATTACAGAGATTTTTCAGAATGCAATCATTCGTCACGAGCTTCTTGTGACATGAAAACTTTAGTTGAATTGATATCTGGGAAAAATGAACTGAAACGGTGTTCATTCAGACATGGCAATGCCTAACCCTACAGACACTTAATTGCAAGCTGGAGGCATTATTGTAAAATTAGATGTTGCTGCCCTACCTCAGAGCTGTGTTTGAACATTAACATAAGATAATAAAACTAGCAATTAGTTTAAAGGACAACGTGACTAGAACAAGATACATTATCCTAGAATGAAAACGAAGTCTTTCTCTTTTATGTTTATTCATGAATGATATTTGTATTACAGTTTGTTCTTGATCTGAATGCCACGTGTAACAATTAATTTCAAATGTAGCTGAATATTTTAGGTCACTTTTGGTTAGCATGTCTTTCATAACTACATGACAGGAACAGCCACAAAATAAAGACATATTAATGGACCTGATTTTATAACAGCACTTCTAGGTGAGAAGTCCAAAGAGAGGCCTGTCAAAACAAAAATCAGATCAATTGCCCAACAATAAATGTGTTGCCAAGAAGAGACATATGCAAGCCAAATCAAAAACCTCCTCTCAAAATGATATCAAACTAAGGGGCCCTTTTACTGAGCTGTGGCTTAAGGTGAACTTAGCGCACCCTTGCTCAGGTTTTTGCTGCACAGTAAGGCCATTTTTACCACAGCAGTAAAATGGCTGATTTTCCATTTATTGAATTTTCCATTAGTATGCAGTCATTAAAAAAATGACTCCATGAGCACTGACCAACACCTTTCCCCATTTACTGTGCCGTGCTAACGGCTGGTGGTGCTTTAATGCTGACACAGTCCATTCACTTTGAATGAGCTGTGTCAGCATTGCCACGCAGATTAGTAAACAGGGGGGCTAGTTTGTAGGCAGTAAAGGCTAACGTAATCATCCTGCGCTAATCAGATAGTGTGTAATAATGTAGCTGCACTAAGGTGCTCTTCTACTAAGGTGTGGTAGGCCTAACGTGGGCATATTGTATGGTAAAAGGGCAATTCCGTGGGACGCCTTAGCATGTCCCTCGGTAGTCTGGCCATCAGCATGTGCTACTCCCATGGTAAAAAATATTTTATATTTTTTTGCTGTGGGAAGCATGTCTGGGGGTGGAGAGTAGGCATGCCTGCACTAATCAGGTAGCACAGGCACTTTACCTTAATGTGCTACCTGATTAGCGCAAGAGCCTTTACTGCCTCCTAAATAAGTGGTTGTAAAGGCTCTTGGTAGTAATGCTACATGCTAATGGGAAAATTAGCACGAGACCATAAAAAAAAAAACATGAACATGACCATTTTACTGCCACACTAAAAGTAGCTGCAATTCACAGGAAATCAACACACGTATATTCGGTAATTACCAAAGGATGCCTGAGGCACATCCCGTGGTATCCATTTTAAGCATAGCCACTGAGAGGGGGGGCAGGGGGACAAATTCCCTGGGCCCGGCTCCACATTCCCACCCGCCCTCCATTGTCGACCGTCTGCCCCCTGCATTGAAATCGCAGTCTCACCTCTGTGAAAGCAGCGCTGCAGGCAGCAGAATGCCTCCCTTCGGCCCTCCTTCCCTCCCTATGTCCCGCCATCGTCTGACGTAACTTCCATGAGGGCGGGACACAAGGAAGGAAGGAGGGCTGAAGGGAGGCGTTCTGCTGCCTGCAGCGCTGCTTTCACGGAGGTAAGACTGCGATTTCAATGCAAGGGGCCCGGCCCAGTGGCGGATGGAGGGGGGGGGAGCAGCAGCGGCGACCTCGGGGGTGGAGGGGTTGTAGATGGCTATTATACACGCAGCTTGTCTGCATGTATGAAGCCGTCTTTGGCATGCGCAGAGCAGCCATGCATAATGCACTGGCTTCCCCTCCTTAGGAAGGAAATCATGTGCAAATGAGCTAACAGTGAGCCGGCTCATTTGCATGCGATTTCCTTCATGCATGCCTGTCCTTTTTCGAATCGTAAGGGATCAGTAAGGGAAGGGCTTTTTTCCCTTCAGTTAGTGCATCAGTTAGTCCAGTGCAGTGCCCCTTAGGATGCCCGGTTGGTGTCCTGGCATGTCAGGGGGACCAGTGCACTATGAATGCTGACTCATCCCATGACCAAATGAGTTGGATTTGGTCGTCTTTGAGATGGGCGTCCTCCGGTTCCATTATTGCTGAAAACCGGGAACGACCATCTCTAAGGTCGACCATCTCAACATTTACTTCAACCATCTCTAAGGCTGACCTAAATGTTGAGATTTGGGCGTCCATGACCATATTATCGAAACGAAAGATGGATGCCCATCTTGTTTCGATAATACGGGTTTCCCCGCCTCTTTATGGGGACATCCTGCGTGGACACCCTCAGGAAAACTTGGGTGCCCTGTTCGATTATGCCCCTCCATGTCTCAAAACTCAAAGAGCAATGGTCAGTAGAAACGTGTCAGTCTACCCCCAAAGTGGTTCCCAGATATTATCATTGGCCCCACTAAATTATTTATCTCCCCCCAAAAAAGAGAGTAACAAAAAAAACATCCAGAAACGGAGAAAAACGTTGCTGACTAAAAAAAACCCAGAAAAAAATAGCCAAAACCCATACAGTCTGTTAGTAATCAAAAAGCAAAAAAATATCCACATCAAATCCCCAAAGTTCCAACACACACCACTGGTAGTTTATAACATATCAAAATGAAGTCCCACAAGTTGTTAGCTTGACTGAAGAGGTAACCTTTCCCAATACCAGATCCTCAAATTGCCACCGTTCCAATATATAAAGTGACTCTCTTCAACTGCTGCAGAACATGAACAAATTCCATCTGTCTAAAACTCCAACAAGGGCCACTTGTTTCGCGAACCCGCTGCATCAGGAGCTGGAATCAGAGCTTAAAAGATTGTCGTAATGGCTTCCAGCTTTTATACCAAACACTCACAAGAACAGCCAATCACAGACAAGCCGATTCTTAAGTAGTAATGTTCAATAGAAAGTTTGCCAC